>NW_026000222.1:7751653-7858073 GCF_001458135.2 Marmota marmota marmota | reverse complement strand
GTCGAACCCTTAGGGCCTATGCTGGGACTGGCGACTGGTCTCTCTCTCTCTCTCTCTCTCTCTCTCTCTCTCTCTCTCTCTCTCTCTCTCTCTCTCTCTAGTTTCTAGACAAATGCCAGGCTCTGCTCCCCTCCCCTTTCTCATGCAAATCCAGAGAATCAGCAGGAGCCCCCATAAGTTTTCCCCTCTCCCAAGAAATTGCTGTTTTCCTTTGTGAATGTGTGAGGCGAAGCTCATCTTGGTTCTTTCTTAAAAATGGACATGGAATGTGTGCGTCTCCCATTCCAGTTTCAGGTTCCAGAATGCAGGGGAAGGAGCCGGTTCACTCTACCACGCCAGGTCCCTCACCTGCATTCACTTGCCTAAGCTGCACCCGGGTTCCTCCACCTGTCGCCAAATGCATCTGCAGATGGAGGCTGGGACACAGCTGGTGACCTGGGCAGAGCTGGGCCAGAACCTGTGTCTGTGGCCATAAAGCCGGTCCTCTCTACACTCTCCCAACACTGACGCGCCATCCCTGTCTTTGTGTCGCATCTTGAGAGGACGCTCGCTCCCTGCCTGACCTTTTGGCTTGGAACAAGGAATTCATTGACTTGAGGGCCAAGCAGGCCCAGGGCCACCTTCTCTCCTAATCAATGTGTATCATTTTGCCAAGAGACAGAGTCTCCTGCTGGACAGATTGATTCCCTGGTTATTTATCTTCCTCTGCCCAGTGTAAATTGGTCAGCCTGATCCTATTCGCATGATAAAAATCATAATGTCTCAAATTACTTACTCAATAAAATGTGGGTTTGTCTATTATTAGTGATCATTAGGGTTATAATGCAGCATGGAAATTTGGAGCAAATTAACTACACATGCAAGCTGTTAGGCTCATGTGCAGTTAATCATATGCACAGGGTTCCAGTGGGCAGAGGGTTTTGCAGGCATCGTTTCAGGGGACTTTGCGGGAGGGGAATAGAATACCCAGCTTTTTTTTTTTTCTCTCCTTGAATCTGGTTTTCTCCACCATTTATCTAACATACGGTTGAACCATGGAAGTGACGAAAAACAAATAAAGCAAAAGCAGGAAACCCAGAATTATAACTCAAATTAATATTGGTCTTAAGGCTTCCATTCATGTGTCCCCAGATTTTTGAATGACACCTCAGAATGTCTATGCTGGACAAACCACCCTGGACCCCAGTTCCCATGAACCTTGTCTGTCTGCTGAGAGTCACTCTTAGTCTGGAGCCTTCCTGCCCAGTGATGTCATGGCACAGCGCCGGCTGTCATGAGGTGTTCCCATCACACCTGGGTACTGCCATTTCCTCTGTGGCAGATGCTTCCTGGACACGTGGGCAGGTGAGAAGTGTTGACTTCAGCTGCTGGTATCTGACTATCAGAGCCGTGTCGTTTTGAATGGCAACACAAGTTCAAAAGAAAATGAAAACAAAACTCTAGGTGCATCTTGTTTCCTGAGAGTGTGCCAGGAAATTCACAATGAACTTCATGAATTAAAGATACCAGATAAATAAGGGTGGTGGCCCAGGAGCGGAAATTGGGTTTTTAAATGACTTGGGGGTTATGCAAACCTTTCCTCTAAGGAGTCTGACTTGTTCTTCGTGGAACCTGAGAACAAAACAAAGACCAAAGGGTGAAAGTCTTCTGAGTGAACTGAACCTAACTCAGAATAGCTTAGAGGAACAAAGGGGATGCACAGGGCTCTTTAGCCATGGATGTCCATGTGCAGGGCTTCCCCAGGGTCAGTCCATCCTTGGCGTCAGGGAACTGTGAGACTGAGGGATACGGGGCAACCCACAGTGTCTGCTCCAACCGTGATGTACGGAGGTCCCAAAGAGTCACCAGAACCATGGGGGAAAGCTGACTGTACTGCTAATCCCTGTCTTCAGTATCAGAGAGTCAAATAACCTGTGACCAGAGCCCCCGTGGAGCTGCCTACTCAGCCACATCCTGGGACCCAGGCCACCGTGGCCAGGTCCAGTGGAGAAATGAGGTCTTTCCAGAGATTGTGGCTAAAATGCTAGTTTCTCCTTTTGGGTTTTGATCAAGGGCCGTTGCAGATTCTTCCCAACTCCTCTGGCCATTAGAAATTGACTCATGACTAGACATCAGAAAAGGAGACTCAACTCTTGTGAAATCGCGGAAGCTGTGGTGGAGAACTAAGAGCTCCATGTGGCACGGCCCTGGGTATCAGGAGACTAGCGCTGTCTAGGTCTGTCTCCTGTTCCAGACCCAGACTGCCAGTAGGAAATGCGTAGAAATCCCTCCTTCAACAAAATGTGAAAATCAAGTCCACTGGGTCTGTGTTGTAAATATCCCCACCATGGCCAAGTTCAAGCCTCAGTTGGCTCCCAGAATTTCTGAAAATGAAACAGTCAGATCTTATGAGCTGGTGGCAGCCTACCATGTATAAGGGGGGTCCCTAAGACACATAAAATATCTATGGCCAAAAGCCTCCTGTAGAAGACCTTACAGATTTCATGAGTTCAACTTTTATAAAATAAGTTACATAATACTAGGAGGCAGGAGTTGCTCTATTAGGAATGAGCAGCCCTTTGTGCAAATGGTTTTATAAGCCACTTTTTTTTTCTAGTTAATTTTTCATGCTAAAACAGTAAGAGAATAAAAGACACTGTGATAAAATAAATTCTATTTCCCATTGATTTTTCATTATGACACGTTTTTCTGACTCAGAAACCAATTTAAGAACAGCTATACTATCTGAAGCCTCGAGTCTGTCTCCACTTGGCACCTGGGCAAGACGTTTTGCAGAGTGGTCACTTTCTGCACTTGGATCTCACTGAATGTGCACATGATTTTATACAGGAATGGTCTCGGGCTGGGGGTGTAGCTCAGAGCGAATGCCTGGCATGCACCAAGCCCACGTTCAATCCCTGGCACAAGAATGGGGAGGGGGCTTGAAGACTGTGTCATGCAATCCGTGATGGACCACCCTGTGTGATCATGACAAACACCAATGTGAGGGACAGAAAGTGTTACTCCTGATCTTCCCAGAGCTCCCTGTCACCTGCGGGGACTCAAGGTCAGCACAGCTTGGCTCAGCAGACGTTTCTGCAGTCTTCTCGCTCCCATCTCCCTCTCAAGCAGGAACACAGTGCTGCTTGTGTGGTCAACTTCAGTCCCCTCTGTTTGTCCCAGGACTGCACTACAGCAAGTTTCTCTCCCCTCTTCCTCCTCCACTGCTGTTCTTTTTCTTCCCCTACTCTCTACGCTTCCCATCTTTCTAACACTATTCTTAAATGGACACTCACCCTTCTGTTTATAAGCAAACCCCAGCCTGAGCTTCTTAACCCCTGGGTTTAAAATAGCAACTGAAGCCAGGCGCAGTGGTGCGCGCTCATAATCCCAGCAGTTTGGGAAACTGAGACAGGAGGATCACAAATTCAAAGCCAGCCTCAGCAAAAACGAGGCACTACGCAACTCAGAGAGTCCCTGTCTCTAAATAAAATATAAAATAGGGCTGGGGAAGAGGCTCAGTGGTTGAGTGCCCCTGAGTTCAATCTGAGGTACCAAAAAAAAAAAAAAAAAAAATCAAAACTGATCTCCCATCAGAAATTTGTAAAATTGTTTAGTTCTCAGAGATTCGTCAATATTGCCCTCTTTTCAGCCAGCACGCTGCCTTTCCAACACGGTATTTATGCATTCAGCCACCCATCACTCTTTCAGTCAGTTAATTGGTGCTATTGAGTGTTAAACACGTGCCATGCACTGGGGATGGAAGAAGGAACAAGTTATGCAAGGCCCCTGTCCTCGTGGACTTCACCTGTTCTCCAAAGCTCAGAAAGAGTGGCACGAGAAGAAGGTCCTCATAATCTGAATTATTTTCTTAGATTAGTCAAAGTGATGTTTGTAAAGCCTTATGGTAGTTCTGATCATGAATTTGACAAGTCCAGAAATAGACCAGATAAAGATTGGTCCATTGGTTGGTGATTAGTTGATCAATCAGTTGAGTAATGTCAGCCTGGGCTACTGAGCTTTAGGAAAGCCTGGCAGGTGGGAGTGTTGCAGTTAGAGCCCAGCATCCCATCCTCTCGAAGCTACCATGTGTATCAGTTCCCTGTTGCTGCTGTAACAAATTATCCCAATCTTAGTAAAATAATGCATATTTATCTTCTTACAGTTGTGGAGGTCAGAAGTCCTGACATCAAGGGGTCTTGAGAATTGAGATTCAAGAGTAAAATCCATTTATTGCCATCCCCTGCTTCTAGCAGACATGATATTCCTCCTGCTTCACAGCACATCCCACCAGACTCTGTGTCCATGGTCACAATTCCTTTGTCCTCTCTGCTCTGTGACCATGTAGCCTTCAGTGACTCTGACCCTCCTTCCATTCTCTTATAAAGACCCTCAGATAAGGTCTACCCAGAGAACCCAGCACAACTTCCCATTGCAAGAACCTTACCTTAATCACAGCTGCAGAGTCCCCTTGCTGTTTCAGGTGACACAGCACAGGTTCCCTGGGTTAGGGGATGGCTGTCCTTCCGGAGGCCATTGTTCTGTCTACCACGCCATCCTTACGTGTAGGAATATTCAGCTCATGACTATTGATCTTTATTTAAAAAGGGCGTTTGATGGTGTTGATGGTGTCCCCCACTGGACACCTGGAGAGGAGATATGGCCTGGCCACTCTTCTGATCTTACCACCTGAAACCATTTCACCTCTTTGCATCTGAGCTTCTTTACCCACAAGATGAGTGCGAGACGTCTCTTTGAGCCTAAAATATTACCATTTGGTTATACAAGTGTGCCCTTGTAGCTTCCTAGGTCCGCCATAGGAAGTGGTGGCTCAATGCAACAGGAACATATTCTCTCACGGATCTGGAGGTCAGAAGTCCAAAGTCCAGGTTGTTGGGAGGGCTGTGTTCTCTCTGAACACTGCCAGAGGGTCCTCCCTTGCCTCTACCTGTATTCCTGGGGGCCAGTGGTCCTTGTCATTCTGTGGCTTGTAGGCCACGTTTCAGTCTCTGCCTCTGCCATCTCAGGGTCTTCTTCCCCTGTGTATGTCTGTCTCTGCGGCTCATCTTATAAGCACAGGAGTCCTGATGGATTTAGGGCCCACCCTGCTCCAGGGTGACCTCATCTTATCTAATTATACATCTACAAAGATTTCCAACTGCAAAGACCCTGTTTCTTACTCAGGTCACATTCTGAGGTTGTGGGATGGACATGAGTTTTGAGGGGACTCTCCTCAATGCAGGACACCCCAGACTCCCTACAGGCATAAATCCCTGCTCTAGGATTGGGAATGGATGGAATTAGAGGGGAAAGGCAGAACGCAATGGCTTCTTAACCTATGCCCATGTGTCTGGTTGGTGGCTTGTTCTGAGGACACAGAAGGAAAGTAGCGCTGTACTCCAGGTGCTCTGTGGAGTTTAGTTTTAGTCCAGTGACAGGCTCACAGTATGACCGCGTCATCAGATTTGTAGTTTCTGCCTAAATAAAAGAGAAATCTGATCTCTTTGATTGATTCAGATTCAGACTCTGTTTGGAGCCAGGATACACCTGAACAATCGCCTCGCACACATCTCCTACCCTATGGCACTGCACTTCCCAGATGCTCGGAACTCTGAAGTGCTCCCCTGGCCAGGACAGCTCTAGACGGCCTTCCCTTGCTCCCTAACATGCCAGAAACTGTTGTCTTCAAGGGCATCGGGCAAAGGCCCGGGGTAATGAGCTTCAGATCGCAGACAGAATCATTTTGTAGTTCATGAAGCACAGAGAAGCCTCCTTGGCAAAGCTTGTCTTCAACTTTCTATTTTTGAACCGGAGGGCGGGCCAGGAGGGAGGTGACCTGGGTGGAACTTGGAGTTTGTGTTTCCGCTGAGGAAAGGGATGCGGAACCTGTCCATCCCTGCAAGGCCCAGATGGAAGCCCAGGCCCCCAGCCCTGCAGCCCCACGCACATGCTGCGCACCTGGAGCGCACTCTACCTGTTTACAAATTACCCCCATTTTCTGCTTGGTTCAGCAGCAACTGTTTACCCTCCCCCGTGATGTAATTAGGGCTTCAGAGTTCACGTGTGCCTATTATGAGCTCTCCTGTGTTTTGTCTTGGTGCTTCATTTCTGTAGCAGTAATCATATATATATATATTAAAATTTGGTATCAATTGTTTGGCTAAATTATGCACAGTGGGCCATCCTAACCTGCCATTAACATAACGTATGCTAAACAATGTGTTGTGTTTTTTTTCCCCTTCCTTTTTTTCTGATAATTATACTCCAAAGCATCAATTGCTTATTCGAGTAAATTAAACTTTGCGTTTTCCTCGTTTCTTCAAACTTTCCAATGGTCTCGCCTGCAGCAGATGCACACCAAGCACTCCTTTGGCCACCCGTGGAGGTGGCCTTGCTGTTTTCTTGCTGAGAACTGCTAATGCCACGTGGTGGTCACCACCATCTGAGCGGCCCCAGTGTCCCACGGCTGAGCGGCAGTTTGGCACATTGCCGCTGCTTACCCCAAACCCAGGGGCACCTCAGCCTGGGTGTGGAGCTGAGTGTTGAACACCTAGGAGTCAGCTGGAGTCGACGTTCATTCACTCCCTGGACCACACACACCAGCACCTCTTGGGTGCCAGGTGTGCACCAGGAACAAGAGAAACAAAAGGGACAATGTTTCTGTCCTCTGATGGTTTATGGCCTCGAGGAGGTCAGCAAAGCCTTCCCTAAACATTTTGGGCCATGTGGACTGAAGAGTCTCTCCCAATTGCTCAACTCTGCCCCTGTGGCTCAAAGGCAGCCACTGACAATTCATCAATGGATGGGAGTGCCTGTGTGCCAATAAAGCTTTATTGACAGGAACAGGGAGTGGGCCAGATTTTACCAGCCCTCAGTCCAGTGGGTCGAGGCAGAGAACATATACACATAATTTGTGTTTTTAAACCAAAGAATAACTTCAGATTGTGGCAAGGGATAGGAAGGAAGGGGGCGTGGCGACCCAGGCAGCACTTGCCAGCTTCTCCCCTCCAGGTGCGCAGCTGGGTACCAGGATGAGGCTGCCCAGGGCTGGTGCCCGGAGGATCCAGAACGCTGATGAGAATGAGCACCTTGGCACGCGAGTAACCTCTGCAGCACACGCAGACGGGCCATAGAGTGTGACCAGGGAGGCCCAGCTTAGTGGTGGGGGTTTCTTAGATGACACCTGGGTTGAAATGTGAATAGGGAGCAGTGGCCCTTCACGGGAGGGAGTGCAGAGCAGCGAGAGGGAGCCATTGTGGGAGACCACGTCTGCACAGACTCGAGGGCAAGAAGGACCCCGTGTGGAACGGAAGGGCGCCCGTGTGATCGGGAACAGGCGAGAGCGCCCTAGAGCTTTAGAGGAGACCAGGTTCAAGAGGCCAGTAGAGCCTGGAAGGTGTGTCACGGGCCAATGACTGGCTGCTGCTGCCGGGTAACAGGCCACACCTCAGCTCAGAGGCTGTGACCTCCTGGCCGTGGGGCTCCAGCAGGACTGGGCTGCTGGGCTTGGCGGCACTGCCTCTGTGTTTGCATCAGCCGGCTGTCCATGCATCTCTGCAGGGACAAGACTCCTTAGCCGGGGCAGTTCTCCACGTGGCCGTCATCCTTCTGGAACCAGCAGCGCTCGACTTGGGGTGGATTTTCACGACCACGGTAGAAGCACAAGACTCAAGTCGAAACCCATCAGGCCTCTTGGAGTCAGGACTGGCTTTCCCACTCCCCTCCCACATTCCGTGGCCCAGAATAAGTCACGTGGCTGAGCTCAGAGTCAGGGGGAGGACGCTGCAAAGTGCCCCAGGGAAGAGCTTGGATCCAGGGAGGGAGGAGAATGGGGCACACTTTGGCAAGGTTCCTGCTGGTGTTTGAAGTGGGTAAGAGGCAGAGCATTTTTAGGACAGGAGGGACGTGATGTGCATTGTAATTGAAACTCTTGAGTGTGGCAGAATGCCCACAGCAGCACAGTTGGGGGGCTGGGGGGGGCTGCACCTGTTGACGGGGTTCCCAGGCTGCCTTTAGGAAACACAGGGCCTTGCTGTCTTCTCGCACGAGCTTCCCCAAGCAAGCTGATTATCATCTGCACTCATCCATGTAAGTCCCATAAAAAGTGAAGCAGTTGAGGAGAAATGAGAAATTATAGCCCAGATTAGCCGCCCTGAGTGTCCCTCACGATCTCAGGATGCTCACCCAAATCGCACCTCAGTGGACAGCCCTTTATCCATTAGCACTCGTAGCAGGATTATTCCCAAGGAAGACATGGCCTTTCTATTAGTTACTATCACCGTGAAATAAATAGATGTGACTGCCAGCCCTGCTCCCTGGGTTTCCATCCTGATGCGTTAACGTACCGATGACCAGAAGTTCAATACTGTTGGGAGAATTAGTATTGGCTCGCTGTGGGCAAGGAAGAGTTTTCCTGGAAATTGACTCACCATTTCTGCAGTAAGCAGGGCCAACTATAGTAAACCCTGGGTGTATGATGTCTGAAGGTTGTTCTTCATTAATATAAAATCCTGAAAATGTATCCTGACCAATGATACCCTGTGCTCCAGATGGTGACTCGGGGACCCAGGCCCCTTCCACTCTGTGGCTTCATTATGTCAACAAAGATGTCCGAAGTCTGCCCCATTCTTCAGTTCAGTGATATTGGTGAGCTGCCTTGGCCTTGGCCTGAGAAGCGGCACTTACCACTTCTGCTCGTATTTCACTGGCTCTACCTCATGGCCCTGTCTAACTTCAAAGGAGGCTGGGAAATGTAGTTAGTGAACACTAGCCAGTTCTCCCAAAAACTCCTTTAGTGCCATCCTCTCACCCCAACAACTGAATGATTTGCACTGAGTTTCACTGCACAGGGGGTATTCATAGCACGAGTTAATATTTAGGAGTTAGAAGCTGGACATATATTATCTCAATTAAGCCTCCAAGCAGCTATAAAAAAACGTACTGTATTCGTTCTGTGCTGCAGATGAGGGAATAGAGGTTTAGAGGTTCATTTTATTTTGTCTTCTGCAAAACAGGGAACCTGTCTCACAGGTTAAACGTCAGAAAGTGTATCTGTCAGGATAGGCTAGCTTTGCCAAGGTAACAAATAACACCTCAAATTTAAGGAACCTGAAAACCACTAAGTTTTATTTCTTGCAGTCAGAGATTTACTGATATAAAACCACCAAGTTTTATTTCTTTTTCATGCTCCGTGTTCATCATGAGTCATTTTTATGTCAGGACTTAGATCTATGCCAGAATAGCTTTCTGGAATGTTGCTGGATTCCACAGCAGAGGGAGAAGAACATGATGAGGTACGCTCTGGTCCTAAACCATCTGCCCGGAAGAAACCAGTGTCATTTCCCCTCGCATTGTATTGGATAGAGGGGGGAAGACAGCCACACTTGACATCAAGTTGGCAGGAAATGAACTGACACTGTGAGCCTGGAAAGAGAGAAGTGGAAGATTGCAGCCTACTCTAAGGTCTACCCATCCATACCCTTAACCCAGGAAAAACAGCATATTGCTAGAAATATCAGAAGTACTGAAATATTGTTACTACCATTCAATTGCATGAAAACTGGATAGCAGTTAGAGAATTGATATATCTGGAGTCGACTCAAAATCTTCCCAGTGGATTCAACCAATTAGGAGACAACCTGGGAGTATGTGGGTGTGTTTGAGGGGATGAACCAAGCATCAGATGCTGAGGGGACAAATTTGCAGAGCCAAACACCTAGATGCCCCTTGAAAGAAGGGAGAAACCTTTTGGTTGTGTTCTTTGCAGCATAAAGGCAAACAGGAACCCAATGCTTTTAGAGTCTCAACTGGAGCACCCCCGTTTACCTGCAGCAGCTAGATGGGGAGGCCTGGACGTGTTTTATTCCTGCACACATACCTAATTACAAAGTCTTTAGTTTTTTTCCCTACAAAAAATTTATGTTGAGATTTAATTTCCACCAATTAGAACCCAAAGGAAGCCATTGTAATGTGATTCTATCATCACAGCGACTGGCCCTACCTCTCAACACACACATAAGGAAACACCGGAGTGCATTTTAAGTACTACCTAAAGTTGTGTTAGACTGTGAATGAATATCCAATTCAATTTGTAGGAAACTTTAGATTAATTAGGTTTATAATTTGCACAGTAAGGTAATGTAAATGTGTTGTTCCTGCTTGACTTTTTGCTTAATCCTCTGAGTGGATATTTAATCTTTTTAATATTAGAATTAAAGCAACTTGGAAGATATGAATATTAATCTAATTATATTCCGATCACTTTAATTTCTTTAATGTTTTAAATAACAAAACAACTTTACAAATTGGTTTAGGTTGGGGAACCCTTTTAGAGGATTTTGCATCTCATCAGCAAGTGCAATTTAGAGGACAGGATGCAGGCTGGGCAAGTACTGCTGCAAGTTTATAGTTATGCAAATGCAGACCATCAATCCTGGGACCTCAGCATAGGACTTTCAAGGTGTGCTTTTAGGAATTTGCAGCTTCTATTTAGGTAGGAAGAGTCTGCCAGCAGGGAAACCCAGTAAGCAAACAGCTTTATGGCGCCCCAGCCAAACAAAGTGAGAGCTTTCGAAGAATCGGTGATAAGTTAGAACTCAGAGGACTTTTCTCCTTTTCCAGCTGTTATTATCTCAAGGAGAGGGGGAAAGAATCAGAGCAGGACATGAACAGCAGGTTTTATTACCTCATTATAATTGATACCTGCTCTCTGAGCCAATAAAAGAAGCCGTATTCGGTGCTAGCTGTATAAAATCTTTAGTGTTTTAGACTGTCAGTGTTGGCTGTGGTTAAGCTGACATGATTATGAGCTGCATGTACCAATATACAGCTTTTTACCCACAAAAGCATGCGGCAAGGGGGAACCTTCCAGAAATAATAAAAGGATTCACCAAGTGTTCTAGGATGGCTACTGAAGTTGCTATTGTTTTGGTTAGGCTGGGAAAACAGGTCCTCTGGCTATCCCACTTCCTTGTCCTCTCCCCTGGCTGGCATTTCCGGAACCCCAGGTTTTTGGGGAGATTCTACAGTTGCATCCTGAAGAAGAGGAAGAAATCCTTTGGCAGTGATTTCCATGCCAAGATGACAGTGTGAAGAAGCCTTTACAAATGGTGCTTTCTGGAATTTCAGATGTAATAAGCCGAGTACATTATTTTCTGGAATTAATTGTAGACTTTAAATAGGTGATGGAAAAATAACCAGAAAAATTAATTATGTTAGAAAATGCATTAGTACATTTGAGAATTAGAAACAATTCCGACGAATAAGAAGTGAGATTTTTTTATATTTTGAGAGTTTATGTATGAGATGTTTCCACTTAGGTCTCCAGCTAGTGAAACCAGCTAGTGAATCTGGCTTTCCCATGGAGTCTGTGTATTTCTTCAGAGACGTAAAATGGCATATGTATCTGACATTAGCCCGGGAACATGGCACTAAAGAATCAGTATGAGACAAAACAGAAAAAAAAATTCCTTCTCAAATATGTAACATTTGATTGAATAAAGCAACAGTAACAGAGGTTACCAGGACACTGACTATTTTTTTGTTATTTTGGTTTATGCTGTGTCTTAGCCAACCTTTCTGGTTAACACCATACATTAGTGGAGTTAACATTGTGAAAGATTAAAGACGAAAACAAATTCTTTTTTTTTTATTTTTTAATTTGTTCTTTTTAGATATACATGACAGTATAGTGTGTTTTGTCATATTATACATACATGGAGTATAACTTATTCTAATTAGGATTCCATTCTTGTACATGATGTGGAGTTACACTGTCGTGTGTTCATGTATGAATATAGGGAAGTTGTATCTGATTCATTCTATTGTCTTTCCTGTTCTCATTCCCACTCAATTTGTTCCCTTCCCTTCATTCCCCTTTGTCTAATCTAATGAACTTCTATTCTCGCCCCCCTCCCATTATTAGTCAGCATCCACATATCAGAGAGAACATTTGTTTTTTGGGGGATTGGCATATTTCACTTAGCATAATAGTGTCCAGTTCCATCCATTTACCAGCAAATGCCATAATTTCATTCTTTATGGCTGACCCATTGTGTATATATACCACATTTTCTTTATTCATCTGTTGATGGGCACCTAGGTTGGTTTCATAACTCAGCTATTGTGAATTTATTGCTATAAACATTTATGTGGCTGTGTCACTATATACTATACTGATTTTAAGTCCTTTGGGTATATGCCAAGGAGTGGGATAACTGGGTCAAATGGTGGTTCCATTCCAAGTTTTTTAAGGAATCTCCATACTGCTTTCCAGGGTGGTTGCACTAGTTTGCAGTCCCATCAGCAATGTGTGAGTGTGCCTTTTCCCTGCATCCTTGCCAACATTTATTGTTACTTATATTTTTGATAATTGTCATTATCACTGGAGGGAGACTGAATCTGAGTGTAGTTTTAATTTGCATTTTTCTAATTGCTAGAGACGTTGAACATTTTTTCAACATTTGTTGATCAATTGTATTTCTTCTTCCGTGAAGTGTCCGTTCAGTTCCTTCACCCTTTTGTTGACTGGGTTATATTATTTTCTTTATTTATTTTGGTGTTAAGTTTTCTTGAGTTCTTTATATATCCTAGAGATTAATGCTTTTTCTGGGATACAAGTGGCAAAGATTTTCTCCCATTCTGTAGGCTTTGTCTTTTCACAGATGAACACCAATTTTTTGTTACTCCTCCCATTGAGAGGTCAAGTTGAATTCATCTCTCCTTGGTTCTAGGCTACACTCAGTGGCTTACTTAACCAATAGGATGTGGAGGTAGACATGATGCTCTGGACTCATAAGAATGAATCCTATATGAATGAGCCATGTGCATATAAGGGATCTTAGAAAGCTTTCCTTGGAGCACTGAGCCACCATTTAAAACCTCCTGAGCATCCTAAGGCTGCCATGTTGAAGGAAGTCCAACCAGCCAGGCGGACTAGGAGATGTCTGGCCAAAATCCAACCTATTGAGATCAGCCCAGTGGAGGCCCCAGATACTGGTGAGCAAAGATAAAACTCTCTCCATCTTCCCCCCCAAGGCTCTGTCCAAAATGTAGAGTCAGGGATAAAATAATCAATTGTTATTGTTTTAAGACACCATGTTTTGAGCCATCCTTTATAGAAAAAATAAACAACCATAGTGAACATATTCTAGGAAAAGTAATATTGAATTTATTTTTAATTTAAATTAAATTTGAATTTAGTTTTCCTATGTGGCCTATGGGCTTAGTCTCTGTAATTTATGGTAGTACCAAGCATATGTAGTGACCCAAAGATTTCTCCTTTCCTAAAACTCAAAGTGAGTGAAACTCCTTACACTCGAGGATGTTAAGGACTAAGCTTTGCTCTTTATCTTCTCTTTACGGATTTCCCTTTGGAAACAGGGATAAAAAGAAGGAAGCCTCCCAGATGTAAATTTCTCATAAATATTTGAGCTCTGTTTCAGAAATCTTCCATTCTCTGATCTGTTGCCTAATCTTCTATTTAGCAAGTATTTTCCATGAAATAGACGGCTTTAATTGGTAGAATTACTAATTTTAATAGCATAGCTCGGCCCAGATCGGCTCGTCAGGAAACTCCTTTGAAAAGCCACTCATCGGCACCCATGGCCATCTACCAAAGTTCTCCCTGCTCAATTCTTGCTGTGCTAAGTAATGGGACTCTCACAGACCCAAAGAATCAGGGCCTCTTTCCACTGGAAGTTACACCAGAGCTCTCAGACTTGGGAGTAGGGATTAGGATCTTCTCTGAAGGAAAGGGAATTATCCCGAACACGGTTACACCCACAGAAGGGTGTCTGTAATGCAGCTATAGATATCTTGGACCCACATGCAGCATAGGGTCACGAATGAGGTCTGTGTCCTGTCCTGATTTAAGGGGGGATAAATTCTCTTACGTGAGATAAGACATCGGAAGGTTCTTCAGCTAAGCTTTAGTGCAGGGTTCTCAGCCTTGTCATCAACAAAATGTGGGGCTGAATGGTCCCCTGTGCTGGGAGACCTCCTGTATTTTGCAGGAGGCTTAGCAGCAGCCCTGGCCTCTGCCAGAGCCCTGAATGCCAGTGGCATGTCCCAGAGGAGAGGACCACAAATGTCTCATCACTGCCAGTTCCTCGTCTCTCCAGGGGCGTCCCTACCCACTCCTTTGACTCCACAAATCTTTCTTGCTAAGTTTATACTGTCTTGAAAATAGGAGGAAACTAAACTTGATTTTCTTTAGCAACGAGTCTCTCTCTTTCTCTCTCTGTTTTATTTCTGAATTGCTACAGACGAATTCAAAGCTACCGCAGTGGTCGGGGAGTTGGACACTTCAGACCTGTAAAACATGGGCTCACATTCCACAGAGCACAGTGTTATGTGTATGGGAGCCGGAGCTTGATTGCCTATCACTTTTGGACACGTCACTGTCAATGTCCTTGTTCACCATTACAAATATGAAGGAACCCTATGAAGGAGATCTAGAAAGCGCCGGAAGTGATTTTGTAGCCATGGGGCTGAACTGAAGAGCTTAACACACTAATCTGCTACGAGTGCCCGGGGAGTGCTAGCCCAGGTTCTCTTATGCGCTGAGAGTCCTTTGGAGGGAAGCGTGAAGCCGTGTTATAGTTCTGCTTTTAATGGCGGAGGCAAGAATTGCCTGGACCTCTCTCAGCGTATATCGCCAGTCTTCCAACAACACACTCGTGTGCATGGAGCCGTCTCACCCCAGCATGGGGGCATGAATTGGAGTGGAAATCAATGGACTAGCATTTGGATGCAATTGCCCCACATTATCAGAGAAAAGAAGACCACTGCAATTCACTGGTCAGAGCATTGAACCAACTGTTTTTGCTAAGCATTAGTTTGTGTGATAAGTTGCGTTCCCCGGCTCTGCTCGCCAGAGTTTTTCTATAAACACCATTATTATTGTGCTGTGTTTCCCGTGGCTGAGCTGAAGCGAATTTGGAGATTTGATCCACCTTAACTCCTTCTTAGCCTTCATAGTGTTGGTGACCCTTCCTGAGCAGAAGTGAAAAAAATCTTTTGATTCTTGAAAGATAATTTGGATCCTCCCCACTCCAAGTTCCTGCTAAATGGGAACAAGAGGAACCAGCCTGCTGAGGGGTTCCAGGCTAGTCCAGTGTCTGCCCTCCCAGGGAGCTCAGACTAGCCAGATAGGAGACTGGGGTGGTCAAGAAGTTGAGACAGAAGTTGACCTTGAGTCCCAGCTCTGCCCGTCCCCATTCTGCCAGGTCTCTGAGCGCACGAAGCTTCATTTCTTCATGGCTGTGCCATCCAAATTCCTTCTACGTGCATAATATAGCATAGACACCTCTCAGTGTCATGAAAAATGCAGACACGTCATCCTCAGAATTGGCCGGATCTTTCAAAGCAGGGTTTGCATCTTGGCCGCCTCTCATCCGTTCTCCTGATGCTACTATGCACATCCGACAGCAGACCTCACTCTCCCCGCAAGTGGCTTCTGGAAACTGGACACTCCTCCGTGAGCTCAGCCAGAGTAGGAGATGCACCTGGCTAAGGAACTAAAGAAATGAAAATCGTGTTTCTCTTTCTCCCCTTGGTGTAGTTGCAGAGCCAGTATCTGGATGTAGAGAATCAGCCAGATCCAATGATATCCCCCTGTGTATGTCTCTCCTCCACATAAAATAGGAGAAAGAAATAATTCCTAGTTTCCAGAGTTGCGTTGCAGCTAAAACCAGTTTACCTTGGGATCATGTTTGGCAGACAGTAAGTGATAGATAAATGCAGACCCTTGTGAATAATTATGTTGATTGTTCATTGCAAATGGGTGATGAGTATGAGGAGGAGGGAGGAAAGGAGAAGAGAGGAGAGGAAAGGAGAGGAGGGGAGGGAGGGAAGGAAGGAAGGAAGGAAGGAAGGAAGGACGGAAATCAGCCCTGATATGTGGAATTGCAAAGAAATTCACATCTCTTTGTGGTGATTGAAAATAACTTGACCTTTATTAGGCTGGCCCGCTGCCTGGAAGGCAGGAACTTCCTTGGGGTTAAGATTTATGTGATCCATCAGCTTGATCTTAATTTGGCTGAGCCAAACTTCCTCTTCTGGGTTTACCCGCCAGTATCCATGGACCTACTTGCAACATCTGGGATCTACTTATGTGAAAACTTAGGCCAGTCTATACTAAAAAAAAAAAAAAAATTGTTTTGTGTTTGAAATTGAAATTGCACTGAATGTATTCGCTGCCTCTGGCAATCCTATTTACAGAACAGAGAAGGTCTGGCTCTTCTCCACATACTTTAGACAGGTCCAAATTGAGAAACTTTGAGCAGGGAAGGTAGCAAGTAGCCCCCAAAGCCGATTGGAGAGTAAAACAATGACTATTGAACAGATTTATGGTTTCTTGTCAATAACACTCTGATTTCGGGAGATTGTTATCTGCGTTAAGCTTTATAGGAAATGTCTCCTTTCGAAAATGACATTTTAAATTAATGCAAAATTATGTTTTAATTTAATTCGCAAGGAGTCATAAACAGGTGGGAGAATTAGGTAACAATAATTGTGTTTGCAAGAAATTGATTTCATCCTAAAATTACATGAATATGCTATTACAGTTTGTTGTCATCCTGAAATGCACCGTTTAACCATAAAACACGGCGCAAAAGACACCCTCGTGTTGAAGTCCTTAATCTAGTGTGTAATTGCTTAAGTAAGTACATTACTACATTGTCAACTACCTGCTCTCAAACACCTTAACTACCAGGATGAGTCTGAGCTTGACAGCGCTGTGAAGCAGAAACTCAGCCTTGGTGGAGAACTTGACATTGAGTCCCAACCTTTCCTCAAGCAAAGATACGGAGATCTCAAGAACTGAGCAGGCATGAGATCTTTTAAAGAGTCACTCACTTAATTATCCTCATTTTATCGAAAACAACATTCCCTTTGTGCTACTTAAAAATACTTAGTCTGACTCACACACACACACACACACACACACACACACAGCTTTATTAACAACTTCAGTAATTTATCACGTTCAATTTCTTTTTTCCTTCCCAGAACTGTTACTTTCGGTACACTGGGAGTTCATTCATTTAAAGTTCGTCCTTGGCAATTCTTTACTGAACAGATTCCATTTAATTTTATTTTATTTTTACATAAAGCTGATAACTAACCAAGACCAAGCAGGCTCGAACCGAGTCTGTTCCTGGATATAAACCAGATGTGCAGTTAATTCGTCATTGTTCCTGTGTCAACTGCCCTCACGCTCACCTACACTTGGAAGAAAAGCGCACCACGCCTGATTTTTCTGCTTGTTCATTTCCTTGAACTTGGTGACATTGAGTCTGGTAATTTCCAAAGCCAGTTTTGGAAAACGCAGCTTGCTCAGTGCCAGTCCTGCACACTGTTTGAGTGTGGTGGCACGTTCCCTCCTTGATGAGACTTTGGGCTGCTGGCTGTGGATTGGAGAGAATCTTGGGCCCACTAGAAGGTCCCAGATGTGGACGTCCATGCTTCCTGACACCACTGCCAGGTCACGGCTGGGCACTGGGGTTTTCTTTCTTTCTTTCTTTCTTTTTTAAAGAGAGAGGGAGAGAGAGAGAGAGAGAATTTTTTAATATTTATTTTTTAGTTCTCGGTGCACACAACATCTTTGTTTTTTGTATGTGGTTCTGAGGATCGAACCCGGGCCGCACACATGCCAGGCGAGCATGCTACCGCTTGAGCCACATCCCCAGCCCGTGGCACTGGGGTTTTCAATGGGAGCTCACATGAGCAGCACAATTGGTAATAAAGAGCAGGCCGGTCCCTTCTCTCTCAGGGCTTGGCAAACCAAGACCCACACCGTGAAGAGAGTCTAGCCTCTTCAGAAGCCACTGGGCACCCGAGAAATATTTCCTAGTCTCATTTTTAACCTTAATTACAAACCAAGCTACAATCTCATCACAACTTAATGTAACCGAGGAGGCTGCTGGCACTGTATGGAGAAAGGCTTTAGTCTGTCCTTTGCGTTCGTTAAATCCTCCATCTCTCTGCAGGCACCTTTGGAGAGCTAGGCATGTGCTGTGATTTGAGGGATAGTGGCCCATAACTATTAAATTAACAGTGGTTGATCCAAGCTTCATGGGTGCCAGTGACCATTCTAAGAACTCCCATCCACCCCCAAATGCTGTAGCACAGGGAGGTTAAGAGATGTGCTGTAGGTCACACAGCTAATAGATGGGAGAACATTCAGACTGGAGTTCAGACTTTCACAGTCATATATAAACAGCCTCTAGGGACATGCCCTTTGGATGCCAGGGAGGTCTGCTGAATCACCATGGGACCAAGAATCTCTTGTTACCTGAAATTAGGGCAGAAACAATCACTAGATTCATTCATTTGGGGTGCCAAACCTGCCTTGCCTGCCTAAAGAGTTGAGAAAGATGGTGGAGCCTGTGATCATTCTGGAATGCGGGGAGTGTGGGAGGAGACC
This sequence comes from Marmota marmota marmota, assembly GCF_001458135.2. Classification (NCBI taxonomy): domain Eukaryota; kingdom Metazoa; phylum Chordata; class Mammalia; order Rodentia; family Sciuridae; genus Marmota; species Marmota marmota. Next base: position 7,839,664 of record NW_026000222.1, on the reverse strand, counting down.
ATCTTGGTGAATAGGGACCCGGCTTTTGCTGTCCATCTACAAAGGATTTGGATCTCTGACAAGCTGCACAGTGACCTGGGGGGTGCAGGTCCAGCAAACTCCAGCTGCGGATGTGCAGACAGGAGCTAGTTTGTCTAAAAAGCAAGACCCAGAGATGCTGGGATAGTGGACAGGTACGTTTTAGGGCCTGTGGGACACTGATTCCTGGCAGCCTAGGTTCCTAGGAACAAGGACAGCCCAAGTAGTGGAAAGAAACAGGAAGATTTAGCTGCGCTGAAAACAAACTGCTCATGTTAGGATTTTTCTCAGGGCTACTTCTCTTAGGATGGTTTTGAGCAGATTAATATCAATATAGATTATGGCTAGTTTGCCTCTGTAGCGGGCCTTGTCCTGGGCTCTTCAGCTGTGTCCAGCACTCTGTCCAGTTCAGCGTGGCCTCGCAGGGCAGAAGCTGTATTGACAGAGCATACCCAGGATGCACAGTCACTGAGGGTCACCAAATATCTGCAAAGCTGGGAATCAGACACAGGCCCTGCTAGTGCCTGAGTCCTTGCGCACGCAGCACAAGGGAGTACGGTTCGTGATGCCCTTCTAACCGAGGATGGCCAGAAGGTGCCAGGTGAGATACGTCTCCTGGCCCTCTGATTTCAGAGCACGGGATGGCTAGCCACCTGGCTCCGAGTAGGCAGGGTGAGGAGAGAAAGCGAGCTAGAAGCATCGGCGCGTCCCGCGGTGTGACTACTCGGTGGAACACGTGGTTTCCTCGGTTCTCCATTTATTAATAAAATACCCAATACCTTCTGGCGTGTGCTTTGAACTGCTTTTAATTATCTTCAGTTGGATGGAGAGAAGGTAATGGGGACCTCATAATCGTCGTGGAGGGACTATTGGAATTTTATTTCCGTGGGGAAGGCAAGGACTTGCCAGGGAGCCAAGGCCTTTCAAAGTTGAGGACACTTGCCGGTGCCACACGGCGTAAATCACAGTGCAAACTATGCGATTATCCCCCGCAGAGGAATCGAGTGTGGCTTTATGGGATTCTTCACCAAGCACTTAGGAATAATCTGATATAAAACAGCAGGGGTGGAGAGTAATGACAACTTCAAATTAGTTTAATGAATGTTTACATTTTAAAAAAAGGCTTTTCTACAAACCTGAAAATAAGAAGTGACAGCTCCTTCCCTCTGTCCCCTGCCTACTGGTTTTCAGCCCAGGAGAAAGGTGTTGGACTTAACTCCTTCGGCACCCCGCCCCCGGCACCCCGCCGGCCCTCCTTCCTGCAGCCTGGGTTGGAGGTCCCTGGAACACAGCTCCATCCATTTGCATTCTACATGTCGAACTGGCGTCAGGACAAACATCTGTTTTAAGTCAACTTCGACTCAATCCAGGAAAAAATAAATTTCTGGCTCTCCACCTGCTCAGAGGTCAATCACCCACCCAAATCAGCCCGAGATGGATGATGGGCTGCAGATGCCGAGGGTATTTTTAGCTATGTTTTGGCAGGTACCCTGCTTGTCGAATGCAGCACAGAGGGGGAGGCTGAGAGGCTGATAAACCATTGCACTGTTTAAACCGGGTGCAGTGCCAAAGCCCGCACCCAACCTGCCTGGCGCTTCTGGGCTGTTTCCGCACTTGTGTCGAAGAAGGATTCGTTCTGGCAAAGGGAACAGGATAGGGAATGTCCACATTGCTCACATTAGGCAGAGGGGACCTCAAGGTATTTTGGACAAGAAAGAACATTTGTGTTTCAGACAGAGTCACCCAGCCTGAGCGGCCCCTGCCCTCCACCGCTCTGTTTCAGAGTGGTCCTATTTTCATCTCCAAGCCTGGCTGGTTCCTAGTGTGCAGATCTTGGCCTCCCCACAGCCCATCAGGCTGAATTCCGTCCACAGGTTGCCAATCTGGTTATGGAATGTTACTCAAAGTTATGCAATTTAACTTGGTCTACGGGACGAACCATCCCTACAAAATAAAAGCAAGAAACAAAACAAAAACCCAAAAAAAGCCTGAAGGGCTTGGGCCCCTCTCAGGGATGTCTGGAAAAGCAAATGGAGAATTCCCAGAATTGATTGAGAAGCACGCTTGGTCTGCTCTGGCCTTTAAGCATCACTAGAAAAATCGAACCTTGCCCCCTGGCCTGCCGCTTTCCCATCTCTTCCTGACAGACACACCAGCACCTCCCCAAACCTCTGTGAAAAAGCAGGCCTTCAAGATCCAGCTGAAAACTCAATAAAAATACTTCTCCCATACAGCAAGTGTTCTGTGGGATCCAAGGAGCTGGAAACCCTGAACAAGAGACAGAGGACTGCGGCTCTGCCGACCGAAACCCCTGTTGACGTCGGGTTTGTCAAAGAGGAGGAGACAAGACGGAACAGAGATTTGGCAACTTCCAGTTACCCGGAAGGTTGGATGACTCGGAACCCTCGTCCTCCTGGAGACTTGTCATGCACAGGAAGTAGTTTTCCTGCAAAGACTCAGAGTGGTGCAGTTATTTGGCCGTCCACTTGTCACTGTGTTCCTGTGAGGACTAAATGGGAGGTCACTGGAAGTCAGCCCTGAGCAAGGGGGGGTCCAGTTCGTGGCCCACTTTTTGAGTAGGTGATCAGAAAGGGCCTAACTTGCAGACCACTCTTTGAGTAGGTAGTCAGGGAACGTGAGGAAGGGTAACAATAAGTTGAAGTGTTCATGAATTCTCGACCCTGGAATCGCACTCTAATGTGCTGCTAGAGAGACACGAATGTGCTGAGAGGATACTTGGTTCACAGCGGAGGGTGGAATCCTGAGGTTCTGATGGTCACGGCCAAAGGCACCAGGGAGCCCGGTTTCTAGGAGGAGGAGGTGGACCACCTTTTGCAACTGTATTCCAGTGCATCCATATGTTGATAAATCCCAGACACGTTCTCCACCCAGACCTCCTCTGAGATGCAGGATCGTACTTCCACCTGCCTGTTTAGTTTCTTCCTTTAGTTGCTCAATGAGCTTCCCAAACCCAGGACATCCGAAACCAGACGCTTGATCTCCATCTCCTGCTCCTACCCCAGACGCCTCGCACCCTCTCCTTCCCCGTTTCAGGGGACAGCCACCAAGTCTTCCCGTTGTTCAGGGCAACAGCCTCGGAGCCACCCCTGTGGCTTTTCCTTCTGTCCATCCCACGTCCAAGTTCCTTGGACACTTCTTTTGACTCTGCTTCCAAAACCCATTGGCATCTGCGTGAGCGTCAGCACTTCCCTCTTCTGCCCAGACCCGGCTTTCCAGACAAGGTGGGAGCCAGCGTATGGACACTGTGCGTGCCTCCGCCCTTGGCCCCCTGGAGTCCACTCTCCCTACGCTGACCAGAGCAGATCTTGGTAGGCATCAGAGTCATCCATAGAGATGGGCAGGCCCCAATCTTAGGCCAGAAGCCTGGGCCTTGCCCTTTGCTTCTAGTGATTCTGGTGTCTACTGTTCAGACCTGTTTTAAAACACAAGATCAGGGTTTTCCACATGCAGATTAAAAGCTAAACCCCTCTGCAAGGTCTTGCCCCACTCAGGTCCCGGCTGCCCCTCGCCCTCCCAGCCCCGCCAGAGGCCTCTCCTGGGAAGACCTGTGATCTGGGCAAGGGTCTTCAGTGAGCCAATAAATAACTACCCTCCAGACAGCAAACTGCACAAAAGCATACTTCCCGGGTTTTCTCACTGACCTTCCTGTCTTTGCGTCCGCCATGGCCATTGGCCACATGGGGTATCACCAGAGCCAGTGGATGGGGCAGCCGTGGCAGAGGAGTCCCAGCTTGGTACAGAGACACCATTTATGACAGTGGAATCTGATGAGGGTGACTGAGGAAGGGGCCGGGGGTGAGCGGCTCTGTGGTCCTGATGAAAACAGCAGCAACGATGACCCCTGACACTTACAGACCCCCGTGAAGGGCAGGCGGGGCAGACACCTCCTGTGGCTTCTCACACAGGAAGCCTGCAGCCACCTTGGGGTCAAGGGCAATTATGTCCCCTCATGATGCCTATGGGGGAACTGAGGTGTGTGCTGTGTGCCTGCAGGTCCCTGTGCCCGAGTATGACTCTGCACTGCCTCTGCCCATCGCCTCCTTCTGAATGTGGAGTCTTGTGGCCTCTAGCTTCATGGGGTCCTCAGAAAGCATTTCGTGTGTAGGAAGCTTGAGAGAGGAACTGGGTCATGCCATTGAGCAGTGGCCTTGGGTCAGATGTCACACGTAGCCAGTTCCCACCTAGACGCGGCCCAGGTCCACCTGTCTTGCTGTGCATGGGCCCAGCAGTCCTGCAGGCATTTCACAGCTCACTGCAGTCATTGATCGCTGAAGTGCAGAGCAGATGAACTCCCTGGAAACGGTCAGTGCCCAGACCCCCACCCCACATGCAGTGCCTTTCCAGGGAAGGCAGGTGCCGGGTGCTGCACTCGGCAGAGGTGAGAACAGCTAGGCATGTCCATGACCTGCAGAGGGGAAAAATGAAGACAACATCCGTGCGCAGCCCCGGGCCAACCACGAGCAGGATGAAAGGCGTCCGCCGTTGCCAGTGCCCGTCTGCGCTCCGCGAAGGCCACGCACTTCGCATTAATCACCACCGAGCGCACGCGGGCTCCCAGCGAAGGAGCCAAATGATTGGGAACAAATTCAAAACAGCTTTATTCCATTGACAGACAAGACCTTTTTGTTAAACTCTGGTTTAAAAACCTTTTACATCTCTGTCTCCTTTACACATTACCGTAGTCATTCATATTTATGTAAACCTGGGACCTGAGAGCTGGCTTATTAATCACAACCTATCGGCAGGAAAAGGGTCATGGAAAAAAGAATCTTTATTTGAAGTTTTTCTTTTCTTTTTTTTTTTTAAAGCTATTAAACAGTGCTAATGGGAATTACACTGTTATCAACCATTATTGAAGTAAATGGGCTTCTGAAATAAAAAAAAAAAATAAAGAAAACTTCTAAATGTCAATGTGCAAATAAAAAATAGCAGTTAATTAAACCAGGCAGTGCGTGGTCAGCAAAGATGGTCAGTGTCCCTGCTATTAAGAACAGACAAAGGAGGACGTGTCCAGGGTTAACCTGTGTCAAGATGAGTGGTGCTAGTTAGTCTGCCTTAGGTAACAGCTGTATGTAAACCTCCTTCGGCCCAATTACCAGGTTGATTCCTTGAAAGTCTTCTTGATTCAAGTTTTGCACCTATGTGACCGAATAGTTCCTCAAACCTTCCCGTCACATATTCAAGCGTATTCAAGGCAGTCGATTAGTACTGAAGTGCCTAGCATTACCTTGAAACAGCTATGGGAAAGGGCCCGGTTCCTTTCTCAGAGTGAATGCAGCCCGTTTCTGGCATCTCTTGATTGTGCCTTCTAAAGAAACACCATTCTAGATGGAGCAAGTCGACTCCAAAGGGAAAAGTCAAGCTCTTTCCCTCTTTCCCAAGCACTGGGTGGGATCCGCTGCAGTGAAACCCACACCAGGAGAGCACCAGTTTGCTCTTAGGAAATGGTGCCTGGGTTTGTTGTTGTTGTTGTTTGTTTGTTTTGTTGTTGTTGTTGTTGTTGTTTAATTTAGAGCTTTAAGTGCGAAGGGTCATTAAGTTAGGTTAACTTCTGGGAAGCAAACTGCATTTATCAAGTGTCCTTCAACAAAACAGTTCCCTGGATGCCTGGGGAAATGACATCTCCACCCAGATGCTGTTACTGGGTGGTCCCAAGAGACCGGTAGGACTTGTACTGGTGCGAACCGTCTGGAAGGATGGAGCTTCTGGCCTCAACCATAGTTGGAAGCGATGAGTAAACTCTTTGGCACGTGGGTGAGGCAGCCGTGCAAATGGGTTTGGACTAGTGGGGTCGTGAGGCGATGCTGTGGGGTTAGCAAGAGGCACAGAAATGCTCAGGAAAATGCAAGAAGCCTGTAACGGAGGGAGCTGGCTAGTGACTGCAGTCAGTGGTGTCATATTTGAACTTATCATTTTAAGGACCTCTTCTAGGTTTGTTTCTTGAAAGCAGAACTCATCGAGTTTCTCAGGTCTGGTTGAACTGGAGACTCTACATCGGTCAGGAAGTGAGAGAGAAGGGAATGTGGTCATCACAATCATCACAATCTGCAGGGACGTTTTCAAAGAGCTTTGTCACTCAGAACAGAAATTTTGTTTGCAGTGCCTAGCATTACCTTGGACAGGCTGCCCCTCACTGCCACCCTACCCCACCCACATGGGGACTCAGAATGTAGGAAGGATGCTCTTGAGAGGGCATCCTACATCCTACAGGGACATATAAGGTTATGAACCTCTGGCTCTTTCCTTTTCCAATCTCCATTTATTTCATAAACCACCAAATATGTATCTACATTTCCAGGTAAATGGTCTTTGATCCATAGCCTTTGCCTGCTTTGCTGTCCTAGTGGGCATCAAATTGACCCCCCCCCCCACCTTGTGCTTTCATACAACTCGCTACATGTATTTTTGACAGCCAGACAATGACATTTTCTTGTTAATGTGGAAAAAACATAATTCTAGGTCTTGGAGCTGGTTCACTTGCTAAAGGACACCTGAAAACCATTTCAATGCCAGGGGGTGTCCAAATGCAGACGAGGAGGTACATTTCTCTGTCCTCACCTCTTACCTTCCTGTACATGAGGAGGTTGGCCAGTTACCCAAACCAGGTTCCATACTGTTTTCTCTCTAGTTTGAAAGCTGGATTTTGTCATGCTTTGACTCTCCTCTCTTCTGAGTGACCTGTTTCAGGTTCCTGAAGTCCCAAGAAAGTCCTCGCTGGCTCACTACCAGCCTGCATCCCACGCAGGCTCAGGCTGTAGTCTGTAACTCTCCGCTGGCTTTCCCACACCACTCTCAGGTCCTTCTCGGCCTCTAGTTCCACATTCCCTTTCATGTCTTAGATGTAGCTGTTTAAGTTGGTCCCTTGATTCCTTCAAGTAATTGATCTGTTGGCCAAAATACCAGTGGTTCCATTTCAGAGGTAGGAGTCCAACCGGTTCTGCCCAACGAGGGTGTTGGTGGGAGGTCTGCTTCTCTGGGGCCAGTGGTCAAGCAGTGTTACAACTGGATGCATGTCCACCATGCCACGTGGTCTTATTGGGTGGTAGGGTGGCCAGGTCTCTTGTGAGCTGGTGTACTTGTTATACATTCACTCATTTATTCATTCTCTCTTCATTTAAAGACTCTTTATTGTGTACATTCTGCTCTCTGAAAATTTGTTCTGCCTCTTAGAGAAGCAAGGCCTCTCCACAAGCAGATCCCCTGTGCTGTGCACCTGGCTGACTCTACTGCAGCACAGACTCCAGAGTATGGGAAGAGCCTTGGCTGGGCGGAGCGTGGCTGCCCCACCTGCCTGGCCCTCTTCAATCTGCACTCATTTTCACATGCTTTTCTGCAGTTAGCCTTTTCACTCTTTATTAAAGTGGTTTTCATTTTTGAAGCTACACCTTTTAATGATGAAAATGAGCAATGCTGTTGTTCTTCCTTATTGGTTTGGGGGCAATGGCAGTCTCTCCTTTTCTCCTGAATCTTCCAGCGACTCCCTGAGCCTGTCTGTACATTCATCATATGACATAGATATAGTATTTAGTACACTCTGAGAGTTGGATTTCTTGTTTTCCAATGCCTGCCTTTAGAACCAGCATGTGTAGCTGTTATTTGGCATGAATTTGGGCTAAGATGATGGCAAGCTTAGATGTCACTTCTAGCAGATCTAAGCCAGTGCACACCACTTTACAGTGGTGGCCTGTGCTCCGGTATATGTAAAGCACACCACCATCTTTGATATTCATCTATCTTGAACTTCTTAATGAAAACATAAAAACAAACAAACCAAAACTTGGGGTAGAATGATTGTTTTTCTCTGTGCCCACCGAAAAGAAGGACCTGAAATCAGGAATATGCGCTCCCATTTTGTGGCTGAGAAGATAGAGAAGCCACATCACTGGTTTTAACTGTAGCTTACATAATGCAGGTGTCCCTCAAGGTGGCCCATGTCTGGACGTGGGCTATCCTCTGTCAGGATGATGGACTTGGTGGATCCATTGTCTTTGTAGGAAATCCTCAGTGTGCTGCACCAAAGAGTTTCCCATCGCTTCTTTGTGCTATAGTCCTTGCTTGTTTCTACCATGGAATTATGTGGATCTTCAGGTTTATATGGATATTGAGTTCATTTCTCCTGGTAACAACCCTAGATTCTTTTTATTTTAAGACCCATTTCTGTGTGTCTTCAACTAGCTGCCCCCCTTCATTGCTAACTAATAAACCCCCTAAGTTTTAACAGCCTGGGAAGAGATTACAGTTTCCTGTCACCCTGGATGTTAGAGTGATCATCTGATGAAGTTCTGGCCAAGGGGACAAAAGTAGAACTTATACATCAGGGCTACTTGAACCGTGTGTTATTAGTCCACTGAGAAGGTCAGAAATTGAGGAAGTTTGCAGAAAATTTTGCAGCTATTAGAATTAAGTTAACATCTGTCAAATGGAATATTTAAGGACTGAACTTATATTTTTTTAATGTCCCTTTTCATTTGCTTTATTCTAGTAATTTGAAATTTAATTTAAAATTTCTCTTTCTCTTTTGGGGGAAGGTGTCCTTCACAAAATCAGTGGTCAGTGATCTCACAAAAAGTCAGTCTGCACTATGGGCAGTTTGAGGAGCACTTTGATGTGGCCCTTGTGTTGAGTGTGTCTGGGGAGGGGAGGGGTCCTCCCTGCCCTGTATCCTGCCCACTGGATGGAATGCTCACTTTACAGAAGGTGAATTCAGTGGGTAGCTCCAACCACAAGTTGGGGCTGCGTCCTAAAGGAGCTAAAAGGTGGAAGGAACCTGGTTCTTCGTGACCGGGACAAGGCTGGGCAGCACCTCCTTCTTACTTCCCTGCTGTAAGTGAAGAAAGAAACTTCTGTCCTACAGAAGACACCACTGTCACTAAGGGCAAGCCACATCCCCCGGTCATGTCAACAGTTCTTTTCTCCTATTTTCTCCATTTGGAGGGCTGACCAGACTGTGGCCAGTGTGGGGGCATGGAGAGAGCTGGGATTTTGGAGACACAAGTGACCAAGGCTAAATCTCCACTCTCTCACTTGCTGATGAGCTCGCAGTGTGCCCAGGCAACTCCATCTGTAAAACACAAATGATAAGCATTTATTAAGCCTGCAGGAGGCCCCACGGGTCATGTTTTAAAGCCTCTGGCACATTATAAGTGGATCTACAAGGTTTGGTTTTTGTTCGTTTGTTTGGTTTTGCAAAGCTGGGGATTGAACCAGGCCTCACACCTGCTAGGCAAGTGCTCTACCTCTGAGCGGCACCCCAGCCCCTAGCAAGTTATTTATCCTCCTCTTCCCACCTCAAAGTTAACCCACACTGAGAAAAAGTCCCCGTTTCAGAAAGTAGCAAATTTTATGCAAAATCAAATGCCGATGGAACCACTTCTATTCTGAACTGAGAAAATAAGAGTTAAATGATTTTAAGGTTTTTGATTTGGTTTTAGATACAGAACCTTAAAAAAAAAAAAAAAAAAAAAACTAACCATGTTGCCAAAATCTAATATGTACAGCCGATATGACAGTATGAGTGGAGTGGATTATTTTGAGTAAGACATTTCAACCCTCCTGACTTCTGCACATTTCATTCTTCTCCACCCCTTGGTGATATCCCAAGAAACTCAATATGAAAAATCACTATGTATTGGGCTAAGTGCCAGCGTCATTCCTTTATTCACTATAACAGGATTCCTCAAATTATGGTTCCTGAGTCACTCAGGGGATTATAACCAACTGAATTAGCCTTTTGGGGGGCTGCCTCTCAGAAATCAGAATTGCAGGAGGCAGCCCAGGTGGATCTTCTCAACCTTAAATTTTGAGAGCCATTGGACAATAGTTATCTATTTCAAATTTATCTACTTATTTTCCAGCTTAAAAATAATACATATATTCAAAACATTCAACAATAATAGTAGGAAGGGAAAAATATCACTTGTGCTTATTATGACCCCAACCTAGGATCTTTTAGGGCTTTGAAGGTTTGCTTTTTTTTTTTTTCTGTCTTTGTTTTCTTACAAATATGTTCTTATGTACAGTGGAGCCTTGGTGGTGGTGGTTTGCACATGTTAAATTAACTTCAACCTGCATATCAACCTCATCTTGCAAATACAGAGAGTGAATTAAGAAGAGATTTATATGCAGAATTTACATACACCTTGGCAGGCTGCTTCCTTCCCTCACAACTGTATCAAAATGCATGAAATTATTTTTCACAATCACATTTTCTTGTTGCTGATGCTTCAGATGCTAAATGTCAGACTTTGGTGAACTTCACGTCTGGTGTTGGAAAAGGAGTGAACATTATCTACGTTTCAACATTATCTAAAAAGCACTCGTTTTAGAGTCTTCTTTTTTCTTCTTCCTTCTACATGTAGAAGTATTTTCTTGAAAATCTGTCTTAAAAATTGAATCCTTACTCAAAATATTTGAGCCAATGATACATTGCTGAGATTTGTAAGAGTACTGCCAACCAATATTAAGTGTAATTTTCTCAAAGTGATACCATGAAGCTCATCCCAACTTCAGATATGGGAACAAACTGTCACATTTTAGTGAAATTTGCGGCTTCTGCATGACCACACACAGTATCGTGTTTGCTCCCTTTACAGAAATCTAAGTGAAGAATCACTTTTTCCTAGTAGCAGGATGACTTGATTTCTCACCCTCTCGCAGGCTGGCTTGGAAACCCCAAAATGGAGCCTTTTCATCTTAATTCAGGGCTCTTTCTCACCCTTTTCCTGAATCAGAATTCCATGATACTACTGTGCAATTCACGGATTCTCTGGCTCACCCCCCAGGTCAGCCTCCCTCGGGCTGGAGCTGGGTACGCAGGCTCCTGAGCCTGTCCATACCTTGGCATGCCCTCGGTCACATTGCTTAGGTAGCGTGGAAAGAAGCACAAACCTGAGAGTCAGACAGATCAGATTGGATCCTCGGCTGTACCCACGATGTGCTGTGTGATGGGTTGAATGTCTGCAATCTCTCCTGGCTCCAATTTCCAGACTTACAAAATGAGCATAAATGATACACACCACACAGGGTGGTTGTGAAGACAAAATTATTTACTGTCTGTAAATATGACAACAATGACTAAACCACACTAGCAGCCTCTGGGCCAAGCTCCCTGTTCGTCACCCTGTTTCTTCCTCCTCATTGTCCTGAGAGATTTCAGCATTCTCATTTTACAGATAAGGCTTCACAAAACGAACTCTTAGCTTGAACCGTACAAAACTGCCATTTTGGTGGGTTAAAACTGATAGACTATAGTCAATCTCATACCATTTAACCTAAAAACTGGCCTAGGTGTCATGGCCAAACTGTAGCACACACCAGGGTTTTCACCCACTACTCTCCGACACCTAAGCCCATATTTTTTTTCAGGGTTCAGCTGAACTTGAAAGTACTAGGTGCCGGGCCTAGCACTAATCAGGTACTTAAAACATCTTAGTTTCTTTGGTTGTATTTCTGCCTACCCTTGCCCACCACAGAAATGAAGCCCTGATTCTATGTATTCAAAGTTAAAAATGGAGCACCCAAGTCTTAAGATCAAACGGGGTTCCTGCATTTTGACGGATTTCAGGCTTCTGAATTTCAATGTGGAGCAGGGTACCCAGAGCAAGCATAATGGGGAAAATTGCCGTGGCCAGTCCCGACAATGGGTGGCTCGAACAGAACACACGCACAGGGACCTGATGTGAATGGTATTTCTGAGTGGAAGCTAAGTAGGAGCCGAAAATGGGCTTTTAAAATACAGAACATAAGGATGCAATTCACAGAGAGGGTCTAAACTGTAAACATGCAGCTGTGGGGTTTGTGAGGCTCAACGCGTATATACCAACAGCATACAAATTGTCAAGTACTTAAAGTTCCATTGTTGATGAAAGGACCTCACCCAATGTCCTTAAATGTCCCTCCTTTTTTTAAAACCATGGATTCATATCTCTCGCAACATGTAATTAAACACCAACAGAAATTGCACACGAAGAGTAACAAATAAGGATTTTTCCAAATTCTTTGGTTTTATTATCATTTGCTAATAAGAATCTTAAAAAAAAAAAAAAAAAAACCCAGTATGTAAATTTGTAGTCTCTTAAACTCCTGCAAAGAATCCCTGCATGAGAATCATTCAGCAGTGTTCTGAATCCTCCTGACAACCGAGGGGAACCCCAGAAGGGCTGTAGACTCTCTAAGGTTGTTTCTGAGCACCTCCCTCCCCCATCCCCTCTATTCCTATCTGTTGTCCTGGGCTGTCTTGGGAGATGCCTTCCTTATCTGATCAGCCCATGGCTGAGCACCTTCCCATAAGCTCAGCCAAGAACAGCCCCTCTAGGGCTTTGGAACAAAAGTTTTATTCTCTTTCCACTGGAGGAAGCTCCAGGATGTAAAATTTGGGAGTGGCCAGCCTTTGAGTTTCCCACAGTGTGAAAGATGAGGACGCATCTGAGATCCAGAGACTTAGGTGCCTGTCTCAGGCCCTTCTCTAGGGGTCTGCTCCTGCTCTGGTTTGCTTTTGTTTCTGACAGCTTGCTTACGCAACTCTTTGAATCCCATAGATTGAGAAATTCCCCTGAGTTTGGGTTGAGCTTTTGTTCCTTGTAAGCCGACCATCCTGTGTCTGCTCCTGGCCACGCTTGGCTTTACAATCACTCCTCTGATTCTCATGGCTCCTATGTCGTGGGGGTGGCGATGGCCGGATGACTGGAGTTAGGAGTCCCTGATGGCACCCAACATTTCTTCCTTGAGGCTCCCTCTGCACACTGTCCAAAAGCTCCATTTTTAACTTTGAATGCATAGAATCATATATGTCCCTTAACCATCTCATGTCATAGGAGATTCTGAGTTCTTGGAAGATAGGATTTGCCTTCCAAAGAAGCAAATTCCCAGCAGTTAGTACAGTTCCTGGCCTTACATGAAACCATCATGAGCACTGGTTGGTTGGGGCTGGATTTGTTGAAAGTAGTAAAGGACTTTGTGGAAGAAGGCGGGTTTAACTGTCCGTAGCCCAGTGGGATCCAACCTTGATGATTCCTGGACCACCTCTTGGAATCAAATTTTCAATTTGATATTTTCATCCAATATGGTAGCCTTGCTTTTTGTTTCAACTGTGCCCTCTAAACCCCTGTCTCTGAGATGTGACTCCTCAAGCAAGTTGTGTAATGTTTTCTAGTCTCCATTTGCCCAAGTAGTGATGATGAGACTCTTCTTAATGGTGAGGTGCTAAGTTCTTGGTCCCAAGGGTAGGCACATTAACTAGTGCTCTGTAAACCTTCTCTCATTATCTCCCTTTGGCCTCTCCCAAACAGAGGTCAAAGAGGATTGACCCTGGAGTTGTTTTTTTTTTTTCTCCAGACATTTGATACAGAAATCAGTAGAGATGCTCAAATAGGATATGCTTGACTTGTATTGATCAAGGTAGTATGATATAAAATCAAACCCTTAATGCAACCTTATTTATTTCCCATACAGTATCCTATGTAGATGTATCCCACTGTGAGAGTCTTCTCCAAGTAGAGATTTAGGGATACAGACTCCATCTTTTATCACTGTCAACCTTATTTATTTATTTATTTATTTATTTATTTTTAGAGAGAGAGAAAAATTTTTTTAATATTTATTTTTTTTTAGTTTTCGGTGGACACAACATCTTTATTTTATTTTTATGTGGTGCTGAGGATCGAACCCAGTGCCTAGCACATGCCAGGCGAACGTGTTACAGCTTGAGCCACATCCCCAGCCCCACTTTATTTTTGATACACATGGTCTTAGCAACAGGAGAATGAAAGAGTGGAGAAATTACCATGGATATTTAACTACTTCAGCCCAGAAATGAACCACATCAGTTCTGATTACCATACAGTGACCAGAACTGGCTCTATGACACAGGTTAGATACAAGGGGGCTAAGAAGTGTACACCCTGGCTGGGAAGCAACATCCCATCAATACCTGTAGTCTGTGGGAGAGGAGGCTGGATTCTTGGTCATCTGTTAGCCATCTCTGTCAAAGGAGCGAAGGTAACTTTTAGAAGAACATGTTTAACAATAGGAGTACAAATGGTCACAAAGCCATCAATCTTGGAGACATTAAATTTCTTCTATGGAATACTTTTAACTATTGTGACTCTTAGCCCCATTCATCCCACCCACCATCCATCCATCTGTCTGTTCGTCCGTCCATCCATCCATCCATCCATCCATCTATCCATCCATCCATCCACAGCAGGTGACTCATCCCTGGGATGCTTGGAGACAGTCTTGCTCCCTCTTAGGTGGTTTGCCCCTTCCCCAGCTGCCTTCCCAAACCATATGGTCCCCATTGTTCCTGCTTCCTCTTGTCACCTGGTGCTTTAATTTGTGCCTGTTACTCCCTGACGTTTTTCTTAAATGCTTGGCCTTGACCTCTGGTTCACTTCTTCTTTCACCACCCTTCATTCATCTCACTTCCTTATTTTGTGACATTTCATAAATTTAGTGATTGCAATTATGATCACAACATATTTCTTTATGGGTAACACAGGCTCTGCAACAGGGAACTCCATCCTTATTCTGCAGACACAACAAATTCTGCAAGCATGTGTCTTTGGAACGAGGGAGTGGGGGGTTGGACATAAATGTAATCACAACATATGCCTCTCTGGGCACAGCTCTGCCCCACTGCACGGATACAGAGAATCTGGCAGCCTGAAAATAAGCAGGAAGAGATCCTCAAGCTGTTCCTTCCACCCCCTGGGATGTTGATTAAGTTAAGACTCCCAATTTTATTTATCCCACAGGTATTTGTTGAGCATTTATTCCTTCTTGCACTAGGCCCTGTTCTAGGCACTGGGGACGTGGCAGAGGCAATACATAAAAGCCCTTGCCCCCCTGGATTCCACTGGTCGCAACCAATAGCCTTTCAAGGTAACTTAAGAAAAAGGCTATGGAGGAGGTGAGGGGTGATGGGCATCAGGAGTAAGGAACCCACAGTGATGCTGCCAGGTCCCAGGATGCCAGCAGGCTCAGGGCAGCCCCAGAGACCCATGTCCCATGTCCCTTCTCTGTCTCTCCCCTGTGCACCTGGTTCAATTCTCCTTTCTCCATGAATCAGCTCTTCCTATTCCTCTGTGCTTGTAGATTATGAATATAATCTGCAAATTCCTCTAGAATTTGCAGATTATATTCGTAAAATTGCCTGGAACCAAACTGTCCATCATTGCATCTCCATTCGAAATTCTTGGAAAAGAGAATCTTTCTGGCTCAACACAGACCAGGATCACTCCTCTTCGTGTAGGGTCAGGGTCTTGTTAAATAACCATCATGGCTTTTATTTTTAAGAAACAGGGGAGAGGCTGTGTGAATTGGGTAGATACCCTGCCCCCCCAAAAATGGCAGTTGTTATGCAGTGAGGAAAAGATCTTTGCACATCTATACACACACACGCACATACACACACACTTTTCTTTAGTTTTCATTCAGATCTGAAAACAACTATTACATCATAGAAGTTTTCTGACATCATTTCCAGGGGTCCTGTGCGGGAATAAGCGGGGCTACCCCAGAGGAGCACTGAGCGGACCAGCCTGCTTTCTCTAGATCAATGCCCATCGCCACCTTACCTGCTTCCCAGTCACTTTCCGGGTGACATGGTATAGTGAGGCAGGCCTTGTGTTTTGGAATCAGATATACCTAATTCTGCCATCTGTTACTGGTGAGGCCCTGGGCAAAAGCTCAGCTCTCAGCTTCAGCCTCCCCCTGAGCCCAGCCTGGCCTCACTACATTCCACTTGAACAGGGCCTGTATCAATGGCTCTCAGAAACCCAGAGCCAGGGATCACCAGGAGTCTAAGCTGCAGAATTCAGGCCACACCAAGTACAGACTAAGTAGTGGGGTCTCGGGTTCTCAGGCTGTTGCTCCTCCTCGTGCTGTCTGGCTGTCTCTGGGCTAGGGCACACGCCTGGCTGGGCTCCAGTGACGAAGCAGATTGCTTCCTCCCACTTCTGCGGGTGTGGACCCCTTTCTCTATCCTGGTTTCACTCTGATTGGCAACTTCACTCAGAGCGAAACCTCAAGGTTTGACTTAATTGCAAAGGATGGTTGAAATCACCTTCAAAGCCCAGAACCAGATGTCCACCTGTGAGGGTCCCGCAAGCACAGGAGTGTGGTTTGTGTCGCCATCAGCCTGTTGGGATGAAGCCACTCTGGGCAGCTGGAAATACAGCAGGGTCATCTGTCCCCCCAGCCCTAGAACCTCTTAACGCAGGTCAACCAGCGGGTTGGGCAGAGGGGAGATGGTGACACATCCAGTTTCCCGACAACCATCTGAAGTAATGTGAAGCACAATCGAAAGCAGTGTTAGGGTGTGTCACCTCCAGAGAAGGAGGCGAAGAGGAGTCAGATGGGCTTTGGCTTCAGTCCTCCTTCTGCATCGTGCTAGGGGTGGCCTCCACTGAGTTCCAGAGCCTGCGTCTTTCTATTTGTAAAATAATCCCCCGTGCACAGATTATTCATGACAGTTGAACCAGGAGAGGACCATGAGGTCACCCTGCACGGGGCAGGAGAAGGAGGATTGGCACTGCCCTGGCCTATTAGAGTCATGTGGAGCGCCTGAACGTAGCCCCAAAGAGGCCCGTGCCTGTCCCTTTGGCCCATCTCCAGAGGGTGCATCACCATGATGCATATAACTATCTCACGATCCATGGCCACCTGGATAAGTCCCACTCTTGATTTTGCCGCATAGCTAAAGGCATAGGACATTTAAGATGCCTGCTTTGGTCTTTTGGAGACCTGCCAGCCCACAGGGATGGCTCGGCAAGGACTGTGATAAATTCAGTTGTTCACAGGATGCGAGCTTCTGAGGAGGGAGGGGTGGGGTGGAGCTGCCTTAGTTTGCTTTGTGCCTTCAGCTTGGCTCCACCCTTGCTGTGGAAGCTTGTGAGGCCATGAATTGCCCCCCACTGTTACTGTAATCCATGGTGGACCTGCGTAAGTTTAGGAAGCATTCATCTGGGGAGACCAGGGATACTACAAGACACCTCGAACAATCTGAAGTCTGCGTCAGAGAGCTGTGTGAGTGGCTTCCTGAAACTCTGGCTTGGCACTGTTGGCTAAGAGGAGACACTTGAATACAGGGTCTATTGGTTTGGCCATCTTCAACTTAGTTGTGAGTTTACCCAGGACAGTGAATAATGTGCCTGGCCATCTCAGGCAACGCACAACTGGAGCCCTGGGTGGGTCATTATGGCAAGTCTTGAACATCTTGAGTCCCCTGCTGAAGGACACAGAGGAGGGTACTCCCCAGTTCTTTTGACAATAGGCATTGCCACATGATTTGCTTTGGCCAATGAAATTTGAGTGACAGTGGGGTTTGTCACCTCCAGAAGGAAATTGTAAGAGCTGGTGTGTGACTCACCCTGACTCCTTTTTAGGTTCCTGCATCAGGGGAGCAACATCCAGCTAAGGCCTCTCTGTCTTTCTGATTCCGTGAGTGACCAGGTCAACAGTGCTTCCTCGCTGACCCTTATTAAATATGGAGAGCAGACCTCTGTTGTCCTGGGTGACAGAGGTCTCAGAAGTGTTTGCTATTGCAGTGAATCTAGCCTGTCTTGCCTGACAGGAAGTTTTCCTTTCCCCCAAAAGTACTGTTTTTTCCATCTGCCTCTGCACCGATATGACTCCAGACTCCTTCCAAGTGCATTACAGGCTCCACTGCTCGGTGAGACAATTAAGTTCAAAGCCAAACAAAGACAACTGCAAGGCACAGAGGGAGCACACTGCTGCAGTCAGCCCGTCACTAACACCAAGCCCTGAATTTGCTCAAAAGTTTTTCCTCGAGCACAAAGGGAGGCACACGAGGTCTCTAGTTCTCCTTGGCTCTCGGCTCACTCCCTGGCGACTCTTGGTCTCCATACAGGAGGGTCTTTTGCCAGATGGTCCAAGCGTTCGTCCTCTCATCTTGTTTTAATGTAAACTGACGTTTCTCGTCTTCCTGCGGAGGGGCTTCTTTCAAGAGTCGGGCTTTGCATTTTCATGGAAGGATTTTGGGCCTCCCTATCAGGAGCCTGCCCTTGTAGTTTGGGGGAGAAGGAGCTGCTAAGCACGCCATCAGCATGAAGCGGCCACAAGCAGAATCAGACCCTCCGGAGTTTCTAGATTTATACTGCCGTGGAGAGTGTTTGAGAAGCCAGAGGGAAACAGGAAGGAGTGGAACCTGGAGCCCTGAGCAGAGTGGGCCACAGCCCTGGGGCGCCTAGGCAGCAGGCTGCCTGGAATAAGGTCATGCGCATTTGTGCATGGGTTTCTTGTACCTGATGAAGGGATCAGAAGGGACACTGCTGCATGCGGACAGATAGAGGCATAAAGCTAAATGTAGGTAATAGGTAAAGATCCATAGATAGCGCCCCCAAAGTGATAAGAATAACACCAAGAATAAATAATAGAAATCGAATAACTCTTAGAGTTAATAGTGATACTAACTTGAATCAAGCAGTTTGTAAACACTGTGCTCTCTCTTCATCCTCACAATGACCCGTGAGTGAGTCGGGGTTGGCTATATTTCATACAAAGAAGAAGGGAGTCAGAGGGAGGAAGCAGGGAGAGGGGAAAGGCTGGGGAGTGATACCGATCAAATTATACCGTGATATCATGTGCGCGTACCACTATGGCCCAGTGAATCCACCATTGTGTACAACTCTAATGCACCAAGTAAAATGTGGGGGAAAAGAAGAAGAAAGAGGTGTTACTTTAAGTGCTATAAAGCCAAACATGGACCCACTCACTCATTCGGCCAGGGCTGTGCTCCCTTCTGGCCCGTGCCACAGCTGCACGTGTATGCTTAGGATCCGAAGCACAGCAGCCTGGCTCTGGCTGCTGGGGGTCACACTGCTTGTCTTTGCTTTCAAAGTCACACCTCTGCAGGTCCCTCACATCTCAGCCACCAGCTCCAAGGCTCCTGCCTGGACATTATGGTGGGGACAGTTACGTGTGTGAGGTGGAGCCAAGCCCCAGTGCTCTGAGGACCCTGGAGGAGGAAGGGGCTCATTGCCAGGCCCAGCAGGGGGCTGCTTGCTGACCTTGAGAAAGCCCAGCTCACCCAGCAGCCGTGGTGCAGCCTCAGGTCTTGCTCACCCCTCCTTTGCTGTCTCACAACATGGAAAACTCACTCACTATAACGAAAATCCCACTGGTAAGGCAGCTTTCTCAAAATATTGAGTCCACTCAGAAGACTGGTAGATAAATGTGATTCCAAGAGGACTAACTGTTCATACCCAGAGACATGCACTGGCCTTACATTCCTTACTTATTAACAGTTCCCACCCAATAGTCAAAAGGGATCAGCAGAAATATGGTCATTAAGAAAAAAAATCAACTAACACTCAATGTTCTGGCTGTATTCAATATTCTTTAAAATGATCACATTGTCACTTGTGTGTGTGTGTGTACATGCGTGTGAATGTGAAAATTCCCAGCACATAGCAGAAGCTCAATAAATTTTAGGGTCCCTATTTGAGGAGTTAAGGCATCTTTCCACTCCTCCAAGTTTTGTTTGCAAAATTTCAAAGGTAGGAAGAAAATAAGCAAGTTTTAGTTTCTTATTACAAATTATTGCTATTATTTTAACTCAGTTGGCCCACAAAAGTCAAATCTGTGCAAGGAAACAAAAGCTTAGAGATGGAGAGGACTCTCGCCTGCCGGAATGCATCTTCATGTGCTCTGCAGTGCAATTCACCTAAGTTCACCTTTTGGGAGAAAATGAACTGGTCAGAACTTTGGCAGAAGCAGGATGTGTTGTCAGTACCTGGCAAATTCCAACCCCATGGACGCCTCTGACCTCTGGGTTAGGACCCTACTCCAGGGTGTAGAGAAGGAGCTCGTGTGTCCTCTAAAAGAGACAGCCACATGCCCTGCACAGGTGCTTCAGAGCCTGAGTCAAAAAGGGATCTGGCAAGAGAGGCAACCAGAAAAGGAGACCTGGGGCTGGGCTGCCCACCAGCCTTCTGACAGGCAGCTCGGGTGGCCCTGAGAGCCTCCAGGAGGAACGGATGTGGGGGAGGGAGTGACAGTTGCACATTAGAGGTGAGAGGGCAGGTGGCCTGGCAAGGGGTGACTTCATGAGCTTTCCAGAAGGGCCTGGGGGAAATCCCATGATTCCAGCCCCTTGAACCGAGTCTTCAATAATGATATGCTCTCCCCACCTCTCCAGAAGCGTGGGAAACACGTAGACATCCAGAATGTTCTCAGAAAAAGCTTGGTTCTCCCGTGTTCTAGGAGAGAGCAGGGAGAAAGGACGGACAGGGGAGAAGAAAGCCAATCACGCATCAGCAGAGC
The DNA here is from genome assembly GCF_001458135.2 of Marmota marmota marmota. Lineage (NCBI taxonomy): Eukaryota > Metazoa > Chordata > Mammalia > Rodentia > Sciuridae > Marmota > Marmota marmota. The sequence goes on along the minus strand of NW_026000222.1, from coordinate 7,819,342 downwards.
TCCGTAGGGAACGGGACTGCACTTGGCCACAGAGCTGAGTGCTTTGTAGGACACTCTCAGCCCTCACAGCCCGTGGGGCCAGGCCTGGGTCCCCCGCCTAAGACTCCTCACCTCACCCCTGAGCTGGAAGGACCAGCTTGGAGGAGGCAGGCCAAGAGGCAGGTGACAGACAAGACCTTCTGCTGCCCGGGCTCCTGAGGAACGGGGATTGGTCCCTTTCAGGGTGGGCAGAAGAACTACCTGCAGATGGTCACTGGCCAGGTGGGGCCCTTGGAGCCTTGAGTTTGTGGTCCTACCGGAAAGGGAGACTTTGTGATTGGCAGTTTTTCTCCTCTTTAAATAGGCTCTCTGAGTTGCAAGGAAGTCGCTCAACACCCTTACATAATGCGTAGCCCTTTTTAAATGTGCGAGCTCCGGGAAACCAGGAAGTGCTGAGCACCAGGCCTCAGAGAGGACAGGACTTGGGAGGATGCTCTGGACTCCAGCGGGGGCTGAGGTGGCTCTCTAGTCCGAGGCTCCGCCACAGTGGGACCCAGCTCCCCTTGGGTTCTGTCCTCCATCTCAGCCTTTTCTGCTCACCCATTGCTTCTGCCTCCTCCTTACTACGACTTAGGCCTCCTGATCTTGGCCTCTTTGACCCTCTCTGCAGGGTGACCTTACCTGGTCCATTGAGTCCCTCTGGTTCCTAGAAGGGAAAACTGATGGAATAGGCTCCTCTTCTCAGGCTGTGCCGTAGTTCCCAGGCCTCTCCTGAAGCCTGTGGATGGAACATCAGAGGCGGCAGCAGGCAGAGCTTTGCTGTCCCCTGGTCATTTCCTGAGCAGGGGCACACAAGGTCCACGCAGCACCAGGGCTCTGCAGCTGGGGTTGTCCCCCGGAGCCTCAGAGTTTTGGGCCTGAGTCCAACAAAGGCAAGGATTGCAGAGACCCCCAGGCCTGGCCCTGGCAGGAGGAGCACAGATGAGCGCCCTCCTTCCCTTGGCAAGTGTGTGCGGGCTGACCCGGTGGCCACCAGCAAGTGTTAGCTGAGCCAGTGCAGGTAGGACGGGGTCAGAAAAAGGACAAGCGAAGGAAACACAGTGTTTTCTTTGGGGGATTCTTCTTGAAACCAAAAGGGGTTTCCTGACCTCAGCCTGCAGAGACCACTTAGTTTCCATCTTTCTCAGATGATAACATCTACAGAGGGGCTCCTCTCACTGTGGGCACATGGCTCTCAAATAGGTGGCCTGTGCTGAGAACCGCACGGTACTTACCAAGCACCACAGTCAGTGCTAGGAGAGGGCTGCTGCGACGGCCTCGGGCGTGCACCACCTGGACGCAGCGTCCATGGAAGCCGTGGTGTGTCCCGACCTCCTTCCTGTAAAGCTGAATGGACATATTGATCATTTCTTCCCCAAACCACGCTTCCTGCTGGAGTGTGCTTTTAAAATTTATTTCTCTTCCATCCCAATGTTTAATGCATCGAGGGAGAAAATGACAAACTCAATGTACCTCGAACGTGGCTGTCATCAGGAATGGTACCAACTCCACTGTGCCTGGATCAGGGCGCTTCGGTGTCCCTTTGAATATAACTCACATGATTCTCATGCCGCCAGGGTGCCCCGTACCCAGAGTGTGAATGCGATTCATTCAGGAATGTGGGGACCGGGTGGGGTGGCTCTGCCATCTTCTAGACAGGGAGCAGATTTCTTAACCTTTTCAAAGTCTCTCTACCCGTGTTTTACACAGAGATGTCAGTTATTCATCTTAGAAGATCTTTCTCGCTCTTAAAGATGATATTTATGAAGTTTAAGGGAAATGGCCAATAACAATGGCTCTCCGTCACAGTATCGCAGACACTGATCTTTGTAAATAACAACAGGATCGACTTCTTGGAATGGGGCACTGACTCTTCCCCTGTCCCCCGGTTCTTGGGGCATAACAGGCGGTCACCCCCTGGCCAGGCGGGGCACTGGCTGGCACAGGCTGGCTTTCTGTCTGTCTGTGGCTGTTTGGAGAAGGCCCTCCCGCTGCCCGGTGCTTGCCTCTTCCCGGGCCCTCACTGTCATGCTGGCTCCGGGGGCGGTTCGCTGGGGCTTGGGCGCCTGAGAAAAGGAGTGAAAAACCCAACTGAGAAAACCCAAGAGAAACCGAAAGACCGAAGGCTGGAAAAAAAAAAAAAAGAAGAAGAAGAAGAAGAAAGAAAAAAACGGGGCCCGAGAGCTTCAGGACCACAGTGTGAGGGAGCCGGCTCCGACAGGAAGTGGGCAGGAGGCTGTTTTCAGTGTGCTCATGGGAACTGGGCTGGAAAGTGCTGTGGTGGAAAAAGGGCTTTAATCGAGCTATAAATATCTGTTTCTTTGAGGTTTTATGACCAACAATTAATGTTACTGGAAGGCACATAAAGAGCCACTTCTGGACTTGGTGGGCCTGAGTGGGCCAGGGTCCGGGGAAGGTCCCGCCCAGGGCTGCCGCCCTGCCACTCCTCTCTGCGTGTGTGTGTGACCTAACGTGGCACAGGTGTGCAAGCCATCGCAGTCTGTAGTTCCGTGGCACACTCGCGAGCTCATCCCTCCATTGTCGGCTCCGTGGACGTGTGTCTGTGACCGGCTTCTACCTGCAGTTCCTGGTGATGTAGCAGAAAAGCCAACTCCTGCCCTCACTGAGCTTCCCTTCTTGTTGGGGAAAGAGATGCAAAAGTGATCGAGGCCTTCTGGGAAGGAGAGGTGCTGTGAAGGCAGTCACATCTCCTAAGAGGACCTGATCTAGAGGCTTTCCTCCTCCTCCGAGGAGGAGCTGGGAGACCTTTGTGGAGAGGTGGAGTAGGGAAGGAGGAGGGAAAGCAGGCACCAAGGCCCTGAGGCAGGTGTGCACACTCTGGGTTAGGAGTGGCCACCAGGGGGAGGCGAGGAGTCTCAGCTGTCTGTCCCCTGCCTTGCAGTTCTTTGGAAGGCTTGTACTCTAAGACAGGGTTTCATGTGGTTCTGCTGAAAGACATGCCACCAACTCTATGACAACACCCTTCCCCCAAACTTTAACTTACCTTTCCCCCCCAAACAGAACAAGCCATGCAAAAAACTAACGCAGAAACAAAAAGTCACACAGCAGGTCATAGGGCACTGTTGGTCTGTCCACCTCTGCCGTGTGTCCACGCTCCCGTTCCTGCCCTGGAGTTCTCTGTTGCTGTCCTGAGCAGAAGGGAACTAGAAGGCTGAGGCGGGCAGCACAGCTCCGCTTCCCCGCAGACTGCCCATTCTACCCACCTTCCCTGACGTGGGCTTTGGGAACGTGCAATTCCTGAATTCAGATTTGAAACCCTGGGCCATCACTTTGGAGAAAGGGTTCACTGAGGCGAAGAGGTGTGGAACAATCTGGAGAAGTTTGCCCTTTGCAAAACAGCACCTTTAATGTACCCTGGGCATTTTGGAAGTGCACCAACTCAAGGATATTCTAACCTGTTAGTTTAAGCATCTCACCTAAGGACTTTGTTAGATCAATGTGTGTTTTCTGAAGGGGGCTTCGGTGTACACCTGACAGTATTTCTTTTTTTTTTTTCTTTTTCTTTTTCTTTTTTTTTTTTTAAAGAACCACATAATTTAAATCAGTTTTACTTCCAGTTAGTCTGAATTAGGGCAGTCGGCCTGTGCATAGGAAAGGGGTTTCCTCCTTCATTTCCTTGGGTGCAGGGAACTATTTATGACTAAAAGAATTCATGACGTGTGTGTTCATCCTGCATATTATTGTGGCTTTAGTGGTATTAAAATCTAAACAGATTGGGAGAGGGGAGTTCTGGGAACTAGGCATCAATCGGCTCACCTGACCGCAGCAACATGGCAGGCACGGCTCCCAGCCCTTACTCCAGGTGAATAATCCAGAGGCAATATCGCTTTTTCGTCCTAAAGAGACTGGCTCATCCCATGACTTGAGATGCGAACCTCTCTCATCAAAATCTCTTTCCCTTCGAACGGGTTCTGAGTCTTGGTGCTGTTTGGGGAGACTTAGCAACCCGGTACCGTGTTGTGTAATTCCTTCAGCTTGTGTGAATCCAATCTGGTGATGTTCCTTTTCCAGTGAAAGGAATGGTCGGCAGGTGATGGATTGTGATGGAAACCCAGACTGACCTATGGAACTCCCAGGGACAGGATTCCTCAGGACTCGGCCCCTCAGGACTGGAGACAGAGATGCCGGTGTCGGGAGATCTCTCTAGAATTGACGTCCATGTGCTTTTAGACGTGTTCTGCAGTGGCTCCCCATAACCCAGGCCAGCCTTCCTCAGAGCCGCAGCCCCCCAACTTGGGAAAAGTCTGGGCTTCAATTTCAACCCAGAAGAGCGCCCATTCTCAAAGTTGGACATATGACTTTTAATCTGCAAAAGATAATGCTACCTTCTACTTTTTACTTAGCAATTCATCAGCCGTGAAGAAAGATGCTGAGATACTGGCTGAATTACTATGATATAGGCATTTAATACACTATTCTACACCCATGAAAAGAAAGTCACTTATAAAGAAAAAGAATCTGGGCAAAAATTTAAGTTGTTTGTCTTGATGACAAAAATAAAATAAATGTCATGGCATGGTCGAGGGGTAGGGAAGGTGGTGAATGTCAGGGCGGAAGAGAGGTATGAAGACCATAAACAGCAGTTTGCTTAAAATAGTTGTGTTTGAAGGATGGGACTCTGGATGTGTTTCTTCTTTGTATTTTCTCATTTCATAAAACAAGTGCTTTTAGTCATGCAACCAAAAAGAAATGCTCATTGACTTATTCTGACCCAATATTTTTCTGTTTAATTTACAAGAAGCTTTTATTTGCATAAAAGTTGTGTTTACAGTATCTGTTGCTTACAATAAAATTTTTTTTTAAGTGAAAAAGAGTCGTTTTACAATCACAGCAGCTCAGCCACGGTCCCACACAGAGCAGGGGCCGACTCGTCTTCTGGGCAGCTCTCCAGCGCCCAGTACCATGGCAGCCCAGGGACATCCACAGCAGACATGGTGACATTAATTTTACCACAGGCTTCCTGTTGGAGGCCAGGGTGGGGTATGTCAGCCTATTTGGCAACTTGAATGAACATCAAAAGGATAATCAGATATTAGTAAACCCTGTTCCTCTTTCTCAGGCCATTGATGGTTTTCCCTCCTGCTTCCCCCGCCCCCAGCTATCCTGCCCTTCTGCGGCAGAGTGACAGGCTTGAAGCCGGAAGGGAAAGGGGGGGCAGTGACTCAGCAGGAGCAACGGCTTCCTGGCCACCCTCTCCCTCTCTGCTTCCAAGAGAGGAAGGAGAGAACAGCTCTGGTATTGTTTTCTGCAAAATGTCAACAAATGCTAGAGAATGAATGAATGAGTGAGTGAATGAATGAATGAGTGAGTGAATAAATGAGTAATCGAATGAATGTGTGAGTGAATGAATTAATGAGTGAATGAGTGAGTGAATGAATGTGTGAGTGAATGAGTGAGTGAGTGAGTGAATGAGTGAGTGAGTGAGTGAGTGAATGAATGAGTGAGTGAATGAATAAGTGAATGAATGTATGAGTGAATGAATGAGTGAGTGAATGAGTGAGTAAATGAATGTGTGAGTGAATGAATGAGTGAGTGAGTGAATGAGTGAGTGAGTGAGTGAATGAGTGAGTGAATGAGTGAGTGAGTGAATGAGTGAGTGAGTGAGTGAATGAGTGAGTGAATGAATGAATGAATGAGTGAGTGAATGAATGAGTAAGTGAATGAATGTATGAGTGAGTGAATGAATGAGTGAGTGAATTAATGAGTGAGTGAATGAGTGAGTAAATGAATGTGTGAGTGAGTGAATGAGTGAGTGAGTGAATGAGTGAGTGAGTGAGTGAGTGAGTGAGTGAATGAACAGGTGAAGAGTGTCAAGGGGTCCCTCGAAGCAGTGAATAAGCAGGTAGGTTGTCTGCGTGTCACTCAGCCCAGGTCTTCACCCCTCACTCCTGTGACCACAGGAGTGCACGGTGGCTGGGAAACCGGGTATGGTGGCTTGCACCTGGAGGGCCTCACGTGTTCATATTGTGTTGCCATTCATGTCCACAGGCTGATCTGTGTTTCTGCAGTTATGAAGATAAGCCAGGCACGGTGGCTCACGCCTGTAATCTAGCAGCTCAGGAGGCTGAGGCGAGAGGATCTCAAATTCAAAGCCAGCCTCAGCAATTTAGCAAGGCCCTAAGCAATGTAGTGAGACCATGTCTCAAAATAAAAATTAAAAAAGATTGAACAATAATCACAACTTAGACCCATAGATAAGAAAATGTAATCCTATGTCTATACAATTTGTCTGTATAAAGGAGTTATTTCCTTCTTTTCTCTATTCCCCACATTTCTTTATTGGTGCATTGCAGTTGTACATAATGGTGGGGTCTGCTTGTTTCACATTCGTACATGCTCACAATTTAACAATATAATTTGGCCAATATCACTCCTTGTTCCCGCCATTCCTCTTACAAAGCGAGGGTGGGGGTGTCCTTTCCTCTACTGATCTCCCTTTGATTTCCTAATATTTCCTTTCCTTTTTCCTCTCCAGCTTCCACATATGAGAGAAAATATGCAACCCTTGACCCTCTGAGTCTGGCTTATTTCACTTAACATAATGTCTCAAGTGCCATCCATTCTCCTGCAAATGACATGATTTCGTTTTTCTTTATGGCCAAGTAAAACTCCATCATGTAGATGTACCCCATTTTCTTTGTCCATTTTTCCATTGATGGACACTTAGGCTGGTTTTATAGTTTGGCTCTTGTGAATGGTGCTGTTGTATACATGGGTGTGCGCCATGGAAGAGGTCTGAGGATGGGGCTCAGTGGTTAAGCACCCTGTGTTCAATCCCCAGTACCAAAAATAAGTAAATAAATAAAACAAAGATAAGCAAGCAGCAAAACTTCTTTTGAGTATCCCTTTTCAAAAATCCATTTAAGACCTTTTCTTACCCCCTTTAAAAAGTTAACATTTTCCAGAAGTTTTGGTCTAAAATATGCCCACAGGGAAATGTATCTCAAAGGAGAGACACAGAAGTCCCATGGGAAGAAGCCTTCAAGAGACAGCTAGGCAATAAGAGGAGAATCCCAGTGTTGCTTTCATTAAAAAAGCCTGATACTTGTTGGTCTAGCAGGTCTGTGTTGTGCATGCCCAAGAGTGTCATCAACCCAGGCAGGTGGACATGGGTGACCTCTTCCCTCCTGGCCACATGGGGTGTTGTCTTTTCTGCTGTGCTTTCTTGGAGGCACCAGGAGGGCAGCGTGGCTCTGGTTTAATTCTAAACTCCTCCAAGGCCATTTCCAGTCCCCAGACTGAGGCAAAGTGACACACCATTTCTTGGGTGTCCTCTGCCAGCCCTTTCTACTGCAAAGGAGCCTCCATAAGAGGGGTCTGGAGATGCCTTGGCATCTGCCCACAGGACTGTCCGTCCACGGCTCTCCTCAGCAGGAGAGGACGGTGGAGGAGGAAGGACACGCCCTGTTTTATAACTGCTTCTTCATGTAGCACAGGCTGCTCTGCTGGCACGTTCTTGTCACCCTGCGCGTGGTCCTTGGCAACTTTGTTCTTATTTCAATGGAGAAACTGAGGCATAGATGACAGATGGCAGTGAGGAGGCATCTGCAGGCATCTCCTAGGCTGTGGCCAGACCACCCCATTCACACATGGAGGTGAGAGGGAGAGGGGGTGCTGCGTAAGGAGCCAGGCTTTTCAAAAGAACCCTCACCTACTTCCAGTGGTCTGTGCTCCAGGACTCGGCTCCCGGGAGGTAGCAGTTAAGGCCAAGACAGACCTGGCCTTTCCCGGGTGGAATTTGTCTGTCGGGGGAGCATGTGACAAACCTAGCCAGCAGAAATGCAAACCCGAGAAAGCCTGCCGTGGCTCTTGCCCATACTCCATGTACCCTTGGCTTCCGCCTGGATGCCGCCCTGTGCTCATTTTAAAGGGTCTCCTGGTACCCACCACCGCCCTCTGTTCTCAACTGAAAACCAGGATCTCCATTGAAAACATTTTGGGTCCCGTCTCTCCCCTGCTGGTTAGAGTCTCCCAAAGGCTTCCCCTGTTGCTCAGAATGGAAACCCTGGTCTTGATTTCCCTGGGTCCTGCGTGCCCTCCCCTCCTCTGTTCCAGCTGCTGTTCCCTGTCCCTGCTGTCCAGGAACATGTCTCCAGGCTTTTCCTCTTCAGGCCTTTTCTCCAAGAGCCCCAGGGCTGGCTCACTCTTTCCTGTCTCCTTCACAGAAGCCCTTCCACCTGCATTCCCCCCCATCCCCCTCCCCCATCAAGCCCCTGCCCGGTCAATCAGTCCTCACTGCAGTGGACCAGGCACGCAGCAGACCCCGACTCTCACAGAATAATGGGAAGGCGCCTGAGGCAGAGATGGGTGCCCAGAAGATCTCACTGGAGTCTCTGTGACCTCAGGGAAAGAAAGGGCCTGGATGCGGTGGGAATGTGTATGGGCAGGGTGGGGAGGGGCCAGAGAGCTCACAGGCTGGAGCTCACAGCTGCCCTTCCTGGGGACTGGACTTTCTGTGCATAGAAGGTATAGAAATATCTCTTCATTTCAAGGATCAGACTGGACTCTTTAGAAATTTGGTCTTAAACTTCAACATGCATTAACTACCTGGTCTGGTTGTAACCCAGAGGTACTTATTAGCCATGGGCATACATGGAGGGCGGAGGCTGCCCTGGGTCAGTGGATTGACAGGTAGGTCCGCGTTCTCTTCCACAAAGAGCCTGCTTTCCTCAACAATTGCATGATGTCTCCTTGACTCCCAGGCCCTCATCCCCAGCTGTCTCCTTAGGCATGTATTCAAGATCCAAGATGCCATTCACAATCCAGCAGGATGCACATTTTATCTGGCTCCAAAACTTTTTTTCATTTTTTGGCCTGCATTACGGCAGCCCATGGCAGAAGATTCTAGCAATTAGCAGGAACCAAAAGTGATAATTTATTGCAACCAACACTGTGATCTAATAGTCACACATTACAAAGTAAAATCCATATTTTTTTCCACCATGACACCGCTGTGCTACCATAGGCTCTGTGTGCTTTTTAATGTCTTTGGTTTCATTCGGGGAAAAAAACATAACCTCTCCCATCAGGAATCAGGAAGAGCCCTCAGGTGCTCAAGAGGAGGTTAAAAAATGTACTCTGAAGTGGGTGAGATCTGTTGGTAGGGGCGGACACTGTGCAATCTGGTTCTGTTTCTGAATGATCTCTGGAGGTTAAAAGGGGTACTTTCCATCCTTTATTTAGGAAAGGCATCCTGCGTGGGCTACTGGCACTGAGTGTAAGAGGGTAGGCGCCTTCAGAGCGGCAACAGAGGAGGTTCAAGTCTTCCATCTGGCAATCACAGTTCAGATGTATCAATTCTGACCTTTGAGTGTGGCCTGGGACCTGAGCTTCCAGTGGATTTCCTAACCACCAGGGCACATAAGTTAAAGGCAGAATTATGTGTCAGGTCCTGCCAGGTGACTGAGGCAGCCTGGCAATGCTTCAAGTCTTTAAAACCGTATCCCAGTGGCCCTGAAGCATCAATCCTTTTGGAGCGCTGCCTGCCTGATGTCTAGAGTTCGATTCCTAGGTACATGGGGTTTCTGAGCCAGGAGAAACTCGAGTCCAGCAAAGTCCAAGCCTGGCTGCTCGTCAGAATCACCTGCGAGCCCCTCAGAATACAGATTCCTGAGCCCCGCCCCCCAGAGAGGACACATTCACTGATCAAGAACTGGACCTTGGAAGCCCCAAGTAAAGGCAGAGTGGCCTCTGGGGCCTCTTCTTACTTCATAGAGGAGGAGGACACCGACTCTCAGTCACCCCCAGACACAGTGAGGGCTGAACACAGACCCCTGAGCTCCCGGTGTGTGGTTTTTTTCTCCTGAACCACAATTTTGCTTCTTCACTGGTTAGGTGACACCTCAAGGATGATTGTGGGCTGCAGTGCACCTAAACTAAAGAAGGCCAGGAAGAGGGTGTCTTGCTCAGCCTTCCTGGAACCTGGGCCAGTTTCAATGAGCTTCTTCTAAAGCAAGTATCACAGTGTTCCTAGCGCTGAGCAGACTTCCCCTGTGATCGCTTCGGGGTTCTCTTTTGTTAAAGAGGAAAATAACCCAGATTAATTTTTTTTTTTGGAAAAGTGCAAAGAAATAGATACCTTCCACCTTTTTCTTGAAACAACAGCCCTCCCCATCTATTTTTTTTTTATTTTCTCCTTTTGATGGAGTGAAGGACATGAGGCATCTTTCACTCTTCTTCCTATGGTAAGAAACACACAGGCTCATGACGGTCTCACTGCCAGGGAGACGATAGGGAGTGGCGGAGACCTTGTCATTTGCAGAGCATATACGGTCAAAGGGGACGTTACTTTCCATTATAGCTGACAGCTCCAAATAGGGACACGGATGTAGTGTGGCCAAATGTTCTTGATTTTTCCTTCTTTATTGAGAGAAATAGAAATGCAGGTGTGTGTGTGGGGGGGGTATGAAATCTTCAGGAGTTTTGAAAGCTGGTAACCAATTCAGTGTATTTTTACTTCTAACATATTGCACCAAATGCGTGGATACGGGCCAGAAAGAACAGAAACCTTTTGCAGCATGCAGGGCTCCAATTTGAGACTTCTGATGAAAAGATATTTGGTTGAAGGATGAGGAACAAGGGACTCTTTGGGGACATGGGTCAGCCAGGGTTCAGTCAGAGAAACAGAGCCAGGGGGAGATATATAGCAAGAGATTTGCCACAAGGAATTGGCTTATGGGATTGTGGGCTGCCTAGGTAAGTCTGAAATGGGTACCTCGGGCCGTCGAGAAGGGCAGCCTGGAGCTCCCGGCATGCTCTTGGCTCAAGCTGCTGACCTCGGGCAGCCTTCTTCTTCTCCAGGAGAGGCCCAGTTCTCCTTTTAACACCTTTCAGCTGATTGGCCAGGGCCCGCCCGGATTACCTGGGATAATCTCCCTTAACTGAAACTCACTGTGGGCTTTGATCACCGCTACAAAGTACCTTCCCAGAAGCATCTTGATTCACATTTGATAGAATGACTGAACTGGGACCTAGCCCAGATGGCACAGAAAACTGACCATCCCAGTGTAGCTCCTCAAGAGGGCAATCAGCCAAAGATAAATAAGATCAAGACCACTGTGTCATCTTTTGACAGGCCCTTAATATGTACGTGCACAAACATATGTGTATATATGCACATATATGTAACTAATATATATATCATATGTACACATCTATACACACACACATACACACATACACAAACAATTTTTTTTCCTTAAAAAAGGAGATTGTTTTGAAGAACCTGAGCCATGAGACCTCGGTGATCCTATTTAGAACAGAAGCCCTGGGCTGAAGCCAATACAAGATGGGCTTGTATCTTTAAGTGGCCTTTATTACCATAGTAATAAACAGCAAACGGGCCCAAACCTTACAGGCTTGTGTTGGCTTTGACCAATGAAGTAGAACAAGACCTCTGAATACCCCATTAGTTCCAGGCTGTGCTTTGATGGCTCTGCACAGGCAGCTCTTTTTCTACACAAGTCACCAGCCTCACCCGTGTCTCTTAACAAATGTTGTTGACAGGCTGCGTTGCAATTTTTCTGCATGTTCTGACAGTTTAATTCAGTACCTCCTAGCTAAGCACTCAGCCTAAGGGGGTGCTTCAGCACCTTGGCACCACTGGGCTGCAATTAAAGTAATTCAGGGACTGGGGCTGGGCTGGCAGAAACAGTCTTTATTCCCTTTGGAACACACAGTGCATTTTCCGGTCCCCCGTGGAGGAGAGAAGATCTCCCTTTTGGAGTGGAGGGCAGTTGGAATTCGTTAACAAGCCGGCCACTGTCCAGAAGTGGCTTTCTTTGCATCTTGCACCCATTGGGTTTTCCCCCTACAGGGTGGGCATTTTTCTCCAGTAGACTTCACACCTGCAGAAAGGTCATTGGGAGGCAGACAAGGGAAGAGCCAGGGCGCCCAGGATGGAAATTTCACGAAGACCAGTTTTAGCAACCACCTTCCAAAAATGGCAACTCAGAGATGTCCTTTATTCTGAATTTTGCACAGGGAAGATAAATGGATAGGAGTACCCAAATCTGGCCTCAGTTCAAACAGTCTCATGTGAAGAGAGACCCCTGGAAATGTTTTAGAAAGGGTTGTATCCAGCACAGTCCTGGATGAAGTCTGTAACCACAGTGTTGTGAAATGAGCCTAAGTGTTCTCCCTCCCTCTAACACAGAAACCCCCGAGTCTCGCTTCTAAAACAAAATCACCCCCAAAGTTTTGAGAGGTTTGGTATGTCAGGTGAGGTACTTTCAAACATGGAAATTTGGTAAATTTCCCCCAAATTACTTTGTAACCAACGTCATTTTTTTTGGGGGGGTACAGATGTGGGAATTATTTTAAAAATGCCCACTCTCCGGCCCTGGGAAGGTGTGAGTGTGTTTAGTCAGTGCAGGAGAGGACCTGGGAGCCTGGGGAGGCTTAGCAAGGGCCGGGCAAGTCTCTGCATGCTGGCCGGTACACCAAGGACGGCTCTGAAACCCAAGTCCACAGCATTCTCTGGGTTTTCTAGAAAAAGCAAATGCTAGAAACTTTCCAAAGGGAATCACCTGAGACTGTTTCTCACCCATTCTCTTTACTCATATTTCTTGCCCTTTAAAAAAGGCCCATATTTAGTTACTGCTTCTGCATCTACTTTCTAGAGATTCTAGAGGCAGGAAGTACAGAAGAGAAACTTTTTGTTTGCAAGAATTGGAGCATGTTGGAGGGAACGGAAGGCTTGTGTGCATGCAGCACTCAGGAGGAGGGAGGTCTGAGCTGGGCCTTCCTGGAGGGGTTGTCCCAGGGTGACATCCAACTCAGGGTGGAACACGCCCCTCCTACCAGTGGATGGAGACACAAAAATAAAAAAGTAAAAAATAGACTAAGCAAAAACTAGTGTCCCAGTGTGCTTCTGTTCATTGACGGATCTATTACAAATGCTACAATTCAGCCTGAATATCTCACCTCAATCTCTTCTGGAAAGAAATGTCAATAAAAATAAAATAAAAGTGCACCCTATCCGCTGTTTAGTTATTTAAGGCAGCATCTTTGGGCTGCAGACAAGAAGTATTTTACTGCAGGTCTCAGCTTCCTCATCTGTGAAATGGGCAAACCAATGGGTATCTGCACGCATCTGAGGCCTCCTTTGGTTTAGGGTTTTTATGAACCTAGGAGTGTTAGGGAGCCGGTCGGGGCTGTAGGAGATGACAGTGTACAATGCTACTCTAGGTCGCACTTACAAGCACCCTGCTTTTCAAGCTTTGTAAGAGTTGCTGAAGCCCTTTGAAGGAAATCTGCTCTGAAGCTTGCTTTGTAACAAATGGTAAGAGGGTGGCTAAGAGTTTTAAAATGATCTCATTAAAAAATACACATGTGTAGGGTGCCTTCCCAGGAGAGCCCGGGCACGTGATGGAACTCGGAGCCCTCAGAGCCCTGATGCTAAAAGGGCACAAGTTTAAGGGTATTTTGTGAAACATTCAGGAGTCTTTCCAGCTTTCTCGTGTCAAAGGGGCACCCTGCTCTTTAAAGAGAGGGGCAGAAAGCCCCCCTGGATTGGGCATCCACATTCAGCTCTCACTGAAGGCTCCTCCTCTCTCTCTTCCTCCTTCTTTGGCTCCTCCTCCAGCTGTTTCTGAACCCATCGTCCGTGCCCTTGACCTAGAGCATGAAGGAAGGCAGGACTGGTCTTGCTCTCATTTGCCTCTCGGTTTGGCAAATCCTCGGAAAATGCTCTTAGGCACCCCGACAAAGGCACATGGCCCTAAGTGGTTGGGTCTGAGGATCTGCTGCTGAACTCTGTGTATCTCCCAGACCATTTTAATCCCCCTCTGCCTTTCCCCGTACATTAACCGAGACCTTGACCTATTGACTGCAGAGTCCCCGAAGCAGCTGGACTTCCTCTTTGAAAGGTTTTCTGAAGAGGCGTCTATTAATTTATGTATTTAATTTCTGTATGAAGTGACCGTTCTCCTCCCAGCACAGGTATTAAAGTACCTTTAGGGAAATCCAGCGGCTGAAATCCTTTGTAAGGGAAAATGCTTAGAGTATCACAAAGCAAAAGCATTAGAGGGGGATGTTCAGAGATTCAGTGGAGAACCCTCGGGATGCACCCCCACCCTCGGATGACAAAACCTCTTCCCATCTTTCTGGGGACCCCATCTGGGAACCCTTTGCCGGAGGCCACTGGCTTTTTTATGGTACAGAGGGGAAAGGGTGATAGCTGAGTCCCAGGATGATGCCCAAGTTCCAAAAAATTTATCTGATACTATCTAGTCTGATATGTAGTTTGGTTTTGCTGAGAGTTAGTTTTTAAGATCTCAATAAATTCAGGAACAATGCAGCTGTACTCGAACTGTTCACAAAGGGTTTTAGCAATCATTACTGATACCCGGCATGCCACCGCAACCGTTTGATCCATCCAAGGCGTTCAGCTTCTGCATGATCCAGGATGGCGCAGAGAGCTGTGAGCTGGTCTCTGTGTCCAAGTGCAGGCATCTGGGTGATGTCACATGCCTACCAGCCACCTAGAGGTACACTTTGTAGGACAGATTGAGCAATTGGTGGCCCTGACCTTTAGGCAAAGAGTTGCTTACTTAAGAAAATGATATGTGTGAAGTTTCGAGAGAGAAGTCCAGGGATGGGTGATTTGGGCATCATAGCCAATAACCTGGCCCGAGAAAAGGTAGCAGTTTTGTGGTGGCAGCTTCTTCTCTGGGAAAACTCATTAAGGACCTTGCCCACGACAACCCACAATTTGGTTTCACTCCTGGAGACTCTAAAGCTAGACTCAGAGGAAGTCCCAAGCCCACAAATGGGAGCCACTCTGCACAGTGGTTTTCAGGCTTTGAAATGGCCTGACATTTTTAAGAATGAGAAGCATGAGCTTGCCTGCCTCTTCTTCTGGTGAGGACTTTAACAATATTTGTAAAACCTCAACCATCGCCTACTATCATAAGACAAATCATTTTTCCCAAAACTGAAATGATGAAAATTTACAAACACTTATCAAAGTTCAAAGAATTTTATAATGAACTACCATGGATATTTCCCTATAATTACTTTATCATATATTTAGCCATCCATCTATCTGTCCGTTCATCTACCCACCCATCCATTGTATTGTAAAACGAATAATATTTTAATGCCAAAAAATGTGAAGAGCATAATCTCAGTTATTCTCAAGAAAGGGCAGTTGACAATTTGACCTCCATTTACATATATGAACTGTCCATGCATGCATGTGCAAGAAGTACCCATGCATTCAGACACTGAGGCGTGTGCATGTAGACATGTACTTTGTACATCAGAGTTTTTAATCCCTCTTTCTCTGCTGATCTGTAGGAACAAATATGACGAGCCCCAGTGTGAGTAGTTCCCAGAAAGTAATTTTTGGACCAACTGAAAAAAAAAAAAAAAAGCCAAGAACACATGCTGCTAATTTAGGAAGGGATTTTAGGATGTCCAAATAGCATGCGACCTTGAAATCGCCACTTCACCAACTCTGTGCAGACTTCAGAGACTGTAATGAGGGAGGCATGTCACAGAGCCTGCTGTGTACTCAGGATGCTGGTCCTTTGGAGCAAAGCAGGGAGGGGAGGCTGTACCTGCCCACTGCCCCAATCTCCTCCAAACCCAGTGGATCGTATTTTAACAAACCTTCCAAGGGATTCTGGTGCCTGCTGAAGTTTGAAGACCATAGCTTTAAATAAGCTCCTTCTCCTCCTCCTCTTCCTCCTCTTTGTAGAACCTGGGGTCAAGCCCAGGGCACTCTACCACTGAGCTGCATCCCAGGCCCTTCTTATTTTATCTTGAAGCAGAGCCTCCCCAAGTTGCCAAGGCCAGCCTTGAACTGGCTGTCCTCTTGCCTCAGCCTCCCAAGTTGCTGGGATTACAGGTGTGCACCACCACATCCCTCCTCCACAATTTGTAGGGATGCATGTTTTGAATTTTTGTTCTAGAATCCCCAAACTTTTACCTGTGCTCACTAAGCTCAGGTGAAGGAATTTTTAGAATTCAGACTCTTGTATTAAAAAAAAAAATCCACCAATATTTAATTCCTCTGAGTTCAGAATTCCTTTGAATTCTACTGAATTAATCTTGAGGAGGAGATTGCAGAATGAATTTGGGTCATCTATGAAGTCTTTAACATTATATGCAAAATTCAAAAACTGAGTGTGTATTTGGGGAAAATATAACTATCAGGCTTTTAAAAAGTCCATGACCCTAAAGTGACATTTTATTTGTTACTTTTGCTCTTCTGCTTGCTCTTCTGTTCTCCCAGTTGATTTCAACAAAAGAGTTTTGGAGCCTCCTCAAAGGCCCTCTGGGCACACTGCCTGAGCGCCTTGTGGAATGGGGGACATTTTCATGTGTCCTCTGCTAGGTACCTGGAAGACCAGTCCCACTTTTTTCTGGTGCAGGTCTCCCACGAAGCCCCACCCTGACTCCTGGTAGTAGGTGGCATGCACGTTTTTAGGCCACCATTCAAAAACAGAATCTTTCCTGAAAAATATTCATTTCCTTCATGCAGAGAGTCTAGCTCTATGAATTTATCCCAGAGAAATAATTAGGTACACGAGGCATTTGATACATAAGGTGACTGTCATAAAATTATTTGTAATCAAAAACTGAAATAGGGGCTGGGGCTGTAGCTCAGTGGCAGAGCACTTGACTAACATGTGTGAAGCACTGGGTTCGATCCTCAGCACCACATAAAAAAAAAGTAAATAAAATAAAGGCATTCTGTACAGCTACAAGTATAAATTTTTTAAAAAATGAAATAGCCTAAATGTCTAATAAGAAGACATTAGTTCGGAGATTATGAAGTTATTGGATGGGATGTTAGAACTGGTGTTTTTTTTTGGGGGGGGGGAATGGTTAGGGACATGGTAAAGTAGTCATGGGAAAAGTAGAGTATAGTTTAGAACGTATTTATTCTAATTCAGCTTAGGTTTTAAAAAATACCTGGGAGGAAGGAGAACTGCCCGTTGACATGATCTTTTGCTGTATTCTCTTCTCTATTGTCAGTATTTTTTATAGTGAGCATTTATTGCTTATAATCAGGGGGAAAAAGATCAAAATAGATACTATGTTGTAGCAATGATGCCCACCAGCCCACCTTCCAAGTGGGAAATGGATCTTAACCCCATATTGGGGTTTGAACCAGATCCTCTTGTAAGCAAGTTCATTTCCCACGAGAAGCACCCTCTGGGGCACACCGTGGTCTCTTGACACCAACCAGAGCTGGACCTGGAGCCCTTGCTCCACGGTGCAGCAAGATGAGCTCACTCATGGCAGCAGGTCACAGTCCTCTCTAGAAACAGGTCAAGGACAGGTGCCCTGCCAGGTTTTGTGGTCCGTTGCCCCCTTTGAATTGGCCCGTGTGCAAATGGAAGTCATTGCCATGGCCAAACAGGTCCCAAGACCCTTTCCCATCTATCACGTCACAGGGAGGTGACTGGGAACTTGGAGAGTTCCCAACAGCCCCACATGAGGAACTGTCTATTCCTTTTGTGTCACACCCCTGCCTATTCCATTCATGGGGCCAACACTGTTCATGATTTATTAGCAGTCACAACATGTTTGGGGAACATAGTTATGGTGGCTCTGGCACCCAACCCTGGTCACTTTTTATGTTCATCCAACAGATGAGAATCAGCTACCTCCTGTGTGCTGTGTTCCTGGCTTCTAGAAAGTGGAGTGGGGGCTGCCGGACCCATCCTGCCTCTCGAGCCCACACGTGGGGCATGTGACAGGTGTTCAGCCAGTAACCAAGATTACTGATGTGTGGGGCTGCCTCTGCATGTTGGGGGCACAGCAGGGTGGGGTGTCACAGGTGTTTTATTTCTAGTTGTAGAAACACAGTCAAGGTTTGCGGTCACCTCATGGAGACATGGCTCTCCCTTCCTTTTGTTTCCAACGTGTCTTCTCGTCGAGTGCAATTATAGCCAAGACTCCACGGATCCTATGAATGCTGGAACTCCTCTGGAAATGAGCTGATGTCAGCCATTGTAGTGTTGAGACAGAAAATAGAAGGGGTCGGGAGATACTGGACTGCCAGGGAGTGTCCCTTCCCAGACTGGTCAGTCCTGGCGCTGTTTGTTATAAAGGCAGGTTGTGGCATCTCGTTGAGTATCCATGTTCACGCCTGTGAAATGGACATTACCTCTGACCTTGGAGGTGGTTGTGAAAAGTAATAAGATCATCAGTGTAAGTGCTGGGAAACTGAGATGCTCAGAAACTGTGAGCGATCAGGAAGGGCCAAGCTTCCCCCTGTGTAAGAGGCCTTGGCAGTGTAGGTGGCTCAAGGCAGCCATTCTTAGTTTTGCTTTTTAGTCTTTTAGTGAAGTCTTTGTTCCTTTTTATGACTCCATGGATTCTGAAGATACTATTTGAGCAACGATGGCATACCAGGTGGTGTTCGGGTAGGAAGCGTGCAGAGATGAGTGAGACAGGGTCCCTCTCCTTTCTGAGCCATCTAGTAAGGAGCCAGGGCGAGTGGGACAGAGGGAGAACCATGGTGTGGAAAAAGTCTCCCCAAGCCATCAGCAGTGGAAGCCACAGGAGAACAGGATCCAGGCTTGGAGGTGGTCCCCGGGGCTAGGAGCCCACGCCAGGCTGAGAGCGCAGAGGGCAGATGGACACCAAAGCTACCCAAGAGGTGGATGCTGCCCTTTAGTTGCTCACCCCTTTCTTTCCAAATTGAGGTGCGTCCCATGCCAGCTGCCTGACGGAGGTGCACGTTGAGTGTGTAGCTAGCCACACACCCCTGTATTGTTCTGGAATTTTCACGTCTAGTCACACCTGGCCACAGCAGCAGGGGAGCCGCCTTCTCCACAGGGAGGTGAGGCAGTGAATGACTGCGGGGTGCGGCGTGTTTCCGGATGGAAGGACTGTGGAGGGACCTGCGCCTAGCCCCAGGGGAAGCACCCTCCAGTCACGTTGTTCATGGCTGAGACTTGAGAGCCACTTGCCATTTCCCCATTAGGAAGGCCCGGGCTTTAAACTGTGCCCAGTCTTCCTGTGTTAAATACTTTGTCTTCCGAGCTTCGCTATCCTTCTTCATCTCCTGGTCGCCCCGGTTCAAACTTGGTGGGTGCCAACTCAGATGATGGCCTGTGTGTGTTGTGTATGCGTGTGTGTTGTGTGTATGTGTGTGTCACTGAGCTCAGGCAGGTGACAGCTTCACACTGGAGCTCTTGACAATAAATGAGGAGCAAGGCAGAGTGAGGGGGCACTTTTCATCTCAGTCCTGGATCCTGTATCAATTGTACAAAGCCAAAATGTCATCTTTTGTCCCCTCCTCGACTCTCCCCCAAGCCACGTCCCGGCTGTCAGGGAATGTGCACTGTGGCGGGGTTGACAACGCAGATCCTTGTCTCCCCAGATTTCCAGTTCCTATCGAGCTACTGTAACTTTAAAAAGATTTAACAAAGACTACCTCCACTAGCTAAGCTGAAATAAGAATGTCTCCGGAGTTTAATGGATCAAGTAGCGGTGATAGGTTTTATGGCTCTTTTTTACTTTAGGGCATAGGGAAGAGAGAGCCGGGCAGGTTGGTTTTAAATTCAAGGATTTATGTTGTTAATCCTCCGGGCTAATTATAATTTATGGGATCTTGGCAAATTAATATGCGGTTGCTATTCAAAAGTGGAGGGCAATGTGAGGCAGGCATAAACAAGCCTCGTTCATTTTTAATTTATTTCCACCAATGGAGAATATTAAATAAAATGAACACTAGGGTATTTCCCTGCAAGTTTGGTGTTCATTATTTATCTCTAAATTATGAAATTCATATAACTCCTTGCTTTTTCACCAAGAACCCAGAATCAGGAGGCTGTGGCCTAGGATAACTAGGAAGCAATCAGAGTAATTTTCTCTCTACTGCATTTCAGACAGGCTCGATGATATGCAGAGAAGTGGAGATTTTTCCACACAAGAATGTCGCTGGAGTCCAAGATTTGGCGTCAAATATGGCGCGACTGTTTGGAAAGAGAACCCACGAGTGTACCTGAGCTCAGAATCCCAGCTCTCTCACAGCGAAAGTGCCAAGGAAAGGTTCAGCCCGTTAGGTCTCAAGGGTTTTCAGAAGTCCTCATTTATAGCTGGCCCGGTAGGTGCTGAGCCGAAGGCCACCCCATGGCTGGACTTTCAGACTTTAGCAGAGCAACCTCATTGCACCCAAGTGCCCCCGCTCCATTTCATCAGTATTCCCCATCACTGCTTGGGGGTTCTCTTTTAAATAATTCAGCTTCTCACCCATGAACATCTGGCACAACATTTTCACCGGTTGTCAACTGTGAGGCAGGTCGCCTTGACTCACATGGTAATTGGTTGCAACACTAGGAATGAGGGTGCCCCTCCCTCCCCTCCCTCCTCCTCTCCTAGCTCTTCCCCTCTCTCCTCATTCCAGCGGGGAGAGGCCATCAAATGCAGCTTGGAGAGCTTTGGAAACCTTGAGCTCTGAGCCCAAAGAGCAAGCTGGAGATCTCCCCCCAGCTGTGTAGCTCAGATAACAGCTGGAGCAGAGAACAAGCTGTTCTCCCTGCTAGAATATCTGACCCAATTCTGACGGGTAAAGAGACTTAATAGGTTGTACCTCAAGTCATTCTTGTCCCTGGGTGAAGGGAGAGAGGCAGTCGCTTCCCCCACCCCCGCCCCCAACCCTCCATCCAACTGGTCTCTCGGCAGTGCCTGTCCATGGCGGTCAGAGTCATATTCAGCTCTCTTGGCAGCAGGACAATGAAGGGCGCTTTTAGTGATTCTATAGAAGAAGCGGAAGTCTTGCTCTGGGAGGGGAGCCGGAGCAGGACAGGCTGGGCTCCTGGACTCTGCCCCAGCTGGAATCCCACTTCTGCCTTTGGTCAGCGGGATGTGAAGGAAGCTGGCCACGTTCTCTGAGTGTTCTCATCAGTGAAATGAGAACAGTGCTGCTGGTCTTGGGGGGCGGGTGTCATGAGAATAAGATATGGAGACGCACCTCACACCGCCTACCTTCTTGATGGTCAGGAAATGGCAGTTCTGTCCTCTCCTACCTTCGCCTTGTACCTAACAGGGCCTCAGCAGATGTTTGTAGGTTGAATTGACAGAAGAGATTATTGTACTATTAGCACCAACAGAGAGTCATAGCTGGTTTGGCTCAGGGAGAGGATGCCTCGGCCACATGTCAGGAAGAAAATGGGCAAGACGCTGGGAGGCGTGACCCCGGGGGTACATGCATCCTTGTGATGGGAACACAGACTCATGATGCATGAGCCTCTCAGGTGTTGAGACGTGGGGTAAATGCACCTGAAGCTTGCTTTCTTGGTCATAGTCTCTCTGTTGTGTTCTGCTTTTATTTGTGTTGACAGACTTCTGATTGTGCTCATCTCTTCACTGTGAGAAGTTAGGTGGTTTCACCCCTAAATATTTAATCCACCTTTCCCTTGAAGTGAGTATTGGTCTCTGTCAAAGGCAAGATGCTTGACTTAGATCTACTAGCCAGCAGAAGGGTCCTCTACTTGATGGACAGGTGGATCACCCTGAT
The DNA here is from genome assembly GCF_001458135.2 of Marmota marmota marmota. Taxonomy (NCBI): domain Eukaryota; kingdom Metazoa; phylum Chordata; class Mammalia; order Rodentia; family Sciuridae; genus Marmota; species Marmota marmota. Next base: position 7,797,819 of record NW_026000222.1, on the reverse strand, counting down.
AAATGAAGGAAACATTCTAATGTCACCAGTCCTTAATCCTAAGCATCAATGGACTTGTGATAGATTCAGGAGCTAGAGAGATTGACAGCACGTGGGACCAGTTGTGCTGGCCTCTTCCCTGGGCCCAAGAACCTTTTCCAGTCTATCTGGACCTAGAACATCCATCCATTTGGGGGCGTCCGGCTTCTCCAGTACCCTTGCTCGTACACTCTTCCCAGACAGACAGGAGCCAGACGCGAGGTTTCCCCTGACATTTCTGGTTCTTCATATCTCAGCTTTACTTCTCACCCTCCCACCACATAAAAGACTAAGAAAGCCCTTGCATGAATGTTTGCACATCATTTAAATATTCATTTCCATTAATTTATTCATAGTCATAAAGTTTATTACCTAGAATATAGAGTCATAGAATTTTAGAGCCTAAAGACATGAGAGAAATCACCTAGTTTCAGCTGCTCGTTTTACAGATGAGGAAACCGCGGTGAAGAGAGCTCAGGAGACTGCCCAAGGTCAAATTCTGGAAGAGTGTCACAAGAAGACCCAAATCTAAGTCCAGACAGTGCAGCCTCTCCGGGAGGCAGCTCTGCATGGCTGAAAATCTCTCTTGCTCCTTGTGGGCACAGGAAGAGTCCCTGCCCATCATCTCTTCCTGCTTATAAGCTAGCCAGCTCCTGCTGGGTGCCCACCCATTGCTAGGTGCTGGGGAATAAGGGTGAATGGTACCCAGTCCAGTGAGGTGGCGAGGCTGGGCAGATACACAAACATGTATATGACATGTGTAGTGGCATGTATAATGACATGGCTCTGAGCGACATGACCAAGCTCAGCATGAGGAGATAATGGTGATAATAGTGAAGGAAATGGTGAATTCTTCCTTGAGTTGTCTAGGAGGTGGGCAAAGGGAAGGGGCAGGGGCAGCATAGTAGGGTACATTAGTGAATCTTCACTGCAGGGTAAAAGAATCCACCTGGGAATCTCACAGGGACACTGTAGAACATGCAGCCACTAGGGGCAATATGCTGCCCTCCCCGCGCGTACACACACACACACTCCCCTCTGTCATTGCTGGAGGACTGCTCCCAACACTTTAGCTCCTGGGCACCCCAGTCCATGCTTTGGTTACCATATTTGCAATATCCTTATACAAATAAAGTTGTTATTTATTTGGAACTCAAATTTAGCTGGGTGTCCTGTGTTTTATGGGGCAGCCCGAGCTCCCCTTCTTGGGTGGATGGAGCAGACCCTGTAGCCAGAGAGGTCCCTGGTACTGCAGGTGCTCTCTGCTGCAGGGCTGAGCATGAGTCGTCTGAAGCTGCTCTCAGCAGGGTGACTGGGAAGATCTTGAGGGTAGATGCCAGTTAGGGCAACACAGGGTGGGTGGTGGCTGGGATGGAACCATCTTTACCCAGGAGGGCAAGAGAGAGATGGGGAAAGCAGAGAACAGACTCCCAGGCAAGGCTATCACACATCAAATGTAAAGAGCTGGTTTGCTCTCTGTGGTGTTGACCCAGGGTCTCTCAGTGTTGGGAGTGATGTGTGAGTCAGGGCTGCAAAGCTGGGTGATTCTCCTAAGGCTGGGCAATTCATGAGCAGTTTCCATGTGTCTGTCAGTGAACTTGCTGGACACACGCTTCCCTATAGCCCTAAAGGGTAGGTGCTGGTGTCTGGCCCACTTTCCAGAAGAAAAAAAAATGGGGCTGCAAAAAATTAGGTACCTGCCAGTAAGTGGCAAAGCAGATGTGAACCCCGACTACTTCAGAATGCACACTGCCTACTGCTATCAAATTGCCAAATGCATCAATTGTGGGGCAACTTGTGTCGCCCAAATTGATACATTGAAGTCCTAACCCCCAGTACCTATGAAGGTGGATGTATAATATCTTTCCAAAAGTAATCAAATGCAGATGAGGGCGTACTGGATTAGGACGACACAAGGTCCAGTGATGGGTATCTTTACAGGAGAAAGGAAAAGGAGATTTGGAAAGACAGACACATGTGCAAATGTGTGTGTAGGTGTATGCATGTGTTTGCATGCATGCGCGCACGCACACACACATACACACACACCCATAGGGAAGCCATGTGAAGATGGAGGCAGGGTTGGAGCAATGCTGCCACAAGCCAAGGAATGCCAAGGATCGTGGTCCAACATCATAACTGGGAAAGCAGGAAATCACTCCACCTGGAACCATTGAAGGGAGCCCAGCCCTGCAGATACCTGATTTTGGACTTTGGGGCCCTTGAATTGCGAGAGAATAGATTTCTGTTCTTTTCAGCCACCCAATGTGCGGTATTCTGATTCCCAACCCTAGGAAACTGACACAGCATGCCTCCTCATTGCCAGCGGGCACCTGAGGTTTGCCCTTTAGCCAGGTTAACCAGCTACCCCGTGGAGAAGCCCCCCAGTCAGATGACTCCCTGAGGAGCCATGGCTGTGGGTGACGGAGGTGGCCTATATCTCCCTTTATTGGGGGTAGATGTTGTTCATGTTGCCTGCCCCACTGGCAGTGACACAGAGGGCGGAGCTAGGCAGTCAGCTCACCCACAGGATCACAGCAATATGATATTTGCTTTCCCTGCAAAGCCAGGTGCCAGTTCCTGCCTGCCCTGATGACCCCACGTGCCTCCCACACAGGGACCAGTGTCTCTCACCCCCTGCTGTCACATGACTCACCTCCTTCCTGTTCTTCATGCTCTCAGGCACCCAGGACTGCGGCTACACCATGAATCCACGTAGGGACCTTCTCTCTGAGGGGGCCTATCCTACTGGAAGCCTCTTCAAAAAGCAGTGGAAGCTCAGTTCACAGGGTGCACCCAGACATTCTTAGGTGCAAACACTTAAAAGGTTTATTCTCTGTCCCTACCAGTAAGAATTTGAAACACCCCGTCAGAACTTCTTTGGTGCCTGGGAATTAGTAAATAAGGAAAGAAACAAAGGGTGCGGAAATGAGCGGGAAGCCCAGGAATGCACAGGTGCTCCTGTCCCAGGCCAGCGAGCCTCAGTGTGTCTCCGTGCCCCCTGGCAGCCTCCACAAACTGGAAGAAACCATCAGTTATGCAACTTGCAGTATCTGTAAGCTCAAAACAAGAAAAGGCTGTTCTTCTCACAAAGAACAGTGGCGGGAGAATGTGTGCGCGGAGATTGTCCCCGAGCTGCCCGTGGGCCTCCAGGCCCATTTTTAATTGATTGAGCATACGGATGGTGGGGCTGGGCTGGGGACTGTTCTGACCTGGGTAGGGGATTTTAAGCCACAGGAAAAGACTGCGTAGGACCTAAATCATCAAAGTCACAAAGGAAATACCAGAGCCTTCTCCTCCCAGGGACTGTGTGCTAGAATGAAGGTGCTCTCATTTTTAAAGGAAATTTTCTCTATTTGAAAGGAATACAGTTCATCAGAGAACATCTTAAATGCCTTTAATGGGGAAAGAGAGAGAGAGAGAGAGAGAGAGAGAGAGAGAGAGAGAAAAGACCCACTCACACCTCTACTGGCCCCGGTTAACAACAGGGAACACAGGCCTGCCTCCCAGCTCTGTCCTGTGTGTTGTGCTGTGCGCTTGTGCATAAGATGATTGCCACTGTATACCTGCTTGGCACATTGCTTCATTTTCCCCTAACATTAGGAATTTCATCATGTCGTTACGAATGCTTCTTAACTGTGATTCTTCCTGGTCTTGTGACAGCCCCGGGTAAGAGATGCAATGCCAATTATTTATTCACTTCTGTGTCATGGAGCATTCAGATGGTTTTAAATACTTTTGCTGTCAGAAAGAGCATTCTGATAAACATCTTTGTGCATAGAGCAGTTTCCATAGTTCCCATTATGTCTTTAGGATACATTCCCAGAAATGGAATTACTGGGTCAAAGGTTGAGCGCATTTTTTTCAAGGTTCCTGAGACATATTGCCAAATTGCTCTCCAAAAGGTTCGTAGCAATCTAAATGATCAAAAGCCACATTTGAGTGTCCAATCTCTTCGAACCAGTATTGAGTGCACGTTAAAACAAAATCATTACTAATATCATAAACAAACAAATGGTGTGTTATTATTGGTTTGAGGGTCTTATTGTTCAATGCTGAAAGAGAGAAATTTGGAGAATCCAAAGAAAGACAGTAGAAATTCAATTTGTGAGCTTCGTTAACCGAACATTTTGGACCGGGTTGTTTCTAAAGTGATTTTAGTGCATTAGCAGAAAATAAGCGGGTACTTAAGAGAAAGAATGTTTTGGGGATATTGTAAGGATACCTGCTGGAGACGGCATCTTTCCTCAGAACTGAGGCACCACCTGTAATCACAAGGCTGATTCTCCGCAGATGCTTTATAAATATGTGTTGAATCAAATCATCAACATTCATATGGTGTTTTGCAGTTTTTCAAAGTGTGTTTCACATGGAGAATGTCATTTTTTGCTGACAAGGTAACTGAGGAGCACTTTAGTGGCTTACTGAAGACACACATGTAGAAAACTGTCCAACCAGGATGAGAACAGAACTGTCCAGCGGGGAGGACAGTGCGCTCTCCGCCTTCCCACGTCCCAGTGTCTGATGCCTGCTTGGTGTGACTCACAGTCACAGTGGACGGGGCAGGATGGGACGCCAGTGGGCAGTGTGGCCGTTGTTCCCAGTGCCCAGCCTCCTCTCTGCATTTCTACAATGCCCAGAGTGTAAGGTGCTCCCCACCCCATGCCAAAAGGCCCTGTTGGCAGCAACTCCTACCTAGTGTGGTGCCAGAGCAAAAGACCCCGTGTTAGTTTTCTGTGGTTTCTATAGCAAATTACCACAAACTGGAGGCCCAGAACAACAGGTATCTATTTGCTCACATTATTTGGAGCCAGAAGTCTGAAGTTGAAGCTCTGGAGGAGAACCCATCCTGCTCCCCTCCTGGCTTCTGGCAGCTGTTTGATGTTCCTTGTCCCATGGTCCCCCCACCCCAGTCTCTGCCTCAGTGGTCCCATACCTCCTCCCCCAACTCAAATCTTGATCTCTTATAAGGGCACTTGTTATTGGATTTAGGATCTTCCTAGAAAATCCAGGACTACCTTATCTCAAGATCTAAACTTAATTATATCTGTGTAGACCCCTTTTTTCAAATAAGGTCACAGCTTCCAGGGATTTGATGTAAAAAAGTTTTTTTTTTTTTGGGGGGGGAAGGGGGGCATCTTTCTTACACCCTGAATTTGTTACTGATTGCATGAGTTTAAGATTTGGGAAAACTCCCTCACAATCCCTGCTCCTTGGTGGCATCAGATGGTACCAGCTGCCCTGGGATAACTTCTCATGTTGTCTTCCCAGCAGAGCATGTAAAGTGGCTTAGAGGAAAAACCCTTTGCTTTGGGTCATTAGACTAAATTCCTGGTTTTGCTGTGGGTTTTCGCAGGACTTGGGAAGGGGCTTCTCTGAACCTGTTTTTAGGACTCTAGAATGGGCACAGACTCTAGCCTTGTTGAATCCCCAGGGAATTGGAGGGAATCCAGGGCCTAACATGGGACCCTGTTTGGGAGGGGTGGAGCTGCCTTAGGATTTTGAAGGTTGCAGCAGGAGTCCAAAAAGGGAGATGGCGTGCTTGGGGGCAAGCACCCAGGGAAGCCCTGGGTGCGCCTGAGCATTATTCAGAGGACAGCCTCCTCCCCGGCTGTCTGCACAGCTGCTGGGGGAGATTCAACTGGGAAAACTAGGTTAGCGCTGGGAAGTCCATTACTCTCCAAAAAGCGGCCACTCATCTCTAATAATAAATAAACCAAACATCGGGATATTAAAACAATTCGTTCTCAGCATCAGAAAAAGAGGTCAACTCTGTGTGTGTGTGTGTGTGTTTAATATCCCACCCACCCACAGAGCCCCCAGCCCCGGTAACTCTAAGATTGAACAAAATCCTACTTATATGCTACGGATTTAATATAGCATCAGGCTCCGCCAGGTACAATAAAATACCAAGTTAAGAGTATTAATTCCTTACAACCCTGATGGGTCCCAGCTGCGCACACGCATGTGTGGTGTGAGGGTGTGCTCAGCGGGCACAGGTGCTGACGGGGCTGTTCCACCTCGGAGCGCACGGCCCGGAACACAGCTGTTTCTCAAATCCTCCGCCACTTGCTTAAAACCCTCTATGAAGTTGCACCGCCTCTGGGTGCAATTAAAAGCCGTCTACTACATCTCGTCAGGTAGTGTTAGGAATTTAGGCTGAGCCAAAAAAGAGAAGGGAGAAGGCGGGAGGGAGGAAGAAACGTCTCCCTGGTTAGGGCGGCATTGACCTCCTTACCCTGGCTATTGGAGCAATAAACTTCTCCACGCCACGCAGAGCCCCCAGCGCCAAGGACGGGACTGGGAAGGTGTGAGAAGCCCTGCTCGCCCCCTTGCTCTCTCCTCCTCCTCCTCCTCCTTTCTCTCTGCTTCCTCTCCGCCCTTCCCTCTCCTCTTTCCCCCTTCAACCCTCTCTTCCTTGGTCCATGTTCTTTTTCTTGATCTTTCTTCTCTCTCCTCCCTTCTTTCCTTCTTCCTTCCATCTCGGCCTCTTGCTTCTCACTCTCCTTTCTCAATTCGTCATCCGTCCATCTGCAGGAAAACCCTGAGGCTAGGATCACCAAGACAGAATGAGGACAGTCCAGCCAACTGGCCAAAGTCTAGTTTTAGTTTAGATTTCGTTTTAGTTTAATTTAGTTGTAGTTTAATGACGGATTTAGCGTTTTCAGGAGAAGGGACCTGAACACTGAGCCTCATTTTCGCCTTGGGAAGTGCGCTAACATCACTCTGCCACTTTGCTCACAGCTGTGGAGGCATGTGGAGTTGCTTGTTTCATTGCCGTGGCAACCCAGTGCCATAAGTTTCCATAGGTCCATTCACAGAAGTGGCAGTTGAGGCTCCAGACTGACCCCCTGGACTATCTGGTGGCCAGAGGCAGAGATTCAGCCCTTCCCAGGGCCTCATTCTCTGCAGGGTCATGGCTTCAGACGGTGGGATTCTAGCGGCCCTCTCTCTTGACCAATGTGAACAAAATGTAAAGGTGGGCCTTCTCTCCTTCCTGAAGTTGCTGCCCTCCAGCGGAGAAGGTCCAGTCTTAACATTTCTTGTCCGTACCTTGTCTGTGTCTTCAACCAGATTCCCTGCTGCATCAGGAAGCAGGAGGTGTGGGCACGCAATCTGTGCCCACTAGTTGGGGCTCGATGGTCCATTCCCTTCCTTGGAATCCAGGTCGGTACCAGCGGAATAAACCAAGGTGGGAATCACCCACCCCTGGCCTTGGTGGGGACCTAAGAGCTAAGAACCAAGGTGTGATTATGGATGCTCTCCTAGGATTATCAAGGCAGGGGTGGCCAGGCCCACATAACCCTACAAAGCTTAGCATCTTACCCTATAAGTAGAATCCAGAGTGCATGCTCCAGCCTCATCTCCTGTGAATGGAAGTGAGGAAGGAGCATGTGACATTGGGTCAGGCTGTTTCCTGTTTGTCCGACACTGCACTGGGTTCACTCATGCACCAGGGTACCCGTCCTTTCAATAGCTCTGTGACAGAAAATTCTTGTCCGGACGTCACAATTAAGGACATGTAGACCCACAGGCGTTGGACACCTTGTCCATGGTCACCTCCAATAGTTAGGAGAGCCAGCAATCCAGCTAGTCTGACCCTGGGGCTCCAGGCTTTCTTACCACTATGCCTCTCGTTCACAGTCACCCGGAATCCAGCCCCCTTACCTGTTAGCAGCAGGAATGTGAAATACTGTTCGAGGGGTGAAATAATGCCATTTAAAGCAGGCACATTATAAAGCATTATGTGAGCCTGATTCCCGAATCCTAGGAAAATTCATATCCCTGTGTCAGAGGATTAGTGAATCAAGTGAAATTGATTGATATATGGCAGGAGCAGTCAGGAAACGGGCAGCATCGATGGAGGTTTGATTAAAATAATACCTTGGGTCTCCTGCTGTATCAAATCACGGGCGAATTGGTACTATTAGGATAAATTACTACAAGAGCCACTGCGAAGCTAAGCTAAATAAATTCTGCCTTCTCGAGCCCTGTGATTGTCTTATTAAATAATTTCTTTGCCTCTTAAATGTGGACTTGGAGCTCCCGTGCTCTGAAAGCCCTCCTGATTAACTATAGCCTTGGCCTCAAGTTGATTTTATAAACTTCGGATGGTGCCCCAGAGGGTGAAGCTTCCTGTTGTCAATTCTGCCTGTTGCTATAGATACCGAACTCCACAATCAGTAATTAGAGCGTGCCCCCTGCCCCAGAACCGGTCAAACGGTGCAGAGCGCTCGGCAAATGGTCTTAAAAGCATCCGCGCTGGCATGGAAATGCATCTCCAATGGTGATGGGGTTTGTTTTATTCATGGACTTTTGGAAAAAAAAATCACTGATTTATTGGAAACCATAGCGAAATATAAGTAATTATGCTTTTTAAAACAACCGAGTTTCCTTATCATGGCACGTTAGGGGCCAGGGCATGGAGCAGCACAAAGCCGGCTCTGTCTGACCCACCACGTGAAGGACCGAGTTCACGGGGACGCACATTCCTCATCCTTCACCAGGCAGCACCCCCAGTGTGGTCCGCGCCCTCCCCCAGCCCCCGAAGAAATGCCTTCATCTGCAAGCGAGGCTTCTTGTGGGATGATGAATATGTTCCCCGAGCCTGTTGATAGCCAGAAAGGAAGGGAGACAGCCGGGTTTGTGTTATTTACTGGAGCCAAACAGATGGGAGACATTTGTGTCTTAAAGCGTTTTGGTCAAGAGAGAACTAAATTGGTTAGAAAGTGTGCAATTTTGTAGGTGTTATAAAAATCTAAACCAAGGAGGCCGACTCTGTTCCCGCAACGGGACAAGGAATGAGAAGGAAGGTCCACAGACCCGCTGCGCTGGACACTTACATATTTTCATTTAATACTGCCCTCCCTTTAAATCTTGGGAAACCAAAACCGAGGCGATTAATGGTTTTTCCCCAAATGACTCAGTTTTTGTGAGATAGCCAAATCATAATCCATGTCTGTCTGACTCCAAAAATTTGTTTTCCCATATATACACACACATAAATATAATTTTATTATATGTATATTTATAACATACATTATATATATATATATATATATATATATATATATAAAATTTTTTCCAGGAAAATAATGTTCCCAAGTATAAGGAGATCTTGTAATAGATGTCCCACCATGCTGTCCATTTCTCAGTTGGAAGGTAAATGCTGGAATTCAAAATGATACATACTTAAGATCATCTTAAAATTTACCTTATAAATGGATATTACAGCTGTGGCTTGCCGGACCAAAAATTCTTTTGACTTTTTTTTAAAGTGCTGTTGATTGAATTATTGATTCCTTTCAAACCTCCCTAATTGCCTAAACACCCTGAAAACATTTCCTAAATGCCCACGGCACCTGCTAGTGTGGGGGGATGCATGGTTTACAAGGAGGATTTGGGACATGCAATGAAGCTTTTGAAGAGAACTCATTGTCTAGTGCTCAGGGTTGTTACAGCTGGGAACCGGCCGTCTTTTAGGTGGCATCTCACAGGACCTCAGATTATGTACATCGAGTGTATGTGCAGAGGGTGGGGCCTTGACTGGAGTTCAGTCCTTCTGTATAGCAGGTATGGCTTGACCCTGGGGCAGATTCTAGACAGTAACTCCAGGGCATCTCTTGGACTCAGGCAAAAATGATTCCAAGATTCAGGCAGAGTGGACTTCACACTCATTTAGACTGAGAGGAACTGGGAAGCCATCTTGTCCATGCTTCTAAGGCACAGGAGGGCATAGCCAACTTCATGTTATTCTTATTGATAATAGCACTGAAAAGCATCTTAATCACATTTGTGTGTGTGTGTGTGTGTGTTTAACTCCTACCGTTATTATCTCAGATATGTGGTATTCTCTTTGCAATGTAGATTTCTTTTTCATTTTTCAAAACAATGGATACTCAGAAGCATTAAGGAATTTGCCTCCTGAGGGATGTTTGGTAATGGGCAGAGGGTGCTGCTGGCATCAAGTGGGTAGAGGCCAGCCCCCCTGCCCCCCAAGCATCCTACAAAGCTCAGGGACAGGCTCCATCACAGAGGATTAGCCAGCGGCAAATTCCAACCATGCCGAGGCTGAGCACTGCTGATCCCAAGTCCTGTGGCTGTGGGGCAGTGTTGGGACTGCTGCCTGGGACTCTGCGCTCTCAGGCTGCTTCACTGCCACATTGTGATGTTGCTGTGGGTTTGCAAACAGCTTTAGGACTGAGCTGTTTTATTTCTCCACATGGAAACTGTGAAGGATCATCATGGAAGGTTTGGTTCTGTGCCTCCTATCTGTGTTCCCCATGGGAGTGTCCTCTCCAAAATCTGTGGCGCTGCTTCTCACTGAGCTTCTTGCACCTCTATTGGTGTGTGGCATTCAGTAGATGTTTAGTAACTGTCTGTTGAATGAGTAGATGAATGTGTATCAAATTAACGTGATCCCTTGGAAAGCCACAGAACTGTGAAGAGGTAACCCAAATGTGCCCAGGGATTTCAAGGGAGAAGGGGGATTTCTTCCAGCTATAGGGGGAGGAGCTGTGGTTCTAGATGACATGAGGGAGGAAGAATTTGAGTTTGGCTTTGGAGACAGTAGAACTTGGCTGTGAGGAGGTGGAAAGACCATTTGAGTAGAACAGAAGGACAGAAGCAGAGGTCAGGTGGACCTCTGAACTGGGCTCCATGGTGGACCCTGATTGCAGACTAAGGAACTTGGACTCTGTCCTGTACATATGCAAAGCCACAGGGGGTTTTGAAACAGGACATTGAACTCAAAGCTGTATCCAAGGAGGCAAGTACAAGCTCTGCGTGGAAGACAGAGAGGTGGAGACTCGGGGTGGGGAAGCCGTTTGTGCCCAGAGAAGACAACTAAATAGGTGTCTGGTTTAGGGGCACTTCTTTTGTAGCTTAGGTTTTTCTTTTAACTTAAGATTTTAGGAAACATTAATTAATTATGATTTTTACTCTTGACATGGTTCCAAATCAAAAGTAGAAGATAGAAGAGAGAGTGCCAGAGTGTGTATCTGTGTATGTGTATAAGTGTATAAAATCCTTGTACATGGACACACACAGACTTTTCCTTATATTTTAAAATGCCCCTCTATCCCGTTCCCTTAGCATCTCATTCCTCTCCTGAATCCACATCACTTCTTGTGGGTCCTCCTGGACATTCTCATGCATTCACAAGACAATATGTTTGCGTGTTCTTTGATCTCCCCCTCACTGTGCTATACACACTGTGCTCTCTTCACTTGACAATATATCTTAGAGATGGTTTCAAATCAGCATATAAATGATTTCTTCATTTTTTAACAACTGCCGAGTGTGTGGCTGTTTCATGATTCACCGAACCAATTCCCTGGTGATGGACATTTGGGTTGTTCCACATCTTACGCTGTTGCAAACTGTGCCGGAACACGTAACCTTGCATGGACCTCATCTCCCAGGTGCCCGAGTGTTTGCGGGATGGAGTCCTGGAGCCGCCACATTGGCTCGGAGAGTGCGCACTGGTCATTTCCATAGATACTGCCACATCGCCCTCCTGGAGGTTATTGCGATTTCCATTTGCACTGAGCAATGCGGGACAGTTGAGGTGACCCTTCCTGACTTCCTGCCTTGGAGTTGGGGGTGGGGAGGGGTCTCTGAGACCCTGGGGAGGGGAAACTGCAAGGGAACACCTCCCAAATGTGCTCCCAGAGAGATATTTTGGTGATTGTGGAAGACAGATTCGAGAAAGATCAGATTCAGGGCCGAGTGTTAGTGTGGGTGCAGTGGTCCCGGGGAGAGCGTGTGGGTGCTGGGTGGTACAGGAATGGGAGAGGTGAAAGGCTCTGGGGAGACGGCACGGATGAGGGGCTGGGTGTAAGGAATGAGGCAGGGGAGTTGCTTTGTGACTTGGGCACCCCAGTGCTGATATCCAGTAGGAACTGGGGGCCACGGGGTGGGAGAGGGGAGGTTAGGAAGAAGACCTTGGTTTGGGCTTAATGCAGATGTCTCCACCCTCCGGAATCATTAGCGCAGGAGCTCATTGTTCTCTGTGGCAACTCCCCTCCTTCCTGATTCCATCCAGAAATCTTTCCCATCATCCGGAATCCACGTGGATTTGGACAGGCACCCCGTTTTGTTAGTCCAAAATCTTCTAGTAGCAAAAAGAACTTTTTAAAAAATATGTTTTTGAGACTTAAAAAAATCTCTAAACTTAATATCTTTTAAATACTCCCAGCAACATTATAACATTATAAATTATAACAACATTATAAATTCATTATCATTTCTCCATTATGCGTAAGAACACCAAGGCTCAGGGAGCGTAATTAGCTTGGGCAAGGTCACAAAGCTCTTATGCAATGGTAGGAAGATTGGATCCAGGTTGCCTCTCAGTCCTGAGCTTCTAACTGGTTGAGTTCAGTAGAAAATACAGTAAATACAGTGGGACAGAAGGGGTCCTGGCACTTTTTTTTCCCCCAAGGCTGATTTTACTTGATTGGGGGATTCTAATCTTTTAACAGCATCCCGTTTATTTCTAAAGCATTGGAGTGAAATTGCCAAATTCTGAAAAGTGCATTTGTAAGCCAATGGGATTTGATTTGAAGTCGGGGATAATTGAGCCCGGGGTGGAGGCCGGTTCTCCGACATATTTCAGTCCACAGCGTGACTTGGGAAACGCCCGAGTATGAAGGTTGCGATTGAGCTGCCCGGGCAGGAAGGCCAGGCTGGTGGCACGGTCTCACATCCCCACAAAGGCACCATTGTCACCCTGGGTGAGGCGAGCCGAGGCGTCACCAACAGAGGCCAAGTGTCCCTTCTGTGGGTCAGAATGTTGTTTTCTATCTGCTGGTAAACAGCAGCCCAAGTTCATTGTCCTGACAAAGAACCTGGTTTCTTCTTTTACGGTGGGAGTTTGTAAGTTTCAAGTGTGATGGGAAATGCTTCAGAACCACAGGGGTTGGAAAACGTCACCCAGCGTGTCTCTGCTGGGAGAGTTAGTGTTCAGCCTTCACAAGTCTCATGGCCCGTCCACTGGGGAGTTGGGGAGAGAAATGAGCTTGTGGCATCTTCAGCGCAAAGTTGAGATTTAGATCCAGAGAGCTGCCCAGGGTTGAAGGGTGTGGAATGTGGGGTGCTCGGTCCTGGTATGTTGGCTGTCACCGAGGCATGTGTCTGTGCATGGTGTACAGTTCCATGACCGTGTGGCCGTCTTGTATGGAACAGTCTTCAGGTGTCAATAACAGGAGAAGCCGGGTAGGGGGGTGGGGCACAGCTGTAATCCCAGTGACTTGACACCTAAGGCAGGAGGATGGCCAGTTCCAGGCAGCCTTAGTAGCTTAGGGAGACCCTGTCTTAAAATTTAAAAAAAATAAATAAAAAGGACTGGGGATGTGGTTCAGAGGTAAAGCATCCCTGGGCCAAAAAACAAAATACACAGAAGACCTGAGGAGAAAAGTTCTTAAAGTGAGTAAAAAGTGATTTTAAATAATATAATGAATGCGTGATTATATTTTAAAAACTGCATACATTAAATTTAGACTGTAGAAAATGGCAGTCTTTATTTTTAAAGACTGCTACCTTGATACTTAAGAAATTAGGATGACTTCTCCTTGGGAAATTCCAGGGGCATGTCAAAGCTTTAAAGATAAGTTATTTTTTTCCCAATTTATATTGGTGTGTGATGGTGAGATTTGCCGGTACATATACAATACACATGCTCACAATTGAACTTGGCCAATATCATTTCCCAGTATTTCCCTTTCTCCTTCTCCCTCCCTTCCCCGGTCTCTTTCCTCCACCCTCCTGGTTTCCCTCCAGTTTCCATGATATCCCCGTCCCCCACCATTCTCTGCCTTTGTCCTCTCTAGCTTCCAAATATGAGAGAAAACATATGACCCTTGACCTCCTGAGTTTGGCTTATTTAGCTTAACAGAATTGTCTCAGTTCCATCCATTTTCCTGCAAATCACATAATTTCATTCTTCTTATGGCTGAATAAAACTTCATTGTGTATCAATACCACTTTTTCTTTATCCGTTCATCTGTTGATGGACACCTAGGCTGTGTCTATAGTTTGGCTATTGTGAATTGTGCTGTCGTAAACATGGGTGTGCGTGTATGACTGTAGTATGAGGACTTTAATTCCTTTAGGATAAATACAGAGGAGTTGTATAGCTGGGTTACAGGGTAGTTCCTTGCCTAGTCTTTTGAGAAACCTCCGTCCTGATTTCCATAGTGCTTGTACTAATTTACAGTCCCACCAACAGTGTAAAGTGTTCATTTCTTCCACATTCTCGCCATCATTTATTGTTTGTATTCTTGATGGCTACCATTCTAACTGGAGTGAAATGAATCTCAGTGTACTTTTCATTTGCATTTCCCTAATTGCTAATGATGTTGAATATTTTTTAATGTATTTATTGGCCATTTGTATTTCTTCTTTTGAGAAGTGTCTGTTGCATTTATTTGCCCATGTAATAGTTGGGTTATTTATTTATTGGCTGTTAAATTTTTTAAGATCTTTGTATTCTGAATATGAATCCTGTCAGAAGAGCAAAGATTTTCTCCCATTCTGTAGGTTCTTTCTTTTTCTTAAATTGTTTCCTTTGCTGTCCAGAAGCTTTTAAATTTGAAGCCATCCCATTATTTCCTTAGGGGTCCTATTGAGAAAGTCATTGCCTGTGTCTAAAGGCTGGAGTGTTGACCCTCTGTTTTCTTCTAGAAGTTGCATAGTTCCTGGTCTAATTCCGAGGTCTTTGATTTATTTTGAGTTGACTTTTGTCCAGGGTGAGAGATAAGGATCTAGTTTTTTTTCTACATATGCATAACCAGTTGTCTCAGCACCATTTGTTTAAAAAGGTGTCTTTTCTCCAGTGTATGTTTTTGGCAACTTTGTCGAGGATCAGATGATTGCATCTATGCAGGCTTGTCTCTGTGTCCTCTATTCTGTAACACTGGTCTATGTGTACCATGCCAGTACCATGCAGTTTTTGTTACCATAGCTCTGTAGTATAATTTGAAGTCAGGTATTGTGGTGCCTCCAGCATTGCTTTTGTTATTCTGGGTCTTTTCTTCTTCTAAGTGAATTTTAGGACTGTTTTTTTCCTCCTAGTTTTTTGAAGAATGTCATTGGTATTTTGATGGGAATTGCATTGAACCTGTACATTGCTTTTGGAGGTGTGGCCATTTTAACAATATTATTTCTGCCTATCCATGAACATGGGAGGTCTTCCCATCTCCGTGTGTATTTTTCAATTTCTTTCTTCAGTATTCTATATTTTCACCTTCTCATTAAAGATGAATTCTTAAATACAATTCATCTGTTACAACCCAACATGCCTGCATGGACTTCTATCTGTGCTTGGCACAGATATCTATGCTTATTGTTTATTAAAATCTAAAGTAATTCAGAAATAAATTAATTAATCGAGCAGTGAGTTAAATTATTTTGTTCTTTCAGTAAACCAGACCCAGTAAACCAGACCCATGCTTGGTTCTGAGAAAGTCCCAAGCTGGTGGCTCAGCTGAGGAAGCACACCATGGCTCAGTTTGATAGAAGTCCTGAGCTGGGCTCAGGCTGCCTGGGTGAAAGGTCAGCTTCACTGCCTGCCGGCTGAATCATCAGAAGTCAGTTAGTCTCTTTTAGTCTCAGTTTCCTCATCTGCAAAATAGAGATAACAAAAACTGCTCTGACTAATGGAGTACTTACTCCATATTAGCACTTCCCACTAATTAATTGATGCATCTCTCACAATCACCATATAAAGTTGCCATTTTTATTTCCATCCCTGTTTTACAGAAGAGCCATCGAAAGGGAACGTGCCCAAGTCACAGTCCCAGGCTGGTGGACTCAGAATTTTCCACCCACAGTGTCTGATGGTGGACCCCTGCCCTCATCCACTCCTGTTGTCCCTACCACAGACATAAATGAATTAACTCACATGAAGTGCTAGGTACAGTGCCTGCCACTCATCCTTCGAAAGATATTTTCATTGGATAATTGAATACTGAATAATATATAAGTTATCGTCAATACTACTAACAAGCAAGTGCATTCATGCTGTAGGTAGAGGAGACTGAGTAAAGTACAGCTCAGTCCTGAAGAGGTGGGTCCATCCTGTGTGGCAGGTGGGGTCAGTGGAGGCTTCCTGAAGAACAGTCCTTCAAACTGACTCATGAGACACCTCAGAGATCACTGAGGACTGCAGGGCCCACGTTGTCAAGTCCTGGAGCTTCCGCCATGCTCAGGACACTTAGAGGACATTGCCACTGCCCTCATAGCACTTATGCTCCAAAGGCTGGTCATTTAGAAAACCAAGAACAAATTAGCCCAAGGTGACAAGAAACGATGTCCAATTAGACCCCAATGAAGTGCTCCAGGACCAGGGCTCTTCGTAATTGGACTGGTGATGGCTGCAGTAGAGAGGCAGAATCCCAGCTGGGCTGAGATCAAGTCCACGTGCTCCCGGGTGGTTCTGAAGGTGATGAGCCGCTGCTGGTGTGTTACTCTTGCAGCTGGAAGGGAAGGGCTGCACCACAGACTAAAGAGACCTCCACGTTCCTAGCCATCTGGGAAACCACCGAGGCAGGCTATCATAGAGAGGATGTCTGTGTGATTCTTTTTGGGGGGTTGAAGGTATGTCCCAGCCAGGCACACAATGGCCAGAAGGTTTATCTCCCTGACTGGTTTTCATTCCTGAAAAACAGTCTTGGATAAGTGTTGGATGGACTCTGTGGCCCGATGGCTCCCACCTGGCATTCCTTCCTAGCAGGATGCTGTCTCCTCTGTAAACAGCAAGGACAGTGATTCTGCAACATTACAGTTGGTCTCCCCCTTACCCGAGGTCTGTTTTTAAGAGGGAGACACAACATCAGTAGCAACAGAGGAAAGCTGTGCAAGTCAGAGGGGTGGAACTTTGAGTAAGATATATGCTCAGAAAAAAAATCACTTGCAAGTCAGCAAACTAAGAGCCTCAAAACCAGAAGGCTTTGGGATGTCCCAGAACTTGGTCTCCCAATGCAGGAAGAAAATTAAAATGTCTTTGTGTGGCTTTGTGCAAATTAGATTCATAAAGTACTTTCAGGCAATTTATGAAGTTTTAAGTTTTAAGGGATGTCAACAGCTGAGGACCGGGTTGGGTGGACATCCAGAAGCCCCTAGATCAATTCTTGAGTGATGGTGTAGTCAAATGTAACCTTGCCATATTTAAAATCACATTCAAGGAAGATACTGAGGTTTTGTTCCTCCCATGGTCTGGGATCTATGAATGGACTCAGGGAGTCTTAACTGTCCAAAAACTGGACTTGAGTTATCACACTACTATCACCTTTTGTTCTGCTGCCCCAACACTTCTGCACACATACACACACACACACGCACACTCGCAGGCACCTACATCCCTGTATCTGGGAAGCAAATCAGGTTTTAAGTCATGGCCAATGGAACTTCATTTGGCTTTATATATTGCTTTTTAAAAAAAAAAAATTAAAAAGGCAGTGTGCTGAAGTGGAAAGAGTATTCATGGGCTTTTGTTTCAGGCAAGATTGTGGCAGGGTCCCAGTGTCGGAACTTCTGGTTGATGAATCCCATTCAAAAATATATCTCCCTCCTTGCAGAACTGCTAATAAGAGACAATCTAAAAAAAGCCACAGCAAGTGTTAAATAAATGGTATCTTATTATTGAAATAACAGTACTTGTTTGGGTAGTTACTTGCTGCATCTCTTAAGACTTGGGGTAGGGTGGGGTCTTTTCTGGAATGTTCTGGGTCGGGGTCTCAATGGCAGCACCCTTCCCATTTGCTTTCTGTAGCTTCTCTGTCTCTATTTCTCTCAGACATCCCTTTTCTCTTTAAAAAAGAATACATCTTTCACGACCTGCGATTACTTACATTGTCATAAGAAAAACAAAACAAACAAACAAACAAAAAATACGATTTGGAAGGCAGCTCTAGCAGGCTTCTAGAAAGTTAAGCACGCTCAGACCTTTTGAAGTCTAAGTTCAGCTTTGAATGAGCTCCTTGTCCTGAGTCAGTGGCTTTCCAAAAGAGAGCCTCCCAATTATGCAGGTGGCCAAGAGAAACAGCTTTAATTCTTTATCACATAAATATGCTTCGCACCACGATCTAAACCAGATGGATGGAGAGCTGGATCCATGGTGGCCCGCTGGGCTGATCCTCCAAGGGCCACCCCTGCTCTGCTGCTTGGATCCCAGTGTCCGGGCAGGCAGCAGCCAGGGCCAGATTTTCCTCCTGGCTCTGCATGAAGTTTGTACAAAGAAACCGCACATTGCCAGTGACCTTTCCAGGTTGTTTCTCGTTTCTTACTCTTACATAAAGCCCCTGTTAATTTAGCACGGTGCGCTCCTGAGTTTATTTTCTTTTGAACAACTTTATTTATGTAATTAAGTGAGTGAAGTCCTACATTTTATTGATCTAATGAAACGAACTTCATGGTTTCTACCGCCCTTTTTCTTCTGAACTTGCCCTTTGCTTCTGTCAAGCTGGAGACCGTTCAACAACTTTGCACCTTTCCAGATTCGAGGTTCCCCTCAGAACTCACAGGGAACCCCAACATCTGCTTCACTCGAATGACACAGAGATGACCACGGATACTGAACCAGGAACCCCACTCACACTGTGGGGGGGAGAAGACATCTTTGTAAAGAAGGGCACAGCTTATAAAGAGGAGACAGAACAGGTGGTTCTCATTTTAGTATATTTAAATTTAGCTCCTCAAATGTGCCTTTCTTTCCCCTATATTCTATTTTTTTTATTATTTTAATGGAGTGCGAGGTACAGTCTTTTTGATGATGTGGAATGTGGGCTTGTAAAAGCTAAGCACTACTATATATTTCTACTGTCCTTGCCCGGGGCCCACACTGGGGAGCTGTATATTGTATCAGTAATTTTAAAGACCTGTGGGTGTTCTGGGGCTCATGATGTTTTCCTAACAGGAGATGGTCACTCATATTACTTAACGGGGCGTAGAGAATTGGGGTGCAGCAACCCTGCTCAGTCCTCAACAGACATTTCCTTCCAAAGTCTTAACACCAAAAAATTCTGCCAAATTGTAGAAATAGGTTTTTGTGTTTTTTTTTTTTTTTTTTTCACTTGCCAGGGAAGGGATTGATATAGAATTTGATGATTTCAACTCAGTCCTCAGGAAGAAAAGTTTTAGGAGCAGATAGACAAGCTGGGGCCTTGTGCTGCACTGTCCAAGCAAGACCAAGGAAA
Organism: Marmota marmota marmota; assembly: GCF_001458135.2. Taxonomy (NCBI): domain Eukaryota; kingdom Metazoa; phylum Chordata; class Mammalia; order Rodentia; family Sciuridae; genus Marmota; species Marmota marmota. Next base: position 7,778,605 of record NW_026000222.1, on the reverse strand, counting down.
GGGCCATTCCATCCTGACTGTATCTGCCATGGCCTCAGAGATCTGCGGCCATCAGGAAGGACCTGTGCTCATGAAAAGCACAGGCAGACCTGGGGAGACCACATTTTGCCATAATCAACAAAGGGAGTATTTCATAGCTTTTATTTATTTTTTTTTCTTTTCTTAAATGGAAAAAAAAAAAAAAAGAAGGACTCCAGTTTGTTTAAACACACACTGAGTGGGTTATCTCTGCAGGAACGCGCACAAACGTACACATATTTGGGTTGTTATTTCCTCATGACCATATTCTTATTGAAGGAAACTGGATTCAGAGAAAAGCTAACTGTGCTAAGTTTACCTGGTACCCAGCAGGGGCATATAGGACTGCGTATAGGGCATATGGGTGATCCTAGTTATCTGTTTCTTTTCATTTGACTCATGATGTCCTAACTGGTCTCCAGCAGGGGCAGCGTGGAAAGTGGACAACAACCGCATTCCTGTAGGAAGTTAGGGGGCAACAGGTGGGTTGGAGGCCCCCAGGAATGAGCTGGAGCAGAGCCTGTGTGCATAGAGGGAAGCCACACACACATGGAAACCAGGGGGACTGAAATTGAACTGTTGACTAACATTGGCCATTGGATTTATTTTTCTCCTGTGTAAATTAAAAACACACCCAATTGATAATACACGTTTAAAAAATTTAGGCAACTGAAAAAAAAAGAATTTTATTCTTTTCCTTTTTTTAAAAAAATTATTTTAGTTGTAATTGAACACAATACCTTTATTTTATTTATTAATTTTTATGTGGTGCTGAGAATCAAACCAGTGCCTCATACATGGCTAGGCAAGCACTCTACCACTAAGCCACAGGCCCAAGTCCCTCTTTTCCCTCCTAATGACCCCCAAATAACCTATATTGATAGCATATTTTTAACTTTTGACAGAAAAAAATTATGCTTTTACATTTCTGTATGTGTATACTTTCTAATTTATATTTGTGGTTTCAGTTTATACACTTCATTCAATTCCTTTCATTTGTCCTTAATTTTATAAACTAAGTTCTTTCTGTATATACATTTAATTCTTTAAAGATACTCCATTGTCTGGCTCTACTACCACTTATTTATCTACTCATCTATTAAAGGTTAAATTACATCTAATCTTTGACTATTCTAAGTTTTGCATCAGTAAATATCCTTGAACATTTACCTTGGCCTACTTTGCCATATACATCATAAGACAGAGTAAATTCCTAGTAGTCCAATTTCTGGGTCAGTGAGATGTGCCTTAAATTTTTGTTAGATATGTCAAATTTGACTTTCCAAAAGGCTTTCACAAACTCACCACATTCAAGTATCTGTATCCAATGCACGTGCTGATTTAGGGTATTTCATGTGTGTGTGTGAGTGTGTGTGTGTATAAAATATTTATATATAATAGAATATATATTATATATTATAATTTATATAATATGGTATATTATATATTATATTTATATATTATATAACATGTATATTATATATAGTCTATTTTTTCAATCAGTCATAAAGAAGTCATCATTTTTCTTAAACTTCTTAATTTCACTCTGTATTTATGAGTGGGTTTTCATACATTTATTGGCCATTTGCATTTCTTATATTCTGAACTCCCTTGCCATATTATTGTTCTAGCTTTCTCTTAGATTGTCTTTATTTATTGGCGAACTCTGTGTAAGTTAAGGAAACCCGTCCATTGTCATTTGTTATAAATATCCCTCTGTCACTTATTTTCAACTTAGTAATGTTGTTTTACATGCAGCAATTTTATGCATTATAATATAGTTTGACGACCTGGTGAGTTTGAGAAAAACACCACATAAATCTTTTTTCAAAAGCAAATCAGTATCTGACCACCAACTTCGCCTGAACCGGAGTGTTTGTACCTGAAATTATCTGGGCAAAAGTCAGGAAAGCCAAGTGTCAGTCACCTTTTCTTCACTGAGATGAAAGTGCCTGACGAGAACAACTTAGAGAAGGAGGAACTTACTTTGGGGCGTGAGTTTCAGAGGCCTCCATTCGTGGTCAACCAGTTCTCTTGCTCTAGGCCTGGGGTGAGGCAGAACATCATGGTGGAAGGGCCTGGCAGAGGAAGGTTGCTCAGCTCATGGCACCCGGGAGGCAGAGACGTAGACAGAAAGGGGCCCTGACAGATATGATCCTGAAGGCCACCCTCCAGTGACCTACTTCCTTCAGTCATGCCCCGCCTGCCCACGTTACCCCCCAGTAGTCCATTCAAATCATGAGTCCATCAAATGGATTAACCCACGAGTTAGGTCACAGCACTGTGATCCCATCCTTTCTGAAAAGCCTCACCCCTGGACCTTGCCACATTGGGGACCATGCTTTCAACCTTCAGGCTTTTGGGGGACATCATAGATCCAATCCATAGCATCATAAAGTGTACCTATGCCACTTCTTACATCAACGGGAAATTGTTGCTGGGAGAAGGGTAACAGGAGCGTATGAAAAACTGACTCTCTTTTCCCTCAACTGGGTCAGGGCATGGACCCCAGAGACAGGCCCAGAACCAGTCCTCACTGGTCCTTCCTAGAGCTGTGACCCAAGCCGGCCAACTCACTTGACCAAGCTTCCCGTCGCACCATAGGAATAACGACGATGCCCTTCACAACAACAGTTCCAAAGGCGTATGCCGGAAACTTGTTGGCATTTCTGGAAAAGATGCTATCATATTCATCCTATGTAATATGAAATTATCTATGTAAACTGTTCCGCACTGGAAAAAAATATCAAATAAATCAATTAAATGAATCCTTTCCCCCATCTTAGAGGAAATAGGAGAGGAAACAGGGCTGAGGACGGAGAGTCAACGAGGTGGAGGCTATTGTGATATTTTATTACTATAAACTGCCAAGAGTGGCTTGCAATTCTCCGTCTACCAGCTAATTCCAATTTCATTAATATGAATATCCTCAAGCTTCAGGAAGGAAATTCCTCGAATTTTATGGATCTCCGCGGCAGGCGCAGGCAACCCTAATGCTTCTCTTCTAGTAATGTGGCACTTTTATTCTGTTTCGCATCGCATTAATACCTATGGCCTATATTTCCTTGATAGGCCTAATAAAAATCACCAGGCTTCCTTGTTAAGGGAAGGAGGATGTCGAATTGAGCAGGCGCTGAGGAGCTCAGCGATCTTGGCAAGACTTCTCGAGAGGAAATTCATAGGTTCTTGCCTTAAATCACCACGGGTTTGATTCAAACTCGTTTTCCTCCTGGCTGATAACTTGGAGACATGGAGATAACTGAGCACTGACAGATAGAAATCATGTAAGAATGTTCCAGAACACCAGAGGGTTTGGGCGGCTGGCTCTTCAGGTTGCTTGATTTTCTCACTCAGAGTGACGCGTTGGAGCCCCGACACTATCCCGAGGCAACACTGCGGAATTTTTAGAAAGTGTTTGTTTGTCTGTTCGCCGTTTGTTTTGAACATTTTCACCTTTGGCTGAGGCTTGTCATAATGGAAAAAAAGAGTGTCCATGTGCAGGGACAGAGATGGGGCTGCCTGCCCGCCTCCCTGCCACCCCTCCTCCTGCATCCTTAATGACTTCCAGGTGTGCCTGCTTGGAGCAGGCCCCTGGCCCCATCCTGGGGACGCTGGGTGTGTGCCTCCACAAACACAAGACCGGAGTCGGGGGGCGTGGGGGCGCAATGGAAGTACAACATCAGGGGAAGAAAAAAATTACTTTAAAGTTTTGAGGATGAAGTTGGTAAAAATAATTCTGGACGAAGACAGCATTTACATTCCAAGAAAGGAAAATGTTTCACGCAAACTGTTTCCCTGGACCGCGTGGGTTCCTGTTAATATCTTTCAACCTCGTGATTGAAAGCCCCAGGCCTGTGATCCACGGCAGGGGCCACAGCCAGAAATCATTCCCCATGAGTACTATGTGTGCCTTCAAGTGAACCTCGACTGTTTTGCTTGGATGCCCCACTTTCCAGAGGCCAGAAACTGTTTCAGGGAGTCATTAAAGTTTGGGAAGGTTTTATGTTCTAAGAGCAAGGTGCTGTACTCACAGGAAAATGCAATTAGTCGTGTTCCTTTTTGCTCCAAGAGGATGACATTCATTGGTCTACTTCTCAGCCTGGGGGTCTTGTGATTCACAGGGGGACAATGGATATCTTGTCCAGTGCCTTCCCTTCTCCCCACTGGATGCCGTTCCCATTTGACTTGATCTTCCTGGGGCAGCTCAAGCATCTCCTCCTCCAGGAAGCCTTTCCCAACACGTCCTTCCTCTCCTGCCTCCTGCCTCACCTCCTCACACCCCACACAGCCTGCTCCGCCATATAATGCCTACAGAACAGGGGACCAGGAGGCGGACCTGGCTGAGAATCCTGATTATGCCCCTCACTGGGATAACCAGGGCAGGAACGTATACCTGAGAGTCACCTCTCTAGCGGGTACCCTCTTACACCTGATACTTGGAGGGGTCCTCCAAGTCCAGCCACTGTCACAGCCTGCTGCTGTGACGAAGTGCTCTTACATGTGTGTTCAGCTGCCTCCACCCCACTGTCAATAGCTCTGAGCTCCAGAGGGTGAGACTCACACCTCATTTCACTTTGAATCTGCAGTCGTGGTAGGAAAGCTGGCACACAGTAGGTACTCAAAGAATGTGACTGGAAATGAGTTTTCCATGGAGGACTCCAATGTATTCAGTTCACAGGAGCCAGGAGCAAAACAGGCTGGATGCCAAGGATAACCCAGCCAGGGTAAGGCTTCCAGGCAATCCATTCCCAGAGCCTCCCTCCACCTCCACACTTAACTCCCCTTAGTATTGATGACCTTCTCTCCTGAAATATTACAGAAACTGCCCCGAATGAAGACAGATGGTCCCCCTTCCACACGCACACGCGGTTCTGTCTCATCCACCAGCCTCCCCTGCCCCGTTCCCTTCGTCTCAGGAAAGTCATAATAGTAACTCATAATAATAGTTCAAAATAATAATAATCATACCTGGGATTTATATATCCGCGTGCCTCCTAAGAGGGCAAATAAACCATTTTACACAATGCAGAGAGAAGGACCCATCTTCTGGGTGCCGCTGCTGATCAAGTTAAGGCGAGAAAGATTTACAGTCAAATTCCGTGGATGGAAGCAAAGCAGTGGTGCCCCCTTGGCATATGGGGCTCTGGTTTAATGCTGTTCTCTTGGTTTTGCTTAAACTGCCAACTGAATTACTGTCACACACTTTGCCCGCGATTAATGTGACATCTAGTGCCAGAGAGCCACTTTATATTTTTCACGGCAAACCAGGTTGAATTTCTTTTTTTTTTTTTTGCAAACAGACCTGTCCATCATCTTCACTGATGTCCTAACACTGATCCCTTTCACTTTCGCTTCTTTGGAATCAAGTTGTGGAAATCACATGGGCTTTTTTTTTTTAAAAAAAAAATCAAAAGAGAAAAGATCTCTTACGTTCTTGTTGATATATTTTTAAATTCTCTGAAAAATGGAGTCAGTTTATGGTTTATGGCATTTGCTTATGAGAGCCCACTTTCCACTTATTATATTTATTATTATTATATAATTATTATATAATTATTATATTATTATTATATTATTATATTATTATATTATAATTATTATATTATATTATAATTATTATATTACTATAATTATAATTATATTATATATATGTATATATATAATTATATTACATATAATTATATTATAATATAATTATAATTATATTATATTATAATTATTATATTATTATTATAATTAATAATAATAATATTATTATATATTATTATATTGATTTATACTCTCGTGGTGGGGGCGGTAAAGTAAAAGAGGTAAAAATGGCCCTTGAAAATGTCCCTGGGCACTTGCATGAATGACTTTAGAGGCAGTGTCTAAAACTGATTTTAATTCTGTTCCGTGTTATGGTGCATACCTAAGACCCTCCCTGTAAAGTATTTGAAAGAAATAGTTTGAAGTTGCAGTTGCCAGTATGGGGGCTTTTACATTTCTGATCTTCTAAGCACCAACATTGACTCACACTCGACTGCAGCTCCAGCTGAGCACTGCTTCTGGAGCACCCTGGGGCCTGAGCATGGATCTGAGATTTTTTTCATGCCCACTGCACTCTGTGGTCTCAACTCTGTTGGAAACAGTAAGCTCCTTACGTGTTTTTCTTTACCCCCTCCTCCTTGTAAGGGACTTCACCTGATAAGCTGATAAAGTGTGTCCATACTGCCTGACAATTTCCTAGCTCAGTGGTTCTATCATAAAGGGACTTGTGGACACATCCCTGAAATGCCCCCTGCAAGGAGTCTATCAAATGGAGTGGGGCAGCAGATGATTTCTTGGAGCAGCTTTGTTCTTTGGCATGCGGGATGTGGATGCTCTTGGCATCTCCCTTCATCTGCATAGAGGGAATCAGGGGAACTCTGAGCCTAGCATCTCCCAGTCCTGACAACCACTTGGCTCTTTGATGATGGTGAGTGTTTAGCTGCATTGTCTTGTATACTCTGCAGTAGAACAGTATACTCTGAGAAGAACAATCTTTTGGAGTTCAGCAGATTATTGCTCTCTGGGAAATCAGCAAAAAACACTGCAGACTCTTCCAGATTCCCTTGGACCTCACAAATCTGCCCCCACTGCACCTGCATCAAGGGAGGAAGCAGCATGAGGCCAGCAGATTGCCAAGCAGTCATTTAAGAAGCACCAGCAAAAATTCTTCAGATCTGGATTTATAGGCCAGTCAGCTTCAGAGAATACCTTATGCTGGTGAAGTGGGACATTATCGTCTGTCTGTTAAGCATAAGCTTTCAAGATGAGCTGCAGAGACAAGGATGTCTGCTTGTGTCTTTCAGCTGATGTCTGTTCTTCTGACTGAGAGGAGTGTCTCCTTGCCCACCTCAGTCTGAAAATGAGCAAACTCATACTTAGCCAGAGATTCTTCTTGTCACTCCAGTGGTTTCTGTGTGTCAGTTTTACATGCCACTATTCTACGTGTCTCCAGTTTTACACAGCTATTCTGCATGTCTCCATGAGGGAGGGACTTGGGATCTCCATTAGGGAAGGACTTGGGATCTCCATTTGGATGCCTAGGACTTGAAACAGTAGGAATTCAAAATTAAAAGGAAAAAAAAATAGGAATATACTTCTAAAGGACCTGCATGCATGAAATTTTAGTTGTGATAACAACCACCTTCCACAATCTCTTTTTAATTGGAATGAAGTTTTGCCCAATTTTTTGCCCTTTAGAAGATCAGAGTCTCCAAATCTTGGGTGAAATAGCACATGGAAGGTTTTTGTCCATATCTGGTCAGAAGGAAACAAGGCCCTGGCTGTGCCTTGGCAGTTCTGATGAACCTGCCCGGTGGGGACGAGTTGACCACATGTAATCCCAACTGCTAAAGAGAACAAGGACAGGCTTTGACCCACTGGGCACACCCATATCTCATCTTCTTATTTCTCTCTTCCTCTTCTCTGTCTTCTTTCCCTTCCTCCTCCTCCCCATCCTCTTGCATTCCATGGACCTTTGGTGAGCCCTTGCTCCTTCTCAGGCCATGATCTGGAGCACCCACTGGATGGGGCACAGATGACAGGCAAGGAAACTGAATTTGTAAGGTGATTTCTGGCAGCACTGGTGTCTTCAAGCACATAAAGCAGTCTAGTAAGATAGAACATTGGGCTGGAGGGGGCTCGGGTGGTGTGCCGGAACTCTTCAGTGACATCCCGCTGATGACTTGAATTCAGTCCTCCACAGCAGGATTATTGACAACGTGGACATTGAGAAGTACTGCAGATCAAGCTCCTCATCCCCACCAGAGCTGACCACTAAACATTTATTACACCATCCCCAAAAGACATCTGGGCGGAGGTGACATGGTTCTTACTTTTTATTGGACAGAATAGACATTTTGAGTTTTGGCATGAAAATCAAATTTTATTTTATTTTATTTTTTCATATTTGAATCAGCCTATCTCAAAACATTTTTTTAAAGTTTTTTTTTTTTTCAAAGAAATGCCCCAATTGGTTACTTTCGATAGCATTTTGGAGATGTGAGAGGACAGAAGAGAGTGACCACTCACAGACTTAAGGGACTATTTTTGATCAGGCCTGGTTTTTCAAAATTAAGTGGTGCCTTCCAGGGGGTCCCAGGTTTTATGGTTCCTCTCAAAGAATGCCAGCCCGGCCTGTTCCCCTGCTCACCCTCGTCCTCAAAGCTTTTCTCTATACTTTCTTTTTTTGGTAACGTCCCAAATCTGTCGGCATATATTACAAAATATGATACCGCCTAACACATTAAATGTATTTAAATTATTTGTCCTATGAAAATGTCAGTGTATTTCTTGAGTTTTAATTGTGCCTGGCGCTCAGTCATCGCCACAGCTGCAGGGAAAGCTTCACGACTTACCCGAACAGTGGTGGCTCTGCGGCTTGCCTCAGTGGATAATAGGTTTTATGAGCTGGCAAGGGTCATCTGAGTGGCTTCTTCTGGAGTTTTGTTCTTGATACCAACAGTGATTTACTCAGAGCCATTAGGAAAATGAGCTTCCATGATAATGAAAATTATAATAATAATAATCATAAATAGCACACTCCCCGATGTGGATTGAATGCCTTCCTAGGCTTTGTGCATGGTGCCTCATTTGAACCTCATATCAACCCCATGGCACAGATGCCAGTTGTCTTAATTATAACTGTGAGATACTGGGGCACAGAGGGGTTAAGTAACTGGCCCAAATGCGCGGGACCTGTAGTGGCCCTAACCAGCACCACCAATATTTCCATCACCTTGGGATCAGGGCACACACACAGGACTTGCCTCCCAGCTGTACCGTTTACTGGCTGTGTGGGCTTGGACAGTCTGTTTTGCCTTTCTAATAGGGGACATTAATAGCATCTTCCTGAGAAGGCTGTTTGGAGGAACTCCGGAGTTGCACAAGCCCGTCAGTTCCTGGGTGCCGGCTGCTACTCATCTCCATGTAGAGAGGGACCCAGAACATTCAGAGGACCAGAGGCGAGGATATACATAGAAGGACCCCACCTCATGCTTGCTGTTGGTGGGGGACGAACACTGGCCCCTTTTCTACTTATGCTTTTTGTTGGCAGCATGATGTGCACACCAGGCTGCTGAATTTCCAAATGCATTAAAAAGAATTTCTGAGTGCAAAGCAGATGTTTCTTAGGGGGAAAAGAACTCTAATTTTATAACATTAAGCTCATTCATCATATCTCTCCTAGATCCTTATAAAAATTTTATTGATTTATATAATAAAGTTCTACATATGTATTTGCCTGTAAGTGAGAGCTTTTTTATATTTTGTTGTGAGTTGCCACTTACTACGGGTTGAAGCTTGTTGAAAGGATATTAATGCATTATTTACTAGAACTAATTAAATTTTCATGTCATTTCTTTATTTACTTATTGTTTTTATTCTCTATCAATGTAATTTATTACAGCAACAAATTAAAGAACAACTTTATGGTTCTATCAATGATGCCAAAAAAGCATTTGCTCAAATTCAGCAGATACCATAAAAGCAAGCAACCAAGAAAAAACAAGGACAATACTTTTAAATGGAGAAAGAAGAAAAGTCTTCCAGCATGTCAAGGATATTTCGAAACAAGAAAACCTATTGCAGATATTGTTCTCAAAAGCAAAATGGTGAAATGCTTTTGTTATAGTTTAGATATGAAGCATCCCCCAACAGCCTATGTGTGAGACAAGGCAAGAATTTCCAGAGGTAAAACGATTAGATTATGACAGTTGAAGCCTAATCAAGGATTAATCCACTGCTAGGGATTAACTGGGTGGTAACTGTAGGCAGGAAGGGTAGGATTGGAGGAAGTAGGTCCCTGGAGCTGACCTTTGGGTACATACTTCGTCCCTGGTAAACACAGCTCGCTCTCTCTGCTTCCTCTTGCCATGTCCCAAGCTGCTTTCCCCCACCATTCCCTTCCGCCATGATGTTCTGCCTCACCTTGAGCCCAGAGCTATGGAGTTGGCCTACTATGGACTGAGACCTCTGAAACCTGAGTCAAATACACTTTTTCTCCTCTGTGTTCTTAAACCTGAGTCAAATACACTTTTTCTCCTCTGTGTACTTCTTGACAGGTCTTTTGGTAATGACAGGTCTTTTGGTAACAGTGATGAAAAAGCTAACTAAAAATAGTTTTCCATTTGAATCAGAAATTCGACAGGAATTTTTACAATAACCATTAATATTCACATAATTTTAGAACTTTTAAGTAATAGTTAAGAAAAAATTGAATTAAATAATGGAAAAAATGTTCTTTATTTAAAAATTATAGAATTATAATTCTACAGCTAAAATATTCTAGTAATATTCACTAACAATAATTTGAAGAGTTGGCTAGACGTAAGGTAAATATACAAAGATCTACGAAATTTCTCTATACTAGCCATAATTAGTTAAAGATGGGAATAGGGGAAAATCATTCAAAATATTAACAGAGCCATGAAATACTTAAGAATAAATTTGTAAGAGTAATTGAATATCTGTATGATATTATTACATAGTTTATTGAAGGGCATTTTTTTAAAAAAACACTGTTCACAATGATACATTATAGTTTTACTATAAAATATCACTCATACAAGAGTTAGATAGCAAAAGCTAATCTTTGAAATAGGAATAATTTTTAATCCGAAATTCTTTTACAAAATAAATATTGGTTGAGCTTGGAATTGTTGAGCTAAAATAACATCCTGTGGTTTTTACCTGATCTATTCCTGTTAACTTGCATTCCTTTCACAGATTGGTTTTTTTGTTATCAAGTCAGTAATTCTTTGCCTAGCTATAGATCCAAAAAAAATTTCTCATGTTTTTTACTTAAAATTTCCTGGTTTTGCATTTTTACATGTATGTTCATGGTACACTTTGAGCTATTTTCGTATAAGGTGTGAGGTTATTGTTAAAGTTCATATCTTTTGCCTATGGAGTCCAATGCTTTAGCATCATTTTCTTCCTGTCTTGAATTTCTTTATCATCTTTATCAAAAACCAGTGAAGTGTATTCATGTGGGTCTATTTCTGGGTTATCTCTTCTGTTTCATTAATCTATGTGTCTTTCTTTGACAGTTATACACGGTCTTGATTACTTTAGCTATGGAATATCCTTGAAGTCTTCTCTATTCTCCATCTTTTTTTTATTAAAATGTTTGGCTTTCTAAGGTCTGTACTTTTAATATAAATTTAAATTTTTTAAAAATTTGTTTTAATTAGTTATACACAACAGTGGAATGCACTTTGATACACACACACACACACACACACACACACATATATATATATATAATTTCTCATTCTTCTGGTTGTATATGATATAGAGTCCCACCAATCATGTAGCTCTATATGTACATAGGGTAATAATGTCTGATTCATTCTACTACTCTTCCTACCCCCATACCTTCTCCCTTCCCTTCACTCCCCTCTACCTAAAGTAACTCTGATCTTAGATTTTATAAATCTTTCACCTTTTCATATAAATTTTATAATAAGATTGTATATATGCACCAAAATCCTTGCTGTCAGGTTTAAATCTAAGAGTTGACCATTAAACCTATTGATAAAAATGGAGAGAAGTGACCTCGTTTTTAGGTTGGGCCTTCCAGTTCATGGACATGGTGTGCCATCTTGTTGATTTAGTGTGTATGTTGAGTATATTCCTAACTATTTCATTCTCTTTGGAGTGATTGTAAATGGTATTGCGTTTTTTATTTCAATTCCCACATGTATATAAAAATGAGATTGAGTTTTGTGTGTTTCTCTTGATCCTATAAGTTTGCTGAATTCATGTCTTTGTTTACTTGTTGTTTGAGATTTATTAGGATTTTCTGTGTAGCCAATCATGTCGTGTGTAAATAGAGTTTTATTTCTTCTTTTTCAGTATGCGTGACTTTTATTTATTTTTCTTTCCTTACCATGGTGGTAGAATTTCCTGCACTATGTTGAATAGGTGTGGTAAGAATATCCTTGCCTTGGTTCCAATCTTTGAGGGGAAGTCAATATCTCACCACTAAATATGATGGTAGGTGTGAGGCTTATGTGAATGCTCTTTATCAAATGATTCGTTCATCTCTAATTTGCTGGAAACTTATTTTTTTTAAAAAAATTATAGATGTGAATTCAATTTTGTCCACTGTTTTTTTTAATGCCAAATGATGTCATCATATGATTTTTCTTCTTTAGCTGATTAATATAGTAAACTATATTTTTGATTTTTTAAAATATTGAATCAGCCATTCAAGGCTGATTCAAATCTGGAATGTATTCCACTCATTCATGGTTTGTATGTTTTATACATCATTGAATTTACTTTTCTACTAATGTATAGATAGTCCACTGACTTTTATTCAGCAAACTCTCATCTCACTCCAGTTCCCAACAAGGAGAAGATGCTTTGTAAATATGTATTGGGTGGGCTCCATCTTTGTGGTTAAGAGGATGTGAGACAAGAACGGAGCTCCCTGCCTGTAGACTGGTCTCCACCAAGTCCCCATCCGTCACTGTGGAACTCAGCTTCAGTTGCATAAAAACCAGTCAGCATTTAGTTTCGTGGCTCATAAATAATCTGCCTGCCTGTATTTTGGTTTGCACTTCTCTCTCAGCTGGCATTCAGCTGCAGACTGCATCCAGGCCTGCAGCCAGTGGGTAAGGGCACGAGGCCAGACTCCAGATCCTGGCCCCCCTTTGCTTGGTGTGCACCACACTCAGTTCTGTCAGCATGGACCCCCACCCCCCGTCTACACTCCACCAGCCATCTTACAGAATGGGTGTTGTGGATCATGTAGGGATTCAGATAAAGGGTTCAGATCTACTTCCTTTCTTCCCAGCCATCTATATCCCTGGCAAAGGAGCCTTCTCATGCCAATGACCAGCAACATCACATCTGTGGGCAAAAAGTGGTCTGTTTATGTTTGTCATGGGAACTTCAGAAGGAAAGTTCTTATTTGATTATGCCTCTCATTTTAAGCAATTGAGAAGACTCATAGATGTAACTCACCAATGATGATCCTGGTTTAGCAAGATGAGCTATGTCAGTCCACCTATAGTTGAAGATTAAAAATGAAAACTCCTCTTATTATTGATGGACGACATCCTTTCCCAAGTCATATTTTCATGGGACTTTCAAAGAGCATCTTTGAACTTTGACTTTTAATACCTTTACTTTTCTTTCTTTTTAAAAATTTTTTTCTGTAGTAGGGATTGAACCCATAAGCTCAAACATCGTTAAGCAAGCCCTCTACCTCTGATATGTTCCTAGCCCTCCTAAAATTTTATTTTGAGAAAGGGTGTCATAAAGTTTCTGAGGATGGTCTTGAACTCACCGCCCTCCTGCTCCAGCCTCCTGAGTTGCTGGGATTACAGGCATGTATCACCATGCCTAGCATTAATACCTTCATTTTCCTAGATGAGAAAATTCATGCTAAGTATGGAGTGTTGGCTTCTCTCTGCCTCATGCAACAGGAACTTGGAATTAAAACCTATTAATAATTAATAACTATATAGTACAGGATATGATAGTTGCGGATGCTTGTAGGTACTAAGCAGGTAGAATAAATGAATGAAATTTTCTGTGTGGGAGATGGTACATAGCACTGGACCTATATCCCCAATACAGGGAGGACAATAAAAATGTTAGACATTGCCCATGCCTCATATCTAAGGGACATCTATTATTAACCTCCAGGTGAATTTTGCCATATGGAAATTAGATCTAATTTTCCCAGAACCTCCAATTTTTCTAGAGAAACTAGATACTTACATATTTTAACAATATGAAACCATTGCATGTTAAAATGGTGGCAGAGATTCACTGTATAGGCCAATTTGGACTGAGCCAAATGAAACATAGCCACGGACCAGATTCAGCCCACAGGCCACCATTTTGCTATCACTGTGGAAGAGTTTTTTTCATTTCTCTCAGATTTGAGGCTTTGCGTGACACTGCATAGGGAATTAAAAGTCAACTCTGCTGTGGGCACACCTCTTAAATTTGTGAATCTATCCTGTTCATGCAAAAGAAGAAAGAGTATTTTCCCCAGAAAGTGTATCCCTTGCTTTTCCTATTTGTTGTCGAGTGAAGCCTAGAAGTGGTACTGCCTCCCAAACACCCAACTCCTCCATGCGTTTGAAATCTGAAACATTCTGTCCTCCATTTGCTGGCTGGTTGGCCCTCGAGGTTTCTCCCAAATGAAGGCTGTCCTTGGCAGAGAGACCTGGGGGTTATGCGTGACCCAGGTGGGGCAGATGTGGTATGGGCCCCCACATCTCTAGCGTCCCTCTTTTCCTAGAATCCTCCCTTGGTTACCCCAGGCCAGACATTCCACAGCATTTGAAAGAGGCTGGGCAAGCAAAAGACATCAGTGTTGTCCACCTCGTTAGTGTCCAGGCTGCAGATGACTGGTCTTCATGTGGCTATTCTGCACATCATAGGGCCTGCTGTAGGCTCTCAATGATCCCATGCACTGTGATGGTGCTGCGAGTTAGAAGGCAGAGGAGCTACGTGCTCACTGGTCCTCAAGCCTTTCCCACTGAAATACAAACATGGAAGCCATGCTTACAGGGCAGGGGGGCCAGGTGACAGGTGATGGCCGTGATATTTGGTGGTGACAGGTCTTAGAACATCTCACCAGGGTCTGAGAGGGCCTATTTGATCTTAGAGTCTCTATAGCTGCAAGAACAACCCTGACCTCTGGCCTTATCATTGAAATTTCAACTCTAATGTGATTATAATTCTCTTCTTTGTGATTGGGGAGTTGCCTTTGTTTATTTTTTTTGCTGTGTTAGCCATGAAATATCACATCCAACGGTAACAAGAGACTCTCTTACGGAGGGGGGGCAGGTTTTATTGTCACCATATCAGTTATAAACCTTGGTCTCAGCCGACCTCTCTTTTAATTTCCTCCAATAAGAAATTTCTCCTCCATTTTTTTTTTCCATCCTGTAGAGTAAAAGATGATTCATGGTTTTGTTTTTCTCGGTACTACCTTGGAGCTCCCAGTGTGCACCCTCTGCTGTTAAGGCCAGAGGTCCCAAGGAGCAGGATTCACTGACCCATGCTGACAGATGGGTGATGGACGGGATGGAGTGGGGCATAGGCCGGCAGGACTGGAACCGGCCTGGGTGGAGCAGGCTCCCCCTGAATCCAGAGCAAAAGAGGGGTCTGGGGAGAAGCCAAAGGCAGAGAGTCAAGCTTTAAATAACAGCTGCCCAGACATGCCCCAGGAGAGCTGTCGACCATCAGCTCAGGACGTGCAGGGCACAGGGAGCTGTTCTGCAGCCCAGCTAACATCTAGCCCCTCCCATGTGTCCTGTAGGCCAGCGCTGGGTGGACACCCCAACAGTCTTTGCAGCTCTCTCCTGGGGGTGCCCTGAGGAGGGAGCAGGCCTAGAAGTGGGCCCTGGGGTCATGACATGTAGAAAGAGAGGACTAGCGAAAATGCTGGAGGAGGCGACCCTGTGCAGGGGAGTGTAAGCTGGCCAGACACAGCCCAGAGAGGGGCCTGCTAGGTGGCAGGAGCAGAGGCCTGGCCACCATGCTTCCCAGGGGGAGGACACCCAGGACCCACTGGGTACCACTGGCATCAGGCACTTGCTGTGATTTTCCTGTAGGCTCCCAAACACCCTGAGGGTCAGGCAGGGTCATCGTCTCCGCTCCAGGAGGAAGAAACCCAGGCACAAAGAAGTGGCTGGCTAAGAAGTGTCAGCACCAGGACTGGAACCCAGCCCCGTCTGCCTCCCTGTCTCCAGCTTGACAGACTTCCTCCATTTTTACGGGGCATCTAGAGCCACCTCAGTCACCCCAGGCAGCCCTTTCAGTGAGAAGCCAGACATAGCCCTTCTCTGTGGGTATTTCTATAGGGTTTCAGAGATGTCCGGGTGGCTGGTGGTGGGAGAGGAAGTCCCAAGTCATTTGGTTGCATCAGAAGAGCCTTTGTCATTGTATCTAGACCCCCAGGGAGCAGCCCGCAGCAATGCATTCGCAGAAATTCAGACTGTGGTCAGCCTGAGCAACAATACGCCTACTACCCGTTTGCAGTCACCTACCTAGTATCCATAAAGGTGTTTCTGTTGCCATCTTAACCCTAAGTTGGGGATCACAGGATGCCTTCTCTCACCACACACACTTCTGTTCCCCTCAATACCACTTAGAAGCAGCCAGAGCTACCCTCAAGGTCATCTGTTTTTGTTTTTTTTCTAAGATGTGGGAATGTCTGCTCTTTCGGGGAGACCCATCCAAATGAAGAACAGGTTGTAACCTACACTCCAAAGAGACACTCTTGTCAGAGTGACAGCCCTGAAGCTTGGGAAGATCCTTCCAGGCCTGTTGATGAGCAGACTGGACTGCCCACACTTTGTCCTGCTGACCTTGATGCTATGACAGCATAGACGTTTAGGGTTGGGGAGAAGAGAAAGGGAAGCATCCTGTACCACCCCAGAGCCACATATGCTCCCTGGGCCCCATTCTGAGCAGCTGGGTTGGTGTGTCACAGTCTTCCAGAAACAGGTTCTCATTTATTAAACACCAAAACCCTGAATGGAATGGAAAGTAGGCAATTTGGGTCTTTCCACCTAAAATCAACACCTACTCAGTCCTCTAAATTGAATCTAGTGCAACAGTATTTACTTAAATGGCCCCCGGACATTGTGAGGCCACTGGCCCAATTGGAACATTGCCTCCCATTCCCTTCTGAGTTTCTTTTTCTCTGTTCTTTCTTGATCCTCCCCTCCTCTCCTCTCCCCTCCTGTCCCCTCCTCTCCTCTCCTCTCCTCCCCTCCCCTTTCCTCTCCTCTCCTCTTCTCTTCACTCACTGATCTTCAACACCAGCCTCACATCACATTTTCTCAGTTAAGTCTTGCCTCTAAGACGTATATGCTTATAGAAATATTTTAAAAACCTCTTTTGCAAAAAAAAAAAAAAGACTAATTCAGTTGAGAGGGTATAATCGCTTTTTCTGAATGATAGGAATATTTGGTGTCTTCTTAATTTTGGGAAACAAAAGTTTGAGACACATGAAAAACCCTTTTGCCGATGGGTGGGTGTCCACTGTCAAATCCTAACCTTTGTTGGTAAGCATCTTCATAGTGTACTTGGGCAGAACCTGCTGCAACCATGTTCATGTTTTCTGGGTTCTTCTGGTCTGATGATAGCTGCCTTTAATGTCCTGATCTCTGAACATGAGCTATGAAATGCATGTCACGCTTCTTTTACAAGCACATGTCAAGGCTTAGGCTTGTCAGTACCCATTTTCCTGCTGAGTCTATGTCAGGGCTTTTGTGAAGGAAAAAAAGAAAAAGACCACAGTTGTTTCCTGGGTGAATATTTTCAGTGGCTCCCACGTGATGATGTCAAGATTATTTCAAATGATACCCTTCATCCGTTCCGTGCCTTCATCTAGACTTTGGGTTCTAGATTCATCTAGGTTCTAGATCAGGAGTTGGATGATTTTCACTTGCAAAAAGGCAGAGAGAAGTATTTTAGACTTTGCAGTCCAGGAGACAAAGTTGAGACTATTATGTAGTTATCAATATAGCCATTTAAAGTGTAATTATTTAAAAATATAAAAATCATTCTTAGATCACACCCCATAAACAAACAATAGAACAAATGCCAGATGTTGGCTAGGTTTGCCTTCCTGCCATAGAGGACTGATCTTTATAGGACAGCACTTACTCAGCTATAATATGCACAACAATCACTTGAGGAATCTTGTGAAAATGTGGGTTTGGATATAGGAGGGCTGATGAGGGGTTCAACATTCCTAGTAAGCTCCTAAGGAATGCCTCTGTCAATAGTCCAGGAACCACATTGTGATTGGAAAGAATTATGTAGAAAGCTAGAATTTCTTTTTCTTGTCTTATATCATTGGTGCCTAGTATGGTGTCAGGTCATAGTGGATTGATAAAAAAAAAAAAAGAAAGAGAGAAAGGGAGAGAAGGAAGGCAGTAGAATTCCACAGGTCTCTCATGATTTCTAAACATCTTTGGGAAGACAAGAGAAATACTGAAGCTCCTAAGCATTCGTTACCCTTACACTCAGATCCACTGAGTTTACAATTTCTAGGAATTCAGGCAGGTCAACACTTCTCTGGCAACGGAATTTGCACATTCTTGTTGCTTGGGCTTCATCTGTTACTCCTAACAGGTACTAATGTGATTGTCTGCAGGTCTAACAATTGCAATCTTTCAAAAGCAGAAAATATTTTAATTACACAGCTGGGTTCAGATTTTGCACACCAAGTACAAGGTGTTGGAAGGAAAATTAAAAATTCTTCAGCATCAGAAGATTCGTAGTCAGAGTTAACAACCAGACAATTAACAAGTTAAAAAAAAAACAAAGTGTGAATCACACACAGATGTTATTTTCCAGATACACTGCTTACAAAAGTAATTGCTCACAAATTTTAGGGTTTACAGCAGGTATCACAGGATTTCAAATTTAAGGGGCGGGAGAGAACTGTGTGCAAAGTCTGAAGAACATCCAAGGGATTGTACATAATTACCTGAAATTGAAACTGCTCTAGTTTAAACACTTGCTGAAAAGACCTTTGATTTCATCTGCTCTCTGAGTTGGTAAGGGAAAAAGCCCAACAACAACAGAAAAACTTTTAACGTTGAGTATGGAAATTTGCAAAATGTGAATTATTACTAGAGGAGTGAAGTTCTTTAATGACTGCTGCCAGCACCCTGAGGAGTGCCCTCTTTCTGGAAGGATGACATGGGGCACCTGGTGAAATGGCCCCAGACCTTTCTTTAGATGTTTTCCTTCCTTATATTTATGTGAACTTAGGAGAAGGTGTGAGGGAAAACAGAGGAATTCTCAATAAATAGGCCTGGGCAAGCTGTTAGGCCAAGCAGGAAAAGACAGTCAGCTATTGAGCAAGAAATCTGACTTGAATTCCAAACCAGTTTGGCTGGATGAGCTGAGGATTTAAAAAATGAGATTATTCAAGAACTTGGCAAGAAGTTGCCTTTAGTTCATTTCAGGAGCAAGAAAATGATTTCTGATTTCATCATCATCTCTGTTCTGGGTTTATCTTCCTTCCAGTTTAGGACCAGGGAGACTTGATCAAATCTCATAAACTTTGTCTCGGTTTCCTCATCTGTAAAATGACAGACAAGCAATAACAAAAACCCAGTAGAAAACCCCAACCCCCCAAACCCTACCTTCTTGGCAGAGTTGTGTGAGGGAAGATTGAACTAGCTCTGTTGAAGTCCGTCCTGTCTTTGAAGCATCTGGCACATGGGAGGACCTCGGTAAATTCGGTGGGCAACGAAACTGGATACGGACGGATATTTTAAAGTATAGGTTTCCTTTCTGTCTAGAGGTAGTGAGACCAGCAGATCAAGAGGTGAAGCCACTGAAAAGATAGTGGGTCACAGGTGCTGAGGAGCCAGGATCTGCAGGAAGCTGAGGGAGAGGTGGAGCTGTGGTTTCTGTGAGGAGGACTGGGCAGGGCAGGGTGAGCAGACTCTAGGGCCTGGGGCTGTCCCTAGTTGTCTGGTTTTGGGCCTTAGGGCATTAGGGCAGGTGGACAGTGGCCTAGGGTGTGAGAGACCCAGAAAGCAGGCATTGAGGGTGGGCTCTGGGTAGGTTTAGCACAAAGGTGTGTGCCTAGGCCTTGTGTATCATCTTCCGCAGCTGACTGGCCCCGGGAGGGCCAGGCCCCAGATATCAAAGTAGAAATGCAGAAAAGAAACGCCTTGGCCAACACCGGAGAGGCCTCTGGAAGTAATAATAATAATAATAATAATAATGATAATAATAATAATAATAAATTAAAAATAATACATTCATGTGGATTGATGAATGAAAACTATGAAGAAGGGAATATTTTCAAAATACTTAGAACAAGAAAGTACTACACGTTGAGAAGAAGGCAGAAGCAAGCCTTGGAAGTAGTTTCAGCTGCAGAATACACAGGTCAGAAGGGAGAGTGGAGGTAAGGGAAATGGAGCCAGAGCCGGCCCTGTTCTTAACCTTGGTGGCAGGATCACCTGATAGGTGGTGCCAGTGCCTCCGACTCCCGGGCACCTATGACACATGCCCAAGCTCTATCAGGGCCACCACACCCTTTCTTATGCCCACCCTGCCTACCTTGGCCGCATCGCCTCAAAACTTCCTCCAACCCAGGGAGGTCCCGGCCCTTCCCAATCTTGCGGCTCCCGGACCCACCAGGTTGATTTAGTCCCTCCTCAGGGGCTCCCCTTCTCTGAGGCGGTCTTCCTTCCGAGCATTGCACGCCTGGCTGCTTTGTGTAAGGCCAATCTCCGTTTGTCACCTTCAAAGAGATTTCCCTTAACTCCCAGTCTAAAGGAGCCTCTCATTGCAGTTCTCCGCACTGGGCTCCCCACTCCTTGTTATTTCATTGTTTATGTATTGGCTCCTCATTGGAGGTTTCTCATTGTTATTTAAGTTTAGGAAAACAGGAGCCTGGGCCATGCTCACTTCTGTGGTCCCAAGTCCTACAGCAGTCTCAGGACGCACCAGGATGTGAGTCCTGAGATGAAGGAACGAGTGGTCTAACAAACAGCATCCATCACTGCCTCCAGCCAGCTCAAGAGCGATTTCCTAAAGAGGCTGTGAGAATTACAAAAGAAACAGTGCCCGGATTCCAGCCCCAGTAGGCTCCCAGGCTTGGTGTTTCTTTAATTTCATGTAAATTCCTCTAAGTAAATATTCCTTAAAAGTGAATAAAATTTTATTTCGCTTTAACAAGAGAATATAAAAGTTAAAAAGGTCACTGTAGTAATAGACTAATCTCAATTACCAGGGCAGCCTCTGAAACTCTCACTCCCACCTAATCTCATTCGGTGCCTACGCAGCTCACCGTGTGATTTCCAACACAGCTAAATGAAATTATAAAGCAGTGTTAAATTTATTAATCATTTAATTAGCTAAATGTTCCTGCAAGTACTCGCGAGATGAATGGCATGTCATTTTCTAATGCAATTTGCCTCTCAGGCAGCAGGGTCAGGAAGGGAAGCTCCTGGCATCTCCAATGAGCTTTGTGTATCGCACCTTCTACTGAGAGACGGTCGGGATACCAAGATGATTTTGAGATGGTGCCCAAGACCAGGGCGCAGGGGTGCTGGAATCAAACCAAGCTCCCTCCCTCAGCTGGGTTGTGGGGAGGAGGGGCAGGGCAGCTGATGAGTCCCCCAGAGATTGCCTCTCCCTGTATCTCCTTGCAGGACAAATCTTTTCATATTTAACAAGCCACTGAGCAGAGCAGAGCAAAAGATAGCAGCGAGTATTAAACGCATGCTCAATCTAGTTTTATTTCTTTAAATTTACTCAGTCGAGAAAAATTTGTGGAGTGCGAATTCTCCTCATGCTAGGTGACTTTTTAATCCTTCTCGTTGAGTCAGGATTTATTTCTTCGGGCCCTCTAGCTTTCCCATGTCATCCTGAGGAGATGCCACGCTTGCCTTCCCGCCGAGGTGGGGTCTGACTCCCCAACCCTCCCTGCACGACAGTATCAGGATGCACACCCAGGGAGCTTTGGGATTGGGGGCTGATTTCGACCCTGTAATTATTTCTGACTACAAAACAAGAGGCAAGCGGTTGCTGCCAGGGGCTTTGTGAATCTGTTCCCGTTTGCCATGAGAAAGTGGGCATCAGACCCAGCGTCTGCATTCGCTCGGCAGCAGCAAGGTGTTGGAATGGGTGCTACTCAAGGCCAGGAGGGTCCAAACGAACACTAGACTATTGGTTCCAGGCAGAAGCTATGAGTAGTGAGAACTTCAGCAGGAGGAGTGTTTTGATGTGTGGAGGTCCCTGGCTCACAGAGCCACCAAGCAGAGCAGGCTGCCCCGACTTAAGGAAGGTAGAGCAAGCACAATCAATAGAGCACCCACAGGCCTGAGCGCGGGTGCCTGATCCTGGTTGCACCTGCTGTTGGCTGCTGTCCCTTAACACCAGTTACAGGTCCACCTGACCCTTGATTTCATCATCTGCAAAACAGGGATCATCTCAACCCTCAGTATTGATATATTGCTGTGAAGAAGGAGTGAGAAGATGTACTTGAAGGTGCTACATGAATTTGAAAGTGAGATAGAGGCATTATGGAAGTATTTTCTTTCCTTTTTCTTTTTTCTTTTTGGTCTTTCAAGAGAAATAGCTTTGAGTTAAGCAGATCTGCAGGTCGATCTTGGCACAGCAATTACTTCCTATATGAACCTGAATGAAATATTTAGCTGGACTTCAGTTTACTTAGTGAGGAAATGGGAATAATAGCAATGCTACAGATTAGAGGGAAAAGCATGGGTGTGTATGTATGGATGCACATATACAGACATATGGGTAACACGCATCTATGAACATGCGTGTGGACACATGGATACACGTACCCACAATGGGTGCAGATGTGCCACACACACACACATACACAGACACAAGTGTCTGTCTATGACTTAGCATGGCCCCTGGTGCCTGGGCTGGCTCCTTGATGGCATCTGCTGCTGCTGCTGCTGCCCCTGCTGCCCCTGCTCCCACTGCTGTGATTTTGATGTCATCACTACACAGAAAGGAGACCTCTTCTCCCCCAGAAAGCTTCTGTGTGCTGCTCCACAGGCCTGGTGCCTTAGACAAAGGCAGCCGCAGACTCCAAGGTGGAAGGAAAACCACGCTGCAGAGACAAATAACGCTGGGTTCAAATCCTCCCTCTGCCTCGGTTTCTTCATCTCCAAGTAGAGGCTGGCACGGTGCCTCATTTCCACCTGAGGTCATTATAAGGACCAAAGAAAAAGCCCACAGTATACACTTGGCACAAAATAAATACCCAGTGAATCCTGGCTAAAGGGTGAGGGTAGAGGGAGAAAGGGGAGTAGAAATGTCAAAGTTCCTGAATGAGTTATTTCTGGAGTGTTCACCTTAACCCATGCCACCACGGCTCTGGGCCATCTTGTCCCCTTAGGAGAGAAACACCATCAATGGTCCCTTTAGGAGGGAAACACTGAGTCTGAATTTTCCCTGGAAAGACCAGCGGAAGCCTGGAAGCTGCAGAGAGCCTCTCGGGAAGCTGGAAGTGTCTAGGACCACAACCAGGTCACCTGTCTCTGTGCTTCCTAGGCCTGTCACTTCTTGTGCAGCTTTAAGTCACTGGTGGTCACTGAGCTGGTCACTAACTGACCCCGACCACTAACACCCCTACCTAGTGTTCATACCTGTGAGTCAAGGTGTCCAGCTTACACAGTTGTTTTCGGGGGCCGAGAGGGGTTTCTGTATTTCTCCTTTGCTTGAGGAAATGCTGGCATGAATAACTGTTCTCCATTCATTCAATAAGCCATCTTGAAGCCTTCCTGTGTGGCAGATACTGAGGCTGGAAGGAGGAACTTACTTCCTTGAAGTAGTTTCCTGCCTTGCAAGTTCGGGTGCAATGCCATGTAGATCACAGCAATGGTCCCGGACTAACATCCCCCAAACCGGGGGTCTGCTTCACTGGCATCCTGTGAATACCATGCTGAACCCCAGCTGTCCCAGTTTCCCTGGTCCCCTAACCAACAGGCAATAGTGATGGCAGTCATGGCGAGACTGGCTGTCACCGACCTGTGAGAAACTGGCACCCCCTTGGGGCGGAGACCCTGGAATGGGGCGGGACACTATCAAGAGCAGGCCTGATCAGAGCCTCTGCACCAGGACTTTCTTTCCATGCTCGAACACACTCTCTACTGGACTCTTAAGGCATGTCCTCAGCCAACAGAATTCCCCATTAAGAAATGCAAGAATTAAGACAGAGGCCACCTGTAGGCCTGCTGGCCCGAGGCTGTGTTGGGAAGTGAGTGGTCTGGAGATCCTTCCCTGACCCTCTGCACATCAGGTGTCCCCAGAGAGCTGCGAAGGGGATACAGAGGTGTCCTTTCCGCCTCATTTTTCTCTATAATTCATCTCAGCACCATCTTTCCAAGCTCTGGGAGGAGAATGTTTCCCCCAGAAAAAGCACTTAGGGACAGATTTAGGTGTCAACTGTGGTGTAGAAATCGCCTCTCAAGAGCCACGTGCAAGGATTCCATCAGCCATGGATCCAAACACTCACACCCGTCGGTCAGGTGGAGGCCTGTTTCCCAAACCAAGGTTTGTTGATGAGAGTCAGTTGTAGCACGTGTGGGTGACGCAGGTCACGTGTGCACTCTCTCAGTGCCCTTGCAAGTTCCAGGGAGGCGTGGCGAATTCAAACGTGGGAAGGAGAGGAGGGGCGGGAGGAGGAAGAAAGTGAGCCGCAGAGGAAGAACGGGTTCCCTGGCAGAGGGACATGGGTGCTACACAGTGGGCATCTCGAGTAAGACCTTCGGCCCCTCTGAGCCTCGGTTTCCTTGTAAAACCAGCGATAGCCATCAAGGGGCCTAATTTGTGGAGTGGCTCTGAGCACACAAGAGACACTCAGGCAGAGGATGTGAGCTAATGCCCTGCACGGACTGGGCCTGTAACCAGCATAGTTTCATCACGTTAGAGACGAAGAAGGACAGGGCCCCAAAGGGAGGACAGGAACGTGGGAGGAGGGTGATGAACAGGGAAGGAAGAGGAGCCCAGAGGGAGGAGGCACCGGCCGCTTGTGTCTGTGCAGTGGGCGTGGTGCTCCCAGTGCAGCAGTCCCTCTCTGGGCCCCCTGGAGGCCTAAGCCACAGAGCTCACCAGAGTCAGGGGACGTGCACAGCACACCAGGCAGGGGAGCCTCACACACTCTTTTGCCACATAAAAGCTTTTCCTTGGTGCCACTTCATGACCCAGAAATGAGACTGCAAACCCTATCATTTTTTTTTTAATTTTATAGAAAAAATATAAAATATAAATCAATACCTGCACATCCTTTTCGAGAGTTTAGGAGCCACCGTGTTGAGGAGATCCAGGGTCGGGGTACCTCCCCTCTGGCCCCAGAGTTGATTTGAGTTTTTGATTTTTGTTTTTCCTTCCACCACTTTAAATATCTCTGGCTAACCAGTTAGAATGGGGAGACGGACATGATCACTTTTCGATCACCATTTCCACATGGAGTGAATTTCATAATAAGAAGCCATTTTCCCCCCGACAGGCTGCCCTTGTGTCCGCCTCTCTGACTTTGAGGTCCTCATTATTGTGGGTTTAAATGAAGGATGTTCGTTCAGGCAGGGATGGGGGAGGCCACCAGACATCAGAGCTGTTATCAGGTCCTTCTATCAGGCCAAGTGACAGGCGTCCGGAGCAAGAATGCAGAGCTCTCGGTGCAGACCTCCGGCTGACACCAAAGGTGACCCCCTCACTCTCACCTTGAAAGGGAAAGTTCCCACTTTATTAAAATGAATTTCGAAAGGGCCGCTCTGACAGCTGCATAATTAAATATTGGAGTGTCAGCGATAATTTATTCCACCCGCATGTGGTGGTCAGATCCCTTTCACTAGAGGGTCAGCAGGCAGGGGGACAGAGGCAAGGAGACAAGGGATTCTGGCCCTTTGTCATTTACGAAGCCTGGCCCTGAAGCCAGAGCCTCACAGAGCACACAGATGCACTCACACATGTGCAGAGGCACGCGCCCCAGGAGGCAGCAGGGTGTGTGGAGACGCCCTGCCGTTGTCCACCCAGGGTGGCTCTCAAGTTCAAGTCCGTCCGGTATGTGTCCATGGTGAATAGTAAGTAGCAAGTGGCCTCTGGTACAGATTGCATTTGAGAGTCTCTGGGTGCCATCGCTGTTCCCCAAGTATGGGATGTCCCAGACTCCATGGCGGTCCCTTCCTAGCAGAAGGTCACTAAAGATTATCACAGATGAGAAAGTGGCTAGAGGTCCTTGGGGATGAGCTTTGGCACAAGTAGCCACGATGCCAAGGGCTTGGTTTGCTCAGCGTGAGGGCTGTCGGAGTGCAGGGCGCTACTTGACGGACAGCGGTTGACCCTATATCCAGGGCAACTCCATGTGTGCCCTCGCGTCAACGTGTACATGTGCTGCTGAGGGAAGCCTGCCCATTTCAGTCTGGTGTGGCGTAGACAGCACAGGCGTTGGGGCGAGGCACCAGGTTCCTGCTTATGATTAATGCAGCTAAGCTCCCCACCGCCGCCAGTAGATATTGCTTCATAAATGTCCATAAAACACAGAGCCAGAGTGAATTCCGCCCGGGCCTTCTCGGGATGTTGAGTCTTTGTTCTGCTGGTGTTCAGCTTTGGTTTCACCAGCTGGGAGCTGCGGCATTATTTTCCCTCTTTGGTAGTTCGGAGGCAAAGAGTGGAGGCTCTCGGGGCTCACGGGCAGAGGTTCTGCTTGCAGCATGGCTACGCAGAGCCAGTCCAGGATGCCAGGCCATCCTTTCTTATTTGACCCTGTCCTGTTTACTCCGTCAGGGTAAAAGGCACAGGCCAAGCTCGGCTGGTCAGTGTATTACTTTGTGGAGGCAGGCTTGGCTACTCCGAGTCGGGCTGAACAAATTACATCCCTCACTCCGTCGCCGAGCCGGGAACAGGGTGATAACTCAGTCTAAGCACCGGCCCCTCTTCCATTACCTTCATAGCCAAGGTCATACTAATCAACTCAATTACCAGCCCTCTCGGACATTTTCATAATGTTTTCTGCTAGTTGCTCTCCTGTGAAAATCTCCCGGTCTAAGCAAATTAATGCCATTTTTATAACTATCTACATTTCAGGTACAGTGATCTCCTTTGAAAAGACTGTGTGTCCCCAGCATCACGAACTAGCTTTACCTCCCAGCCTTGTGACCAGACGTCCTGGGGTATTGCTGTTGTCCGTTCTTGACTTTTTTTTTATTATTATTGATTTTTTTATATATATGACAGCGGAATACATTACT
Source organism: Marmota marmota marmota (assembly GCF_001458135.2). Taxonomy (NCBI): domain Eukaryota; kingdom Metazoa; phylum Chordata; class Mammalia; order Rodentia; family Sciuridae; genus Marmota; species Marmota marmota. The sequence goes on along the minus strand of NW_026000222.1, from coordinate 7,751,816 downwards.
ATTCGTATTACACATACAGAGCACAATTTTTCATATCTCTGGTTGTATATAAAGTATATTTACACCAATTCGTGGCTTCATACATGTGCTTTGGATAATGATGTCCATCACATTCCACCATCATTTCTAAACCCCTGCCCCCTCCCTCCCCTCCCTTCCCCTC
>NW_026000222.1:7729372-7751527 GCF_001458135.2 Marmota marmota marmota | reverse complement strand
GGACTATGAATCAGCCTCCTTATATCTGAGAAAACATTCGGCATTTGTTTTTTGGGGGGGGATTGGCTTACTTCACTTTTTTTTTTAAATGGTGCAAACAAATTGTCTTACTTTTAGGAAAACATGAAATCACCCAAAAAATTACTTTAGTCAATTCTGCACGCAGCGTGCTGAGTCCCCTCCCTACCTCCTTTACCCCACTCCCAATTCAGCAGGCTGGACCTCGCAGCCAGGCCCTGTCAGGCCGGCCTGAATTTTTGAGTCAAGGAATACAAAATTCCATAATTTCTCCCCGGAAGCTTGTGTTTTAAATCCTTATCAGTTTGCCCATCTTTTTCCTTCTTGCCTCCTCTTCATGCCATCATCTCGATCATCACCTCCTATGTCGCAGAGCCAGTGGGTCCCTCCAGTGCCACTCTGCTTTTCCAATGAGAGTTCAGAATCATAGCGTACGCACAGTAGCCCACATTTGCAAATTTTCCTAACTGCATAATCGCTGGGCAGCTGAGCGCCTTGGAGTCACAGATGAACTTGTTTTGCAAGTTGTACTGGTCAACTGCAATCCGAGTTTCCAGAGAGAACGACCTACCTTCTAAAACAGTCACTGAACCAAGGCACCGGTGACTGCCATCATTCAATGTCTCTGCTGCCACCTCCAACACATATTCACATTATTAACTAAAAAGAAGCTCCATGAAACCATGGCTATCTGCATCTTTTGGATGGACTGGTTCATAGTAGGCCCTGAATGAAGACCAGATGAATGGATAAATTATTTCTCCACATATTCTTTAATGGACTTACTTATTTGCTCAAAAGAAATATTGAACTGAGCACAGAAGGCACAGCATACTTCAATTTCATTGAAATGTTTGATTCCTTTATTTTTTAAAAAAGAAAGCAATGAAGAAAATATGATAAAATGCCAGTAATTCCAGTTGTGAGTGGGGAGTGTGATGATCATCCTATTATTCTTTGTGTTTTCCTTCAATTAGTAGTTTCTCTTAATCAATGGCAGGGAGGGCTGGCCGGCCACCACAGTGGAGGCGGGTAGTGAAGGGATAGGGTGAAGCTGACATCTATATGCACGTGTCACACACTGAGCCACCGTGGCCCCTTCACTTTTGGGGTTTTGTGGAATCTTTATGGACTCTGTACATGGTCTTTCCTGCCATCTTAAAGACGGTGAGGCTAAAGCCAGGTGCCCCAGGCATTTGCCCAAGGTAACACAGGTCCACTAAGGCAGAGGTGAGATTCAGATTCAGGCTACAGTGACTTAAAAACACTGAGTTTTGTTTCTAAACTTTCCATTTTTTTTTCCCCTACAAACTTTTTTTTTTTAATTGGAGTACAATCCACAGAATAGTGAAATTTTTAAGAATGGACTGTCCGATTGCACTGTGAATTCACACTGTGATGCAAACATCAGCTCTTTCTGGTCTCAAAACTTTTCCATCATTCCAGAAAAACACCCCACATGTGTTAGGAAGCCATTCCCAGCACCCTCTGCCAACTTACCTGCTTTTGGTCTCCATGAACTCCCCTGTTCTGGGCAAGTGGAAGGAACCATACAGTGCGTGACTTCTTGTGTCTAGCCTCATTTGCTGAGTGTAATTTTTTCAAGGTTCTTCTACTAAGTAGCACAAATCAGCACTCATTCCTCTCATCCCTCTTTATAGCCAAATACTATTCCACTGCATGGATGTACCATGTGCGTTTATTTATCTACGGATGGACATATGGGTCCTTCCTACCTTTTGTATCATGACTAATGCTACAGTAAGCATCTGTGCACACGTTTCTGTGTGGACATATGTCTTTGTTTCCTCTCTATACATTTACATAGGAGTGGACTTGCCAGATCATATGTTAACCTGATGCTCAGCCACCAAACTTTTCCACTGAGGCTACATCATTCCACACAAAATCCCTTTCTTAATACTTCTCCGTGTTTTGTAAAGTGCTAGACTTTTCATTAAGTTCATTTCTGCAGAAAGAGTTAAGGAGTCTCCTCAGGTAACCATAATCAACCCCCAGGGACTTACTCAACAGGCCGCGTGCAACTGAAATAGCCGGCAGGCATCTAATCCCTGTTATTTCTGTCTCTCCCTTGGCCCTGCCCGCGCCATCCAAGCCCGAGTTACCCAAGAATGGAGGATGGGTGGCCTAGAAAAGCCAGGGAGGCAAAAAGCACTAACTACACCTCACAAGGGCCTGCAGTTCCCGGCACTTTCGCCCCTAGACTCTGCTCCTGCTGCAGAGCCCCCCAGGGAGCGGGAGGAAGCTGGGAAGGTAGTGAGGAGACTGAGTCCCAGCACCCATGAGGTCCCAGAGCTTGTCAGCATCCCAGCTGAGGCAGATTCAGTGCCCCGACACCTCCATCAGCGGTGGCCCTCAGCTCCTCCANAAAAAAAAAAAAAAAGTGGCTGGGGACATTGCTCGGTGGTTGAGTGGTCTGAGTTCAATTCCTGGTACCAACTCCCCCCCCCCCCCCGCCCACACATACACATATATTTTCCAACTTTGAAAATTGACCTACTGTAAAAATCTTGATCCCAGGACTTCTTTAAAAGTCTTTTAACGTCTCTATAGAAGAAGGTATGGATGGTACATTGCATATAAATTACCATGGGCAAGGCATGTGCTGGTTCTTTCCTAAACATGATCTCATGTAATCCTGTACCTTGCAAGTCTGAAGTCAGAAGTCCCATGTCCCACGGTAGTGACAGGGAAACCAAGGCTCGGACATCACAGGGCAGGTGTGATCTCTGCGTGGAGGCAGGGCCAGATTTTCTCTAGTCCACAGACTTGGGCTTGCTCCCAGCTGAACATCTGAGACTTGCCATGTGTCCAGAAGCACAGGACTTAGGTCACAAGACCAAGCCCCAGAGATGGTCCCTGCGTGCATGCAGCAACTGCTCCAGGCTCTGCCATTGTAAGGTTCCACTGGAGATGGATACTGCTTCCCATGGCTGCAGAGGGGCGCTGGGTACCCGGCCTGCAAGCTCCTTTGCATTGTCTTTCTCCACCTCCTGGCTGTGTTTCGGAAGCCAGGAGGGCCCCCCAGCCTAGAATACAAGATGGGGAAGAGGAAACTCCACTATGTCCTTCCCTCTTCCTATGAGTAGCCAACACCAGAGCTCCCTGTACAAACCCTGACCATCAACTAGAAAGTAGGCAGTCCAAGCACACTGCCATTTCAGTGGACTTGCTACCAAGGAGTGAGCAGCGTGGCAGGGGAACCCAAATCCTGGGAAGGAGACCTGGTCTCTAGCCCAACTTCACTGTCAACTCCATTTCTCCTCCTGGGACCCTTTTCCTGATTAGAGAAGTGAGAAGGGCCTAGATGACATTCTCAGAGCAGGACTCAGCATGGTTAGACTTGGTCTAACCATGATTCCCAGAGGGAAGCATCCCCTGTTGAATGCTCTCTGCTTCTTTCACACATTTCTCTTTGAAGATATCATCTCAATTAATTCTTAACACAATCCTGACAGTGTCGTTATCATCTCCATTTAGGATCAGGGCAGTTATGAGACTTGCCCGTGGTAACCCAGGCAACAAGTGGCAAAAATGGAGTTTGATCCAGATCTAATTCCAGAAGCACAATCCCCTTCTGCTTCCTGATGTATTTGTTGCAAAGACCATCTTAAAATGAACTGATACTACCATTTCATTTTGTCTTTGGACAAAAATGGTACCAGTCTCAGACAGAAGCCAATGAGTTTCATTCATTTTCTAAATAATGTCAGATTAAGAAAATTCAATCTGTCTATGAATCACTTCCCTAGGAGCAAGTGATTGCATGAATCCTGGGTAGAAGATAAAATTTTTTGCTTAAAAAAAAAACAAAAAACAGAACTCACTTTTCACAGTCAAGCATTACTTCTCCTTTTACAGTAAACGGTAAACGTCCTCTTTAAGATTTTGCAAGCTCATTTCATGATTTTTTTTTCTTTCAGTATCTTCCCAAATTTAGAAGTTAAATTTATAAGGCTGTAATTTGCAAGGTCATCCTTTTTTTTTTTTTTAAGAAAAGTAAGCAGGAGATGAGGCCTTTCCAGGTTTGGGGGCGATAGCTCATAATTCTTCAATGAGTGTGGGCCAAGTTTCTGCAGATTCCTGTGGGTTGATGATTTTTAGTGCCCTGCCTACAAATCTTAAATACATCGACTTATCAAAATATTCCCCCACGCGTACTCCCCAATTTAAGAAAAATGCAAGATGTTGGGAAATATTTCCAAGAATAGACTGCAGGATTAACCAGCCTAGAGGAGTCAACTTCAAGAGGAAACAGAACATGTTCAGTGTAACAGTGATCATTTCCTGACCCAGCGCTAGGCTGAGAGAGCAGAGGTGGCTGCCTTCGAGGTCACACACATACTCGGAAGACAAGTATCCCAGCAGACAGTTGGGACCCTGGGTGTGTGCTGCCGGGGAAACACAGGCCTGCTCTGGGGACTGTTCAGAAGGAGGGACTCATCTATCAGGAGTTTGACAATAGATTGACTCATGGACCCCATCTGCAAATATGATCATGTACCTTCTTCATCCTGTGGCACTCCTGTTATTATCCACTCCCCTCCTCTGAGCTACTAAAATTATTATCAGCACCCTTTCCATTGTGAGCTCTTTCTCTCTCCCTAACAAAAACAGGGATTGATGGTTAATAAGAAAAATTCTTCTGTGATCTCTCACATCCTTTTTCTACCCAGGATTTTAAAATAAAATTTTTTGGTCTAGTTTCAGTTTGAGTTCTGCCCATGTTTCTCCTGATCCTTTATCTAAGTGAAAATGGTCCCCCAGATGCTCTGATGATGGGTGCTGATTCGCAGTGGGCTTACAAACGCTCTTCAATGTCGACCGAGTCACCAAGGGGGCTGCTTCTCCACTATGCACGGTGGCCTCTTGATGCCATGTTGCTTTTTATCTACCAATCAGCAGATTTTCCCCCTCTCCATTCACATTGAAAGCACTCTTTTGTGGAAACCAGTAAGTTTGTTATCTGCTTTTTAAATTTTGTTTTGTTTTGTGATGTCCTGAAAGCAGAACCAATCTTCTGAATCCTTTAAAAAAAGATGACTGAAACAAATTTGATCACAGAAGCTTTTAAAATCTGAAATCCCAGGAAGCTAATTAGTGCATCCTTTTAAGATGGCTTCCTGCATTCTGATATACACAGAGGCTTGGGTTTCAAATGCAGCTGGCTGTGTGCCAGGAGTCAGGCAGGTCAGCCCAGCTCTTAGGAGCACAGCACTCCTGCAGATGCCTGCAGAGGGAGGGCGAGCTGGACCCTTCCTGGTGTCAGTGCAGAACTGCGCTCTGTCACCACACAGCGGGCGGAGGCCAGAGCTGCTCCCAGAGGCTCACTGTATACTCCCGGGCTTCTCCATTGCCCTGATGTTGTCCTTACTTTGCTGATTCCCCACTTGGCACAGAGCCTTTAGGGAGTGGGAACTGTGTGGACCCTGGAGCCTCCCCTGGTGCCCTGCACATAGGGAGCTGCTGTGGTACAGAAATCAGGTCCTTTGGAGTGGCTGGACGACACCTTTTTAGATGCCACAGCCCTCCTAAACAGTGGCCCGGTTACTTCAAACTTCTGTATTTCTGATTGGGGCTTCAAACTCATTGAGAGCACAAACCACCCATCTTTGTCCCTGTGTCCCTGAGCCTGGCTCTATAAACATTTGCTTCTCACTGAGTAACTGTCAGTCATGTCCAAGAGGTCTGTTCTGGGGTGGAATCCTTGGAACTTGTGTAAGAGTGGACTTTTGCCCTCGTGGAGAAGTGCACACGCAGTGGTAAAGTCAGACTATGAGCAGCAGTTTTGGGATGTGTGTGTGTGTGTGTGTGTGTGTAAAGGCCATGGAAATATAAAACTGTAACTTGAATGCTTTGCTAAATCCATCTCATTACATTGGAAAGACATCCAGGATTCTCCCCAGAAAAATCTTTTCTGGCATAAAAACCATTGTTAATCACATTTGAAACACATGTGTGTCCATGTCCCTGGGCCCATGTCCATATGTACCTACGTCACTGCAGAAGGAACCCTGTTGGTTGCTACCATCTGCTCCCCTCCTGGACCTCCTCAGGGCTGTGGGAGTGGCACATTCCAGATGCAGGGAATGTGCACTCACCAATCTTAGGAGCATAACAACGCTTGGCATGTTTGGGGCACAGTGGAGTAACCCATTGTGGAGTTCTCTGGTTGTTGGGGGGCCCACATAGATGTTTGTCACCTGCCTTCCTGCATGACAGGAGGAGTTAAATGGACAGAGAGCTTCTGGAAGGCCTCGTCAGCAGCCTCCCTGATGTAGTCCTTCAGACACGAAAGGGGACTACAGCTCTTGGGTGCTGACAGTCAAGCCACGGACATAATCATTTCCTACAAAATAAAGCCCTCCTCTTTAAAAATCGGGGGGGGGGGAAGAATGCAAAGAAACCTTAAAATCAGCTTGAGGGTCTAACAGCAGGGGAATGATTCCATAAATCATGAAAGATCTACTTAATGAGATATTAGGCAGCCGCCAAAATAAAATGACACTTGGAAAAAATCACGCTCATGATAAAAGATTTAATGGCAACATCGGGTTTGAGAGTGGAATATGCTCTCTGATGAGAAATATGCTAAAGAAAGACAGCCCCGGGGGCAGGGCTGGGGGGGCTGGAGGATGCTGGGCCAGATAGACAGGGACTTTCTCTGCTACCTTGGATGTCATGCATTGTCTTTAGGGCTTGAGAGCATCTAATTTAAAACGCCTCACCAGAAGAATCCTGTGGCCTGGTAAGCTGGCAGGAAGGACACCGTATTTTTAAGACGTGCATGGTCAGCTGCACTCACATGTAGCCAGAACGTTCATTTGAACTTGGCCTCATGAGGTCTCAGATCCCACATCTGGAGTGGGAAGGTGGTGAGAGGCAGGCTGATGGCCATGCTGAAAGAGTCCTGGGGCTCCCAGGTAAAGAAACTCCCCAGCTCAGCACTCAGAGTCAAGTGCCTGTCAGTGCTGGGTACCTCTATGTGTGGCCTTAACTCTCAGGTGATTGCTGAAAAGTCGTCCATCCCCCCCAGTACAATAACCAACGCCTGGGCCAGACGCCGTGACAAATCCGAGTAGAGGATAGGAAAGGTAGTAGAATACAACAGTTACTAATAGGGCATTATGTAAAAATGTGGATGTGTAACCGATGTGATTCTGCAATCTGTATTTGGGGTAAAAATGGGAGTTCATAACCCACTTGAATCTAATGTATGAAATATGATATGTCAAGAGTTTTGTAATGTTTTGAACAACCAATAAAAATAAAATAAAATAAAAATAAAAATAAAAATAAAAAGATTCAGAGTGTGCTGACGTCCGGTGTGTTTCCACGTTCAGACGAAGCACTGAGGTGGAATGAAGCATGGGGGTGTTCTCTTAGGAAATTAGTGAACCTCACTCAGTGCATTTTGGGGAAGCTAATTAGTAATACATTTAGTAACTTTAACTGAAAAATTAGCACTAATTAATTAAGAAGAAGAATAAAAAGAAGCTGAGTGGAGCAGCTCTCATTTACGGAGCCCCGACTAGGAGCCATGTTGCACAAACCCTTCTCTTCACACAATTGTCCTGATGACATCGGCAGGAACAGCCCTAACCCTGAAGGTCTGGCGCCTTACCTGGGTCTGCTGTATCTCCACCTGCGTGTGTTTCTCCCTGGGTTTACTGTTTCTCATTAACTTCTAACCTCCTGCTCAGCATCCCCCATCTCTGACCACACCTACACGGCTGAAGCGCTCTCCCCTTCTCTAGCGTTGGGATCTGGAGCACCCAACTGTACAGAATCCAACTATAACCCCAGGAAGACTGGTCAACTCTGACTTCATGGCTCCAATTTTTAATAAGCCTCACTCCTGATCACTCGAATAAAAGAAAGACGACATTTGAAATGTCACATGCTTCAGGGTGACGAGGGGTTACCAATCAGCTTGAAATCCGACTTTGTGGGATGTAACACAACCGAGCTTCTCTGCACCCTAGAGAAGTTTCATCTCTTGTATGGTGGCTAGGAGTTCTGTGTGTGGGTTTCAAATTTGTTTTGGATGGGTTTCGTCTGTGTCTCCCTGTGGCTGACAGGTCAGCCAGGAAGCTGTGGTCTGGTCAGTCCAACCCTCTTAGGAATTAATCATGCGCCAACCTGCCTGCTATTAGCTCTGTGGATGAGCCCAACTGACTTGCCCTTGACCTGATATTCCTTCCTGGGTGAAAACAGCTCAGAATGTGGAGACCTGGTTCTCGGGCCATGACCTTCCTTGGACTGTGTCTGACCCAGCTGTGGTCCAACCCAACGAGGATGTGCTCTGCTTCTGATCAGTGCAGTTAGCAATTGAGGCAGGAATATAGAGCTCTTGTGGTTCTAGCACCTAGATTTAATCAAAAATGTTCTTTCACAGAAGTGCTTGTGTGAGTCCCCTGCTGCCATGTGACCCCACACTCTCTGCTCCCAGCTGCCCTTTCCACTCACCCCTTCCTCCCACACATCCTGCTCCCTACTCCCCCAATTAGTCATGATTCCACTAACAAGGCCACATCCTTTCACACCTCTGAGCCTTTGGTCATGCTGTAACCTCTACCTGAGTTCCTTTCCTGCATGCACCTGTCTTGCCACATTCCTCATGTTTCATGCCTTTGCGTTGGGGCAGAAATGTTACCTTCTCTATGAAATGCTCCTGAGCACCTATTACAGACTGTCATGTGGATTGTTTGCACATCTATGTTGTGACTGTGTTAGGGTAGGCCAGGCTGCAATGACAAGTAGCCCTTAAGCTGCATTGTAGCTCAAACCCCGCAAAACTCTGTTACATATAAAGCAGCATAAATGTGTCTCCCTGGCCAGTGGCAGCTGTGCTCTGCAAAGTGATTCAGGGACTCAGGATCTGATCACCTAATGGTCCCTTCTCACTGTTAGCATCTGCATCCAGTCTGCCAACACCCATTACCGGCCTTAACCACATTTCGTTGGTAAGAACTGGTTCCCTGGCTATCCCTAGCTGCAGGGTGAGCTCTCGAATTTGCTCAAGAAGGGCAAATGCATTTTTGTTGAGGAGCTGGACAGTCTGTCACAGTGAGTTACTTGAGGGCACAGAACATGTCCAGTCTCGTATAAACTTGGAGCTGCAATCTGGTCTTTAGTGTGTGTATATATATATATGTGTGTGTGTGTGTGTGTGTGTATGATGATGATGGGGGTGGGACAACATTAGATTTCCATTTGCCCCCATGTCATTAAACTTTGAGTCAAGTGACAGACCTTTTTCTTTCTGGCATTGCGTGGAGGTCTCAACTTGATGATCACAAACCCAAACACCAAGGGCTTTAAGAAGGCAGGGTAATGGCTTCAGCTGTATCTCCTCCTAATGCGGAGTCGTGAAACTAGAGCGTTGGCATTCAGCAAGGTGAAAGACCCCTGGTAAAGAGGAACCTACTAACTCACCTTTATGTTAAAAATATATCATCATCCCTTCATTTCTCTACCGGCACAGTCCAGGCCGACTTTGGTTCCCCTTTCTGGGAAGAGCATCCTCTCCCTCTCATCCATTTCCCTGCCTCCTGCCTACCGTGGAATACAATGAATAGATGTATAATAAAATCTTTTAATTGTCTTAGCATATGTTGCTTTTATTAGGTGGGCATAATTGCATTCATGGGATCACCTACAAAGTCCTTTCGAATATAAAATTGAAATGGCTTCACACTCGCTGCACAAGTCCTTCGGAGCCACTGTTTTCCCCTTCGCTGCCTCCTGTCCCCCTTTTGCTGTAAAGTTCACATTGAAGTGGGAAAGGGAGCCGTGGCGACTGACACAGGGTGAATCTTATCAGCCGCCCGTGCAGTCCTGGCCCGACTGAAGAGCGACTGTCATTTCTATCCCATTTACTCCCCGCCCGGCCCCCGTGGCTGGCCTCCTCTCGGAGGAAATTCTCCCTGTTAAGGCTCTGTGCTTGTCATTTATTTCCCTTTTTTCCGCTCTGCCTCCACGGGCAGGTTTTGCTGTGCATTAATCCCAAAGGCAAGCTTTTTTTTACACACTTCCGCTGACCTCTTAGGGTCAGGCTCCTCCGAGCTGATTCAGGCTCGTAAAAGCAACCCAACAAAGCTTTTATGGTGTCATTACGGCTCCCTTAAATCCCTCTCCCTCCAGCTCCTAGTCACTCTGCTGCCTCTAATCAATCCGCCAGCACTGCCGTTTGGAAGTGGGCGAAGGAGTGGGGAAGGGGGAGAGAATCTGCAGAGCCACGCTTCACTGGGACCAAGGTCTCTCAGATCTGTGGAGGCTGTGGATCACCCTGGGCCACCTTGAGAGGTCTCAGCCTTCATTGTTATTTTAGAAGAGGGATTGGCAAGCTTTTATCCTGGAAAGGGACAAGTACTCAGTATTTTGGACTTTGTAGGCTGTAGGACCTGTGTCACAAATACTCTACTCTGCCATTTGCCTTAACCCATTTGGGCTACTATAACAAAAATACCATGAACGGGGCCGACTTTAGAAACAAGAAATTTATTTCTCAGAGTTCTGAAGACTGGGAAGTCCAAGGTCAAGCTACTGGCAGATTCTGTGTCTGGTGAGGGCCCATTTCCTGGTTCACAGATGGCACCATCTCACTGAATCCTTACACGGTGGAGGGGATGAGGGCACGAATTTCACTCATGAAAACCCACCCTTATGATCTAACAGCTTTCCGACAGCCTCACATTCAAATATTGTCACACTGGGGATTAGTTTTCAATAGATGAATTTGGGAAGGACCCTATCATCAGACCACAGAACCACTGAGGATAAACAACCTTGGCAGTATATTATGAACAAATGAGTATGTCCGTTTTCTGATAAGATTGTATTCACTAAAATAAGAAGTAGGCAGGATCCTGGCCCCGGGCTATAGTTTGCAGACCCATTTTAGTTGTTAAAAATTCTCCCTATATTCCAAGAATTCCTAGTCTGCTTTTAAGTAATTCTAGACTCCCCAAAATATGGGGTATGCATAGCAAATGCTCCGCTTCAATGGTAGAATGTTATCACCAAAAAAATTTTGGCCAACTGAATTTTAGTTCTCAACCACATTATTTTCTCTTTACTTTCTTTTGAACAATAGAAATTTAACTCTTTTTGTTTGTTCGTTTAACGTCTCTCAAAGTGCTTCACTCAAAAAATAATTTTATGGTGCCACACAGCGCTTTCTTGAATTTTGGATATTCTATTTCCCATCTAATATGCAGGACCATCTAGAAAAATGTGCGTTTATCTACCAGGTCCCTGAGAGCTAAATGAAGTGGTGAGAAGAATTAGTCTGCTGCCTTAAACCTGCCACTCACTTAGCAGTGCCTTGTGAGTTCCGTGGTTGAGGGTAGGGAACCAATAACTGCAGAGAACAGATGTGGGAGCACCCCAAATTCATAATCTGATTTAAACCTTGGAGGAAACCTGTGAGGAACATAGTAAGACCATGTACCAAATGCACCAGATGAATCTCAGAGATAGGAGATAACTTGTCCTGAGGCCTTGGACCAGGGTGGTGAATATTGTGTATATAAACCCACGGCCACGTTCATCCTTTATATTTCCACTGAAGCCAAGTGTGACAGTCAGCAAGTCGCTGCTCATTCTTAGGAACGATTCTCAGGTAGCCTTCTCAATTCCCAGGCAGTACCTGGCCAAGGATGGACCTCTTGATATTACAGTGGACTTGGAATGATGCCCAGCAGCTCTAATCTAGACCAATGTGAAGTGTCCACATGTACAATTCTCCAAGTTTTTTCCTTTCAGCCTGGCTGGAAGGATGACCCTCAAGGTGATCTTAGAATCTAGGTGTTGGAGGACTCAAAGCCTCTGTCTGGTTCCTTGAATGGCCCCGGGCTGCTGCACTGCTATTTCATTGTACTTGAAATAGCATTATAAATCTTTCACCTGGTCCTTCTTTGACATGTTGGGATGTTGGACATGGCCAGGCTCAGTGAACCCAGTAGATGCTGGTATGGGAAAGAACCGGAAGACCCTGACCTTGGGTTTGTGGATTCCTCAAGATCTGGAACGGTGATGTGTAAACTGTTTCCAAACATTTTGGAAAGTATCATGGAATTTAGCCAAATGAGGCTACGTACCCTATCAACCTGCCACCATTTGGGTTGGAATTGTAACCTAGATACAAAGTGACTTATCCAGGTCACACAGGTGATGAAGTTCAGATTCTAAAAAAGAGTCTATATTGCTGGGGTCCTAGTCTTGGTTTATTTTTTTCCTCCATTATTCCTTAGAAAAAAATATATTTGGTTGTGTGTGTGTGTGTGTGTATGTGTGTGTGTGTGTGTGTGTGTGTGTGTGTGGTTTTAATTGAGTTACTTATTGAGAAACAGGGTTCTGTTTGCCACTGTGCCCAAGTCAACAAGGAAGAATTTCTACTACGTTATAACGAAGAGACTTTGGGAGACTTCTACATAAAAATGGACGTTGGAGGCTAAGTTTCAGCTCCATCCAGAGAAAGAGGGATTGAGAGAGAGAGAGAGAGAGAGAAAGAGAGAGGGAGAGAAAGATTAGTAATTTATAGGTTGACATTTTCCTTGGGTCCTCCTAATACTTGTTTATTAGAGATAATTTGCTTAAGCGTGCACGGGGTGGAAGGTCACGCAAGGAAGGTTTTTATTAGTTGTGTACTGAATGGATCGATAGTAATTTGAATACTATAAATCTGCCCTGTTAACAGGTTTATTTTTCATCAGATATTAATTCCAGAGGGTCTCGCCCATTACAGAATGGCCATACACCAGGAAGGGCTGGGGGTGTCTCCTAATCAGGTTCATCTGTGCGTCTTCCTGGGCCTCAACTTGGAGCCTTCAGTGTGGGACAGCAGCTGGAACTGGGGGACAGTAAGAGCAGGAGGAACTGGGTGGACGGTAATGGACGGTAACCTAGGGCTGCTGAGGAAGTGGGAAGAAAAAAATGGCGGCTGGCTTAATTGGCTTATTTTTTCCCTTTTTCTCTCTTCTTTCCCCTCTCCCTCTTTATCTCCTTCTTCCTTCTTTCCTTTCTTCCTTCCCCCCATCCTTCCTTTCTTTCTTTCCCCAATCCTCCCTCTCTTCCTTTATCTCTTTCTGTGTATATCCATCCATCCATCCATCCACCCATTTTATTTTGATTTGAAGACCAACACAGGTATCCAAAATGGAAAGTTTGGAAAAGTGTGAAAAAAAAAGTTGATAAAAGAGCAACAGCTCTCTAATCACAGTGCTGAGAATAACCAGTGGTATGCAAAAGGGCGTCTCTCACCAGTCTTTTTCCCAATCCCAGGTGCATGTGTTTTCAAAACGTTGAGATCATGTTTTTAAAACATATTAGAATTTTGCATTGCTGCATCAATTATGCTCAGTGGAGATGAGAATAGAGATGTGGGAAGAAGAAGCTGGCACTCTCTGTTCCCCACCCTGTCCTTGTTGCCAGGTGGCTGTTAGGGACCTTTGTGGACTATGCAAACCTTCAGAGCATATAGAGTGTGCACATGCCGGCAGAGCGTATGTGTGTAATAGATAACTGTTCAACTTGTATTGATAAACTTGCTTAGAGTGGTTAACGGTGCCTAGGGCACACACAGAGATGGAGACTTCTTATTTTCAGTGCTTGCACACTACACTGTGCTGTGGAATAGTCCCAATTCAATCAAACATCTCCCATTGAGGACGTTCCAGTTCCTCTCTGTGTTGTTATTACTGCTGTTTTAACCCCACCCCCACCCCGCCCTGAATACCACAGCAATAAGTACTCGTGTGTGTTTGTCCTAATACACTGCCAGTTTTGATTTGGGAGCATATAGTCCCAAAGTGAGATTTCTGGGCCAAAGACTAGGTAATATAATTTGGTGTCCTGTGTTTTTACATAACAGTATACAGAAGGTTCCCCCCATATTACTGAAAACTCTTTACAAAGAAGTTGCTTAGCTATCTATCTATCTATCTATCTATGTATTTATTTTTTAGTGGCTGCCAGGGTCTCCACCTGCAGTTCTACCCAAGTTGACTTAGTCTTTTCTTATCACTGAGCCCCTGGGTGGCGTCCAGGTCTTTGCTTTTATAAAGGATGCTGACACAAACCTCTTTCTGCATGAATCCTCGCCTCCCTTTTGCCTTGGCCCTAGAGGTAGAATGATGGGGGCCAGAGGTCACAAATGGAGAAGCCGTTTCAACCTCAGGCTGCAGACAGCCCCATCGCAGGCCGGGCTGCCGGGCCCATCCTAAGGCAGGGGCACTGCAGGAGCCGCAGCGCAGGCCTTCAGGATAACTCCGTTCCCCCCGGGCAGGGCACAGTGATTAATACAGCTTTACCAACATCATCCTTTTGAAAGCCTCATCTAACTGACCTCAGCTCATTCCTGAACCTTCGAACTATCCCGGGGTAGTCTGTAGATTCTCAGCAGACAAGTTACAGTGAGCAGAGGAAACCTTCCCCAGCCCGGCCCGGCCCAGTGCCACCAAAGACGACCCCTGGGCCCCCCCAGGCAGCTGGAGACTCCGGAGCCAGAGACTGGGAAGGAGGGGAGGTTCTTTAGTTCCGTGAGGTCCATTGTCCCTTCTGCTCATATCCACCATTTCCCAACGGGGTGCTGTTCATATTGGGGGCTGCAGGGTGGGAGAGACTGTGTGCCACTCTGCAGGGTGTCTGGGATCTCCACCCCCGCCCCACATACCAGCATCATGCCATCCCATTGTGACAACCAGAAACGCCCGGGTCCCCCAACTCCCCTTTTCATACTTCACCCCTGGATCTCAAGATTCAAATTAATATTTTTCCAAATCCTTTGTTTTATCTAAATAGGTGGCATCTTTGAGTGTGGGCTTTTGCTGTGAGTCCTGGGTGATAATGGTTCTCGACTGGGACTGGAGGGGCAGAAGGAGGGAAGGTAATTAGTGGGGCCTATTATAATGGGGTCACCGGGGTTATCTGTGGTTTCCAAGTAGAGTAACAGGGGTTTTAAAGGCAGGTCTCTGGAGGAGGGAGACCTGGGTTCAAACCCCAACCCCTCCTCCTGCCAGCTTCTGACCTTGGGCAGGTTATTAACCTCTTTATGTCTTTATTTTACTATAAATAGGCCATAATTATAGTTTCAACTGCATAGCTTTGTTATGATGAGTAAATGAGTCACTGTTTCTGAGAAAGTTCATGCCTGATACAGAACAAGCACTGTATGTGTGTGTGTGTGTGTGTGTGTGTGTGTGTGTGTTACACAAATATGTATGGGTGGCTGTGTTTGTGTTTTTCATAATCCCAGTTTGGCAGAGGGGGTCTTAACAAAATCCCTGCCAGAGGTAACAGGGGAGCAGGCTAGAGAACTTTTAGGACAAAAACCTAAGAATATCAGATTTATGTGGTAGGCAAGTCTACATGCGGTGTCCCTAACCTGGGGCACAGCCTTCAAGAGGCGGTCAGGTGCTCCATCTTCCATGTCCAGATGGTCTGTCTCCTCTGACAGCCATTGAGAGCAGCCCACTGTTGGCCTGGGCGGAAGTGGGACTGGCAGACCCCACCCAGCCTGAGCGGAGAGGGGCATGTTCAGAGCAGGAGAGGGCCCCACAAAGGAGGGGGCACCTGTGGCCCTAGTCTTCCCCAGCCCTGCCTGTGGCATTCCAGTGCTGCCTGACCGGCTCCCGTCCATGGAGACCTGGCGGGATCAAGCCAACTGAGAGTTGAGCGAAATGCCATCAACCTCCCAACCTCTGTCCCCCCACAAGGGAGAACTGGAGGGAAGGAGGGACGAGAGAGGAGGATGGGCTTTGTGGGACACTGTGCTAACACACACATGTGACATTCAGAGTTGCCCTGTGAGCAGCCACAGACACTCCAAGACCAACATGGCGTTTCCTCTACGGGAAGACGCACCTGTCATGGTGTATACATTTCTGAGGTTGTGTGCATCCTATAATTGCTGTATTTACTGAACTATCAGCCTTCCTCCCCAGTCCCGTGAGCAGAGCAACAGGCATCTCACTTAGTAACATCTTAAGCAGTAATAATAATTACTACAGCAGACACGGATAAAACAGTGGTCTGTGAATTCTGCTCTTGTAAAGCTCATTTAATACCCATGACAAGCCAGTGAGGTGGTTGCCATGGCACCCCGGCCATTGATGAGGACGTAGAGGCACACAGCACTGACCAGCTGGCCCCTGGTCCCAGGGCTGGTGAGGAACAGAGGGGAGTGGGCAGCAAGGTCTCCTGCTTCCCAAATCTGTGTTCTTTCCTCCACATCACACTGATGTCATCTCTCAACCCTTCCCTCGGTGCTCTGTCTCTGTTCTCAGAGCTTCCAGAAGCCCACACACTTTGGTGGGAATGGTCCTTGTCGTTTTCTCGGCTCTCCTGGCTCTGTGACTGTTTCTTTGTAACACTTCTGTCAGTGCTTTTGCTGCAGGAAGCAAACAGGGATGGTGTCCAGGGGATTCCAAGAAATGGGATAAGGGGCAGCGATGGCCAGCACCATCTTCTAAATAGATTGGTGGACTCAGCCCTCCCCCAAAGGTTCAGAATTGACCTTCGACTTGAATCACTGAAACCCCTTGAGTCAGATGTGATTAGTGTGGAGTCTAGACAGAAGAGTCAAAACTGGTAAACACGTGCTCTTCAGCATCTCCACTCTGGGAGGTGCTGACAGTGCCCGCCAGGTCCAAGCATGCCCCAGGGGCACAGACCTGAGAAAAGCTGTCACCACTTATAAGAATTACCCAGACCCCACATTTTCAGGCGCCGAATGTTCCTGTTGTCTTGGACACACACTGGCCAGTGGACACTGGCCAGGCTCTTGTCCTCGTGCAATCTGGCATCTTTCCACACCCGTCTCTCTGCAACCCCAGCCCAGCAGTACCAGCCTGTACCTGCCTCTCCTGGGCACCAAGATGGCACCCCACCTTGGCCAACCTCCCAGCACCTCGGTGATTCATCTCTGACCCTGAGAAGGTTCTACCTTTCCCAGAAGAGTGGGAGGACAGGAAGACAAAGATAGGAGTCCAGCCCTCAGCTAATGCAGCTCTGAGTTCCTCGTAGTGTAGTCCTGGTGATGACACAGTTGGCTGTGGAGGAAGATGGTGAAAAGTTATCAGTCAGGAAAGGAGGGGAAATTGTTACTTTTTGTATAGCTGTCAGCTGTAGGGACTTCAAGTTTTTAAAGATCTATGAGGTTAGATCTTGGTCCCTAGTACTGACGACTAAACATTATGCTGTATAAAAATCAGGGAACACAAGGAATTTGATTAACTGTCCCACCTCTGGTCCTTTTGTGATCCTAGAGACTTAGAGATAAGAAAAACCACAGATGTATTTTGCTGAACTATTGACCTGTTGGTAAGGCTGGAGGGGGAGAAGCCCCCTCTCTTCTGAATCTAGGGGAAAGTTGGTTCTTTTCCTGGATTTGGAACACTTGAACTCAGAATTAGTGTCCCAAATAGCATCCCACTGTGGTCAAGCCACTGGGCCAGGCAGACAGCTGCCCCTGTGCAATCAGAGCAGAGGAATCTCAATGGGAAATGCTCCTCCAACTTCACCTGGCTTTGGCAGTGAGCTCTCTGCCTGCCCCTGCTTATTTACAGTTTAAAGGGGGAAAAAATGTAATATTTTAAGGTGTATTTGACCATATTTTTTCACCAGGGGCCATTTTCCCTTGAAAAATTCCTTTTGTACATGTTATTTGTTAGTTAAAGGAGACAGGATCCCTCCCTCCCTACCCAAGAACCATTTGTCAGCAGGTGGCCCCAGGATGGATGAAGAGCCTGCCGCACAGATCTGTGTCAGAGATGTGCATTTATCTTCCACGGTTTACGTGGTCAGGATGCAGGGAGGGCCTTTTGTCAAATGCCTGCCAATGGACGTTTGGCGGACCCACTCCGGAACGCCATAGATTTTCTTCTCTGTGGGGTTGGAGTGGAGAAGGTGGCAGGTAAATGGTACCAGGACAGGAATGAGGGCGAGGAGAAATGGGAGCCATGGTTCATGGGGTGGGGGCAGCTTGCTGGACACTGCCTCTCATGGGAAGGGGCCCATCTGTGTTCTAAAGGAAGACAAAAGATCAGGGCTTGGATACCTGAGGCATGACATTAGGAAACCCCCAGGAAGGCCCACAGAGATGGGGTGTGTGTGTGTGTGTGCGCGCGCGCGCGCGAGCGAGACAGAGTAACACGTCCTCTGGCCTTGAGAAGGTATTCAGAGTATTTTCTGGATCCTTTTTTACCTGATATACATTGTCAAAAATGAACTTAGGTGCTCTCCACGTTGTGACTCTGGGCCCACGGATTCTTCTAGGACATGTTCAGAACTATTCAGAGTTTGGAGTTGATAGAGACAAGTGTCACTGTATCACAATGTGACTTGGTTTCAAAAAACAGAACTACCCGAGAAAGTACAAATCATACAATAAAAACCCCGGAATGTTCAGAAGAGGATCTAGAACAACCCTGGGCATCATCGTACGCAACCGAGAGTGCCGGTTAGGAACCTCAGACTCTGAGCCCAAATTCCCAGCTCAAATTCAGCTCAGCCACTTAGATGAGGTGACTCAGGGCAAGGGCAAGACAGATGTGACTCGGGGCAAGACACCGTGTGCTCTAGGATCCTCCTCTACAAAGTGGGTTAGCACAGAGTCACGTGTGCTCCTCTGTGTCATAATTCCCAGGAATTGTAGTTTAGTACCCTGAATACAGATTGCACAAGCACTTACCAAATGCCTCCAATAAACAGAATATGGGAAATCTTCTCTTTCTTTTGAAAACAGGAAAAAAAATTATGAATTTGAATTCATCTAAGCTGTGTATTCCCCGGGCATCAGCGTGTAGAGCTGCGTGGGGTGGGCACTGGTGATAGTGCTCCTTCTTATCTCTAATTGCCACTGTCTCCCCCACGCACAGCCAGACAAGCTGGGCTCTCCAGGCACCGGCCCTCTCAGACTTCCTGTGTCATTTTGCCCTTTCCTCCCCAACCTGCTAATTGTGGACAGTGCCCCCGAGGGAGTCTCTTCTCCTCTTCTCCTTCCTGGAAGGTACCAGAGAGGAATACGCACCGAATCCTGAGCTGGATGAAGCAGACATGAGAAAAGGGACAGGGCTTTGGGGCATTGGGGCTGTGTGTGACAAAGACGGCAACATCCTCTTTTGCCCTCGTACCCAGGAGGACATGTCAGTGGAGGCCAACAGTGGGGCTGGCCTCCTGCTGTGGCTTCAGATACAGCCTTGAGTCCTGACTGCGGGGCCAGAAGCACAGAGCAAGTCTTCCTTCCGTCCGTCCTTCCTTCCTTCCTTCCTTCCTTCCTTCCTTCCTTCCTTCTGTCCATCCGTCCTTCCTTCCTTCCGTCCTTCCTCCTCCTCTTCCTCTTCTTCTTTTTGCTGCTGTGTTAAGTTCTTTTAGACAGTTTGGATTTCTTTTCGAAGATTTCCAAAATTCCTTTCTCAGAGAATTGTTGGTTGGGTATCTAGTGAAGCACGCATTTTGGAAGAAATTACAAATTACTAATTGAGGTGCCTTTGAGAATCATTTCCCTTTTGTTTTGCCTAATTTCCACACTTATGAAATCAAACTTTCAGTTAAATGTTAATCTAGCAATTCAGCCCTCATAAGCCATCTGTTGCCAAGAAGGTCTGTAGGACTCTTGGTTGCGTGTGCTGGCTTGGCTCTTCCAAATCTCTGCGCACAGAGGCCTGGTGTCTGAAGCCTGCAAGCAGATGGCCACTTTTATTTCCAGATTCTTCTCCACGTCCACACTGTTCTCCAGAGACACAGGTGGAGAGCAGGGGTGGCCGACTCAGGCCTGCTCTGCCCGCTCACCTCTGGCTTTGGCTCTTCCCCTTTCTCAGAGGCACCCGTGTAATCCAGAGGCATCAGTATTCACACTCGTGTGTGAACAGCCGAGCTAACATGCACCAGAGGGAAAATATTACTTCTCATAAATGCTCAATAATTATAGTCTTTATTGCATCTGAATCTATATTGCCACACAGAGTGGAAAGCTTTCGGGTTCTATGGGGAAGAGTTGACAGAGACTTGCAGGTGAAAAAGAAAGGAAATGAAACTACATACACTATACAGAGAGGGAAGATGTCTGCATAAACCTACAGACAGAGAGAGAGAGCAGTGGCACCGTGTGTTGACCTCCAAAATAGTGTTAACTTTCTGAAAAACTGAACATATTGAACAGGCTCCTATCAGGAAGGCGTACTTCATACACACTTACATATATACATACACACACATATATTTATTTGTTTATTTATTTTAGTTGTTTATGGGTCTTTAGTATTCTGTTTATTTACATGTGGGGCTGAGACTCGAACCCAGTGCCTTACATGTATTTCTTAAAGAATTATTGTTCATAGTGACTCCTGTTTCCGTGGAGGGAGGGAGATTCTTTTATTATTACAGCTGTTAACTAGAAGAGATGAAAGATGTGAGAGGCAGCTCTCTTCTGCCCTTCTGATTTGCTTGGCAGGACTGAAGTTTTAGGCACCAAAAATTCTTCCGAGCTCCCTGTGACAGGGGCTGGGTGGATGATTTGTCATCTTGCAATAGAGACGAATGGAGTGATTTTTCTAGGCAATTTAGTTCTTTAAAAATTCCTGGTAGTTTCATACCCTAGTTAGCTTTAGGAAACAGAGTTGGGGTGCAGTGGGGAAGTGGGATAAAGATGTAAATATGGAAGCATCGGAGTGCTTCATTATTCTATCTTTCCCTGGAAATGTTTTCATGGAAATTGTTTCTTATGGCAAACGTTCACAAGAAATAACATGGAGCCATGACACCCGGGTTCCCGCCTCAGGTCTGGATGTCCAAAGACCACTGCGTCTCTGGGTGCTCAGACCCACACAAGGGGGCTTCCCAATATGGAAAGGCCCAAGGATAGGGGGTTCATGTGCTTTGGCTCCCCAGAAACTTTTACCACGTGTCCAACTAGGATTAAAATGGCACGAAAGTTGAGTCAAACATCAAGTCCCTTTTGTCAAGGGCAAGAAGTCACCGAGAAGATGAACTAGTTGGTGTTCCTTAGATGATTAAGCAGGTGGTTTGGGTATAACAGGGGTCTGCAAACTGCAGTCCATGTAACTAGCCTGGTGTATGTGTTCGCATGTGATTGTAGTTGCTTTTACACTACCGTAACAGATTCCATGATCGGAACCGTATAGGCTGTGGCATTTGCAACATTTCTTATCTACCTTTTCACAAAGAAGCTTGAGGATCCTTGGGTAAGAAGAAGCCCTCCTCCGGCTACTTATTAAAAGCCCGGTTTTCACTCCTAGCTGGTTGAAGGCCTTGTGAGAGTTCTGTCACTGAAGAGCCATTTGAGATATAATTCAGAGAAAGTTCCTATCCCATCCTATTCGGGCTAAGCAGACATGTTTCCAATCTACAGAACCAAAGAGGCCACGACCAAGAGTAAACACCATCCCCCCTCCACCTAGCAGACGTGGGACCACCCAAAAGAGAGCCTGGCGCCCAGGGAGGCGATGCCCCAACGCCACCAAGATGGCATCTGTTATAAAGGTCCTATGGCGGGGGGTCTGCGTGCTCACGAGCCCCACTCTTCAATGGAGAAGTACTTGGGATGCAGTGAGGAGTTGAAACAAAATTAGTGGAAAAACAAGGAGTTTAAGGGAGCAGGATATCAGGTTTTCTGGGCTCACCACACGTCAGGTGATTTAAGCTAAAAATGGCTTAAAATACCGCAATCACTTGAAGCGCCTTACATAAACTGACCAGGAATCTGGGGCATTCGCGCTGGAGACGATTTTCTCCTCCTCGAGATAAGGGATGGGAATTAGTCATGGGGTGTTTCCAGATAATGTAGTTAACGCCTCATGGAGTATGAGGTGGGCAGGGAGCTCTGCTCCCGGGACCCAGGCGATCCTGCCAGCTCAGAAGGCGCCGGTGCGCGCTTGCTGCCTGGGCAGCTGCGGCTGACCCGTGCCCACCCGAGGCCTCCTCGGGTGTGAAGTGGGGCAAGAAATGCCCCCCACATAGCGGTTGGGTTAAGTTCCTCGTTTATTTCTTCATCCTTCCGCCCGCACGTCCACCCACTCGTTTGTCTCCTGCTCACTGAGCTCCCTGGGCCAGTCCAGTGCTAAGCCTCGGCGGGGTGTGGGGAGCATGGGGGGG
>NW_026000222.1:7698001-7729347 GCF_001458135.2 Marmota marmota marmota | reverse complement strand
GTGCTAAGACGTCGGGCGGGGTGTGGGGAGGCATGGGGGTGGGGGGGCATTTTGATGATTTGGCAAGTGAAAGAGACGTGGGTCATGTCTGGTAAGGTCTTGGCTGGTCAAGGGAGGTACTTCTCAAGGTGGCAGGTTATCCAGCCTTGAGCTGACCCACGTGGCCCTGGGCTTACAAAGGCAGCCTTTTTCTCACATGCTTTTATTTTCTGCCTCTCGCTTTTTATTTCCTGTGTGAGGTCCACCCCCGTGATTATCCTCAGGACAAGGAGTAGATACAGTGAGAAGGTTGGAGCCCAGCCCACTCTTCTTACAATTGAATCCCGTCTCTGTCCCTTACTGGCTGTGTGTTCTTAGGAAAGTCATCAAACCTATCTGAGCTATCACAGAGCCTGGGGAGAAGGGGACAGAGGAAAAGCCTCCTGTCATGCCTTGACCATGGCCATCCCTACTGCTTCACTGTGGCTAGCAAAAAGTGGAGAGAAGCCCGTCTCCTTGGCTGGGAACCAGCCATGAGTTGCCCGTGTTCTGCTCTCCCCGGCTTCACTGTCCCCAGGGTCAAGGTCATTCTGTCTATTCCTATGAAAGGGCAATTCTGTCTCTTGTGTTTTCTGGTGGAATCTTGCAATACAGGGTGGGAGGTGCCGGCTCTGGAATCAGATAGATCAAAGTTCACATCTAAGTTCTCTTACTTGTGCGTGCAAATCGCTTTCCACTGGGGGCCCCTGAGAGATAAGGATAGTAGCAAGCACTTTAGAGGGTCATGGAGAGACCTCCAGTCGGATATCTGGACACTCACAGCATGGAGTCTGGAACAGGGGAGGCCTCAGTAGGTCGGGGCCACATCCTGAATTGCAGCAGACCGAGCCAGTGCCCTCTGTGCTTCTTCATGTCTTGCTGAAACTTGGATCAGTGAGAGGCTCCTGAGCAAGCAGTGTGGCTGCTGGGCAGAGCTTCTGGGCCTTGTCTTCCCAGAAACACCTCCGTTCTCTATTCCAGTGCGACCTCAGCCTACAAGTGACATTGTTACTAACATATTAGATGTAGGTAGCAATAGTCCCTGGGATTTCTTTACAGATAAACCATGCTTTTCATTAAACTTTCTGAAATATTGCATACAAGGCCCTCACCCTTTTCATATTGCAGATCCCCTAGCCAGCAAGAACCCAGGTGAGATCCCACTGGTTTGGAGGAAGGGGAGGAAAGAGCTCCCTTGGGTAAAGGTGATTCAGGATAGCAGGTGGATTGCACAGCGTAGCTCTGTCAAAGGGACTCCATCTGGGGGGAAGCTGAATCAGTGGGTGGGTGGGATCATGGTTTCCCTTATCAATCAAGGCGGCCTGCACTCACCTTTGCACCTGCTGATCAGCCCAATGCACAATCTCTGTGGACGGCTCCCATCAATTTCCTCCCCAGACAGCACACACGTGCAAACGTAGTTGGCTGTTGTTTGCAGCACGCTGCACCCTCTGCCTGGGGAAGGCTGCTGTACTTCTGCATCACCAGCTGTTCACAACTCAGAGGAGACACCAAGATGCCAAGAGCGTCTAGGACATGCGCGCCCTCTCCTGCCATCGGGCTCTGGAGGCACCCTCGGCCTGTTTGCCCTCCAGTTACTCTTCAGGCAAGCCAGCCCCATGGGCCGGGAGCTTTGTAGAAATCACACCTGGAAAGCAAGTGCAGGGACAAGTGGCAGCCCCCAAGGGCTAGAAGCATCCCTTTAGCTCCATGCCTTCTGTGCACGGCCTTTGGAGTCACAGGCATGAGTCTGGATCTCAGTTGTGTCAATTGGGAATTGTGTAGACTTGTGCAAGTGACTTTGCATCTGTTTTCTATGAACTGGGGAAGAGAACGGCAAGCCTAGTTCACAAGGTTGCCGAGGAACCTGGGGGCCCAGGGTGGGGGAGCAGGAGAGCCCCTGCCAGGGTGCACTCGGCCCACTGACTGGCACATCGTAAGTGTTACATGGGTACAGCTCAGACATGAGTCATAACTTGTGGAGAACAACTGGGTCAAAACCACACTGACAATAAATTGGAGGGGAAAAAATCTGCATTTGGTTTATGCGGCAAGTGGGTTTGATGTATTTTTCCTTCGGGATCATGCATTCATATTTGCCAAGTCCCTACTTGGTGCTGCGTGTTGGGGTTGGGTGCTGGGACCCCTCTGTCAGGTTGAGGACCAACAGCACACTCAGCAGTAGGGGATGATGGGCTGTGAGGGCAAGGAGAGGCCTCAGTGACACATTCTCAGAAGCTGAAACTGGCGATAACACACGCTGTTCAGCAAGTTGCCACCCTGCGTGAGAACCCCGCTCAGGGTGCCTCGGTGCCCCGTCCTTCACCACTTCTTTCTGCTCCCAACTTCCGCGGGGTAAGCTGGCTCATCTCTGGCGCTTCCCCTCCTGGAGGCCCCAGTCTGCTGAGTCGGGACTTGCCACTTCTCCATCTGCTTCCCATCTTTCAAAAATTTTGTTGATGTTTCTTGATCACTGACTTAAACATTCCCCCCACCCCCACCGTGTTACACTTTTAATAGAGTTTCTGGGGCAGACAAAAATGTCTAATTTGAATCTACCTTGTCTCACCAGAAGCCTGGAGGAAGCCTGTGCTTTTTGCCCTAGGCCATGTACCCCGACCTGATGGATGGGAAAGGATTATGCAGACAGAAGGCAGTGTGAATGGATAGATGCCCCTGCCTCTGCTTCTGTTGTAGCTGCTATCAGTTGAATGTGGAATGTGTGCAAGCTCCATGAGAGTACGTTATGTGCACGGGCTGATTCAGTCATGAGAATGACTAAAATATATGTATATCAGTATCTCATATTTACAGAAGAAGAAACAGAGGCTCAGAGTGGTTCAGTGTATTTCTTATAGAAACAGAGCTATTGTTAGTCATAGGTTGGGTATCCTGGGAAGCAGACTCTACAACTGAGATTGGCATGCAGAAAGATTACCGGGGTATGCCCTAGGATCCACTCTTGTGGGGTAAGCAGAGTGTGGCAGAGGGAGAACCGAGCCATGATGTAGGAGCAGCAGATGCTTCAGCCAGTCCCAAGGAGATTCTGAAGCTGAGGTGATCCTTCAGAGATGTTCTGAACTGGGCCAAGGAGGCCCAGAAATTATTGAGATGGGGTGCCTCCTGGAGAGAGCTGGATTGGGTCAGGCAGATCCTCTGGTGGAGGGCAGTCCCAAGGATAGATGGAGCCTTCAGAAACAATGACAGCGGCTGGGGAAATGAGGACCTCCTGGTGCAGAATGGGGGCTCGGGGTAGCACACCACAGCGCCCACTGTATACAGCCCCAAGCCCCACTCTGTAAGTGGGTGCAGGGTGGAGGGGTGGAGGGGTGGAGGGAGGGAGAGGCAGGCCAGCTGTTCCAGACGAGGAGCCTGCTTCCCCTGAACCACGCACGGCTCCTGTGACGTCTCATTAGCGAAGTGCTATGTGTGGCAGAAACAGCCTAGCTGGTCCCCTACGTTCTAGTACAAATGTGTCAGAGATTTCAGTCCAGGAGGGAAAGAACCCTTGACTGTTCTTCCTTCCCTGTATCGCTGGCTCCTACCGCTTGAGAATGCGCTTCCCCACACAGGGGAGCCGCTTGGTGAGGTTGGACACCAAAGACAGCTCTGTTTTGAAAGTGGGCACAGTGACATCACCAAGGCCGTGGACAGACGTTCTCGGGCAGTTTCCTCGGCAGGGACCCGTTTGCCCCTTCAGTCGAGGCAGCCCCTCGCGGAAGCTTGGTGTATTCGAGTTTTGTCACCTTGGATGAAGTTACCAAAGAATGACATGACAAACAGCGCTCCTCCCCGTCCCCACCCGCTGGGGCGGCGAACGACCTGGGACCTTCTGTCTCTAAGCACGTGCTCTAATAAGGCCTTGGAAGCGACAGAGGCTCCAGAGGGTTGTCTCTGTTCATCAGCCTGATATCGGGAGGGAGTAAATCCTGCGCCTCTTTAGACCCTGGTTCCATTATTGCCTGGGAAATAACTCCCAGTCCCAGGATTCCCTGTGTTCCCCGTGGCCCCAGCCTCTCTCCGCCCTGGGCCTCACCTACTGGGTCTCTGTTCCCTCCTCCCACACGGCCAGTAGGGGACAGATGCTTAGCCACCATGACGACTGGAGGGCCAGCTGCACAAGTGGCTATTGTCCTTCCTGTCACCAGGCTTGCAAGCCAGGCATCTGGGAGACGAGGCCATCAGATGTGGCAACCAGAGAGGAAAAAAGCAGAGTAAGATGCTCCTGGTGTCCCCGTTCTCCTGAGTTCAGCATTTCTCTGAACCGCGAAGGCAGGAGAGTGCCAACTGGAGCCGGTGCGTCATGAGACCGCCCTGGTGATGCTGCAGGTGACCCACACCTGCGGAACCGTTAACCCCAGCGCCGCCGGCTTGCAGGACGCTCCTGCAATTTACTGAAGCAGCCCGCCTCCTCAGGCCCGCAGACCCCTTCGGAAGACCTTCTGGCTGGGGATTGATTGTCCCAGGCCACCCGCAGGCCGACTGGGTCCTCCTGTGGCTTGAGGACACCAGCTTGGAAACCAGGGAGTTGAGGACACAGGAATGGAGCCCCGTGAAGCTCTGGAGCAGCCTCCAGGGAGATCAGTGACCCCAGCAGGGAATATGGAACCGCTTCATGGATCCAGTTGGGATAAATGTTCCCATTGACTCGTGACTCCAGGAAGCTCTAGACGGTGCGTCTGTGGGGTCAGAGCGACCGTGAGCCAGGAGCCTGAAAACAGGCTCTGAACTGAGGAGATCTCTGTTTGGATCTTAATGCTGGCACTTCCCAGCACCCCCATTAGTCTCCGTCACCCCTTTACCATCGCACCACCCAGTGAGGTGAGGTTGTGGGAATCAGAAGGAGCCAGCAGCCATTAGCACCCCACAATCCCTGCTGTTGCTGTTGGAGATGGCACCGGGGTGGCAATGGCCCTCCTCGCCCACCCTCCCCCAAGCCAGTCAGAGGCCTGGCCCAGCCCTTTACAGCTGTGAGGAGGTGGCTTCTGGGAGAGTGACCTGACTCAAGGGGAGTAGCTGGGGCCCAGGGACAGGTGGTCTCTATGGGGAAGGACTTTGTCCCTCCCAGGGCTTGGAGGGGAAGGAGGAGATAGAGGTCAGCCCGAAGGAGAATTTATGACCCCGCCAAAGGTCAACCTGGAGCTGGGAACAGCACCCTTTGGTTCTCGGGGCTTTGGGGGAGTCCCACCCCCAGGTCCAGCTGGGCTGGCCTGAGATTGTCTTTCACTTCTGAAATCTGGAGTTTGCCATAGGTAGATGGGGAGTGAGAGGGGGACACCAGGACAGGCCGCCTCATGCCCGGGGGTGTGGCAGATGCCACCAGCCATCGCCTTGTCCCTGGCAACCATCTGCTTACCCACCACTCTGTGCTCATCTCCTGGGCAGCCTGCTCACCTCCACCATCAGAGGTCCAAATCCAGCCACTCCCAGCACGCTGTGGTCATCTGCACGTCAGGATCAAAGCCAAATTAAACAGCCACCTACCGAAAGGCTGCAAATTCACATTCCTTCATAGAGTGGCTCACTTCTGACCTTCAGCTCGTGGGTTTCCGGCCTCTGAGTTGGGGACCTGAAGGGCTGCCTGACTTCTAGAATAATATAGAAGAACGGGTTTTCACATTTTGAGGCAAAAATTGAACTGGAGGAATAAGAGAGACGGGGCTAAGTGGCCCTAGGATGCCTACTAGAAATTGTATCTGGTCCTTTATGGAAAAAGGGCATCACCCTTAGTATTTGGAGGACACTAAGTCAACCAGTGCCACTCATGTACCTGAATGGCACTAACACCCCACAGGGAGAGACACATATATTTCTCCAAAATTTTTACTATAAAAGCTTTTTGAATAGAAATTTGAAAGAATATTGTAGCACCCACCACAGGCCACCTACACTCCTACTGGGCTTCTTCTTTGTAACTGGATTTGCCTGCTTGCATAGATGCTCTATCTGCGCATCCCATTCCCAGCCCCCATTGCTCACGGGTATTTGGGAATGTAGAGGAGATAGGTAACAGGCCTGGGTGAGGGGTCTCTGGAATTTAACAAAGGATCATGGTAGTTCTTTAAATGTTGATGTCCCAGGGGCACGGACATGAACTTAGTTCTGGCCCCCTGTGGCCAGAGGAGCCGTGGAATTCATGGCCAGCCTGGTCCCTGGCTTGAAGAAATAGGGTGTTTGCTGCATGGATTTCTAGTCTAGACACCAGAAATTTCCCGCTACTGAAGCCCCTTGAGTGAGGGGAAAGACAGAATATTTCCACCCGTGTGCTTCTGTCTTTAAACTTGCAATCAACAGAATTGCAGCTACCTTTTCCCAGTATTTGTTGAGCGGGGATGACCCCATGTTTCACCCATCCCAAGGAGAGCCCCTCGAAGTGAGTGCTATTAAGCCCACTTCACAGATGACGAGACTGCATTTTCTCACCTGTCACGGAGCTGCCAGGTGGCCAAGGCACGGGTCCAGCTGAAGTGTCTCTGGCTTCAGCTCTTGGGCTTTCCCTACCATGCCTCGCTGCCACCCAATTTGCAAAAACACCCATATCTTTCCTCCTCCTCCATTTCCCTCGAGGACAAAAGAGGCGGTATTGATTCCTGCTCAGTGGAGGTTAGCAAGGGCCTCTCTCTCCCTTCCCAAGGTGAGCACAGAGGGTTTGTTAATGGAAAACTACAGGGAGTGGGGACTGTCTCTTCCCTGGCTCTGCGGGAGAGTCGAGCTGGATTTGTACATGATGATGCCCAAGCTGGCTCTGCTCCCTACAGATCTAGCTTTGCCGCATTCTTCAAGGGCTCCGGAGAGTTCCCTGTGCCATCAAATTAAGTTTGGAAACTTCAATAAACAAGTCCCGAAGGAAGCTGTCAATTAATGCATTTACAATGAAGTATCATACTTGGGCAAAACATCTTCAAACACCAGCGCTGTTTCCCAGCCATTAAAAAGTGTGCGCGCGCTGCTTGGTTTCCATAGATACCAGAGGTAATAGCCTCCTTCCTCTCATTGAAGAGTGAGGATTGTTTGGTATCTTTCTTTCTTTTTTACCTTTGTCTTTCTTACTTTTCCCCCTCCATCCCTATTTATGAAAACTAAAGATAACCAAATTGAAACCTGGCGCTATAATTGGTGGGAGGAAGACAGCTTGATTCGCAGGCTCGGGTGATTTCAGTTGCGCTCACCTCCTTATTATCTCATGACTTCCACAAAGAGTGCTGGTATGTGGAGGAGGAAGATGGAGAATTTTCAATTGCTCAGAATGTGTTTCCCCCGTCCAACAGACTCCGACTCAAAAGGAGTCTGACTGTTCGTGGTCTGTTGAAGAGCAACTGAATTCTGGCGGAGTGTGCAGAGGAGATTGGCAAACTACAGCCTGTCACTGCCTATTTTTGTAAATAAAATTTTATTGGGACCCATCCCTGTGCCTTCACGCACGTTGCCAACAGTGGCAGGGTTGTGCAGTGCCTGCAGAGCCTAAATGACTTCATCTCTTCCAGAAAATGTGTATTGATCCTCTGTACGTAGGAAGGAGTCGGGGTCCGTGACTTTAGGCAAGTACTTAGTCTTGATGTGACTCAGTTTCTGCACCTTTGAAATGGGAAGGACCCTTTCACAGGGTTTTTGCACTGTGGTTGGATGTAGGAAGGGGATAAGAGAGATTATTTTCACTGGAGATACTCTGACTAGCAGGGCGCAGTAG
Organism: Marmota marmota marmota; assembly: GCF_001458135.2. Lineage (NCBI taxonomy): Eukaryota > Metazoa > Chordata > Mammalia > Rodentia > Sciuridae > Marmota > Marmota marmota. Next base: position 7,721,642 of record NW_026000222.1, on the reverse strand, counting down.
GGCACACCTGTAATCCCGGTGGCTTGGGAGGCTGAGGCAAGAGGATCACAAGTTCAAAGCCAGCATTAGCGAGGCCCTGAGCAACTTAGTGAGACCCTGTCTCAAAGTAAAAAATAAAAAGGACTGGGGATGTTTAGTGCCTCTGGGTTCAATCCCTGATACTAAAAAAAAAAAAAAAAGAGATTCTTGGACTAGAAAAATCTAAAGAAGAAGCCCATCTTAGGCTTCTGAAAGTTTTTTTTTTTTTTTTTTTTTTCAAAAATCCAAGAAAAACATGTAAAAAGCCACGTAGCTCAGCTATGGTCTCTGGGCCTGGAGTATGCTCAGGGTCTCTTCCCTGTGAGGTGACAACCTGGGAGGGACTCCATTCTGCAAGGAGAAGGCAAACAAAAGAAGCCACAATCATCTAGGAAGAAATCTTTAATTTCTATTCAGCTTTAAAGAGTTTGAGAGAGCCCCCCTCCTTAACAAACCAGTTCAAGTACATGCCTTCAGATTATAAAAGTACCTGAAATTGCCTAGAATATCAACATGCATAGCTTGTTAATATTTACATATATTTACATAGGGAAACAAGAGAAAGATCTACAGTTATTTACAGTCTACAGAGGGGAAGAGAAAGGCAGCCTAATTGTATTTCCTAAAATACAGTACATGAGTAGTCAGCACATGCATATGGAGATAATATTTGCATGATAGAATGCAATTTTTTTTTAAAAAAAAAGACATACCTTTGTAACTTTCTATGCTAAGGTATTGCATAATCAAGGTGATTTTTTTGTTGTTTGTTTGTTTTGTTTCTAGTCTATTTGCATCAAGTTCTTTAAAATGCTCACTAATACCCAGGCAGAATTATTTACCCTGGCAATTAAAGCAACAGCACACACGATCATTTCCTACTAACTAGCAACAAGCTGCTGGTGAATGAAATATCTATTGTTTCTCATTACCCACCGACCACTGTGAAGAGATCTCTCGGTGTAAAGGCAGTGCCTAAGTTATCACCATTAATTATGGAAGTAATATAAATGAGACACTCTCCACAGTATGTTCTAAATGAAATATTAACAAGGCCAGCGTCTTTGAGCCTGAGAAATGATCTGTTCTGGTGAGCTCTCTATGAAAATGCACATACCTAACCAAGACAGGCCCGACTTGACATGGCAGGGCTAGACATCGGGGCCGGCCTCTGAGGTCTGAATACTGCAGAGTGTATCCTCTTAATTCATTTTGGGAAGACAGAGTCAAGAGTTAATTCCTTAGCATGAGGTGTCCCCATCAGGGACCCTGTGTGTCCCTCCCCCAACGCCTTTTCATAACTACGTTGTAGAATATATATGTGACCTAAGCATAACGGAACCATCAACCTTAAAATCTAAACAAACAGTGTGTTTGGGGTTTGCTCTGAAATCCTGGCTGCTCACAAAACATTCAGTTCTTGGTTTTCTTAATGAGCTACTGTGGCAGGCAGACCGAGTGGGGTCGTTCCATGCAGAAAAGAAGGGGAAACTGTTTGCTTTACTGGTAGTATGGACATATTCTTTGTACCACTATGTGAGAACTAAACCCATTAATTCTGCCTGGCAACAATTTCACAGGCTTATTTCAATATACATGGCGAATACAGAGGCATACATTTATGTACAGAATACAGAGAGAGCTATAAAACAGAGGTTAAAGTCGAGTTAAAAAAATGTAAAATGCTTCGAATTAACACAAGCTAAATATCTTCTTTTATCTCTGACAAACACTCGTCTGTCCTTCAGCATAGAGGTGGCCCAGATGGGAAATTGCAGTGACAGGCCATCCGATTTGTCCCACGTGGAAGGAAGATGTTATCAGGAAGATGGTGGCCAATGTCTTCTGCTTGGCCAATGCCAACGAAGCTGTGGAAAAATGGATACCCCAGAGCAGTTTCCCATCCCAGCAAGAGAACTTCCCATTCAAGGAGAGACTGAACCTAAAGCGACGTGGGTACGGGCTGACGTCAGCAGGGAATGCCCGGGGAATTCTCTCATGGATGGAAGGCACCGTCAACAGTCCATGATCTTATTTCTGAAGAGAATCCCTCAGGTCCAATCAGTCCAAGAGCACCTATGGCAGGCATAAACTCACCCCCGAGGGTCGCACTGAGCCCACTCCTTCCTTCCCGCACTAAAGTAACCCCACCCCTTCCCAACAAGCCTGTCTCTGGTCTCAGAAAAAGGGAACAGTTCTCATTATTGTACCTCCATTCTTTAAGACACGAATCCATTATGGAGTCCTTGGAACGTTTATGGTGAAAATCCTGGCACATGGGGAAGGTATGAAAAGGGCCTCACTTATTTCAAGGAAACATCTAGAACAATCCATGGACTTGAAAGCAGAGCTCTGGCAGCCCGCCCAGGTCTCTCTGTCCACAGGACAGCTGAAGTTGAGAGCTGCCCCTGCCCCCAACCCCCACTCTAGAGCGAAGGAGGCTTTGGAGTCCTTGGGTAGTTGGGATTGTCTGCCTATTCCTCCCCCCAATTTAAAGCTAAGGAAGGCAATTATATTCTTTGGTCTTTAAAGAATTCTTTTCAAGGTTCCTTCTGGAACCCCTGGTCTTGTGCCTCTTAGAGGAGGGATAACAACCCTCTTGGGGACTTTTCAGCTCACCCTGCCCTAAGCCAGCCTCTGTACACGCCTCGGAGATGGAGCTAGAAATGCATGTGTTTGGTCAAGGACCTGATCAGATTTAGGGGTGTCTTATTTGGGGTGCCTGTTTTACTGCACACTGGAAAGTCCTCACACCCCCACCCGCCCGGTCAGCATGAGCTTCTCTCGGAGCTTATGGCTGTCATTTGAAAGATGACCTTCTTTCTCCTGCTCCAGCTCGCTCAGTGTGTCCTCTGCACATTTGGGCCGTGGTCTGTGCTTGGACCAATTGCATTTACTGATAGATTGGTGTAGCCTATTGCTTGGCTGTCCCTCAGAGCCACTGCCATTAAACCCTGGCCACAGACTGTGTCTTCAATGTCACCTGGGGAATGGCATTCTTCACCTTGGTGGGGACAGTCGACTGAAAGGGAACCTGAGCCTGTCGACACTTGTCAGCCTGCTTTTAGCAAAGAAAGTGCTCGCCTGTGGCCAAGCGTTGTCAGGCCCACGGGCTAAAGTGGGCGTGTTGCCTTCCATGGGGCGCAGAGGCTCCGTGTGGTCCAAACAGCTTCTCCAAAACACTCTCTCACACTTTCAAAGCCCGAAAACAAATATCTGTGCTCCTGATGTTCAGTTTTTCCACATGAGAAGCAGAGCGCACGCCCGTCTGTAAGAAACGCTAAGAACAGCCTGTAAGTTAGCAAAGCTCCTGAGGGCTTATGAAGAAAGTTGAATTTCAATATTCACAGGGAGTATTTGCATGTGTCTAAGTCTGTATTGTCCAAGGCCTCTGTCGGATTCAACTGTTAGAAATTTGTAGAAATTAATTTGTTGGAGACCTGCTGGGGTGGGGTGGGGTGGACTACACCTTTCCCCTGCAAATCTGACGGAGCGTGTTGGAGCGTGGTCCTACGAAAGGTCACAGAGATGACTTAGTCTTCACGGATTTTGATGTTCATGCACTGAGGAGTAGGTTTCTTAGCTTGGTAAATCAAGTGCCTGGAGGTGGCATTTAAAATCAGATGACCTCTTTATTAAGGTTCGTTTGCTATTGAATCATCCAAGGGGACGCTGAGTCTTTGTTTTTGTTAATCCAAATGGATATGATTTCAATTTAGTTCACCGGCTAAATCAACAATGGAAAATCTCCTTTGAACACTTCTCAGGGGAACACACGACAAGTCAACACATGGAGGCGACGCCTGGGATCACTCTGGCCAAATGTGACCTGCCTGAGAGTCGAATGGGAGACAAGAGGAAATGGGCAGATGGGCAACATGGCAATATCTGTGCCATTTATTTTGGAAGGAAGACTCCTGTACCAACTCCTATGGATTCTGGAGTTAGTTGGTATCTATGTGGCTTTGGACAATGGCTCTGGTCTCTGGGGCTTCTCTGTCAATGGGGATGCTAACGGTCCCTGGCTCGCTGAGAGGGTGTGAGCGTTAGAATATGATTCTTACAAGGTTCTTTGGGGAGGCCTGGCAAATGGTAACTTCTCTTTAAGTGCCAGTCATTGTGACCTGGTGAAAGGTCCCCATTGGCTGGAATTCACTGGAAAGCAGAACAGAGTTTGGGGGGCGGAGTCCTCTCCAGGGTAGATGTCTGTTCTCTTCTTCTCCCTTCCCTGATTTTGGCAGATGTTGGCCTGTTTGCTGATTAGCGCTTCTTCCAAACTGCCTTGTGCAATTCCATTACGCAAGGCTGCCGCGGGGGAAGAGGGCACCGATTGTTTCGGTCCCTGTCATCAGAGAGGCCATGAGCGCCATTCCTGTGCAAACTGCGCTGCTGTGTGAACTGGCGGAACGTGTGGCCGATGTGTCCACTGCAGAGAGGGCTCTTGGGCAGTGGGTGGGGAACACACCGTCTCTTGGAGGGGGCTGCTGTCGTCGCCTTTCAGATCAATCTGATGCCAGGTGGTTTGCAGAAGCAGCTCTGCCCCAAGCACCAAGGTGTCTGCCGGTGAACTCCACAGCCCACCTTGCACCTGTCTTGTGGCAGGGGAAGGAAGGAGAGGGAGTCATGGCAGCCATTTATTCCACCCCCTCCCTGACCCCTCCCTGATGAAACATCATCCTGCCTGGGGTATTCAAGCCCCTGGACTTGATGGCTGGCTCTGCCTTTGGGGAGTGTGTGCTCTGGCTAACAGACCCCCCAGGAGTAATCAGGAAAGCTGTGAGGTTTGAAGAGGCCCCTGTCTTTCCTTTTTGCTACATTAGCTCACTTCAGATTACCTCTTTGTCCCAGGAGTTCAACTCTGGCCACTGCCCTCCTTCCCGGCCTTTGGGGTTCCAAGCCGGATCAGCTAAGTGCCCCGTTCCCTTTCATGACTCTACTTTTTGTGTACATTAATGCATTCAGCATCTGCCGTGCAATGTCCTGGCATCGATAGGTTGTGATAAAGCAATCTTAGAATGTCCCCTGCTCTTGCCATCATTGAATATGTGGATACGCCATGAATCTGTGTTTATTTTAAAATACATTCCATAGTTACATCTACTTGAAGACAGGAATCTATCCTTTCTTTTAAATAAGCATGCATATTAAAGCAGAGAAACCTGAAAACTAAACATTAATTGTATCATGTGTCCTTATCAGAACGTAAGTATTATACCAGAGTCCTAGCTGATGCATTACACGTGTCAATATGCGGATTTTTTTTTTCCTTTACAACGTATTGTTTATCAGAAACCTCTGTACTTTTCCTTTAGAGGAGTCAATATTCATTTATATTCTGTGCTGACAGCTACAAATTGATGACTAGCAGTTATCAAATAAATGTTGATGAAAAGAGGCTACTTAACATTTTCATCCCAACAAGGGTTCTGGAAGGATGGATAATTTAGATCTCAGGGCCTCCGCTACAAACACACAGCAACTGCTTCCTAAATCCCACCTTTCTCTAGTGGAAGATTGCACCGCAAACCTGACAAATGACTTCTGAAAGAGAAAGATGCACCCTTATTACAAGGATGCTCTTAGCTTAATCCTGAACAAGAATCCTAGGTAATTTTACATACACTAGAAAGATGGATGGCACAGTTCTCCTCTGGAAGCTCACAAATGTTTGACTAGATCAGAAATGGCGTTCAGGCATGATTGAAGATTCTGTTGGGTTTCCCAGAAATTATCAGTCCCGTGTCAACACCCTGCCTCATTGCCATCACAGGGGATGGAGGTGCTGCTTCCCCGAAGGTCCCGTGATCAGCAGCTGCTTGCAACCTACTGATAAATTGTTCTCAAAAAAAAAAAATCACTTAGGGGAACCCACAGCTGCAGCCAGTGTTTATATGTCAAGGTGTTATTATTTTATCACAGTGGATCAGTAGCAATGGTGACAGATATTTTACACCAGAGTTGTTAACATTACTTCCTTCATACGGCTCTTTCATCTTTTCTGAATTATGTAGCGATGCCCCCAAAAGTGGCATGAAAGTCATTTGATGGTGATTAAAGTGCTTCTTTAAAAATTTTTTTTATCAGTTTAAAAATGTTTCATCTTGTATCAGCAGTGCCAACTTGTTTACTAATGAGATCTCGCTAACGTGGCTCAGTCTCATGCTGATGATACACAGACCAAAAAGCTGATGAGCGAAAAACAAGAACTTGTTATTAAACTGTCGTCACATCTGATCATAGAAAGATGTCACTCAGAGCTTGCCATTAGGATAGCTGGAAAGAGAATTCCCCAAGAAGCCCAAGGAGTAGCGGGCATGGGGCCAACAGATATTGTCCAGCATGGCAGGACCATGCCAAGTCAGAGGGAGACTTTGCCAAATGTATTCAGCTGATCTTTGGATAAGGTGATCTTGCTTTCAGGGGCCCTCCTGTGCTGTTTCTCAAAGCCAGAGCCACTGGCAATGAAGTTTAGATTATATGCCACTCCAAACCTGGTGGCAGGAACCAAAGCCAACTCTTGATAAGAAACAAAACAAAACAAAAAACTGGGCTTTCTGAAAGTCATGGTTTTTGGCATAGTAGCCAAATGTTGGCTCACCCAAAATGAGGCCAGTGGCCATGCTTGCATATTCCATGCTGGGAAGGTACATTTCCCTGCTCTCCAAAGTGACTACAAAGTTTCTTTGCAGAAATAGCAGTCCATCAAGGCCAGAGGGCAACACAAGACCATTTTAGATGCACAGAGTGGCAAAACACAACCTTGAATATGTGGATACAACATGGGTTTGAAAGGGTTCTGCTTTGCTTTCCCAATTGGCCTCCTGGGTCTTAGAACCTGTGGAAGGCCAGTCTGGTGATGCACCAACACTGATATCATGACCTCTCAGGGATTGGGGAAAAGGGGCTAGACCTCGGTATGAACTGACTGCATTCTCGCCCACTTGGAAGTCAATGGCAAACCACCTGACCGTGACCTGGTGGGTTTTGCAGCTGCCAAGTAAAATGGGAACCCAAGACAGACTACCCACAATTTCTGCAAACACCATCTCCACGCGAACTCTCCTGGAAACCAGGGAGGGGGATGTTTGGCTTAGTTATCTGGGTGAACCTTGTAGTCCCCACATCTTCTTTTCTGTCCCTTTATGTCCCTGTTCCAGCTTGGGGTGCAGGGTAGACCATTGGAAGGTCTTCAGGTAAATGTGCCAGGTGCTAAGCTGGGGGTTATTGAGACTAATAATTCATCAAAGGGAAATTTGGATGACCCGAACTCACTTCCATTAGACTCTGGCCACACAAGTGAGTTGGGAAAAAAAACTGCAGAAGCCAAGGCTTAAACAGGCTGTTTGGGGAGTGGGCACAGTGAGGGGGCTGGGGAAGAAACAAACCAGTGACTGTTTAATTAAGTTCAAGTCCTGTCGGCTCAAATTCCAGACTAATGGAACTTGTCCCGTGGAGTTGAGCAGCCAGGTGTTACCAAAGCTTGTGTCTCACACTTGACACCTGTCCCACAATCTAGTCACTTGGCTGCATTCAACCGTTCCATGGTCAGTCCAATTCAAAGGTGACCACTGACCCTGACCTTGAAGTCAAAACAAAACACAACATCAACAAAACAAGTCTGCTTTATACCACTTTCCTAAAATCATAACACCTCGGGGTCCTGGTTCTTAGCATGGCCCTGGCCCCTGATGATTCTGAGTACAATCACAGCAAATGCAAACCAAATCACCATTTAGGCAGATGCCCCTCTGAGAAGCAACCTGCTTTTACACTGTGTAGGGGCTGGAAAATGGTGACCTTTGGGTGACTGGGGATATTCATTTCCCCCACAATCAAACATCCCTAATGTTTTCCTCAAGGCGCCCCATCTGCAGTCACCTGTTCCGGTCCTCTTTGGCAACCCCCTCCCCATCAGCTGATAATTAGTTGATGCAGCAATGGCCGTGATACACATAAATAATCATAAGGTGCCAGGTAAACTGTATTGGTTTTAAATTAGAGCCATGCGTATCGTGTCTCCCCATGAGCAGCAGCCTATTATTTTTAATTATGGCCTGCAAAGCAAAGTGATTTCTTGCCCTCTTTACAGCATCCTGGCAGTATTCTGTCAGTCGAGATGACGTGGTGCCCCATCAGCACACATATCCCCAGCCACAGCCCCAACTGTCACATGCCAGGCGATGGAGAGTGATCAATGGCATTCATTGCAACTTGCCTTTTGAAGTGCGCCTGAAGGAAATACACCCCCTTAGTCACTGTCCCGTTGTAAATCCAGGACAAATACGGCATTTAGGAACAGTTTTTTTTTTTTCTTTTTGGACATATTAACGTGTGTCTGTGTGGGCATGTGTGCAGAGCATGTCTCTGTGTGTTCTAAACATTCTAACAGCCTAGCAGACTCTTCCCCAGCAGCACCATGGGCAAAGAATAAAGGACCGATCTGCCTCTAGCCCCACTCGGGTTTTCTACCTGATGGGCTGTAATTAAGAGTGAATAATCCAGACAGAAAGTTCTAGAAAGATCTAAGTGTCAAATTACATTACACATTGGGAAGCCGAGGGTCGATGGATGTGTGCCTATGTGTTAGGAAGGATTCTGTCTTTTCTCTTCGCAGAAGAGGCACCTGGCAGGAGGTATTGACCAGTGTCTTTATTTTCGAAGCTTCTTCCTGTCGGAGGGGTGGAAAGTCACACAAGCTTTCCAAGTGGAGTTTGTGAACTTGTCTTCCCATGACGGTCATGGTCATGGGCTTCGAGCTCAGTACCCTTGACCATGTGACATCCAACTCGGGTGACCCGGGCGGAGGGACACTGGCTGGTCCCTAGTCAGAAGGACATCTCCCTTGACTTACACATTCTCTTTCTTTTTTTTTTTTTTTTCTTTCACCTTTGATTCCAGCAACAGGGAGCTGCCACCACGGTGTACTGCGCAGCGGCTCCGGAGCTGGAGGGCCTGGGAGGGATGTACTTCAACAACTGCTGCCGCTGCCTGCCCTCGCCAGAAGCCCAGAGCGAAGACACGGCCCGGGCGCTGTGGGCGCTCAGCGAGAGGCTGGTCCAGGAACGCGTCGGCGGGCAGTCCAGCTAGGAGCTGGGGCGACGATGGCTCCCACGCCCCTGCACCTGTGCGGCACCACTGGCCAATGCCAGCCCCTCCCACTTAGCATCCTGGGGGCTTCCACGACCCTCCAGCGCAGATCCACAAAAGAAGCAATTGCAACAGAGCGAAAAATGTTAAGCACCACGGGGAAGCAGGGAATCGTCGCTTTTCTGGGGTCAGGGTGGGTGTGGGTCCCTTGCTTTCTGGTGGTGGCCTGATGGGAGGGGAAAGCTTGATGGGTGTGCAGTTCTTTCCCTCACTGTAGAAGCATAGCAACTCACTCTCAGTTTTGGAACAGCCTGGTGTGTCCCCTTATCCCACAGGGCCACCACCATGGCCATCATTATAGTCAGAGGCTGGCTTTCTCCTGCGTAGGGAAGAACAAGCAAATGCCCATCCTGTCATGCTGCAGAGACCCAGGAAACAGTTATTCATTCCACCAAGTCTGAGGCAGCTTGACAACTTCCTGGAGAGAATCTCAGAACCTGGGTCTAGCCATCTGAAACGGGGACACCCAGAGACGCAATGCAGTGGGCGGGGCTAGCGGGCAGAAGAGTGCCGGTCCTCCACTCCCTTGCCAAAGCCATCCAAAAAGTTCTTTAGAGATTATAACCCATTTTGCAAATCATTCCTTAGCTACCTAGATGGGCAAGATGGGAGGCAGCATGTCCTCAGGGGTACATGGAATATTCTTGGGGTGGGGAGTAAAAATACTTCCCTCATTCTTCCCTCGAAGGTTCCAGAACAGCCCAGTGGCTGGGTTTCCTGCCTGCTGCTGCTTCCTCCTGTTCCTCCCATCCCATGCTTAATAAAAGAGCATGCTTGGCTATTTCACCTGAAGTTCGTTTAAAGTTTCTTTAAAAGTCCCTATCGTCTCTTTAAAAGTCTGTGTCAGTTTTTTTTTGTTTTTGAATTTTTTTTTTTTTTTAGAAAAGAAATCTAGAGGAAAAATAAAGCGCTTCTGTAGACGCCAGGAAGACACCATTCTTGCTTCTTCTCTGAGTTCGTGTTGTGTTTTGTGCTTTGTGGCTGTCCATGGGCCAAGTTGTCTCACGCGGTTAGCATGCCAGCGTCGTATTTTCTGTTAGAGAAAGAAAGAAAAAGAAAAGTGACTACCGTTTGATTTCACCTGAAGAGGCTCTTTATTACTTACGCAGGGTTACTGCAGCCCTGGGAGCTCGGCTTCCCGGTAGGCACCCAGCTCGTGGTGATGCAGTGTCAAACCAAGGAGGTCAGCCAGGGACTCTTCCCTTTCCATTGACCTGCCACACCCTTAAGGACGTCCCCTAGGTCTCAGAGACCAAGTCTTCCTGCATCCTCAATCCACCCGACAGTCATCTTGAGCTAGATTCTGGGAATTCAGAGTTTAGGTAAGGGAGTGAGGAGAAGAGGAAGTCCACTCTGGCATGAGGGAGAGATGCTTTTACTGAAGTACTGAGACCCTGAGGGTGGCATGTGTGTCCTGTCCCCCTTCCTGAAAATGGTAGCGTCAGTCTAGGCAGCACCATGCATCAATCGCTGGGCCTCCACCCAGTGGGACACCGTCGCTCTCCCCTAGCCCAGGCCTGGCTACTGCCTCGCGTCAGCTATGCTGTCCCTCAGAAAATCCTTAGTATTCCAGGACCGTTAAAAGTACGAATCAGATAATGTCACCTTCCTGACATCCAGGTAACCCCACTTACATGGGGTCATCACAGAAGACCCAGCCCCAGCTGAGCCAGCCCAGAGAAGGAACGCCACAGTGAACCCACAAGAAGTGCAAAAATTAATAAAATTGTTATTTCAAGCCACTTATTTTCAGGGTTGCGTGTTCTACAGCAAAAGCTAACCACTCCAACGTCCTGTTTCACTGAGCGAAGTCCGCATTTTCCAGCGGTGGCCTGAGTTCTCTCATGAGCTGGTCCTCGGGCACCTCTCTCCTCCCCGATGGCCACCTCCCCTGCTCTGCTAGGAGCCGCGCTGGCTTCCTGTGTCCCTCCAGCAGGCCACCTGGGCCTTCTCCAGGTCTCTGTACACCTGTTATCCCGGCTAAAAGCTTTCCTCCCGGAGGTCTGGATGGCCTCCTCCATCGCTGCTTCCTGATCTCTGTTCAAGTGTGACCTGTGTCCAAAGAGGTGACATTCCCAGCCACTCCACTTGCGCTGTCACCACAGTCAGCCTCCCTTGCCCTTACTGTCATATGAAGACAATACTCTTGGTCATATGACGAGTTTCTTCACTGCCCTTCTCCTCCCTGTATCAGAGACCCCATGGCATTTGTCTTCTTCACAGTGTGGCCACGTGCCTCGAACTGCTCCTGGCACATAGTAGGTTTCATAAGTAACCTCCAGGGGAAGGATCCTTCTTGCCCACCAACGTTTCTGTTCATGAAAGTAATTTCCACCATTGTGACAACTGCGAGCTGCACACCTCGCCAAACTAGCCTCAGTGCCCCGTCTAGCTTCTAAGGTGACCGCGTCCTGCCAGGCGATGCCCACTTCCTGTCTTACACCCGAAGACACTGAGGCCAAGAGGTTTCAGAGTTACCGCTGTCCACACGGTGCACACGTCAGTAGAGCCGTGATTTCTACTGTGGTGGTTCGATGTCAAGGCCAGGCAGCTTCTCTGCACCAAAGCCACCAGTCTGACACAGGCCTCAAGTGTCCCTCTGGTAGGATGCACCACCTAGATGTCTCAGGCTGGGCAGAGAGGTGACTTTGCCGGTCTGACTCTAACTCGACCTGTCACCTTTGGCACCGGGGCAGAAGTCAGGACAAAGACGATGCTGGAGCAGCATCAGCATCGGGGGTGTCCAGGATGCCAAGGAGAAGCAAAGGGAGAGTGCTGGCCTCCTCCTCCTGTCACTGACTCCTGTGTGGACCTGCTTCAGGCTGATGAGACGAGGCTGGGGGGACGGACCAGGGGAGATGAGGAGCCCCACCTCGACAGTCCCCAATTTCGTGTAGGCCAGGCCCTCACACATTCCTTCACATTTCCATTCCACAAACGTGCCGAGGGCTACATTCTGGAAATTCAGTTCTGGGTAAAGCCCCGGAGTCCCTGCTGTAAAGACCTTATATCTTCCGTCTGCAGGAGTCCTCCCAAGACGCAAGGCCCTGGTCATGTCTACAGAGCTCTCTAGGTACTTGAAGATGAACGGAGGCCCTGGACAATGGCCACGCTTCCTCTCGTCCACTTCTTCCTGAGATCAGTGTGACCATTGCTGTGGGGCCATTTCCCTCTGCTGGACATATCACTGTCATTTCTTTGGCTAATTCTGTCAGTGATTTCTGGACACATGAGCAAATGTGTACGACAATTTCTGTTTGAGCTCATTCCAAGGCCAAGTCTGTCTTTCACCATATCAAATGTACCTAGATATGTGAATACATATAAATTACTACTTATTATAATAACAATCCTACTCTGTCATCACCAGTGCTACTAATTGCCAATAGTGTTTATTGAGAATCTACTCAGTGCCAGCTGAGAGTGTAGGCAAATCACACTTACCTTTTCCCTGTATGCTCAGAGGATGAAACTGAGGGTCAGGGAGTCAGAGCAGCCTCCCCTCTGCCCCACAGCAGTGAATAGTGGAGCCAGGATTTGAGGCCAGCTCTGCCTGCCTCAAGCTGGTGTGCTTTCTGCTACCCTATGGGTGGCCCAGAGACAGCAGAATGCACACCAGGAGTGAATTATTCACAACGGAAGGCTGGTTGACTTCTCGCCTGAGGAGGGGACTCTGGCTGGTGCTCCTTCTGGTGGGTCGTGCCTGCTATAAACGTGACAAACCACCTTGCACATGCCATTTATCCGACGATATTGGCTCCAGCCCCCCGACCCCAGTGTTCCCCAGCAGACCCTCACACCTGGATGGATTGCCTATGTCTGCCTCTGGCCTCTTTTCCTTCTAGTGGACACAGGTTCTGAGCTCTCCCAGTGCCACGGAATCCACCAAACAGCACGAAGAGCCTGGGTCCTCCGTGGTCCCTCTCTTCTGAGTTCCCCTCTCTTCCTACGTTTCATTAAACCCTAGAGGCAGCCGGTCTCCACTTTCACATCTAAATAAGAGGGACTTGCTGCAGTTTATCAATAGGAAACAAGAAATGGAAGCGTCCCCTGGCAGAGGCTGTACCCTGTGGCTTGTGGCTTTTGCTCTTTAAAATGAGGCGATGGTTCGTTTTGTTTTGAACTTCAATGAAGGAGGCCTGATTCCTTTCATCAAGGTCAATGCTAAGCGAGAAAGCTTGGCTTGCACAATTGCTGCCCATTCTGGTCACCAGCGGTTACCCTTTTTTTAGAAGTTTACATTAAAAATATCTCAAATAGCAATACCTACCCTGGGTATCAACCTTGTGCCTTTCAACATAGCCAGGCCGGTTTGGTTGAAGTCACTTTAGAATGCTAAATGACATCATGAAATGTGATCCACAGAATCATTGAAAAAAAAAACACTCTGAATTCTTGTGCCTATTGATGAAATGAGGTAGCAACAATAAATGTAATTTTTAGAAAGAAAAAGAAAGACTCATGTACTGCTGTACATACAATTTTGCATTTAAATGCTGCTTTTCAAGCCTTCATGGTGTTTGTTTTTTGGGTCCTTCCCATTGTTTCTCAAAACTTTCAATTATTTGAACAGATGCCTAGTATATCGTGTTGGTGATGTGCCACCATTTGGAAACCCAGCCCTTGCCCACGACATTTGGGTTATTTCTAGTTCTCTTGGTAGAACTAACAGTTTGCTTAGCAACTTTCTACAGATGATTTTAGTCCCGTTAATTTACCTCCTCGGCAACATTGCAGAGGCTGGGAGCTCCCAACTGTTGGGAAGGGCCCCTCCTACCACTTCTGTTCCGTTTGTTTGTAACCTTGTCAACATGGGGTGTTGACATTTATATTTTTAAGCATTTTAGCCCTGTACTGTCACAACCTCTATCTATTTACATGTAATACTCCCAAGCAGCCAGCCAACTTATTTAAACCATAAGCATTTTGTCTTTTATATTCCCCCAGGACGAGTTCACAATTTTAATTAGTCTGGAAATTCCGAGTGAGTTTACAGAGAGGGGGTTTTGGTAGGAAAACGCAGTCCACGGTGCTTCAACTTTGCTGGGCTACTTTTTCCAGCCACCAGCTGCATCTCTACATCGACTCAGCCGAATGCAGCACAGGACGCAGACTCTCACCTGGGAGTCTCTGGTTCCTGCTGGCTCACGGACTGACCCCTGGTTGGGGCTCTCAGCAGGCCCCTTCTTGGCCGCTGATGTACCTGTGCCTTCATGAAAATGTGCCACGCCAATCAGGAGATTGTCTTGCTGCCAACTGATCTGCTTGCAGGGCCGTCCCCACTGCACCCTAGCTGTGAGGGATAAAAGCTGTTTCCAATTTTCAAAATGTGAGGAAGCGCCTCTCTGCGTCACGCATTCACACGAGGCGGGGGCCCGTCTTCCTCTGGCCTTCCTGGTTTTATCAGAGGCTCGATTGGAGCTTGTCTCTTGACTTTGGAATTGTGACAGTGTCTCTTGTTGGATGCCAGTCATTGCAGAGGCTAAAAGTCCACTTCTGTAAAGTTCCATTTCCTGAGTGTTTACCCATATTTTGTGCTTTCCTGCAGTGCTTCTGTCTTTAGGTAGTAGAGTCTCATGACTTTGGAAGTCAACATAAGTGTCCCCTTTTCATCACAGAGGAGGCCATTCAAGCCTGAGACCACGGATGCCCAGGATTGTTACATAATTGTCTCTCTGCAAGTCCATTCTGCATCCCTGTGTGCCCTCCCTCCCTGCGCTCCCAGCCTTCCCTGCTTTACTTTCTATTTCCAGACTTGTTTAGGCTTCTCCAAGGATTCCGAATTTACCTGACAGTGGCTTTCTCTTGTAAGTCCTTTAAACATGATTTGTGAGATTGGTTCATGGAAAAAAAAAAAAAAAAGGTTCCAACATTGCATTGAGACGGAGTTGATCTTAGAAATGTCTGCTAAACGATTTTCTTTTAAATAAAATGGATTGCTGTTTTTATTACGAAGTTCAAATGCATGCTTAGCGTTTCAGCTTGGGGAAAGGAAATATCAGACAAGCATTCATGACCAAGTTCTACCACTCAAAGCAAGTTGCATAAACATTCTGGAGTATTTTTTCCTATTTCTAAAATGTATTTTAAAATTTATTTGTGTCTTTTTGTTTTAGTTTTATGCAGTTGAGCTTATACTTTGGGCATAATTCTATGTATTTCAATCTACATAACATCTTTTAAAATCTTCTCATGCTTTTTAAATCATGTATTTGATAAACAGATATACTGTAGTGACTTATGCATTTTATTGTTATTAGAGAGTTAAGGTTTTTCCCTGACCACAATTCATTAAAGAAATGATGATTTGGTAAGTAATGTTGGTTTTAAATTTTGAGAGATGGTTTGGTTATTTCCTTAATATTCCAAGGAGAATGCTGAGCTCCAAGAATCTGGGGAGTTCTGTGTCTCTGGGTAGTTACTGGCTGTCCATATGCCTGACTTCCATCCACACCGTGGGTTTTCTTTGGGGAAAGCAGGTGTGTGTCCCCTAGGTGGATTTCCTGTGAATCAGTATATTTCCCAGGTGATGTGCCTATCTGGCACTCAGCAGTGCTAATCTTACCAGGGACACGGTTAAAGTTCCTGGGCCTAGAAGGCCCCTGCCCGTCTGGAACCGAGACAGAAGGGGACAGGAGCCCGTGTCAGCGAAATGAAAAAGAACAGGGAGAGACCAGCTAAACTTTGGGTCAGCTGGTTGCGCCAGCCTTTTGGTGTTAATTGTTCTGCAGCTGAAGATGCTCCTCAGAAGGCTCCCGGACTGGCTTGCCGTGCTGGGGGGAGAGCTCAGAATTCTCGGCCTGGGTTGCTGAGGTGGGGCCTTCAGAGCTGGTTCTGGGGAATCTTGTCTGGTGTGGCCCGGATTTGAAGGACTCTGTGATGCAGTGGTTGGCTTTTTTGCTTCTATCCCTTCAAACCTGCTCATGGGGACCTTTGAATGATTTAGGATCAGTTTAGTATGTTGTCCTGTTTCTTAAATGGGAATCTAGACAATAACTGTTGTTTAAAGTAGAAGTCTCAATAAATCACAGTGATCACAAACCCTTTGACTCAGAGATTAAAATTTTAGGGATTAATTCTAAAGAAGAGCAATACTTGAGAGTGGACTGTTGAGAAGTACTTTGTGATGGTGTGTGTGTGTGTGTGTGTGTGTGCGTGCACGCGCGCCTGTGTGTGTTTAGGCATCAGAAGTTTGGGAATCTCCAAACTGCATTCACATGCTGATGGAGAAATTCTGCTCTTAAAAGCAAACAACTTAAAAATACTTAACCTCAATCCTTCCAGCCCTGGTCACTGGCTTTTGTATTTGTGTGGATGTCTATTTGTGTCCCCCCAACACGAAGAATAAAGTGGAACCACAATATCTGGAGTCAGAGGGCAAGGCCCTCTAGCTACCATGACATAGTAGTGTAGGAAAAACGTAGTTGACTTAAACAATATAAAATATTTGAGGGGCGTGATTCCATTTCTGTTAAACCAACATTTGTGTTATCAGTCCATATAAATTACGTACTGAGGTACGGGTGACTCTTTGCCTTAGTGCTTACCTATATTCCCACACTTTCTATAATGAAAGTAAACTCTAATACTTTTATTTTCATTTTCTTAATATTTTTTTTTTTAGTTTTTGATGGACCTTTATTTTATTTATTTTTATGTGGTGCTGAGAATCAAACCCAGTGCCTCACACCTGCTAGGCAAGCACATTACCACTGAGCCACTATCCCAGCCCCTCTAATACTTTTAAAAAGTAAAAAATGGTAAGAGAAAGAAAAATGTACCAGTGATCCTGAACATGCCCGGTTATCTCACTGAGTGTTACAGTCCTGCTGTGAGCAGTCTAGGGTGCAGTGACGGATCTAGAAAGTTCTCTTGGTTTGACGTATAGACAGGAATAAAATAGCTTTGAAGATCTATCTACAGGAACAGGTTGGAGGTTTCGGGGCTGTGTGGCACAGAGAAAAATACATCTGAGAAACAAAAGGAGGTAGATTTATTTTTCTTTTGAATAGCCATTTGCTTGTCTGAATTGCCTTTCAGCGCTGTGTGTGTACAAACACCATCTCCCTGTGGCTTCGACCAGGTGAGCATTCAATAAGAGGCTTCCCTCCGCTGGGGTTTGACTTTCTGCCAAGGTTGAATAACAAACTCCAATTGTTCAACTCCTCACCTCTCCACCCCGGTGCACCCATATTAACCTTGAGCATTCACACTGGCTTTTGCAAAACCTGGCGTTGAATATATGACAAGCCCCATCCTACATTTCTTTTATGATTGCTTGCAGAAAACTTGAACTCAATGATCAGCGCAAGTATCTCTTTATTTATCCATCTGATCCCTGCTAATGTAAAGTTTAAACAATGTACAATTAGAAAAGTAAAATAATACACCCCATATGACTGTAAACAATTATACTCATTAAAGACCTTGTATGAAATAGTTAGATTCAAAAAATATCAGCAGCATCGACAAAACTGTTGAGTAGAGAGAAATCCTGGGTTTTAGCAGCAGTCTCTTAGAATCTGATGATAACATACTATCTTAAATAATTTCTAAAGTTGGGTGGTGCTCTATTGGGGGGAAACAATTAAAAGCATGCCACCTATAGAAAATAAAAAATACTAAGAAAAATATCAAAACAATCCATCCACTGACCAGCAGTCTAAATGAGAGCAAGGACACTGTGACCCTCCAATTATAGCACCATGCACTGGCTTCATCAATAATATTGCAGAGAAAGGGCTTGACCACATCTCACTCTGGCTTTTACCTTCGAGCCAGGCAAATGCATTGATAAGGCTCAAGACTCTGGAGAGCAAAGCTTCACCACTTGGCCTGGAGGGGTACTTGTGACCTCAAAAGCATTTATACTGATACATAAATAGGCAGGCAGAGGAAAGGCCTTTGTCCGCATTTGGTCTGGTCAGAAAGAAATTTCTCTTAGGAGTCACAAGGCATTTGCTCAGGAAGTTGAAAGGAAGAGGTTCCTCTTGGGACTTCCACCAAGGGGACACCCTTTTATGGAGGTTAGAAGAGGAGAATCCTGTACACATGGTACAGTGAGGTTGGTCTCCCTGGAGGTGTTATGCAGGGTGGACCCCAGATCCTCCCTTCAGCAGTAGCACCTGACATAGGGAATGTCGGGGGGCAGCATTGCTTAACAATACAGGGATCAATGAGAACAAAAATGCTCTTGGTGAAAGAATGTGTTGCAGTGGCCAAAGCCCAGCCAGACCCATTTTGATTCCCTTCCTCACCCATCTGAGTGGGATCCAGGGCAATCTCTGGTCCTCTCAGAATTCTTTTCTTTAAAATAGACCAACCACACTCAAGTCACTCAGACTGTATCCTCCTGAAGATGAAGGCTGTGGCTGGGGTCTACTAGATGCTCACCTCCAGAGCAAAATGGACTCACCTGCCCCCAGGAAACAGAGGTCACTAACCACCATGGGACAGCTTCCTGGGTGCCCAGAGCTCATCTGTAAAGTAGGCACTTTGCAGCGTATCTCTTTGATAGTCTAATAAAGAACTGCCTGACCCTGCATCTGCAGTTAGAGCTGCCTTTCTGTGGTCTGTGGAATTCACTCTGTAGTTGAGGGGGCCGTCTGGCAGGGGGAGCCGTAAAAGTGTCAGAGCCTTATGAACGGCCTGGAGGTGGGGTCCCGTTNTATATATATATATATATATATATATAAAACATTACACTGAATCCTCCATTCCTAAGAGGTAAGCATTAATCAAAGAATGAGACTATCCCCAATTAATCACCGATCTTGCCAACAGGTTGTAACATATACATGAGGGACTTGTGGAGGAGTCCTTGCTTTGAGAACTATCCTTGGTTCCCACCCAGTTCACTTTCTGGAATTAAATAGCAGAGAAACTTTCTGAGGACTGGATTCAAGAGACAGTTAGAGACAGTTATGCCCGGGGACTTGCCCTCTAGCATGCCGACCCGGCTATCATTTCATCCTTGGTCTGGATAAGGTGGGCTTCTTTTGGGGGGGGGCAACAGAAGTGAAGGAAAGAGCCCACAGGAAGTAGGACCACCAGATGAGGCTCAGAGTGTGGGCTGTCCAGCTGGAGGGCGGTGGACGACATGTCAGGTGTGGACAGCCCAGCCCAGACCCTGCCCTTGCATTGCTAAGCGGCCTTGAACCAACTGGGCTAGACTCTTGACTTGAAAGAAGTCTGTGCCCCTGGGAAGCCACGTGGACCACCGGGACCATGCAATGAGTTTCGGTTAAAATCCTGGCTCTACAGCTGAGCAACCCTCAGGATGAAATGACCCTTTCTATGCCTGTAGAGTTGATCTGCAGATGCCCTCTCCATTGAGTTCCTTTTAAAGAAAGATTGGAAAAAAAAAATCAATCAAGTGTATGAAAATAGTTCGCATGCAGGCTTGCTGTGAATACCAGTCTCCCTCCATGGACTGTCCTTTTTAAATCTAACTTTCTCAACTTTCTGAGATTATATCTCAATCCTCCTGCACAAAATGCACCCATTAATGGTAAGATGCTCCCTGAGATCCTTGGTTGTCTTTTTGTCTTGGAGGTGAAGTCAACAGCTCATGATGCCTTTTTCTGATGATAGGGGATAGGGTCATTTATTAGTCAGCTATTTTTGCTGCTGTGACTAAAAGACCCCACCAACAAACGACAGAGGAGGAGAAGTTTATTCAGGAGCTCAGTTTGGGAGGTCTGAGTCCATAGAAGGCCAGCTCCATTTCTCAGGGCTTGAGGTGAGGCTGAACATCATGGCGGAAGAGTGTGGCAGAGGGAAGCAGCACACATCATGGTGACCAGAAGAAAGCAGATCCAGATACAAAGCCACGCCCCCAAGTTCCACCTCCTCCAGCCATACCCCACCACTTCAGTTACCACTCAGTTAATCCCTATCAGGGGATTAAATCACTGATTGGGTTAAGACCCTCACAACCCAATCATTTCTCCTCTGAACCTTCTTGCACTGTCCCACACATGAGCTTTTGGGGGACACCTCGCATCCAAACCATAACAGGTTGCAGACTGTAATATTTTCTGGCTCCCGACTTACAACTATCACTTGCCTGACGCTGACTGCCATTTGTCAGGCTGGTCTGGTTCAAATATCTATTTCAAAAATCACCCCCAAAGCAAATTAAAATAAGGAATGTCTTGTTTTTCCCTCTAGTCACATTAGTTTTGCCTCTGGAAAAATGGGGAAAAAATAGCTCTTGAGCAGAATATCAGGGACAGCCAAGGTACTGTTCCGCACCCCCAGATGAAAATCCAGAGAACCAGCATTCAAATCTGGAGGCTCCCAGTCCTCTCAGTCTTTGACAATGGGATCTTCTGGGGCAGACTGTTGAAGTCTCCAAAGCCCAACCCTGTCAGGGCCGTTTGATGACCTGGTTGAGGAGAGACCACCATGTTTTTTTTTTTTTTTTTTTTGGTCGTCTTCTGACCTAGTTTCTTAAGTAAACTGAATGTGAGCTTTTGCATCATTTTGCTTTTTAAACTAATATCGGATGCAGACGTGAAGGAAATTCCGTCAAGAACATCGTTCTAATCCTGAGGTCAGCAATAGTGGAAGTAAAATGACCCATGCAATAGAGCAGAAATGGTGTTCTCCACACCAAGCAAAGAAGGAAGAAGCCCAGCTCACTGGATTCAAATTCGGGTCTTCTTATCTGTGTATTAGCAGCTATCTAGTTTTCAGGCATCTACCTGCCTATCTGACTATCTATTGGCCCACCCCAAACCACTGATAAAAGGAAGAATAATATTGCAAAAGGAAGAAAGCAGAAAAGAAAGTATTATCTAGATGTTAAGATAACTACCTAGAGATATACACAGATAAAACACAGAAAAAAAAACCTAAGGTCTGCTAAGACTTAGTTGATAAGATTAGACATGTCAGAAATCCCAGAAATAATACTCTAGTAACAGTTGGAAAAGTCTTACCATAAAGATAGGCCATTATTAGTGAATACTCATGCAGATTTTTCATACATTGAAAAGGATCTTTGGCTGAGTAATGGGAAAGTCAATGTAGGCAATGGGCCATTTATTCACTCAACAAACAATGGCTAAGCGCTCTGTTTAACACCCTGAAACACAGAGAAGAAGGGACAGAAATCAGATCCATAAAATGATCATCCAGGGAGCCTCGTGCAACTACAGGGCAAGGTTACATCTCCACCCTACCTAATGGCCTAAGAGTTTCCATTATGGGGAGTGGAAATGGGGAGGGCCTCTCCTAGAGCTGTGCAATGGAGACCTCGGTAAAAAATGGAGCCGCACAATGATGACAGCTCTGTTAGGGTTGAACACAAGGACTGTGGGGTCAGAGAAGAGAGGACCCAGTGTGGACCCAGCCAGACTCGGCCTCATGGGTGGGACTGGGATACCAATACAACTCCCCATCCAAGGTAACAATGAACCGGGTGTGGTGGTGCACATCTGTAATCCCAGCAGCTTGGGAGGCTGAGGCAGGAGGAACACAAGTTCAAAGCCAGCCTCACCCATCGCAAGGTGCTAAGCAACTCAGTGAGACCCTGTCTCTAAATAAAAAACAAAATAGGGCTGCAGATGTGGCTCAGTGGTTGAGTGCCCCTGAGTTCAATCCCTGGTACCAAAAAAAAAAAAAAAAGTAACATTGATATTTCAAAAATAGGCAAGCAGATGCAAGACTACTGATTGCAGACTTGCCAGGCTCTAAACACCTTCCTGGGGAAGCAACCTCTGCGTATTCAAAGCCCCAGTGACTCTTTTCACACTGACCTTGGCTGAAGGCTCATGTCCCTTCACACTTGGGGGCCACACAGTGTTCCACGGGGAATGCCAATTGTGAGACCTATTTGTGAGCCACTAAGCATTGATAGTTCAGCACAGACCACACAATTAATTTCATTTTTGCCCTCAGCCAGATTACAAACAAAAGCCCCAGAGATGACTGGGAAATTAATTTATTAAAAAGCAATAGCCTGATAATACACATGATGATAGAAGAAATGAATATGCTCAATATCTTATAAAACAGTTGGCAATCACATAATAGAGTATTCATTGTCAATTTAGTAGCTTGTCTCATTATGCTCAGCAAATAGTTGTAAAATAGTGTATTATTCATGAACCAACATGCTTTAATTACTTTTAGTGCACATTTATTTTTCAAATGCAATATGATTAGATTCATCTATAAAAGCAGCCCATTTTGCTAAAGTCTGCTATAAGACCCTCCCAATGAAGGAACCCTAGGTTGCATTTCTCAGGCTTGGAAATACAAACCAAATACAAACCTCTTTCATGAAAGAGGGTTTTGCAGCTATGGCCTCCAGCGTTGGACTCCACCCAGTGCCCAGGACAGTCTGAACTGAGGTGGTAGGACGTGATTCAACTAACTGATTCTCTTTGTAACCCTGGCCAACTTCCTTCACAATGGGGTATGAGCAGACAGAGAAGCAGGGGCTTGGAATGCTCTGGCATTACTGGATGTTTCCTTTTACCCTCCTGTGATTCTTTAGGAATGCTATATCTCTCCAGGAGACCACTAGCACCAGGAAGATGAGAGACCTATAGAGTAGCCCAATCCATAGCCTAAAACCAACCCAGCCTGGATCAGCTGACCCTCAGCCCAGAGACAGATGTATGAACCATGATAATGACTGCTACTTTAAGCAACTGCATTTTGGAGATGATTTGTTACACAGCTAAAGCTAACTGATACAGTTTGCATATGCAAAATTTACCTTGGGATGCCTCCGGACAATCCTCAAAGCAAATGGCAATCAAAGTTTACCTCTGTTTTGCTTGCTTTGGAGGATGTCTGGTGCGTGGGATTATAAGGCCAGGAGAGAAGTCACAGAGTGTCTAGAAAAAGCAAGGACTTCTCAAATTTGAGCTTCATATTAAAAACTACAAGAACAGCTACTCTAACTTGGGGGTCTTGATTTGCATCAGGCTGCTGCTCACACGGGCAACTCTGTTCTTGTGCTCAGGAAATGGTAAGAGGAATTAATCTAGTCACGAGGGCTGACAATTCTTCATTTCAATGTTGAGAGTTTTAAGCTAAACTCAAGAAATACCTGACTAAGCGGGATTGTTATTGGTATTAAAAGTAATGGAGAAAAAATGCCCAGCACCACAGGCTCACAATAGCTGGTGTCAGCAGCACCTACACTTGCAATGGTTGTTGATGTGGTACCTACTCACTGACAATGGCATTTGAGAGCAGAAGGGAGGACCAGAAACACCCTCTCCCACCCCCACTGCCAGCGGGGTCCCCCAGAATCTACCAGCTCCTTCTCAGCCTCACCCAAGATGGCCTTCCTCAGCAGCACCAGCATTGCATTAAAGCCTGGGGCTGGAACTCTGACACTTCCGGGCTCTAGGCTCCCTGGACCTTGGCTGGTGGGCCCCTGAGTGGGCTTCAGTCCTTCAATGCAAGCTTCTGAGTTCCAAATGAATTGCTTTTTGACATGCCCCCCCCCCCC
>NW_026000222.1:7679213-7697976 GCF_001458135.2 Marmota marmota marmota | reverse complement strand
CCCCCTCCAGGCCTAGCTCGCGTGCCTCCCTGGCCCTCTCGGTGCAGAGCAAAGCTTGAACATCACTGAGCTCTGATGAACCACCCTTGTCAATGTTTGTGTTGTGCAGCTCTGTTTCTGCAGTTTCCTTTCCCTCCCTCTCCCCCTCCAGGTGCACATCCTGGGAGAAGTCTCCAGCTGACTTCCAGGCAAACCAAGCACTCCTGCCTTTTGGGCCCACCGAGTCCTGCACATCCTCTAGTATTAAGTGGCTGTGTGGCTCTCTGTTGTCTTTCTCCGTGTCCCACTCATCCATGAGGTCTGAGAAGCCCAGAGAGACAGCATCTCACCGATTCCTGGGTCCTAGCCCTTTGCACAACACTGAGCCACAGACAGGGCTCAGCAAATGCTGTGAAGAAAGTGACGAATGTTCTGGCTGAGGCCAGCTTCTGAGGCTAAATAAGAGGCCCTGGACCCCTTCCTCGCCCTCTGGGTAGAACTTCCCCTGCTTTCCCCCCACCTCCTGCTCCTTGGTCCAGGTCCCCGGCATTCCCCACTGAAGACCTCTCAGCAGATTGTAGCTCTCTCTTATTAGGAGTTAAAAAAAAAAAAAAAGTACATGCCATCTCTAATGCTGATGACTCGGACCCTCCAGGGACAACCTATGCGAGGTTTACAGTGATAGGGAGCACGCAAGGACATTTCTAATTAAATTCTTTAGTGCTTCCACTTGACCTCATTTCAACTGTGCCATAAATCTTGGGAAAAAAAAAACCCTCAAATCCAAAATTTTAAATAATGCTTATGAGTTGGTTTAGAACAGGGACTCTCCTTATTAACCCAATAGTCGAACATCCTTTGATTGCCAGGGTATGTCTTAGACAGGGTCAGTGAAAGGCCACTGACCATTTCAATTAAAATGTTTTCAAGGCTTTCTAAATAATAAACGGAACTTGCCTATAATTACAGATGAAATAATAATTAAAAACACCCCTCATAATCCTGCGTGTGATGTTAAGGCTCGCTGTTGGTGTCCATGTACCAAGACAAATACCTCCTTGAGACCAGGGACCGCGGAAACAATTAAAGTATAAATCCCAGGCACCCATTAACACCCGGCTCTATTAGCTGACTTTGTCTTCGGTCACATTAAAGCCCTGTGGAGTTTGCTGGTGGCTTGGGCAGGAACGGTTTGGGTCCTACTTAAATGGAAATATAATTCTGCGTAGTAAATCTCGGCTGTAATTGGCTAATAAGCACACACTTTGGCAGATCACCGCTGGGGACGGTGGCTTGGGGCCTTTCCTCTCCTCTTCTTCACTTCCCCTTCTAGTACAGCAGGCTTCTCTCCCTCGGCTCCTGAGACCTAGAAACTCCACGTAGTTTAGCTCCCACTCAGAGACCCCTCGGGGGGAAGGACGTGGGTCTTCTCAAACTGTTGGATGGATCAAGAGTCTCAGCCCCAGCACCTCTGGCATCCGGGCTGCATAACTCCTCGCCGCAGGGGGCTGTCCCGCTTGTAGCAGGTGCTGAACTTCACCCTTGACCTCTACCTACCGGTTCCCAGTAGCAACACCCCATCCTGTTGGGACAACTTGAGAAAGCCTCCAAAGGTTGCCAGATGTCTCCTGGAGGGGAGATTGACCCCAGTTAAGAGCCACGGGTCTACCCAGGTGCACCCACGGGCGTAATGTCCCATCATGGTGAGCGGTGACCATGCAGTCACTCTTTTTAGACGCAGGCCCATTCCTCCTGAAGTGCTTTTCTGCTGACGTGGTTTGCGGGGCCTTTGGACCTTTAGGATTTTCCTTCCACTCCTTTCCCACTCTGGTTGTGTGTGTGTGTGGTCCTGGGATTTTCAGCTTTGACCACGGTCATCACCACAGGATCTCGAACTGACCCCTTTGGAAGCTCTTCCTTTTTGGAATCACCTGAATGGGAGATCTACCGAGCTCCACCCTTGTCCCTGGTCCCCTTGGACAAAGCCCAGCATCCCCACAACCATAAAGGAAGACAGTTTGGGAAGTATACCAGCTTCTCCCAGAGTCCAAGCTCTCTCCCGGTTGGAAGAGAGGAAAGCTTTATGCTCTTCCTAGGCTCTTGGAAAGAGGCACTTGCTGTTCTTCTAAGTTTCCTTTGTGTCTCACAGAACCAGGCACCATAGTTCCCCTGCCTTTTGGTTGACTGGAGTGGCCCGGGCAGGGTATTGGTCTCCAGCTATTTTGCCCACATGTCAGGGGCCTGCAGTCTCCAGGGAGGTAGAAGGCAGGAGGAGTCTCCAGACATAGGAACCGTGATGCCAGCTTAAAATACAGGATGCTCCATTTAATTTGAATCTCAGACAAGAACAATTTTTTAGTGAAAATATATCTTCAACAATATAGGATACATACTTATAGAAAAAAAAACAGTTGTTTATTTGAAATTCAAATTTAACTGGACGCCCCCTCTTTTTATCTGCTGTATCTGGCCACCTAGGCAGGCAGGATGTTGGACCTGAACTTGACCCACTCCACTCCATTCCTCCCCCTGCTCCCCCAGGCCACCAGGGGAAGTAGGGCTTAAAGGTAACCCAGTGCAGACACAGCTTCAAACTGTCACACCCTGTGGCCCTGACCCTGCCGGCCCCAACCTGGGAGATCTGAACACTGGTCTAGACCTGGCTTCTCACAGACACTCCCTTGGTCACAACCCTGTTGTGGTTTGCCACTCTGGCCAAGGGTGCACCCACATCTGTGGTCCCACTGAAAAGTGAAAAGTTCAGCCGGGCTCACTGGGCTTGTGGCTCCTGATTCTGTAACTGCCAGATTCTTCCTCTGTTGCTTCCCAAATTCTTCCAAGATGGATATTTTTTTTTTTTTGGCCTGGAGAACTAGAGCTCCTATTTCCATGTAAGAGGTGAGAGATGTCTGGTCACTCTCTGTGTCTCTAACCATCCTGGTTTTCTCAGGACTGAGGGATTTCCTGGGATATGGGATGGTCCATGGTAAAACTGGTGACATCCCAGGCAAACAGGGACGGATTTGGTTACCCTACTGTAGAGGTTGTCCGGGGAATTGTCTCAGGGGTGGTTTGTAGGGAACAAACATCCAGAATTTTAAAATCTGTCAATAAGTGACAGGGTGCTATAAGACAAGACTCGAGTCCCCTTTGCTGGATTTGCTTCAGTCTGCCAGGGTGTTTTGTTTTGGGTACATCTGAGTATTTCAATATGCTCTTCAGTTTGCTGTTAATTAGAGGGGTAAAAAAAGGAGAAGAAAACCAACGAATGTGTTGTTTTAGGTGGATTTTAGTGGGTATCTTGGAACATCAGTTGTGCCATTGACACGTGGAAAAGCATTCAGTGGTGTGTGGAATTGAGCCTAAAAATTCTATATCTGAACTTTACCTAAGAAAAAACACCCATGAGTGCAGGTTCATCCATCAGTTCATTCACTTATCCATCCACCCCTTCATCCGTCCCTCTGTCCATCCATCCATCCACCCATCTATTCATCTACCTGCACATCTTTTTAGTAACTTTCCATCCACCTTCCAATGATTTTGACGGCTGCCTCTGTACCAGGCGCTGTTTGGGGCTCTGAGGTCAATCCTGTTCTAAGGGAACTTGCGTTTTGTGGACAGGAGAAACAGCAAAACAAAGCAAAGCAAAAATCAATTGATGAATAAGAAATCCTCAGCTAGTAATAAGTGCTATGGAGAAAATAAATAAAGGCACTTTGCCCATGTGATGGGCTTTGGGGGAAAGGGAGCTGCCTCAGAGCAGGTGGTCAGGGAAGGCCCGAGGTTTCAGAAGAAGAAAAGCCAAGTCCCAGGGAGCCAGGAGGAGGGATGCGCTTGGCTTGGTTCAAGATTCAGAAAGTGGGTCAGAAGAATAGTTTAGGAAGGAATCAGCATCTAGAAATTGTTGGCATATCAACGGGAAAAGGCAGTGACCTGGGCTCTGGGTCTTTGTATCCTAGGAGCCAACCCCATGTCCCCAGAGAAGCCAGGCCCAGCTTCTCTGTGCACCATGCTTCTCCCTCTGGCTGGCCAGGTTGCCTCTAGTCTGATTCAGTAACGGAGCCCTCTTTGCTGAGCTCTGTGAAATCAGACACTTGGCGAACTGGCATCTGGGAGGAGGGAAGAGGGGTTTTGTCCTGACAATCCAAAACGCTCTGCAAATGCTCCCCAGGCCCCTCTTCCCACTGGAAGTGATGGGCAGCCATTCGCAGGCTGCTAAGCACCCCGACCCACTGTCAACCAGCCCTCATTAGCTGCTGCTGGAACAAAGGACCTTCCTGCAAGCCTTTTGTTGGTGGGGGAAAAAAAAATAGAAGAAAAACAAATTCCTGTACATGCCTAAACTAACTCCCATTTATGTTTGCACCAAAAATGTGTAATTAAAAAAAAAATGGAAGATGGGAGACACTGTTATAACACACCCACACCAAGCATTTATTTGCTAAAACAAGTAAATGTGAAACACAGCAGCTGCCTGTAATAATCTGGAATGAGCTAAAACTTTTTTGTTTTGTTTCCTTCTCATTTCAGTTAGGGACATCTTTTCCCAATAGTTCTTACTTTACCCACCCAGTTTTGGACAGATTTTTACTAATATCAGTGTCTCCTGATGCTTAGCAATTTTTAAAAATCTGTCCTTAATAAACCTCCAAGAATCTTTTTTACTCCCCCTCTGCATCTAGATTAATTTTGTTATTGATTCGTTTTATTTGGGTCACGACATCAAAATATCCCAGATGCACTGGGATCACTTTTATAAAACGTTAACTACTTATATTTCAGACACATGGCATCCATATAAAGGGTTAAGTGCGTCGCTGAGAAGTATATATGACACTACCTGATCATAAATATGGCTTTTTGGAATTGAAAGCAATTTTTTTTTCTTCCTGGCGTCTCACTAATATGATACTGTGTCTGAAATAATAACTCTCTTTCCGACAGCGCAAGTTCTCCCACCCCTTTTAGCTTCTAATTTCTTACACGATTCCCCTGGTTTTACAAGTATTTTTAATAGAGTGATGTTCCAGATTCTTCTACACAGTCAAATCCTTTCATAATCAGAGACTTGTTTTTCCATAGGAATTTAATTCCCTTTGCGGGGATTGCAGCCCGGGCTGGGCTGATCTGGTTTACATTCTCTGACATGTTTCCCCTCCCCCGAAGATTAACGGAACTATCACTTGGCGCCTTCTCAATCCTTTTCATCTCGTTTTCACTTAAAAAAATATATATATATATAATATTTATTCTGATTTCTGATTTTATTCCGTCGGGTGTCTTGCCCGCTGTTTTCTGAAGACAGGGATTGGAGCTCTGGGGACAGGGATGGATCTGCCCAGCCTCTCTCAGCTTGGCTGAAACTAACTCAAGGAGTCTGAGACTTTAAAAACAGCACCACCGCCACACAGCCCGCTGAGCTGAAGGGCTCCCTTGAGAGGAATCACTCCCGTCAATAGAACTGTGTCTAAAAAAACCAGTCACATCACCGGGCCATCATTGGGTACATAACGCACTGAGTTTGGTAAGTAAATGTGAAGAACATATATATTTACTCTATCTCCGACGCTTTTAACTCCTTTCTATTTTCTTCTTTTTTTGACTTCTTTTTAATTGGTGCATCATGGTTATACATAAAAGTGGAATCCATTGCAATGCCTTCCTGCTTGTACCTGACGTCATTCGCTCCATTCCATTTTGCTATCTTCTCCTTCCCCACCCCTCCTCCCTTCCCTGGAGCCCCTTCCTCTATTCTGCAGCTCTCCCTCTTTAACTCCTTTCTTTAGATGACCCACTGTCGTTGCTGAGGACTCAGGTTAGAAACCTCCTCTTTGGAGTTTCTGTCCTTATTATCTAAAATTGGTCTCCCTATGACTCTATTTTTTCTCTTCTTTCTCCTTCCCTCCTTTTCCGGTTCCTTTTCTTCCTTTCTCCATCATAGGACTTACTTGCAGTTGCTCTAGGTGTTTGGTCTGTCTTTGACACGGTTCAATTTTCTGCCTGTCCATAACCTAATGGCTTCAATGCTCCCTGCACCTAGTCCAGTACCTGACACAAAGCAGGTGTTTAATGGGAATGTGATTTTTTTTTTTAATACATGTCTCAGAGCAATGATTTTTTTTTTCCTTCAATTCTCTGGCCTGGCTTTCCACATGAACTGCATTAGTCAGTTATCAGCACCCTCCCATCCTCTGCTTTAAGTTTACAATATATTATCATTGCTATGTGGCTATATTTTAAAAGATACTGTTCTTTCTTCTCTGGCCAGATGTGTCCACAAGTCCTGGTTCCCTTGGGAAGTACTCCCCTGATCCCAGGTTCCTTGGTGTTCATCCTCTCATGTTCTGATTCTGGTGTTTGACGTTTGGAGCTGGGTGGACCATGCCCAGGGGTCTACTCTCCAGTTTGCAAAGGAGGCATCCAAAGAAAAACGGGGGCTTCTGATCCAACTGCCCACTGTGATGGCCACACCTGCGTCTTTCAGGTGATCTGAAGAGGAAAGCTCAGCTGTCTCCACAGCCCTGAGAAGCCTCAGAACATCACCTCTTCGACACTTGCCAGGATGAGGAAATGAGAATAAAACCACGGTTCCTCTTGCTCTGACCTTGAGCTACAATTTACATGATGTCCGAGGTGCACTTCCCCAGGTGTGAATCAGTCCTCATTCTGGTGCCTGGGGGAGGCTGTACTTCTGAGCGGTGGCCCTACTAAAGCATGTGATTCGATGATGTTGAACACCAGGTTTGAGGTTCCTGCACATTTCCTGTCTATTTATAGAGTCTGGGATGCCATCCAGCAAGTCTATGGATTGCATCAACCAAATAATAAACTTGTTGGAGAAATCCGTTCTGTGTCAATTCCACTAACGTGGGCTTCAGCTCACCTCCGACAGCGCCCAGCTTGGCCTTACTTTACAGGGTGCTCAGCCATCCTAATTTGCCCATGACCAGGGGTTTCCAGGACTTGGGACTTTGAAAGCTGAGCCTGGGACATCCCAAGCAAACTGGATGATGGTTACCCTCACTCTATTTTTCTGCAATAATGCTCTGGTTATGTCAGCACTGCCCATCGTCGTGATCATTATCATTATCATCATCAGAACAATGACGATTTCCAACCCCCATTCAGCTATGTGATTCTCAGGCTGCACACAGGTATTACAGGAATCTGAAAGGACAGTTTTGTACACATCATTCCTTACTCCAGGGTAGACCATGCCCAGGGGTCTACTCTCCAGTTTGCCAGTGTCCAAACATCACCTTCATCGGGACTATTCTTCTTTCTTTCCATGAGAAAAGGCTTCATATTTAAAGTTGTGTGTGTGTGTGTGTGTGTGTGTGTAGCAGAAGAGCCCTTTCTCGAAATGAAATATTCCACAGATGCCTAACTCCACAAAACCTTGAAGGTGAGTTGCTCTGGTCTAAAGGAGAACCGAGCATCACCCCCAAGACAGCATCTTTGGAAAGCTTACTGGTCTCCGCCATGCTGGCCCGCAATATCTGACGATATTGGAATGAAAAATTTAGTAAATGAGATAGCTATGATTCTACAAGGCAGAGTTGGCAAATTTGTTCTGTAATGGGCCGAGTGGTGAAGGTTTTAGGCTTCGTGGGTGCATGGTCAGTGTCAAATCCTTAGTTCTACCTTCACACAGAGCAGCAGGCCTAGACAGACACCAAAGAAGGCGTGTGGCCAGGTTCCAGGGAAACTGTTTATGGACACAAACTTGGATTTCACATACTTTTCATGTGTCACAAAATATCCTCCCCCGCAACCATTAAAAATTGTAAAAGTCTTTCTCAGCTAATGAGCATACAAAACAGGTTGATTTGACTCCTGGGCTGTAGTTTGCTGACCCCTGCTCTACAGAGGTGTCCACAGCCTGGTTTTGAGTCTTGCCTCTGAGAGTTACTATCTGCACATTTGTGGGAAAGTCATTTAAACTCTTAAGCCTCATTTTCATCCATTGCAAAAGGGAGTATAAAAGCCTCCGGGAACAGAGGGCTTCTATGGGAACTCTTTCTTTCCCTTGATTTTTCTGTGAACCTAAAGTTGCTCTACAAGAGAAAGTCTGTTTAAAAATAAGTAAAATCAAGTAATAAATTGAGAATTGTTTTTCTGAGGACTAAATGAGAGAATAGAAAGTCTTAGCCCAGGGTGGACACTGTGCTGTTTATACCCCGTCTCCATGGAAGCTGTGGAATGCCCCTTCAAAGTCCCACTCTTCATTGTCCTTCAAACACCTGGGACCATTGCAAGGCACAGCTCCGAAGCCATGCGCCTTAGAGCTAGGATCCTGGGTCGGTTTGGGCAGAGCTGACCAGAATCAGCCAATCAGACTCGCCAGGGCACACTCCTGTTCCCCTCCTGCTGCGAAGGCCCGGTGCTGGCTGAACTCCTGGACTCTTCCCTGGGTGAAAGCATTACTTGCTTTTCTTCTGCAATTTTTTCCAAGGATACAAGCAGTGCTCATTTAACAGCCTCCATCATTCTTCCCTTCAACTGCTGCGCTGGTTTCCCCGTTTTGGCACTGAGATTCTTACACAATCCCTCCTGCAGGCTCCCTGGCCTCCCTCCTCCAACAGCCTCCTGGTGGGCGTGTGGGGAGGCTGACAGCATTTTCCTATTCCTTCCTTCCTCTGAAGGATCCGCTGAGCTTTCTCCTCACCCTTATCTCTTTCTCCTTGACTTTGCAACATGGAACACTTGCTGTCATTCCTGGAGCAGGGGCTATTTCCAGCCTGGCCATCCCCAGCTCATCCCCATCGGCACACCCAGGGCTTTGGGCTCCCGTTTCTCCTGCTCTGAGACTTGTGAGGCTATTTAAGGTCTCTTTATATTGTCATCACCAAAGTAATCCTACGGGTTCTTTCGTTTCTTTAATTCCTCTTTGATTTCTCAGCTCCACCAACTCAGTTGCTGGGTCCCCAGTCCTAGGTCCCTCCCAAAGCCGTTGGGGCATCTGTAACATGCCTCATCAAGCCTTTAAAAAGAACTGTCTACATTTCACTTTCCTTACACTTCCATTATAAATTAATCCATACATCTGACTGAGGGTGCAGACAAGTCAAACACTGAGGAAAATAACAATAACCTTACTCAATATTTTTTTGGAATAATTTTCCATTGAAGGATTTAGACATGTTCTTGTGATCATCCTTTTATTCTTTCTGTCTCTATATAGTAGTAGATACTGATAAAGTCACTCAGCAAAAGAGCATTGATATTTTTCTTTGTTATTACTGTCTGAGTGAACCTCACTTTATGATTTCATAATATTCAAATGAGGCATTCTCTTATGTTTTATTTCATCATTTCTATTTTATTGAAATGTGTTTCCAGTTTTTGCCATTATAAATAATACTCCGAGGGGCTGGGGATGTGGCTCAAGCGGTAGCGCACTCGCCTGGCATGTGTGCGTCCCGGGTTCGATCCTCAGCACCACATACAAACAAAAGATGTTGTGTCCGCCAATAACTAAAAAATAAATAAATATTTTAAATAAATAAATAAATAAATAAATAATACTCCGAGCAACACCTTTGTGCTCAGATGCTGTTTACTGTATCTTCAATCACTCTCATGTGGCTGGTTGCTACAGGTGGAACAACTCTATGAGCAACTTAGAAATAGCTCTACTTTAGAGGAAAAGGTATCGTCGGAGTCGCTGGTGAATGACATGTTCGGACTGACTTTCTGCTTGTTCTGACTGGCCTAGAATCTCCGTCCCTGGACTGCTCTCCCTCAGAGACTATCCTGAAGGAACTTAGTGCTCTGTCACCTTTGCTCCAAACCAGGAGCCTTCCCTCCTGGTTGCAGACTGAACCAGATCAACTACAGGACCAACCGTTGGTTCTGGACATAAACACCAATGCCACCATTTGTCATTGGGCCTGACCTTTCTGAATCCATCAACTTGTCTCTGATATATGACAAAGTCGAACTGCTTGAAGAATAATTCCAGGAATAGAATCCCCAAGTTGACTCATTCCTGATGGTGGCGCAAAAGGAATGTTGGAATCTGTCACTGTGAAAAGCCGTGGAGACATCGAGCAGGCGCACCTGCACCTTGGCCCTGGTTCAGTTTGAGGCTACCCCAATGTGTCTTCTACGGAACACGTTGAGGCTAAATCATTTCCTGGCTTCCTCTCTCCCGAGTCAGGTGTCTGCTGTGCACATGCCTCTAAATATGCCTCGACACACACATTTGAATGACTTCTGGAGAAGCAATGGTTGACTTCAGGCCAAGAAAGCTTATTTATTTTATTATTATTATTATTATTATTGCTTTTCCTGTTAAATAAGATCCAAGGGCCTGCTCAACCCGTAGTGGTCTCTCTGTGAGGACAGTTGCAAGATGGATATCAGAAGTGACTGGAAGACCTCTCTCTCCTCGTCTTGGGAGACAGCTGCCTCCTGTGTCAAGTGACACCAGGGAAATTTGCTACCTGCCTTCTTTTCAGAATGAATAAAACTCTATCCAGAAAAATCCATTTGGAGCTGATCTCCTTGCCTTTGCATTTAGGGAGCACACACCTCACAACAAGAGCAAACCTGCTTTCCTGCCAGAGGGGGCCTTAGAGCACGGCCTGAGAGCTTGATCCAGATTTTAGCTGGAGGTCACAGGCAGCCACTTCTAAACTCCTGACTGTGGGGCAGTCCTTGGCGTGGGAAGACATCTCTCTCACTATCTGCACAGATTTGGGAGTGAGACGCAGAGCACTTCAGGGCAGGTGCACCTGACTGGCAGACTCCGAGCTCACAGAGGTAGTGTCTGCCACACTGTGGGATGGTGGCCACTCTGTTTTCCTAAGCCTAGCTTCCTCCCTAATAACGGGTTCCTGTCTGAGTGAACCTCACTTTATGATTTCATAATATTCAAATGAGGCATTCTCTTATGTTTTCCTGGAAGGAGAGAGACGTGTGGTGTTCAAGATGATCAGTGCTGAAAGCTATCACCTGCTAAGCTAGAGAGAGGCTACTGAATTGCAGTGACCAAGTGAGAGGCAATTAGCACCTGCAGGTCACTCTTCCCTCCTGAATCGTGTCCACGATCCCCTTGTACAGGTGAGGAGAGGGAAGCTCAGGTGGGTTTGTGGAGAACCTAATGTCCTCCTCGTGACTTACATTCACTCCTTTGACTACCACTCAATGTTAGTTACCTGTGGAAAAATTCATGTGACCACCTGCCCTCCAAATGGGGACACCCTGGGAAGGTACTTGGGTGGACCTCGAGATGACTAATAAGATATGTCCCCAGCACAGGGTTTTAGCCACAGACATGGGCCCCTGGACCAGGACAGCCAGGTGTTCCCAGTGGCCTGGCCAACCTTCCTGAGTTCCAGACACTGTGTCCTGTGTCTGGTCACCCCCACACAATGGCTACCACCTTCGGGTACGTTGTTCTTGGCAGCCAGTCTTGAGGAAATTTTGACAACACACTTTATACGTTTTAAACATCTCCTTGCTGGGTGCATGTGTGAGTCTCTAACATGAGATAAAGTGTCATAGAACTATACAAAAATATGAAGAAAGGTGTGCCAACTGCTGAAATCCAAATTAGGTCTACTGCTCAGCTGATAGTATTGTACCAGTGTCAATTTTCTGGTCTTCTCAGTGTACTGTAGTTGCATAATATATTATCATTGCAGAGAGCTGAGACCTTCCTGTACTATTTTTGGTACTTCTTGAGACTCTAAAATTATTTTGGAATAAAAAAAAATTAAAAATATAAGTTATATCCTTTGCTCTATTCTTCCAGAAAATTATTCTAAGGAAATAAAGATGCACACTGAAACAGCATAGTATCCCCCATCGGAGGTTTTCAAGTAAATGTGCACCCAGCTGTTCGGTGGGGGCACTTAGCATAAATCATGCCCGGGTGAAGGATAAAGGCCAGTCTGCCAGGGTGATCTTGTACTACTGTACTTTCCCAGCTTCAGGTGAGCTACTTAAAGCTGTTGCATCTGGCTCCTCATCTGTAAAGGGAATACGTGTGATAATGTCCACCTCCGTGCACTGTTCACATGCGGGATAGAATGTGGCACCGCGTGTGTACTCAATACAGAAGAGCTCTTATCATGTTCAAAAAGAATAGGGGCTGGGGATGTAACTCAGTGGCACAGTGCTCGCCTAGCATGGGTGAAGCCCTGGGTTCAATCCCCAGCACCAGAAAAATAAATAAATAAATAAACAAACAAACAAATAAATAAATAAATAGAGCCATGAGAAAATACATATCTTTTATCTTAGTAAAGATAAAAGACTACAAAGCCACATTTATGCTATATTTTAATGGCAGAGAGTTGCATCAAGTCATAAGCAGAGGTCTGAAAACAGCATTATCAGTAGTGAGTACATTTTTCTTTTCCTTTTCAATATTCCTCTGATTTCCAAAACTAGCTCAGTGGGCACCCATCTTCTGAAATTTTAAAATAAGAGTAAAATGCTACCCTGAGATAAAAATGAATGAGCAGATGACCGTGCATCTCAGCCACTCTCCTGTTTCGGCTCGGGGCTTGCAGTGTCTCTGGGATGGCCGGGGCCTCCCCAGGGAAGCAGGAGCAGCGGGGAGCCAGGGTGTGCAGCTGTGCGCCCCTTTTCAATCCCTGCAGCTGGGGCTCTGGGCTTTGCAGGTACATGCAGTCTGTCCGTAAAGCAGGTGCCACAATCAGGAGAGCATGGTGTCCAGGAGGTGGTCCTAGCAGGAGGTCAGCTCCCTGTTTCTTGCAGACCCCACCCCAGAAACCATGTTTCCATCAAACCCCAGACACAGGTCAGGTAGGGAACAGGGCTAGGGATCAGGGCTGCACTGAGCACTTCTCTGGGGACAACCTGCTGCGTCTGCTGCTATTTTCTCTGCTTCCCTCTTGCTCTTCTACTCCGAGATGGAGCCAACCCACAGCAGGTGGGCTGCTCCCCTCCAGCCTATTTGTTTCATGAAGGTCCATGATGGGCACGTGGAGGGCATCTGCTATTCATTCTCCAGGTGCTGCCTACTTCTCTAATCCCCAACTATGACCCTCCAGGAAAGGAACAAGGAGCCACTGGCCCTGGGCATGCAGAAGAATTTAGAGGTCAGACCCCAGAAGGTCTGCAGTGGTCAGTTAGGAAGACAGTGAATGGTGTCATCTAGATAGACACCTGCTGTCCCTCAAGGGCCTGACCAGCCCTCCTACCTATCCTATCTCTTTGTCCTGCTGGTTCTAGTCCAGGGGAGACCTAGATGTAAGACCACTGGTGCCTGGCCGCATCTGGGCAGGGAGAATGGACAGGAGGCAGGGACACAGTCTCACAGCTGCCTACCCTCCTCCTTGGGGGAATCTCAGAGCCCAGCATATCCCGGCTGAGAGGAGAAAAATCCCCCCAGATGCCCTATGGGATTCCCCTCCTTCATCCTTACTAGCATCAAGCCGCAGAGTGAGTGTTCCTTGTGGCATTTCTCCTCTTAAAACTCACCTGTGGCTTTCCATGGCATTTGTAATAAAAGCCACATCCTTGTCAGGCCTTCGAGCTCCAAGGCCCCCTGCTGGGTCCTCTCCCTTCTCAGTTCTGCTCAAGCCCTCCTGGCCTCTGCTACATTTTGGGAGCAATTGAGTGGCTCCCGAGTTCCAGATGTAAAGGCTCAGTCCTCAGGGGGTCCTCCGGGTGGCAGTGTTTGTATTGGAAGGTGCTGGGACCTTTTAAGAGGTGGGTCCTGGTGGGAGGTCCTATAGGTCATTGGGGCATGTCCTTGGAGGACAGTGTGGGACCCCATCTCTTTCAGAATCTCTGTTTCCTGGCTCAGATGTGACCCCTTGATCCGCCATTGCCACTCAGCACCTCCCCAAAAGCACAAGCCTGTGGGGCTGCCAGGTCTTGGATGTAAACCTCCAGGGTGGTGAGCTCCATTAGCAAATCTTTTGATTAAGCAAGGCCCCATGGGTGTTTCATTGTCCTGGTGCAGAGCTGAGGGGTACAGCCTCCTCCTCCTCCTGTGAAGCTCCAGCCTCATTCCCCTCATGCTGCTTCCCAAACCTGGGGAGCAGAGCACCCACCGCCCAGCAGGGCAGATTCCTCCTGGCACCTCATCTCACCAGCCCAGAGCTTCCCCGAGGCCCCGTGAAGTCGTGCCACTCACTTTCTGCACAGCACTGATCACAACACATGATTCTATTATGAATTTATGCTATGGTTTGAATGTTTGTCCCCTAGAATTCATGTCCTGGAAACTTCATCCCCAAAGTCACATGTTCAGGGTATTTGGAAATAGGACCTTGGGACATGAGGACTCTGCCCCCATGAAGGAATTAATCCGTTTGTGGATAAATGGGTTATGGAGGGGCTGGCCTTGTTATAAAGCGAGCCCTCTCTGCTCCCTTGCTGTGCCTCCCTGAGTGATGGTAGCAGGCAGGTCCTCACCAGATGCCAGGCAGATGCCAGCACATTCGCTCGGAGCCTCCAGAACTGAGAGTCAGACACACCCCCCTTCTTCATGCACTAGTAGTCTGTGGCATTCAGTTACAGCAATAGAAAACAGACCGAGATGAATTGTTTCATTATGGACCCTCGCCCACTTCTGGAAGGTCAGGCTCTTTGGTGCACCTGAAAACTCACTTCCCAGAGAAGTGGGTGACACTCTGGTGTCTTGGGGTGAGGGGGGCTGGGTGCTGGTCCCCTGCCCCAGCCTCTGGCTGGCTGCACAGAAGGAGCATGGCTGGGGTGTGACTGGCCCTGTGATGTGTCTCCCTAGGGTCTCAGGCACCACAGCACATCACGGGGCATCTTGCAGCCCAGGAAAGAAGAGGTGAGACCCAGGCAGGGCCAGTATGGATGAACAGTGGGAACGGCTTGCGGAAGGCTGCCTCTGCAGGCCGCCATGGTTTGCTGACAGGGTTTGGGTGGAGGTGACCAAATTCAGGAAACACTTAACGCAGGTGTGTCTTCAGGATGGCCGTGTTTGCAGGCTGTGCCACCTGCTGTACCCAGCTGGAAGAGGACTGCCTAGGAATTTTCTTTGAGTTTCCAGGCTAGGGGTGTGGTGTGGTGCGATGGTGGGGTGGGAGCGCCTGCTGCCAGGTGCCAGAGGGGGGAAGGAGAAGGGAGGGAGGAGGGAAGAAGCCTATTACAACTCTTTTTTTTTTTCTGCCTATTTTTCTCTTACGACTTTTTTCCAGTTAACATGTGTCATCTACTAGCAGTCTCCATACACTTGCCCATTTATCTCATTTTTCATCGTCTGTTTTACCATTAATAGCAGCTTTACGAGAGCAAGAGTTATACCATTTTTTGGACTCTGCCTGACCTGAAAACACAGCTTGGTACCTGGTAGTGGCTCAATAACAAATCTTCGAGAGGAAGCAAGGGACCCTCTTCCCACGTGGCACAGACCAGTGGGCCTTCGATGGGTGGCAGCATGGGTGCCTGATGGTCTTGGGTGTCCTGTGGATAATGGTTCTTCATTTTAAGAAAGATTTTCAAGAACTCACATTGGTATAAAAAGTGAGTTGTCATCCCACCTGCGACTTCATGGATGTTATTGCTTGGAGTTAAGCCCAAATTGAAAAAAAAAACCAAAAAAACCCAATGTGAACTGTGTTAAAGGGAGCACAGAGTCCAGGTGGGGAAAGGCACAGCTGGGGCTGATGGACCAGGCTGACCTTCTGGGAAGATGACTTGCAACAGCCTGGTGCTCAGATCAGGCAGAAGGTGTGGAGGCTTCGGCCAGCATCGGAGTGAGGAGCTGGGCTGGTGCTAAGGGCGTGGGCACAGGGAGCTGGAGCAGGTGAGGAAGCCAGGCTGGGGAGGGGTGGAGGTACGTGCGTGGCTCCCACCTGTCTGCCTTATTTTAAGACTTAGCACAGTCCCTTGCACACAATAGGTGCTCAGCCAATATTTAATGAAGGAATAAAGGGGTGGATGCAGGAGTAGCTGAGTCTCTGCACCCACCAGATCCTACAGGGCTTCCCATGCCCTTCTCCCTGAGGGAAGTAGTCTCTCTCTAGGGAGAGGAGAAAATTAGAGGGGCTGGAGCCCTGCAGAGGGGTGATCCCCGCCCACCTGGACTGGCTGAAGAGAAGCCTGCTTCTGGCCAGCCTTTGCGGGTTTGTGGAGACAAGTTAATAGCACAGGTGTGTAGCAGGCGGGATGTGAGGTGGGCAGGGCCTGGCTGGGGGACGTGAACACTCCCTCTGATCAGCCTTGGCCCGGGGTTCGGGGTTCTGCCAGGGCGCTGAGAGAGCTCCTCTCTTTCTCTCGCCAGGGAGTGGGGAGGGTTAGCAGAGGGCTCCGAGTCTCATGGAGTTGCTGGCACAGACTTCTCAGCAGCCATTGCAGGACTCACACCAATGTGGGGACAGAGCTTCTCCCTCCCAGGAGGACCAAGGACAGCTCAGCAGTTTCTTCCAAAGAAAGAAGCCAGTTCCGTCCAGGTTGTCACACTCAGGGCAAAGGGCTGGGCTAGGGTGCCAACATTTAGAGTCCCCAGTGTGCACCATGTGACTTTACCGTGACCTTTGATGACTACCTCTGCAGGTGTGGCATCCTGGGTTGGGAAGGTTGAGCACCTTAGCTAGGGCCATGCAGCCCTTAAGTGTCCCAACTGGAGTTGGAATCAGGGTCTTTCATCATCTAAAAATCATGTTCTCTCTAATACTCACGGCCATGCACTCCATCCAAAAGAGACCTCTGGGCTATGTGCCTAGAGCAATAGAAAATGTAGACTAAGGACAGGAGACTTGGGACAGAAATATTTGGGGACATTTTTGTGGCTAAATGCTCTGGACCTGGAGAGAAAGCCTGAAGACACAATCTATTAGGTCAAGGGCCTCGGGCAGAAATCTCATCTGATCGGTCAACCCATCGGGCGGGAAGGGTGCTTCAGGCAGGGGGAACAACCCGTGCAAAGGCATGCGGGGTGTAGCATTAGGATGAGGGTGTAGTAGGCCATGGGCACAGAGGGGTGGGCTGTACTGGGGACCTACCTGCCCTGCTCTCCCCCTGGAGGACAATCTGCTCAGACCCAGGCCACTCTCCTGGATACTCTGCACCATCTAGAGCTCCTCTGATAGCAGTCTAAGCTCTAGTCTCTTCAAGGGTTGATATTCTCTCAAATAGCAAAGGGCCATCCTGCTCTACAGGCCGGCGGGTGGAAGGTGTTAAACAAGGAAGGGAAACGATCGCAGCAATTGCTGAAGAACTTGGAAGTGGTGTCTTGCTCTCTACCCATGTATGCTTCAAGCAGAATCAAGGAGAACCCAGTCAGATCTGCCTTCAGCCTGCAGCTCAGGAGCACTCAACCACTGAGCCACATCCCCAGCCCTATTTTGTATTTTATTTAGAGACAGGGTCTCACTGAGTTGCTTAGGGCCTCGCTTTGGCTAAGGCCGGCTTCAAACTCACGATCCTCCTGCCTCAGCCTCCCGAGCCACTGGGATTACAGGCATGTGCCTCTCCACCGGGCTTCAACTTTGTCTTCTTGATCTGCAAACTGGGAAAACTTTGTGAGTGAAGACAGAGTGAGGAATGGCTTCAGATAGTTGGAAATATTAAGTGATGCTAAGGAAAGAGGAATTTCCATCTCTGGCTATTCCTGAGGGGAGACGTCATCACTTTTCATATTCTTCCCTGAAAGCCTAAGAGAATTTGAAGTTTGGGCCATAATTGTCCTCCCTAAAGGGACGATGCCCAGATGGTACAGTTCTGACATCTAACTTGGTTTCTTCCTGTCAATACACTTTCCCCTGTAGAGCCCCGGGGCCTCTTTTCCGATTCTGTTTTTTATTTTATTTTTTTTTTCTCTTCTTCAAGCCAGTCTTAGTCAAAGTGTCTCTGCTACTTTCTAAAACGCAGATTTTTAAACCAGTTGTGTGTTTGGGTGGGGAGCAGGCGCAGAGGGCCTCTTTTCTCCTGCCACACTCCCTGATGATCAGCAGCAAGACTCCTGGTGCTTGTTGCCAGTTCAGGAGCCCTCGGAACTGCTCTCCTCCCTGGCAACACGCACTCTTGAAGAGCTCCGCCCCTCGGCTGCAGAACAGCCTTATTTTGAGGCAACTCGGTCTACAATTGCCATTCTAGGTGGCCCCAGACCTCTTCATCCCTCTAGTGCTGTAAGATTGGTTCTGGTGCCTGGAGGTGTCGGATAGTCCAGAAGCCAAGTCTGCACTTGGCAAGAGCCCTGAGACCGCCATACCTGGGTGAAGACCCCAAGGGAGCCCTGTAGGAAAAGGTCCCTCACACCCATTTGACAGAAGGTGGTGTGGCCACTGTGAGGGGTGGAAGTAGCACTGGAGGTAGGCCTTCTGTCTCTGTTCAGAGAGAAACCAACAATGGCTGCTTGAGCCTGAAAATCCCCAGGGCCTCGGAGACCACGCTGAACACTGTGGTAAGTTCTTTTATCCAATCCACATTGGAACCAAACACTTGAATCCATGTCTATTTCCTCAATGAAGCTAGTAACTTGCTCAAAACTTTGGACCCAATTCAATACATGGCAGAGCCAGGCTTTGAACCCAAGGGTCGAGCTGTGTCCTCTCAGACGCTGCCTCTCCCGTGTCAGCCCAAAGCATGGTGGCTTTCTCTTAAGACATTGTCCTCTTCTGGGAGTAAAACCAAGTCCTCCTCCAAGAAGACCTCAATGAATGCCGCAAGCCACAAACGGTGTGTTTTCCCCTCGGAACAACTGACCTCCCTCCTCAGTTTCTCATGGATCTGAAGTACCCCATCTCGAAGGCAAAGGCTGTTGCTATTAAATATATATATATATATATAAATATATATATATATATATATATATATATATATA
>NW_026000222.1:7541083-7678027 GCF_001458135.2 Marmota marmota marmota | reverse complement strand
ATATATATATATATATATATATATATATATATATATATATATATTCAAGTACCAGTTCCCTCCATCTCATACTTCCTAAATTTTAATTCATTACCAAACTCAGGAGAGGCTCAAAGACTTGCAGAGTCAAAGGGGAAACTTTGAGGAAGGGAAGCTGTGGGAACCAGAATTTGCCTATGACTAATCTTTGATCTTCCATTGAAATCAACTGTTCAAGAAGCTCTTTGAAAATCAACTGATTTTGAGATCAAGTAAATTTTTTTTACATCTATGGGTTTCCTCATCTGCCATTGAGGATAATGTATTCAAAGGGCCTACTCCATAAATGGGGGTCATTGTTATTATTTTAAAAAGACCCATGATCTCTATTGGTCAGTTGGATAAAAATGCATTTCCCCTCTTTCATCTAAATTCATTGAGTATGAGATGGCGGGCAAAAATCACAGTGTAAAGATAAAACTTTAATCCTGGATCTCATCCTTAAGCATAGTACCAGTCCTCTCTCTCTGAATTCTCTTGGTGTTTTCACTGGGTCTCATTCCCCACATGTGGTCAGGACAGGGACTAACCTCTTAGCCTCTTCTCACTTCTCTCCTTCATCTGGTTCCCCAATCTTGACCTGTTGGCTCAAGGACTCCAAAGGAGAAGCTAATGATACACCTAAAATACAAGGTCTTAGAGGTGGAATCTGAGGACTACCAGAGAAGAGGGGTAGCTCCCAAAAGAGGCAAGAAGAGCCCTTTTAACTACAATATAAATGCCAGAGAGGTAGAGAAAGAAAGGAGTTGGCAACAGAGGAGAAAGTAATATGGCGGTAATAGAACTGGGGTTGTCTCTGTGGAAATAACTCTGTACCATGTCAAGATCTTTCCCTCATCTGTGATGCTGAACATTATTACTTACATAAGAATTAAGTTTCCAAGTATCATTCAGGGACATTAAAGACAGTGAGGTAGAGTGGTGGAGGTGACTGGGTAAATTCATTTACAAACTAGTGCATTTACTAACAATGTGTTAAGCAACTACTATGTGAGAAAATGGATATAAGACTTGTCAGATTTAGCACTGAACAAGATCCTGCTCCTGCCTTCCTAGAAAATGTCGAATCAGTGAAACTTTCATGGCAGGAAAGAGGAGACGGAAATGTCTGCAGGGTGTCATGGTATTGACACATCTTCCCTTTGAAACCTTGAGCACGGACACAGTCCTGGATTGGAGCACAGTACAGACCACAGGGTGGCCCTCGGTAAGTGGCTGCTGAATGAATG
Organism: Marmota marmota marmota; assembly: GCF_001458135.2. Classification (NCBI taxonomy): domain Eukaryota; kingdom Metazoa; phylum Chordata; class Mammalia; order Rodentia; family Sciuridae; genus Marmota; species Marmota marmota. The sequence continues at coordinate 7,676,759 of NW_026000222.1, read as the reverse complement.
ACATTATTATTTGCCAGTCTGTCTCTATTACTAGACTGTGAGTCCTGTTAAGCAATAATCCCTTATCCACACAATACATTGTAGAGTCAGGATAAACTAGGAGACCCCAATATCCCAGAAGGTCATCATGGATCCATCTGGGGGATTCTGTCCATAAAGACCCATGCAGACAAGGCAGTCGCCATCTTGAAAATGGCAGGTCACTATGTCTACCAGCCAAATCATGCTCTGGAGCTCTAGCTAGCATGGGTGGTTAGACATGACAGCCTGGAAGTAGTTCACATCGTTGCTGCTCATGACTCACTGGCAGGACAAGGAGGCGAGGAGACGTGTGAGCTCTGCAGGTAGTGTGCATGTGTGTATGTGTGTGTATATGTGTGTGCATGCGCACTCGTGTGCAGTGGGGGAGAGGCACAGCCTTGGATCAGTGAATGGGAGGGGGCTTCCAAGGGAAGCTGAGAGGAATCTCCTCTGCATGCTGCTCTGGGCTTGTCCTTTGCAGATCCAGTACCAAGGGTAAGGACACATGCCGCAGTCCGGCTGCAGCAAAATAACCGGGGGGTGACGAGCAACTTGTGTACATTGATACAGCAGGAGTGGGAGCCGTTTATTGTAGGACAACAGAGGTATTTATACATTCCACACAGCTTATCTTAATTAACATAAACTAGTTACATCAGCCAACCAACAAGGAATCTCCACACTTAATGGCTCGCTGGCGTTACTTCACAAACCACTCCCTCTGGCAAAATGCCAGGCACCATCCAGACTTGTTTACAGACTCTAACAGACACACAGAGGGACATGTGGACAGAGGACACAGAGGGACAGGTGGGAGACATGGCCTCTGTGAGAAGCCAGGTGGTATGACAGGATAGTCACTCACTGGCTCTTGGCCTTGGGCAACTGCTCAAGCCTCTACCTCCCCTTCTGCCAAGTAGGATTCAAAAGGGCCTGTGCTTCGATTGTGTCATGTCAAGACCTGAGGGGACAATAGGTGAGGAGCATGTAGTTCAGGCACAGGACACATGTCTGTGGAGGACGAGGCTCTGGAGGAATATCCTAAGCAATAGATGGTTTCTTTGCACTCAGAATGGGAGGTGGGATAGGCTGTGGGGGGTGGGGATATTCCCCTGTCCACTCTCAGGAGCTGGTGAGTGGGGGGTGAGGGTGCCCTGTCGTGGCTCTCTGGCTAATGGGACTTCTTAGATGGCACCTCCGCTATCATAGTACTGTCTGAGTAGTGCTGAGCCACATCCTCTCCCGAGGGGAGCAGGATTTCTGAGTTGTCACCTAACATCTTGACGGTTTTGACCCAAACAATACATCCTAAGGAAAACAGAGTGGCCACTCACAGGCCTTTTCCCACCCCTCATGCCCTGCAGTACCATGCACTGTGGACAAAGCCGCTCAGCCCTGGGGTGGAAGGCAGGTCCTCTCACTCCTGGACCTGTAGGTCCTCTTGGACTGGGGGCTAGATCCTGGGCGAGGAGGAATGCTGTGTTTCTGTGTTCATGAGATCCTCATCTGTCAAATGGAAACCAGAATCATGGCACCATTCTCACAGGACCTTTGTGGACATGAACCCAGATCCAGCACCAGGCCAGGAGGCAAGTCCCGCGAGCAGTCGCCAGCGCCCGCCCATCCAGTTGCCACAGTTCACGGCCAAACTAGGAAGACACCCGTGGATTGCTCCAGAATTAAGGAGGAAAGGCCGGTGTGCGGGTTAATTGAAAGCAACTGGAAGAACGAACCAGCCCAAAGTCCTGGCTGAATGAAATCAGGCGAGACAAAAGCCATTAACTACAGCAGGGAGCCCACGTCTAGGCCTCGATTTCAGATGAGGAACCCAGTCTTGAGAAATAAATCCCGATACATTGTTGTCCCCCGGGGCTTCCTCTGGCAAGTCCCTGGCCACATAACCTTAGATGATCCTTTCCCCTTTGCACCTTTCTTTCTCTTCCTGATAAATGGAAGCATAACCAGGACCCCTGAGGAGGGTGTGGATGAAAGAAGATGGAAATCCCTTAGCTCTTTGACTGACATGGGCTAGTGTCTAATTTTCCCACCTTATTGTTTTTTTTTTGAGAGTAACTTTAACTTCTTCTCATCCTGAGGCCTGTCCCTACATTGGACACTTGGTCTCCAAGGCTTATTGACACCGTTTCCCACCCAAGACATTTGGTGCTGCCTTACAGACCCGACACCACGGTCCATCCTGGAATGGAAGATGGATCAGACCCCAGACGTCCAGCAAAGGGATGGTCTCCGGCATGGGGCTTCTCCCCCCAGCCAGGCTCCTGGGGAGTTGCCCCTTCCCTCTCTCGCTGCCCCCAGTGGATCAAACATGGTTGTGCTTGCGGGTTTACAGATGGTCCCCTTGGCCTGGGGCACTCCTCTGCACGGGTGATCTTATACCTCTTTTCCTGTCCCTGGTAAATGGGGGTGCTGGTGTGGGTGGAGTGGGGACCTGAAACCCAGTTCCCATCTCAAGTGGGCCAACACCCTTGTCTTGGTATCGGCCTTTTAGCTCTCTTTTTTTTTTCTTTCTTTCTGTTTTCTTTTTTTTTCAAGTCTAAGATCAGGTTGTGATTAATGGCATCCTGAGGTTCCCCCATGCAGAAATAAGGTCATGGTGAAGAATAGGGCTGTTTTGAAACCCTGGTGAACTTCAGGGGTCAGAGCAGAATGAAGATCACTCTGGTTTTGGCTCATCTTCCTTCTCTGTGGCCTGTGACTTCAAGGCCGGGGCCGTCCCTGCCTCTCAGACTTCCTCTCATGCAAATGGCCCCCAGCAGGGTGAGGAGCAGCCACACTAGAAGAGGAAGCGGAGGGACGCAGCCAACTGCGACCTCTGAGGACCTACTTTCTCTTTTCTAGGCGAGCACCCCGGGGGGGGGTCTCCCCTTGAGGGGCCCCATCCCGGTCTCTGCCCTGAGCCAGGGCAGGCTGATGTCCAGGATGCTCCACAACCTGGAAGCAAGAGCCGGGAGGCCGCTGGCCCAACCACTGCTCAAGAGTCCCTGCTCGGTTCCATTCAGAGAAAGACCACAGCTCTGAGACGTCGGTGGCTTTCCCACCCTCCGGCCCTGCCTGTCGCTCCTCTTTCTGGAGCTCAGGACTCCACGCCACCTCTCCTCAGCCGTGTGGCTCGGAGGAGGCTGGGAGCCCGTAGGACTTGACAGCACAAAGATCAGGGACAACCGAGCTTTAGGCCAGAAGGGCCTGGATAAGCCCTAAGAAGGCAGACCCCTTCCCACGCCTCTGATGGCATCTTAAAAAGTTCTACTGTGTGCTGACCTGAGGGCTGCAGGGGCTTGCTTCTTGCTGGACTGAGTTAGTGGGCTGGTGTGCGTGACATATTTCTCGAGAACCCTAAGTGCCACAGGACGGGGTGTGGACAGAGGAAGGAGGACAGACCGACAGCTCCAGCCCTGGCTTGCGTCCGAGTCTGTGAGACCTGGAGGCTCTCAGCCTGGGTCTTTGGGCCTCAGTTTCCCTTCTGGGAGCAAGACGGCTGGAACCCCCTATCTTTCTGTCCCTCTGTTTCGTAGTCACAGAAGGAAACATTTTGTCATAGCCCCGTCATCGTCTTAGGAAGGAGTGGCTCACTTCCAGGAATGATCCTGAGTGTAGATGCAGCGGTTCTCGGGCCCAACCATCTCTCGAGAAATAAATGCATTGATGATTATGTAGGAAGAAGGATGCAGAAAGTCCCTACCGGTCAGGATTTTGTTGGCTGTCATTTACCTCCGGCTGCCATTCACCAAGTGACTCCAAGCAGTGTGGCGTGGGGGGGGGGAGGGGCTCTGGACACCTTCCCCCATACGTACACACAGTCTACCTTGTGAGTTCAAAGACGTGGCCGGGGCTTTGAAGTGAGAACCAAGTCAGGGCCTGGATCCCTGCTTCTCCACTTACACAAAGGGGAAGAGAGACTTCAGAAGGTCGGTAGTCGCCACAGCTCCTGTTCAGTAAGATTTCCAAGTCTCCTAAGATACGTAAATGCCTCTAAATCTCATAAAATAAATAAGACCGTTTAGTGCAGCAGAATGAGAGCCCAGTAACCTCAGGGGGAAGTCATCGGAAACTTCCAGGATGGAATTCCCTTAGCCGCACAGTAAAGAGATTGAATCTCCCCCTCCCCAGAGTTTCTTCCCCTCCATGGTCTTGTTCCCCTAAGCAGATGGCCACGGCCTGAGAGTTATTAAAGCATTAAAATAGTATCCATGAGCCCTCAGTTGCTTCTTTTCTCTCGCACACCCAGGTCTGTTGATACTGATGAAGATCGGTCGTTGACATTGATGAAGAACTATCAATATGCACCTCTGTGGCTAAGGTGGGCAAGTGGCTCCACATGGCGCCATCGTGTGAGATGTGGCTCCAGACATCCGTCTAGCTTCCTTCCCTCCTTCGCCAATGGGACTAGAAGTTTTCTTTCAAATATGCTTTAAATGGGGGGATGAGGAGCTGCTGGTGGGAGATGCAGGAAGAGGAAGGCATCAGCAGCACCAGGGAGGTGTCCAAGAAGCCGCCACCTGGAGCTTAGGATGAAGATGAAGGGTCCACTGCCTCTGTCCTGCGTGGACTCCAAGAGCAAAGAAGGGGTGCTATGGGAAATGGGATCTGGAGGGCTTTTCTCCCCCACGGTGCCTCTCCATTCTCCAAATAGGGCCTTTCAGACAAACAAGGGGGTCTTGTTCTCCCAGAGACAGGCGCGGGGGACCTGTGGTGGGGAGAGGAACGGGTAGGGGGTAAAGAAAACCTGGGCGAGTGAGGGGCAGGTGGGGGCCCAGCTGGCAGGCACCTCTGATGAGAGTCAGCTTGATGTGGCCGTCTGGCTCCTCGGAGCGCACTCAGGGACAGAGGTGTGGAGCGGCACAGTCTGTGTTTGAAGGTGTTTCTCTACAGCAAGCACCGGGCGGGGAGGAGAAAAACCTAAACCACTTCAAGTGGATTCTGAGTTTGAAAGCCACCACATGAAAAGTGCAGAAACCTAAGCCCCCTTGAGTCCCGGCCCAAGAGTAACAGACGGGACGGCAGTGGCCCAGGCCTGGCAGCCGGCTCCCTGGGCCCCTTGGGAGCGAGTGTCTCCACTGCCAAGTGCACCCAGGGAGGGGCCGGGGAAGCTCTCAGTTCTGCACACCGACAGCTAAGAGCTGGACCGCGGTGCTGCTCCAAGCCGGTGCCCAAAGTGGGGTGACTTTCATTTGTGGCCACATGGCCCAGCCTATCTGGAACTTCCTGAGGGTTAGGGTACAGGGGAAGCTTTTCAGCCTCCAGGGAAACACACCATGACCCAGTGCTGAGTTAAACCCCTTACACCCTCCCTCCCAACCACGCTCCTTTCAGCCCTGCTATAACCCCTCCTGACACCCACACTCCCATAAGGAAGGAGCCCCAAATGCTTTCTCACCATGTCTGGTGTCTCTGCTGCCGCCCTGACCTTTGACCCAGTTCCTTTGCCCTCGGCATGATATCTGCCAGCTCCTGACCATCAGCTGTTTGTCGACTGACCCCTGCCAAAGTCTGATCGGGCCCTAAACTTGGGTGAGATTATTTTGTTCCTCCCTCTTCTCCTATATTTCATGCACTCTGAATTATAAATTACAAAAAAAGAAGTACGCCCCAAATCAAAATATCATCTCCTTCTGGAGTTACTGATAGTATGATGTTGTGAAGATTCACCAAAGGTGGAAACTTTCTTTTGTGGTGGTGTTTGGCAGGGGCCTTAAGGTCCCCTTAGTTGGACCCCTTGGATAATCCAGAGCTGCTGTCTGCTCCCCACTCTCTTCCCCCAACCCCTTGGGAACTTCCTCTGGCTCTCACCCCAGCTGGGGCGCAGTGCAACCCGTTGTCTTCTACAGAGGTCGCGGCATCAGAAAGTTATGGGCTCAGACAGTGCTGGGAGAAGAGAGAGCCAGGGCTCATGGGGGCATTAAACACCATCTGATGGTGGAAGCTGGGCTGGGTCAGGCCTGGTTGGACCTCAGATGGAAGAACGGGTATTTCAACTAGAGGCCAGCCTAGTTATTGCAGTTATGGGAACCCATCCTCCACTTTACTGGAGTGTTAAAACCCTATTGCTGCTGTAACCAATGACCACAAACCTGGACTCTGAATGACACAGATTTATCTAGAAGTCAGAAGCTCATATTGGGACTCACCGGGGCTAAAATCAACACATCATCAGGGCTATATTTCTAGGAGAGACTCTGGGGGAGTGCTACAGTATGAACCTGTTCCCCACAGGCCCTGTGTTGGAAACTCAACCCCTAATGCCACAGTGTGGAGAGATGGGGCCTAGGAAGAGGGGCCCAGGCCACGGGGACTCTGATCTCATGAATGGACTAATATTATCACAGGGGTGACCTAGTTGTGCATGTGACTTCAGTCTCCTATTGTTCTCTCTTTCTTGCCTTTCTGTCTTCTACCATGGGATGATGCAAAAGGAAGCCCTCACCAGATGGGGCACATCCACATTGAACCTCCAGCTTCCAGTGCTGTGAAATAATCTCTATATTGGAATAAATTACCTAGTCTCAGGTATTCTGTTTCAGCAGCCTGTGACGGTCCAAGACAAGGAGCGTCTCTTTAATGCCATTTCCTGCTTCTGGAGTCCTCTCACATTCCTTGGGTTGGAGCTCCTTCCTCCATATTCCAAGCCGGCATCATCAGGTGGAGGTCATCTCACATTGTCGCTCTGACTCTTGCACTTTCCTCTTCCACAGTGAAGGACCCTTGCAATTACACTAGCCAAGCAAGTAACCCAGGGCCATCTTATTATTTTAAGGTCAGTGATGAGCAGCCTTAATTCCCCCCTCCCTTTTGAGGAAAGACTGTAAGGGTATGGCTCTGCCAGTGGCTCACAGGATTCACAAGGCGCATTGTCACTGAAAAACAGGGAAGTGAAGTGTGGAGGTTTGAACTTAGGCTGCTGGGAACTACGTTTGTGCCATCAGCACCCCCTCCACACCAAGTCAAGGCTCAGGGCAAAGGGTCAAGGCCACGGGCCATCTTCTTATGGGAAGAACTTCATTTTGAGTCAAAATGGTCGAAACTCTCCACTTGGTATAGAGGAAAGGATAAGGACGTGGAGATCCACTCAGGCTTAACTTCAAGTCCAGGAGATTAGTAGCTGTGTGACTTTGAGTGTGTTGTTTAAACTCTCTGAACAACAAAATAATGCCTACTGCACAGGGAGTAACCCTGACATATATGTTTATCATGTCTGACATACAGAATGAACAAAATAAAGACTGTCCTCTCTACAGATTAAAAAAAAAAATAGTAGTTATTATTGATTGAGAACTGACAAGACAATCACTCTCCTAAACCCTCCCTTGTTCATTATTCATTGAATACCCCCAGACAGCAGTGACTTTACTGTTTTCAAAAGATGGGTAAACTGACATGGAGTGGGTGGAGTGGCTTACCCCAACCCACGACCAGATGAGGAAATGGGATTTAAGCTCAGAGAAGACGTCCAGAGCACATGGCTGTAAACAGGTTGTCTTGGAGAGTCCAGATTCTAAACATTTAGTATCATCGTCAACCACGGTGACGGTCTCTGCCTTTTTATTTGGAAAATACAATCTGTGACCCGAGGGAACTGCAGCCTCCTGACTGTTCATTTCCATTTTCCATGAGGGGGAGGGGAGGAGGGGAGCCATGGTGCGGTGTCTCTCTGTGCAAAAATGGACACAAAGGCCATTGGAGACCTGGTACTGATTGAAATATAAATTTGAGATGGACCACAGACTCCACTTTGGAATTTTTAATGTCAGCCTTCAAGCCCTAACTGAACAGCAGGCTTTGAGGGACTTTTTATATAGCAGGCCCTTGACCCTTCTGACGGATCCAAATCAGTGTTTGAAGCAGGCCTCCTTGGGATTTGGGGTCCCCACCACAGAGTTGTCATCCAAGAAAGGAAGGTTATGAAAGGGGCTGATGTTTACCCAGCCTTCTGTGGCCACCATTTTTCCGTCTTTCTGTCTCTTGAACTATTTCCCTGGGGAGAAGTCTACATTACACAAGGCAGAGGGAGCTTGGGAACGCATCAAAAGGCACAAGTGTGTACCATAAAAGGGTCTTTTAAAAGTCTGGAAGGAAACCAAACTGGTCCGCATTGTGTGTGTCCAGCAGAGGACTTGGTTGGAACAGAGAGATCCAGGCTCACCCAGCAGAGGTCGCTGCCCTGGGACCTGCAACTGGACACCATCTACGAGGGAGTATCATCTGGTAATGGGGACGGCAGCATTGCAGATGGGAGACAGAAAACTTCCACGTGAATTTCCCAGGGTGTCCTTGACAAATCACCATGAACTGGGTGGCATAAAACAACAGGAATTATTAATTACCTCATAGTTCTGGAGGACAAAAGTCTGAGGCCGAGGTGTCACAGGGCCATGCTTCCCCTGAAGACTCCAGAGGACTCCAGGGGAGGGTCCTTCCTCACCTCTTCCATCTCAGGGAGGGGCCAACAGTGCTTGGCATTCTTGATTTGAGGCTGTATCACTCCAAGTCTGCATTTGTCTTTGTGCGGCACCTGCCTTGCCTGTATTTGTGTGATGAACTCACTCTCCTTCTGAGGACTTTAGTCCTGGGTTTAGGACCTGCCCTGGTCCAGAATGACCTCACTCAAACCTGGTTACATCTGCAAAGACCCTCAATGGTCACACACACAGCTCCCAGGAGCTAGAACTCCCTGATTTAATTCAAGGGATGCATTTCTACCCACCTCAGCTTCTCACAACGCATGACACCTACCAGGCCCTGCCTTTGTTCCGGGTACAGTAACAAGCACATCACAATGATGACGTCAACCCAAATGAAAGGGCCACTTTTGTAGGTGTTGAACGTCGGCAATTTCATATGGTGAAACCCAAGATGGTACTGTTGAGCCCTCTGAGATTAGCACCATTACTAGTGTATCCACTGATGGATAAGGGAGCGGAGGCACCTAGATTTTTCAGAGATGAGATGATGACGTTAGGAATCGTACAGACCCTAGTAAAGACCATGCCTCCTTATCATGCGACCAAGAGGGAGTTACCTGCCACCTCTAAGCTTCAGTTTCTCCAGATGCAAAACTAGAGATGACTTTGATGTTATAAGGCTTATGTACATAACACAGCACAGTCACTCATGGATGGCTGACTGGGGAGCAGGTTAGCCAAAGATTCTCCTAGGTTTCTGGCTCGTAGGAGATACTATGCTGCTGCCTCTTAACGTGTAGTCTAGGGGAACAAAACACTTGGGAACCACTTGGAAGTGGGGGCATTTGCTAAGAATGGGTTCCATACTGAATATTGAATTGGACTCTCTGAGTGAAGAACCTGGCCATCTGCATTTAGACTCCCCCCTTCTCCTGGCCTGGTCCTGGGAATACGAGATCATCGCTGCATTGAGCAAACGAAAGTCTCCATTCCTTTCAACAGGACACAGTGGGCTAATTAGGACAGAACTGTCCAGGTGTCTGTCACTGCAAGCTCAGAGACAGTAGAGAGAGGCAGAGGGACTAGTTACAGCCATCATTTTCCAGGGGTTGGAGGGGGGTGGATGGGGCATGGCCCCTTTTAAGGGGACAGTGAAACTTCAGTCATCTTTCTTGCATGTTTGTGACCCTGTTGCCACTTGAATGCAAATAAATAGCATGCTTCAAAACTGCAGGATCAAAAGTCAACGCCATCTTCTTTGTGCAAGTGAAATCCTCATGCTTTGCTGGTACAGAGAGGAAAAGGAAACTAACGAAATGTCCTTCCAAGATTTCTTTTTTCCTCCTGCAAATCCTCTGGCTTGCTGTCCCATCAACTCCTTCCCTCACCTAAGCACTGTTTTTCTTTTGTGTTCAGTGCTGAGAGGCCCTTGTCTTGCACACGGAACTTTTGGAAATAAGATGCACCAGTCAAGTGCTCTTTTTGGGTCCGAAATCACAAGAGCTGTTGATGGCCTCTGTGTGCGGCTTTCGTGGGTAGAAGGGACTCACAGTTTCAGAAAGCCAGCCTTGCTCTCCGTGTGATTTGCGTAGTCAGGAAGCCCAGGGCGCCACCCAAACAAGGGACCCGCCCTACCAGTAGGACAGGAGATGGAGGCTCCCTGCTTTCCTGCCTGCTGCTTTGAGTCGTCTGCCACCTGCCTCGCCCCGGTGGTGGGTGAAGACTCTGCCTCCTGAAAGTGTCTGTAAAAATGAAAGGAGGAGCCAGGCACCATGGCACACACCTGTAATTCCAGAGACTCGGGAGGCTGAGGCAGGAGGATCACGAGTTCAAAGGCAGCCTCAGGAAAAGCAAGGTGCTAAGCAACTCAGTGAGACCCTGTCTCTAAATCAAATACAAAATAGGGCTGGGGAGGTGGCTCAGTGGCCGTGTGCCCCTGAGTTCAATCCCCAGCACCCGCCCACCCCCACAAAAATAAAATGAAAGTAGACTGCGTGTCTTGCACCTATGGAAAGGGCCACAAAGAAGCCATGGGCCGGAGCAGGAGGAATATGAGATCTGGGCTCCCTGTCTGCAGGATACGACATGCTCCTCATGTTCAGGGGAATAGGTGGAGCATTCTGAATGTATTTTATTATTCAGTTCTCACCCCCAATGCCCCCAGAAGCAGCTCTGCTTTCACATCTACACAGGAACCAGTGGCTTAGCAGAGGCACATGACTTCTCCGTGGTCACGCACACAGAAAACCGTGGCATCTGGATTCCTCCTTCCCCCCTCCTGACCTCCTGCCTGACCCGTGCATGCAGGATCATGGTCACCTTTCCATTTTTTTTTTTCTTTTTCTGGCTGTGTCATTTGTGTCCTTAAGCCCCAGTGTCCTCTTGAGGGAAGTTGGAAATGAGAGCAACACCCACCTGGGAGGGACCAGGGCTGTAATTGCAAAGGGTTCCACCTCTGGACAGGAACTCACGAGGGCGAGGGGTTGTAAGGTCATTCTGCTCCACAACTACCATGGACACGCTCTGGGATTTGCCTCCTGAGAAGCTCAGGGAAATAGGGCCTGAGCAGAAGTAGAAGGCAGGTGCCCACGGCAGCTGTAAAGGAGGGGGCCAGAGAGAGGGGACATTTGAGGATTGAACCCTCACAGGTGGATCAGCACAGACTGGACCTAAGTGTGAGCCATGGGGGGCGAGGAGCAGGCCCTGTCCCTCTCCTCATGCCCAGTGTGCAGTGCAGAGGCTCCTTACACCTCGGCCCAGAGCCCCTGCAAGGAGGCCTTCACGTGGGTAGGACCCTGGCAGAGCCCTGGGTGACCTGGGGGAACTCCGGCCTGGCCTTGATACAAAGGTGATCTATGTCACTGGCTTGGAAAGTGTTAGAAACACGGGGCTGGCCCAGGACACAGTGGGGCGGTGGGGGGGTTCGTGGAACCTGGCCCTGCAGCGTGGTTTCTGCCACCCCTGTCTCCGCTCCCCAGAGGAGCGGCTCTCGGCTGCCGCTGCTGTGAGGCCACCGGTCGGTAAGACAACAGGAAGACCATGTGTGCGATAAGCTGTCCTACTAACCCCAAGCGATTTTCAGCTCTCTTCGAGAAGGGAAAAAATTACATTTAGGAAAATCTAGAAAAGGTTAAGCTTGTCACACAAGTTACTGAACAGAGTTTGCCACCGAAGTCACTCCACAAATAGGACTTTCCTGACCCCCCTTGCTTTGTGTAAATGCTGGAGAAGAAAAGGTCCAGGGCAGACTTATTTCAGATAGGCCAAGAGGACAGCCGGAGTCCTTTTTCCATCTGAGGGGTCATGTGCATAAGTCACTTACAACAACAGGAATGCGTGTCTCTCAGTCCTGGAGGCTGCAAGTTGAAACCAAGGTGTTCACAGGCCACACTCCTTCCAAAGCCTCCGGGGGACACTTCCTTGCCCCTGCAGTTTACAGGGGCCCAGGTGGTCGCTGGTGTACCTTGGCTTGTGGCTCATCATTCCAACTTCTGCCTCTGACCTCACATGGCTGTCCTCTCCTCTTGCATCCATGTCCCTGCATCTCTCTTATTAGAAGGACACCAGACACTGGATTTAGGACCCACCCAAATCCAGCATGACCTCATTTTAACGGAACTAATTACATCTCCAAAGACTCTTTCCAAATAAGGTCACATTATGTGTTTCTGGGCAGATTTGAATTTAGGGGGAGAGTCTTTACACTCCAGCCTGCATGTCCAACTCTGTCTATGACATTCTTCCTTGGAAAGAATAGCTCATGGCCACCCATCAGCCCCAGGGTGTATACACTGCTCATGGCCTGCTCTTTGGAGGACTGATGTGGACAAGGGGAATTCATGTTCCCGGCTGCCAATCTTTCAGAAGTGCAGGTCTGTGCAGGCATGTCTCCTATGGGCTCCCCACCCCATGGGAAGGGCAGAGCCAGAATAAAGCTAGAGAGAGTCCCCCAAGATGCAGCACCCAGTATGGGGTCATGCTGGAGATGGGCCAAGGCAGAAAGAGCTGGGGGAAGGATGAGTGAGATTCAGGAAGGCAGATTTATGGGTCATAACAGATCTCAGTAATATGAATTTTCAATAAGTGCTCCCATCACACAGAAGCAGAAATAATGAACAGGAAGTCCCTCGCTTACAAATGAGCTTTGAACGTGGCTGATAGAAACAGCATTAAGGTTCCTGAGGCAACCTAAAAATACTTTTATGATTTCCAACGCAGTTGGGATAGGTAGGTGCATACAATAGGAGTAATTAATGGAAAAAAAAATTCACAAAAGGATTGAAATGGAGAGAGGAGTTTTTAATTCTCTGAATGAAGCTGGTGCTGAATTAAGTTGGTGTGTGCGGCTGGTAAGGGCCCCCAGGAATCTGGAGGTGGTTGGAAAGGGTGTGTGTGGCTAAGCTGTGGGTGCTGTGAACCCAGGTCCTATTCACCTGCTAGTGAACACAACCTGCAGCCACTCGGAGCTCTGGGCCACCCCTTCTCCTGAGAAGGGTCCTTGGCCACAGAAGCATCCCTATCTAATGCCTAGGGGTTATGGCATCTCCTTGTGGACAGCCTGCAGTCACTGCCCCGTTGGTGGTGGGGAGCAAAATGTCACCCCTTTGCCTCAGGGCTGGACAAGCCTAGGTGCCATTCACACTCCAGAGCGTCAGTGGGGTAGAGCGGAGGCCAGACTTGAGTCAGATCCTCCCATGTCTCCCACTCCACCTGCTCCTCTGCCCCACCTCGTCAAGAATCACCCTCTCAGTGTTCTTCCAGGAACCTCTCCGGAGTCAGCCCGGGAGTGATTTCAAGGACACTCTGCTGACTTGTCCGGTATCAATTTTCTCTGTGACATTTGATTCCCCTCTTCCATAATCTGCTGTCATGTCAGTCCAAACTATCACCACCCCCCGCCATGTCCCTCCCTGACCAGAGCCTGAGGGAAGAAGCTAAGAGAACAAGAAGTGAGAAAGGAGAGAGAGAGAGAGAGAGAGAGAGAGAGAGAGCAAAAGAGAAAAGCAGAGAGGGAGAGGAAGAAAGGAAGGAAACAGAGGCTGCGTGAGCATCCAGAGAGGACCAGAAGGAAGACTGGGAAGAGGGCTGGACAGGATGTGGGCACACACACTTGCTAAATAGTGTGAATACTTGAAAGAAAGCGGAGTGCAGAGCAGGGGAGACAGCGACGGGCACTGAGTAACTGGAGCCGCTAATCTCAAAGTTAAGCGGGTGACGAGATATCATGGAAGATGAGAGGAGAGCCCTGGGGAGAGTTAGGAAATACAATCCAGGATTTAATAAGAAAAGTCAGAGGTATAACAAAGAAAGAAAAGAGACGCGGGGCACTTAATACCCACTCTTTAAAGTGACCCTGGCTTTATGCAGTTGGTTGTATTCTTGAAAAGAGTCTCCTGCATCAGTTGTTTGTGTATCAAATCCCATCTTAAGCACACTGAGAGACCTCGCTCTTTGAAGACGTTTTTTTAAAGGAAAATCCATTACAACCCTTTATAGTGAATACACACACTCTCCCCTGATGTATTAATTAGAGCACTTCACTTCTCTGTCTGTGAGCAGCCAGGACCACACAGAGCATGCTAATCTGCAGCCTCACCCTGGACAGCTCGATATGGAATAAGCCCACAGGAGACCTGGTGTCTGGGGCCACACAGTTAGGGAAGAAGAAAATGGCGGACAGTTCTCTCCCAGAGTATTGGGATAAAGATACTCCAATAATAAGAGCGACTAATCCTGCTCCTGAGTTCAGAAAAGCCGTTTGGAGAGGCAAAATAGCAGCTTGGCAGTTTAATTTCTCTTATCTTTAGACCAGGGAAACAGCAGAACTGTGTTGAACACTTGACCTGGCACCCGACTCGTGGGTACTAGTGTCCCTCCCTCCCCTCTCAGAAAAATGAGATATTAATGGTACCATCAAAGAATGGGAGACATCTGAGCTGAAAGGGTTCTCACAACTGGAAGTCCCGAGCACCCACTATTTATAATTGTCTCCAAAATCACAACTTCCCTAAAGGCTGTGGTAACAGGGTAAAATTAGTCTCTTTAGTCAAAGAAGACCTTTGATATTAGTAAGGAGCAGGTGTACAAATTCTCAGCTTACTCAATATCAGTTTGTCATATAATCTCTTGCATAGAAGTGGCAGTGGGTGTTTTTACTTTCTCTCTGGCACTGGCAGAGGTTTCCTCTGGGTGTCTGTTACACCCCATGGAGCAGTGTTCTATCCCCTGGCGAGAATGATCTTCGGTGCAGAACCACAGTATTGGTCTCGGGGTGGACACGAGGCTCCCTGCTAAGCGCACTCGTGTATCCAGAGATTTCTTCTTGCTGATTAGCTTTGTCCAGGGATCTTTCACATTCATGCCGCAATAAAAATGACAAGTTATGGAGTCACAAAACATGGGGTGACTCACAAAAGCTCAATCTGGCTAGGGTCTGTTGAACCCAATCCTGAGTACTGGAGGCTGGGCCATGGGGAATGTTCCTGATTTATCTCTGTGTCTCCGGTGAACAGCCTAGTAATGAGCTGAATTTTGGGTGTTCTCTAGATACTTAAGGGATGGAAGGAGGGAGGGATGAAAGGATGGGGTTTGTGTGAGATAAAAACTAATGATTCTTCACAACTCAGCGATGAGCAAAGGAAGCAGCCTTTCTAGAAAAAGAAACTTAAGAAACTTCCTCACAGTTCACGTAAATATAGTTCAAGATGCTACACTTGGTGCAAGAGTTTGCAGTGCATTCTCTTGCAGAGCTCTTTGAAATTTGTAAAAATTCTTACTCGAGATTAGTAAGCATAAGTCATAAGTCTTTGTATTTTAAAAAGACCCCAATAGCTCCATTTATAATCCCAAAGTTGTATGTATAGCTCCCTCAATTAATTCACGTTTCTTTCCAATTACTAAGAGAAACGGAAGCACAGACCTTTTTTTTTTTTTTGAAGTGTTTTAAAATATCCCTTTGGTGGGGCTGAGGGAGACATTTCTCAAAGTCTTTAAAGCTGTCACAAAAATCTTAGGTAGTTTCTGACAGTTGTCCAAATATGGTTGTGCCTCACAACCAATTGCTCAGCAATCTTGGCTGACTGGGGGTTAGCTCTGACGAAGGCGCTAAGGGTCTGAAATGACAGTGTCTGTGAACAAGCACAGGCCACAGGGGGCCTCCGGGCTCTCTGATGCCGGACGGGACTCCGGGACTCCGGTTGGCTTTGGAGACCTTGGGCAAAAACAGCTCAGTTTGGACCCAGCTGTTCACCCCTGGCTCACACAGAAGCACTTGTGTCCCACGAGTGGGCAGGGAGCTCTCCCACCTCCCCCACTCTCATTTACGTGAAACCACAATCCACTCCTCTAACAAAAAGCACACACACACACACACACGCACACACACACAGAGTGGGAATAGAGGAAGGGTCCTTTTAGTGCCCATTTCCACTTACCATGTTCCTCCACTATGAGATACTTTAATGAATCTCCTCTGGTGATATCTGTGGCAAACCTATGGCTAGACATTGCCAGGTCATAATTTAGCAGGCTATTGTTGGCCCTTCAGCCATCTCTGAGCCCATGAGCAAAGGTAAATAAACAACCCCAAACTGCCACCACCCTCCTCGCCACCAGCTCAAGGCTCCCTTCCTTACGCAAGACCTTGGCACCGGCCGTGTTTCTCATCTCTTCTCCACGTGCTTTCTTGCAACCAGAAAGGGGAAGGAAGAGGATTGTTGCTGAAGGGTCAGGAGGAAAATGCCAAATTCCCTTGGCAAAGTCACCCTTCAGAGGACCCCACCAGGCAATTGCATAGTGACAATAATATCTATGATGGATAAATGAGACCATCGAGAAATTCACCCAAACCCTAAATCTAGCTCTAAATCTAACCCTAAATCTGACTTTTGAAATTAAAGGGCACAGAGGAAAACAACAGAGGTATTTCTAATTGTGCATATGTTTGCCAGGGATCTACCCCCATTTGACAAGGATCATGAGAGCCATGATGCCTTAATCACCATCACAAGTTAATTACAGTGGGAGTGGTTTTTTAAGAAGGGCTGGGTAGTTGTTTCAAACTCTGCAAGGCTGGTGTCACAGAAAAAATGTCAAAGTTTCCACTTGAACTTCCACTTTTCAGGCAGGAGAGCACTTTGCTTCGGGTGAGATCTTGGCACTACAAGGGCTTAACCGACAGCCAAGCTCACTTGTGCACCCCTCTCTCCTGCCCGTCTCTCAGTGCTCACCTAGACTCATTAAAGCACTGAACTCCAGGTCCAGCTAGACTGAAGCTCTTCCCAGCC
Source organism: Marmota marmota marmota (assembly GCF_001458135.2). Classification (NCBI taxonomy): domain Eukaryota; kingdom Metazoa; phylum Chordata; class Mammalia; order Rodentia; family Sciuridae; genus Marmota; species Marmota marmota. The sequence goes on along the minus strand of NW_026000222.1, from coordinate 7,660,036 downwards.
ACCAGCCTGAGCCTGGCTATCTGTGGGGACACACAGCTCTCTATACAGACTGCAGATTTACATGGTAAAAATAGAAACTCAGGGCATTGCATGTATATGCAAATTTGCCCACCAAACTCAGTGCTGAAAATAGTTATTTACTATTTGGCTTGCATATTGGCCCAGAAAGCCCACTATACCTATTGCATGCTCATTTAAATTCCTTAAGCGTTCCTGACCCATTTAAATTTCTTGAGGGGTGCCTGACTTCACACGGATGCTTGTCCTCTCCCAGAAGCACTTAAAGAAATCCTGCCAGTCATCGCAGGTTGGAACTTTGGGGGGCTACATGGGCCCTGCTTTGTTAAGGTCCAGACTGGGTACTGCTTAGCCATGAGTGGCCATAGACCTGGACTGGTGCCTCTTTCTTGAGAGAGCCTTTAGGTACAGCCAGGAAGATTCCTAAGCTGTGCACCTGGGCAATGTGAAGAGCAGCTTTTCTGAAGGTTTATTCCTTGGGCATCACCATCACAGTCCCTGGGTGTGGGCAACGTGGGGAGGTTTGTAAAATGTGGGATTTGGGGCTCCTCCCCGCACCTACTGGGTGACACTCAGGGTGTTGCTTTCTCAAGAACTCACTGGGATGCTTTCGATGGCCTCTAAATGTTGGGGGTTCGTTACTGAGAAGCCATCCCCACACCCGGGCGGTGTGGGAGCTGGAGTGTGCTGAAGTCCCGGGAAGGCCAGGAGGCGCCCTGTGGCTCACCGCCCGGCGAGGGCACACATGGCTGCAGAAGGTGCAGAAGGAGCAGACAGCCCTTCCCAGTGTCCTCCGTGCACACTCACACCTGCCTCAGCATGGCCTCCAGAGCCATGTGATGTTCACAGAACCAGCCTCTGTCCCCAGCCACAACACAGCCAATTACATCCACTGCTCACTGTATTTGGGGAGGATGATTTGGAAGAGTTTGGGATCCTAAAGCTCAAGAGTGTGCATTGAAATGTTGGCTCCACCACCTTCCATCCACTTCAGTTTGTCAACTCTTTGAGGTGACAGTAACAGTTCCTGCCCAACAAGGCTATTGGGAGGATGATGAGTCTTTGTGTTAGTTGGTTTCGTGTCACTGTGACCAATACCTGAGAAAAACAATTTAGAGGAGGAAAGGTTTATTTCGCTCATGGTAGCAGAGGTTTCTGTCCGTGGCTGACTGACTCCATTGCTTTGGCCCCGAAGCGTGGAAGGACAAGGTGGAGAAAAGCTGCTCAGCCCAGGGAGAAAATGAGAAAGTGGCCAGGTCAAGATGCAGTCTCCAAGGCATGCTCCTGAGGACCCCCTCCTTCCATTAGATTGAGTCTTCCATGTCTCTACCACCTGCTAGTAGTTCATTCAGCTATCACTGGATTAATCCACTGACGAGGTCAGAGCCCCCATGCTCCATCACTCCCCCCAAAGCCCTACCCGTGAACATTGCTGCACTGGGGACCAAGCGTTTGACATATGAGACTCTGTGGAATGATCCAGATCCAAGCCATCACAGTATTGCAAAGCCCCTGGGGTGATACCAGCCAAATGGAAGCCCTTGATAATTAGCAGTTTGTTTTTAAAGTATAATCATGCCTCCATGGATTTTACAGCATTCCAGGAAGTCCTCCCAGGTGAGCAAGTGAGTGGTTTGAGAAGCAAGGTGTTGATGCCAAGGGAAGCCTTGAGAAGGTCTCAAAGCTTCCTGGAAAAGTCCTCTTCACTATTCCCCACTAGAGAAGGGAGCCAAGGCCACCCCATTTTGGAGACCACCCACCATCAAGTAGCAGATATTTTCATAGTGTGAATACGCTGTCCACTACTTGGTAGACCATGATTCATTTGGCAACATGCTGTTCTTCATCTTGACTCACAAATACATTTGCCAAACCAATATCCTTAAATGCACGCATGCACAAAAAAACGGTACTTCTTGCACCTGCTTAAAAACATCTACATACACCAGTACTGAAGTGTCTACCAGGCTGACACACTGTGCCCCATACAGAGCTCCAACTTTCTCAGAGCCAGCCACAGACACACTCCCACACATCTTTAACACATGAAACAGCCCCTCCCAGTATTTGCCCACATGCACACTCTGTCTTAACGTGGCTATAGCCACACATATCCCCCCCCCAACCCTCTGGCACAGGCTTCTGTGCTTTGGCACAAACACCTTCATATAGATACAACTGCACCAATACTCTCCCCCACCTAGACATCCACAGGTTCCTAGGTCTGTGGCATGGATTGGACTCTTTGGAAAGAGAAAAAAACAGAAAACAAAAAACACCATTGGAAACCCATTAAAAACTGGAGCCAGAAGTAAGCATTCCCCCTGTGTTATGTCAGCAGGCTGCTGAATGAGGGAGCAGGGGGCACGAACACAAACGAACATTCCAGAATTGGCTTTGTTGTCCTCCACGTACTCTGCCTTCCGTTTTTTTTTTTTTTTTCTCCTTCCTTCGGCAACAACAGAAATCTGTGAAATGACTGAGGGTGGTTAATTAAGCATTGCGGCCCATATTCCACTGCAGTTTCAATTGGATATGGTGTTCTCTTTCACTTCCTGTTATGCAGGATTGCAGAGGGCTGTTAGACACCTGCCACCCTCCCAGCCCAGCTGCCGCTCTGCAGAGGGCAGAGAGGAAGCACTCCCGGGCCAGGCCTTGAGAGGGTCTCACTCTGCACACCAGCCCTTCCCAGGGAGGCAGGAGGGCTGTGGGGGATGCAGCTGATGTGAGTCCATGCTGGAAGCTTGAGGACCAGCAGCTGGTGGTGGAGACCTTGTTCCATTGTGAGGGTTGTGGCAGGAAGCCAACTGTTTTTTCCCAAACCCCCAAACCCGGAGTCCTGCCACGACCCACATGTAATTAAAGCCGGAGCATTTACACGGGCTGGAATCCGATGTTATCATTTGGCTTTCCTGGATCTTGTAAGACCAGGAACAGGGCCGTGTGCAGAAGCATTCACTTGTGCATTGAGCCACTCATTGACTCATTCATTCATTCATTCATCCATCTGTCCATCCATTCATTCACTCATTCATCCATCCATTTATTCATTCACCACTTTGTGAAAATCTCCTAAGAGGTAGCCTCTCTATGATAGGCAGTGCCCAACAAAAAGATAAGACAATTTTGATCTTAATCATACTAACCAACCCTCCTAATCACAGCAATGATTTATCAAAAACTTGTATGTGCCAACCAACAGACCAGTGAGCTTGGGTCCCTGTATACAAAGCACTTCCTGCCAGTTCTCAGGGGGAGATTGGACACTGTAATGATACAGTTCTCAGCAGAAATCAGAGGAAAGGCACCTGAGTCTAGAGGGAGGAGAGAGAAGCTTCCTAGAAGAGGTAATGGAGGGGATGGGTTAAAGATGGACGAGCTTCTTAGGCACCTCTGCCATTGGGGCAGGGTCTGGGCTCTGGAGCCCCTCCCCTTCAGCCTGGGCTGACCTGCTTCTGGCCAACAGTGTAGGTAGAAGTGCCAATCCTGCCACGTCAGGGTATTTTTTGACATATGGAGTCTGCCACATACAGACCCTGCGGCCGCCATGCTGTGAGGAAGCCCAAGCTGGCCATGTGGAGCCGTCACGTGGAGCGAGAAAGAGTAGCTCAGCCTCTCAGCTCTTCAGTCATGGAGCTGTTGCTCCAGGTGGGCCTCAAACACTGCTGAGCAAAGCTGAGCCAGCCTTGCATTACCCTGCCCAAACTGCCCACCCAGGGGATTTTTAGATACAGTAATAATGAATTGTTTTGAATCCTTAAGTTTTGAGGAGGGGTTTGTTATGCAGAAATAGATCATCAGCCTGAGAAATTGCAACTAATAGGTGAATTAATTAGGTAAAAGTGAGGAATGGAAGAAACTTCTAGAAGGAAAAAAGCAAAGAAAAAAAATTTTTTAAACAAAAGGAAGAGAGAGAGAAGTGAGATATACACTCAGCTCTCCAAGTGGTTTGGTCTCACTAAAGTGTGAGGCAGGAAGAGGCCATGGCAAGAATCCTATGCCAGGCTGAGGGAGTTTCCCTCATGCCTCTAGGTTGTTGGGAACATGGAGGAATTCTGAGCTGAAAGTGGGATGGTGTGACTGGTGTTTTAAACTTCTGGCTATGGCATCAGAGGTTGACATAAGGAGGCCAGAGAGGAGGTGGTGGGAGGAGGCAGAGGCTTAATAGTGGCTGCGGGATGGAGAGCTAGGAGATGGGATGACTCTATGTGGCTAGACTGGAGGATGCTTGGATGAGACATAGGGAGAAAGGTGAAATTCTGCATGACATCCCAGCATCTCACCTGGAGGACTTTTGACCACCTACTGCAAGGGAGTATGCAGAAGAAGCAGGTTTGTAGAGTGGGAAGGAGATGCGGAGAGTAGCTGGCTTAACTGGACCATATTTCTAAACCATTCCATAGCATTGTGCCTAAGGCAAGAGGGAGGGCATGCATGATGGCTGTGACCATCAGAGAAGACCCTCCACTCTGGACACAGGATTTTCAAAATAGCTTTGCACAGAAGCCTGAATGGGGCATCTGGCACCCATTTCAGGGAAGCAGAAACTGAGTCTCAGAAGTTAAATCATTCTTTCCCAATATCACAGCCCACACAAAGCAGAACTAGGACTGGACTCTGCCTGCTCAGTCTCCCAAAGTTGCTCCCTTAGGAAGGGTGCCCCCTCATGGATGAATAAGAAACAGGACACCTGTTTCTAAGTCCTCATAAAACACCAAGTCTGGGACCCCACAGGGAGGGAAGCTACTTCCAATCAGATAAAGGAGTTATCTCTCTTGGCAGCTTAGAATAGAGGGCGGAGCATGTAGACAAGACACACTCTTATCTGATGAGAGATATGGCAACCTTCACATATTAATTTCCTTTAAGCCATCAGGGCTCAGTTGTACAATTATTTCTCCTCGGGACTGGTTACATGGGTCATTGAATCGGTGCCCCCAAATGAGAAACCTTTTCTTTCTGAATATCCTTCAGGTTAAAAAAGGTACCATAGGTCTCTGAGTCAGAATAGGTTTTTAGAGCGAGTTCAAACGTGAAGAGCTGAGTTTTAATCCAGATCCATCTGACTCTGGGGCCTGGGTGCTTAGCTGCTATGCCCTGAGTGTCATTCCTTTAATTTAGAGTTAAAACAACGGGTTTCTTGGCACAGAATGCGCAGATCCTTCTGTTGGTAGGTAGACTTGGAGGAACTTCTGCGACAGCTTTCAGAAGCAGCTCACTTCCTTCCTTCAGAATCGACAATACCATCAATTCCTGCAGACAACTCACTGTTTCTCAAATTATTGACCCTCAGTCACCTGCAGTAGACTCACTGGGGCTGGGCCTCCATGAGTGGGCAGCCTCTATTAAAAATATGGATTCCCAGCCCCAACCTGGAAGGTGGCCTAGGCCAGACTTTCTGTGGGAGGGTGGAGCCTGGGAGTCTGAATTTCCCATGTCTCCTCCCAGATGTTGACGCACAATGGCAAGTGAGGATGGCTGGAAGTCACACAAGGTGCCACCAAGTCCATCCAGGATGGCTTGGTTCACTTCCTCCTTAGGACCCATCACAGGTTGCTGGAGCCCAGGTCACCCCCATACTGCATTTGGGAACTGGGCAGTCCATTGGCCCCAGAATCTTGTCCCTGCCCACCCTCCTTTGTCCTGTGTGGCAGGGGATCAACCACTGTGAATAACATGTTCCCCAGTCCCTGGCTATCTCACTTTCTGGTTTGGACAATGGGAGGTGCAGGCAGGAGATTATAGGGTGAGAGGGAGAAGCTGGGTGGGGGTGGGGCTTTCTCTCCCTCCCCGTCATGTGACCTGTCTGTTCAGTGGGTCCAGCTTTCCAGGTACAGCCTGTCCTTTATGGTCAGCTCCCACGGAAGCACCTCACCTTTACCCCTTTTCCTTTGCAGATCTCCTGGGACCTTTGTAACTAGTTTCTGATAGGCGTCTCCTCCTCTGGGCCTACCTGGTGGTGCACCCGGTTTCCCTGACTGTACCTGGACAGATCTAGAAAGTCAAAAAGTCACGTCGTACCAAAGACTCCCTCGCTAGCCTGAGCTGCAGTGTGCCTCTGGTGCTAGGCAAGGGCTGCAAGCTTTATAGGGCGTCGTTGCCTGCTCAAAAGCATTTATTAAGGACTCCTGGATGCTGGGCACAGGCCTAGGTGTTGGCGATGCAATGGGAAGAAGAAGGGGCAGTGCCAGCCCTCAGGGGCTTCCCCTCTCCTGGGAAGGCCTACCTCACCCAAAGAATTGCAGGTGGGAAGAGCGGGCATTGCAGGGATGCTGGGGGAGCTGGGGAGGCATGTCAGTAGGGCCAGCTCTGTTCAGCAGGTGGCACCGTGCCCCTTCCAAACAGGTGAGGAAATGGAGGTGGGGAAGGGGAACATGACATCTCAAAGACACAGGCACCCTCAGGACATGCTTCTCCCTGAAAAAAGAAGGTGGTGGGATAAGGTTTTTCAGGCAGAAGCTATGGGTCATGTTGTGGGTTGAACCGTGTCCAAGAAGACATGCCGAAGTCCCTGCCCATGGCACCTGGGAGTGTGGCCTATTTGGAAACAAGGTCTTTGATGAGGTAATAAGTTAAGATGAACTTGTGCTGAATCAATTCTGAGAGGAGAGGGAAGGGCATGTGAAGAGGGGGGCATAGCCAGGGGACTGAGGCAACTACCCAAAGTTGAAAGAGGCAAGGCAGGGTCCCCAGAGAGTTTCCCTAGAGCCTTCAGGGCACCCAACACCTCGAGACTCAACTTCAGCCTCCAGAACCGCGGGAGAATCGTTTGTCATCTTAAATCACACAGTTGAGGATATTAAGGACTACTGGATGCTGGGCACAGGCCTCGGTGTTGGCGATGCAATGGGAAGGCTGTTTAGCAGCCTTAGGAGACATGTCTCAGAGTGTGTATGGCTGATACCACCTCTTGACATGTCCAGGCCTGGAGTTACCCCACTCCAGTGGGACCCTCAAACCCTAGGAGCTCCCCAAACACTAATTCTGGAGAGAGAAGATGCATTCAGAGGCCTCTCTCTCTCAGACAAAGCCAGGCCTATAAATTTGCAGCAAATTGCATAATTTTCTATAAGCAGAGAAGGGAACATAATCAGATTATAATATCTTTAAAATGCTGATTGTGTGATAAATACTTTCTGTACATCCACTATATTTTTGCATCTAATATCCTATTTTTTCCACGTGGGAAACTTGGAAGCACATGTGATGGTCATCCTTTGTCACATGAGTGACACAGAACTTGCCCACAGCTCAGAGCTACGGCTGCCGTTCTTTGCACCCTGGTCTTCTGCACCCAGCAGAAACTGCCCACTGGGCCTCAGATGTGCCCGCTTTCCTCCTGACCTGTGTACTGGTCTCTGTTGAGGTTCACCAAGGAGAAACGGCCTAGCGTCTCTGGGAAGGGAAAGCCACTGAGTCAGAGGATCCCTGTTGGATGCAAGGCAGGAGAGCCACCTCTTCCTGAGCCAGGTTGTGACAACTCACCGCCTTCTCCATGGAGTGAGTGAGAACAAGAGCAAGAGGGAGAGGGAGAATCCAAGTGCGCGAGATGTGATCAGACTATTTCAGTCCCGTGTCCTCCACAGCTGGCAGGTCATTGCCTGGATGGGGCCCAGTAGAGAGATTCTCCCCACAGATTTCCTGTAATAAGGTGAGATAAGGTGATTGTGCAAGAGGTAGTGGCCCCCAGGGTAATTGAGATTCCATCACAATCTACCTGGGGATCTATAGGGCCTGTGCTGGGCTCCAACATTCTTAGGTAATTCTGCAGAGACTTGAATCCTGGGACGAAGTGACATTTCAGCTCCTTTGGAGATAACGTCAGAATCATTCTTTGAACGCCAAGAGCTCCTGAGTCACACAATCACTCGTGAGAACTGTTCTTGACATCCCCCCTAGACACTTGTATCCCCATCCTTTCTCCCTGAGAAAAGAACGCACTGGGAAACTGGCCATCACTGCCTGTAGGGAGGTGAACCACTCCTGTTTCTGATCATTGGGGCTCATTTGTCATCCCCCACTGTAGGAGAATGTCCTTGCCAAGTTTGCTTAAGAGCAAGTGTAAGCTACCTTGGGCAGCCACTTCCTCCAACTGCAGACACCGGAAGTTGGCTCAGGTGCCCCCTGGTCCTGGTTGCTGAGCCCATTTGAAGAGGTTTGGAGACCCATCGTGTCTGCACCACAGTCCCTGGAAATATTTAGGTAGGTGTGATGTTATCAAGGACTGGAGCCTCATTCTATCCTTGCCTTGATGCTTTCAAGTAAATATTATTAACATTTTATAGAGGAACTTAGCCCCAGAGAGCTTAAGGGATTCACCCCTATCATACTAGATACAGATGGAGCAGGAGTTGGATCCCAGTTTATCTAGATCCAAAGTCTACTGTAGTCGGCGGGGCCAACTCTATACAGCAGTGCACACCACTGAACCTGTCAGGGACTAAATCATGTTCAGGCTAGGAGATGAGCTGCGCACCTCCGCTGGAGTTCTAGGTGTGAAATGATAAAGTTAGATAAAGTCTTGCATACAAAGTATATTTTTTCTCTTTTCCACCAGTTGCCATCTTTGGGCCAAGATGCTGGTGGTTCTCCACTTGACAAGAGGTGACTTCCCACTTCAGCAAGTCAGGAGTCTGAGGTTGCTGCTGGTAACGTGATAGCCCCATGCAGCAGAAGGGATTCTCTCCTAATGCATTTTGTTGGGGGTATAAAGGGATATCTTTATAAATAAGAAAAACACCATCACTGGGCTGGAGATTTGAAACCATCACGTCCTAGGAGTTTCATTCCACACCTCACGCTGTGTTTCCAAAAGGACCCTTTGAAGCTCTGGACACACAAGAGGCCCAAGCCCAATGCCCGCAGGGCCTACCACACCCACTGTGCAGGAAGAACAGTAGAACCAGGGATGGCACTGGGTGGGGTAGACTCTTTACTGGAGACTTTTTTTTTTTTTTTAATATACTTGTATATTTACCTTTTATTGACTGGTTGTGGTTCTGAGGACGGAAGCCAGGGCCTCATGCATGCTAGGCAAATGTTCTGTCACTGAGCCATGTCTGTGTTCTGATGCCCTTTGACCTTCCTGACATCCACACCGCGCCTCCCCGGGTCTGTGGGCCAGACCTTAAGACAGTGGGAGTTGGTTGCCCCAAAACCCCCACTTCACTCTCCGAGTGGGCAAATGGCCGTGGGATATCAAAAGGTGGTCTAGAGCTGATTCTAGCATCACCTAACTTGATTTTCCTTAGCCTCATCTGTCAAATGGGATAATAGCAATTCTTCCTCGCAGCATCACCACTGAGTTAGATGAAGTCTTGCATACAAAGTAAGCACCTAACACAGTTAACTTCAAGAATCTGACCATGCACATAAGAATCCAGGGACATCATGATAGCTTAGAAATCCTATACAGGTAGGAAGGATTCATCGATTTAAAAAACGGCTCATAAGCAGGCATCTCAGCAGTTTCTCAATTACACTGTATTTACTTATTGTCTCAAAGACTCATGATTTTTATTTTATGTTTTTCCTTCCCAGCTCTTGAAGCCTTTGGACTCAATTATGGCCTTGCTCTGGCTCCTCCCTGCCCCAGGGTCAAGGGAAGCCGAATCCTCAGGACCCAGGGAGGGCCCTGCCCAGCAGACACGTGGATTACTGGGGAGCATGCAGCTCGGTTTCTTGCCAGGCCACCTATTATTTCCCCCCATACTTCCAGGAGATGGAGAAGGTTCCGTTTTCCCTCCTGTGTTTTTCTGAGTTGGCATCTCTGCCCTCCATGTCCTGGCGAGCAGACCCTCCTCTGTGCGGGCACGCAGTTTTGCCTTATGGGAAAAGCAAAAGCCCTCTGCAGGAGAGAGTGGCCGACCGGTGGCGGGGAACCTGCAGTGGGTGCTGCTGGGTGGCGTCCTCCTCTGTGTCTGCCTGAGGGATCTGTTTTTCACAGTCATTTCTCGCTCCCAACCACCCAGTTTTCCAGGATGCTATTTGTGGGAATGTGGTCTGGATCATGTTATTACTCCTGTCATGAGGTGCCTCTCCGTAGTTTAACTGAGGGTCATCAGAATATTGTGGGGTAATACCTGGGGTCCAGAAAGATGATGGGAAAAAGCACATGGGAGGGAATTTCGCTTGGCACTTCTTCTCCTCCTCCTGCGCCTCCTTTTTGTACCATGGATCGAACCCAGGGGCACTCAACCACTGAGCCACATCCGCAGCCCATTTTTGTATTTTACTTAAAGACAGGGGTCTCACTGAGTTGTTTGGCACCTTGCTATTGTTGAGGCTGGTTTTGAACCTGCGATCCTCCTGCCTCAGCCTCCAGGGTTGCTGGGATTATAGGCGTGCGTCACCCCATGCGCCTGGCTGGCATTTTTTTTTAACTCTTTTTTTTTTTTTTTGGTCTTTTTTGGGGACTAAACCCAGGGGTGTTTTACTTCTCAGCTACATTCCAGATATTTTTTAATTAATTAATTAATTGATTAATTAATTTGTGGTGCTGGGGATTGAACCCAGGACTTTGTACATGTGAGGCAAACGCTCTACCAGCTGAGCTATATCCCCAGCCTCCTGGCTGGCAATTATTCTTGACAGCACTGAAAGTAGCCTGATTTTTCCACCCAAAGAAGATAGCAAAATCACCATGGCCAAAGCTTTCACAGAAGAATCCAGTCAGCATTTGCTGAACACCTACTGTGTGCTGGGCTTCCTGCTGGGGAAACAGAGGTGGAGAAAGAAGTGCGCATGCCTGAGGGGATCCCAGCTTTGTAAGAAAGCTGTCTGGGAGCAGGGAGGCGGAACCCCACCTTGGAAGCTGTGGTTCTTTGGACAGACTATTGAACTGCTTGGGATTTCAGCTTCCCCTTGGTAAACAGGTGAAGCCCATGTGGCTCAGTGGGGCCAATAGTGAGCAATCAGTAAAGGACACCATTGCCACCCTTCAGGTTACTGTTATACCACAGCGGCTCCAGTGCTATGGCACAGATAAGAGTGGAGTTCTCTAGGGCTGGGACTGAGGCTCAGTGGTGGAGTTCCCTGGGTTCCATCTTTAGCAACAACAACAACAAAAACAAAAAACAAAAATGCGTTCTGCAGAAATACAAACTTTGGGGCCTCCAGCTTCTCTTTTGGGATGTTGGGAGGCAGCAAGATGCATTCCTCACCTTCCCGTCTCCTTCTGTGCACAGGGTTGTTACACAAAGTAGGGCGTCTACCTAGGGCTGCACACCAGTCACCTGGGAGCCCCACCCAGTTCAACCCAGCCTCTTGGACAAGGTCCAGGAGTTATTATTTTCTAAAAACCTTCACAGGTGAAATTCTAACGTGCAGCTGAGGTCACGACTGGATATCATTTGTAAGGTTCAGCTCAGAAGTGAAAAAGCAGGGCTCCTTGTTCAAAATTATAAAAATTTCAAGATAATAACAACAGGAGATTAAACGAGGGCCAGGTGGCCCTGCAAAGTGACACCTTGCCCGAGGCTGAGAACCCCTGGGTTTGCATGATCACGTACTATTCCAGCCCTTCTTTGCCCGTAGAAGCTTTTGTGGCTGAGGAAAAAGCAGGTTGTGGGGCTGGAAAGTTTGGGGAAGGGAGCAGCCATCTCTGGCCCAGCCCACACCCTCCTGGTTTCTGGGGATGGGCCTGTGTGCATAAAGCACGCATTTTGCTCTGTTCCGTGGGGCAGAAGCAGCCCTGTGTTCGAGGCCCTTTTCTTCCCTGGGGCTTTTATTTGTCCAGTGCCAGCATACAAACTCTAGGAGCCCTTTTGCCTAATCTGAGGAATGTAAGAAGCAAATATGTCCTCTGAAGGTCAGCTTCACTTGGGGAGCGGTGAGGAGGGCAGCTCCGGGGGTAACTCCTCGCTCTCCTCCTTGGGTTAGGAAGCTGTGGAGTGGGGGGTGCAGGAGCCCTCACGTAAAGACCTGGCAAAGGTTCCTTCTTGGAGGGAAAGAGCCAGTGTCAAGATCATGTGACAGCGGGGGTGGGGGGTCTTGGGGGCTGAGCTCGGGTGGAAGTTGGGCAGAGGGGACATGAAGGGAGCTGGCACACCACTGGCTGGATCTTGCCGGTTTGGGGGAGCTTCCAGGGGACCCCTCAGAGTTTTCACACAGGGGAGTAAGTGAAACTGTACCAGCACTCAACAAGCTCTGGCTTCGTCCTCAGTACAGTCGGACAGATACCCAGGGCCAGAGACCCAAAGGCAGGTGAGGGGACACAGTGTGATATGCGGAGCCTGAGTCCCCTGCCTCACCAACACGAACTCCCGGCACAGCAGCGGGGGGAGCAGTGGCCCCTGCCAGGACTCCCTGGCAGGAGCATGCGGCACTGAGGGGTGCCCTGGCTCTGCCCTCCTGCTGTGGACTCCAGAATGTCGAGCAAATATTTGACTTCTTTCTCCCTCCCCTGGCTGTCATTTTACACAGCCCTGTTTAGACTGGAGGCTGGTTAATGGGTGACCTTTGCCCTTTGGCTAAAAGCTGTGACCAGGAAATCCCACCTCCCATTAATGAGGGTTTTGTTCAGGATCCGGGAGCCCCTCGCACACAGCTTCTGCCCTACAAATGTATTGTCCCACCAGCTTAGAAGAAGAAAAAGGAGAAGAAAAACAAACAAAGACAAAGAAAAAAAAAAGAAAGAAAAAACTTCCACTGTTGAATTAAAACACCAACCTCCAGGCCCTAAGCAGGTTTCAGTCTCTATTAAGCCAACAAAAGGTCCTAAATGCCAGGCCAGGGGCACAAAGAGCCCGGAGGAAGGGGGACAAAGAAGGCAGAGGCAGAGGCCAAGGAGGAAGCTCAATTAACTGGTGGGTTTTTAAAGAGTTGTCTCTGGGGATCTGCCCCCACCCCTCGCCAAGGGTGGATGGGAGCTCTGTAGACCTAAAGCTGAGGCCCAGAAGGACCCACTTTGAGTCCAGCATCCCACACAGGGATTTTATGACCCATAAGCACCTTGACCTTGGTTCTTCTTGTGCAAGGGTTCTTGCAGCCAGGTTCTGCACGGGCCAGCGCATTCAGGTCATGTGGTCCAAGTTGCTTGCCTCCTTTCCTACCTCTCTCTCCCGTGTGGACTCTGAATATGATTTTTAAAAGGTGGTTTTCCTTTGGTTCATGCTAAGCTGCTCTGACTCAGTGCCATCTCTCTCATCCTAAGATTTCTCACTCTTGGGAACCCGGGCGTCCTGATCCATGGTCCTCTGGGCTTGGATTGTCCATCTCCCATGGCTCCTTGTAGATGAGCCTACCAGGCCCTTCCTTCTCGGCACCCAGGATAACTCATGGCATGAAGGCTGTGTACCATGTCTGGTCATGGAGGCTTCACTACTAATAAATATTCAAATATTAATAAATATTAACACATGCGAGCTATCATTTGTACTAGGCATAATGTCTAATTGTTCCTAAGCCACATACGTGTATGCAATAAAAATTTAAAAAACAGATAACACATATTGACCGTTGACTACTTGTAAGTTAGTGATTTAAATCTTAAAGGAGGCTATCTCAAACCTTAAGATCATCCTATGAATTTTACGAGAGTTTTATGAGATCCCTTTTTTTGTTGTTTGTTTTTTGGAAGGAGTGGGCAGATGTGAGCAATGATTTGTATCTGATTTGTTCGTAAGAGACTATTAGGAAGGCTGTTGTCTTCCATGCCAACAAAATTTACTTTAAAAAATAAAACTACAGGGTCTATGGTAAGTTTTGATGAAATTCAAAGTGCTTGCACTTGGGTTTGCTTGTGGTCAACTCAAGAAATGGAGAAGGAAGGAAAAGAGCAAAGGGGACACAGGTAAGGACACAGGTAAAGAAGGGGCAGGAGGGGACAGAGTTGGTCCACTGAGAAAATAGCCTGCAGCTGCAGGAGGAGGCCCAGCACAGCATCTCCGCTGATGTAAGGAGCAAGCAGGGTGCTCCAGAGGTCTGTCCTGAACCTGACTGACTTGACCTGCTTTGCCGACTGCCCAGGGGACATCCCGGGGAGGACTGAGCTATGGGAAGAACCTGGGATGTGAATGCTCATCAGCCCACTCGGGGACATCAAGACCCAGGACAGTGAGATCACCCAGACAGCACCATGGTTTTGGGGATTACAGGTAATCCTCGGTGGTGTGAGTCAGGAGCTCAGCAGTGTCATGACATTTAAGGGAGTGCAGGTTTTCCCAGTCAAGGGACTTCATCTTTGTATGAAAAGGCTGGAGAAGGCCTAGGAGGGAAGGAGGGATGTCCAATTCCTGTCTTCTGGGAGGGCCCTGGGGAGAGGTGCCATTGTGGTGCTATGTGTGTGCACACATAATACTTATGCATGTATTTTAATTTTACCCATTCATTTAATTTTTGTGCATTTTATTATATATGCTATATAAGCACATATGTAACATATATAATGCACTTATATACACTTGTATGTATATGCACAACCACCACTGAACTCCTCCTGTGAGCCAGGTAAAATGGCTTTGTACACTTGGTCTTATTTAAGTCCCATGACGACCCTATGAAGTGGAAACTACACTCTTACTCCAATAATATGGGTGAGGAAACCGGCTCAAAGATGTCAAGTGACTTTAAAGATCTCACACTCTCTAAGGACGCTGCCGAGAGTGAGAGATAGCTTGTCTTAAGTAACTCACTGGCTCTGCACCACTGTGTTTCTGCCTCACAGATCAGCACAGCCTGAGAGCCGAACTTAGATGGCCCAGGTCTTCCAGAGGACCCATCTCCTGCCTGTGTCCTTCATGTGCCCCCTGGGTGTACCTTCCTGCACCTGGCTGCCATGTTCGTCCAGGCCAGGGCTGGAATCGAGCCTGTGATACCAGCGGGAAGTGGTGGGGGCACACCATTGAGAATAACTTGGAACCTCATCATGGAGGGGCCTCCGAAGCCGGGGCTAGCAAGCTGGGGATGTGGCCACCCTGGGCTGCGTTCAGTCTGACTGCACCCCAGGCTGCTGGTTCTCTAGTTTCTAGTGAGCAATGGCCTCCTGGACTGTCTCCCTCTTGGAGAAAGCTTTCAAGTAACCCATGGGCCACAGGCTACTGAGAAAAGTGCTCAATGGGAAAATGACTCTCTTTTCTGTCATTGCATATTAATAACTTTGGGCCAGAAGCCTTAGAGCCGCATGCTCGCATCCAGTTGCCTAGTCTCAGGCCATGCTGGGCTCTCCCCTTCCAGGAGAATGCGCTTCTCCTGATCGCTTCCCTCCATAAACTACCCACATTTGTTATTTCTTGCAGAAACTTTGGTAATGAATGTGGCCTCTATGTTTTCAGCTGTAAACAGCAGAAATCCCCCTTTGGGCGCTCGACTAGACCTTTTATCCATACTCAGGAAAAAGAATTGATTGATTTTGAAGTTAAATGTTGGCATCTGCTGTTATTCAAAACCAGGACCTTGGCTACAGTAATCCACCACGCTGTCAACGCTGCCACCAGTGTGCGGCAAATGAAGACAAGCTGTTGTCGGATGAGAAATGCAAAATAGTCAATCTGTTTGTCTGTTTAATGTAACTGGGAACATAAGCTGCAGAAAGTGGTACCATTCGGCACTGTCAGATGGGAGACACTCTCCAACAAACAAAAGCCTAATGACCCATTTTACTCCGCACTCCGAGTTGTTCCTAATGGTACTTTCCATATGCACTCAAACATGCTTTTATCTGAAACTGCAAATGGCAAGATTTCCCATCCAACACAAGCGTGTAATCTCTGTGTGTGTGTGTGTGTGTGTGTATGTGTGTGAGTTGGGGACGCCGGGCGGGCTGGGGAGGGGGGCGTCCCCTCCTCCCAGCACGTGGAGCGAGGCTGACGGCTTCTGCATCTCAGAGCATGGAGCATATTACAACAGCAGCTGACTCTCATCTTCCCTTTACACCTGTCATTGTACTGTATTAAAGGGAAAATCAAGTCATTAACCATGATAGATATGTTTTTAATAAGTAAGTGTTGTGCCTCACCAGGCGGATAAATAGCGGGGCTTAGATAGCTTCAGAGCCTGGCATGGGATTACAGTGGGAAGTTAAAGGCACTGCCTACTTCTTCAAAGAATGTGCGATTGGGAAGCTCAGGGCACTCCACATTACCCAGGCTGCACCTCTTCAAGTCTGCTCCCTGCTGGGGCTGGACTCCAGCATGCATTTTAACTGGGGAGCTTTACGGTGTTTCCTGTGTCTCAGAGCTTTGTGTGCCTTGGAGACATCTGCCCTCCCCTAAAAGGATGTTGGCCAAACTCAGTATCTACCCCTATCTTCAAAAATGCATTTCTCACATCTTTAAATGTGTCATGGCAAACGATGATGCCTACGAATTCTTTTAGGCCATCAGGAGTGTTGTGTTCAGAAGGATTCCGAGGTACAATAGAAAAGAGTGCTGCGATTGGTGATTAGACACCAACGTTATTTTTCTGATGCCACGGGCCAATGTTTATTAAAAACCAATACTGAAGACAAATCAGGACAATCAGAACCTACTTCTTCATTTTAGGAACTATCAAAGACTCCTGTATTTTCACCAGAAAGTCAAATCCACTTAAGTTATGGCAAAATAAGGAAAAAAAAAAAAAAGAAGTGTTCAGGGCTGATACACTCGGCTGAGAAGACTCATGGCAGAAGACTACGCCTGGCCCCAAACAGTATTTGGATACAGTCAGTGGAAATAAGGCAGAAGCATATGGTTTATATTTCCTCTATAAAGAAATGTGGGGGGGAACCTTGTGGGACCTAAGATGCAATAACAAATACAGACACTTGACAAGGCTTGGCAGGCGAAGACAGAATATGTCTGTGTTTACCTGACAGTGCGACTGGAGTCCGGCCCACGGGGGAGCAATCCATTTGGTGGTGACCTGTCGCACCCTGGCAGAATGTCCTTGCAAGGACGTCAATGTCAGACTGGGAGGCAGGGCTCCCTCCCCTCCCAGGCGAGCAGCCCTCCAATGAGAAATGCTGATGCCGTAGTCAGACTAAGGATGGGCAGCTACGCAGCCTGGACCCTGGGCAAGCCTGTCTCGGATTACCATGCAACAACACGAGAAAGGAAGTGTCGGCTCCTGATTTTAATCTTCTCATTCTGGAGGCTTAAAAAAAAAAAAATCTAATTCTGACTTCTCTTTTGGGATGAGACCCTTTAAAATGATTTGTTTCACCCTTAGTTTTTGCTTTGTTTTTACCTATTTTGGTGTGTAGTCTTACTGTCAGGATATCAGCCTTTTTGATTCTTTGATTTGGGGACCAAAGGGACAAAGGAGCCAGTGAGAATCAGGCATGGAAGGGAGGTGTTTTTTTTTTTTTTTTTGCAAGAGGATTATTATCCTGGGAACAAGGTTCAGAAACACCAAGCCCCATCACTGGCCACTGTGGGAGGTGGGGAGAAGACCCTCCCCCTCAACCATATATATTTTGTTTCAAAGCAAAAATGCCATTTAAAAACTAGGGGACCCCGTGATGACTTCTGACTCCGAAACACCTTTGGGCGGGAAAACAAAAAAAGTCGATCCATGTGGGTTGTGGTGCCCCCCCCCCCCCTGCCCATTTCTTTCCATGACAGATCAAAAGTCACATGAGTTGGGTTGCAGTGCAGCTGCTTGGATTATACTTGGCCTCTGAATAATAAATAGGGAGTTTCTAGAACCACCAGCTCATTAATGAGCACTAATTCAGAATGGATGGCACAATGTTCAGTAATTTAAGCAATGTGGACAATGAAGGTTCTCAACTCCGGTACAAAGAGCGGCCTACAGAAGCGTGTGGAATGAGTAATTACAGCTAATATCCATTTCGGCTTGTGTTAGAACGTCCAAAGAAACAAGGTCACAGCAACGGGCCGGGAGCGGGGCCTGGGGAGCGCGGCCAGGGGAGGGAGAGTCAGTGGGGCAGGTGAACTGCTTCTATGACTTGGGCTCAGCTATGAATAAGGTCCTGACAGCTCCCGCCAGGGCCCCAGCCCCGGCCCCGGCCACAGAGCTGCATCTCCCAGGCGCTGAGCACATCCACTCCCCCCCCCCCTGAGTGCTCAGCCCAGGGGAGCCAGAAGGCAGTGGTAAGGCTTGCAGGGCTACCTCAACCTACTTCCAACCTCGATCTGCTGTTGGAACAGACGCAGAGCCAAGTTCTGGATGCGCTTTCCTTCCTGGGGCTCAGAGAGGGTGTGGCCCAGGGGTGCATCCTCCTGGAAGATGCCCCTGTGTTATCTGTGAGTCTCTGCGAGGGTCTGCAAGGCTGTTGGGGAAGGAGGTCTTGACGACTCCAAAGGTACCTGGGAGGGACCGCCTGGTGGAGTTGACACCCTCCTGGTGCCCCAGAGATAATACAGAAATTGGTTATGATTTGGGTCCCTGTGGATAAGGCAGCACTTTGAACCTGAGCTGTAATAGACAGGGTTCTGGTTGCAAGCAATAGAAATTGACTCTGGAAGATTTAAGCAGAAGGAGGAATTTACTGAAGAAGAAATGGGGGCTCCCAGGAAAGCTGAAGAATGAGGCTCGGAAAACAGGGAGGAGGCAAGAGAGAAGGCAGA
The DNA here is from genome assembly GCF_001458135.2 of Marmota marmota marmota. NCBI lineage: Eukaryota > Metazoa > Chordata > Mammalia > Rodentia > Sciuridae > Marmota > Marmota marmota. Next base: position 7,641,506 of record NW_026000222.1, on the reverse strand, counting down.
CCAGTTCTGCAGCGGCCACCTTTGTGGCTCCTGGGACCACAGGATGCTTCCCTGCCACCATAGACCCTGGATCCAGTATAGACACCCAAGGTTCGGGGTGTCACCTGGGACTTTTTGGCTTCCCTGGCTACACTCAAAGTCCAGGGTTTTTGTATAGTTTTCTGATTGGTTGAGACCAGGCCACAAGCCCCCTAGTTTCCAAGGAAGGAGGGAAAAGGCAACGTTGGCCTTTCTGGCTTCCATATTGGGAGGGAGTCTCCGCCTCCCGAGGACTCATGGGGGTCAAAGGCAGGGCCACCAGCGGGGTCTGTCTAGTAGTCCCTGGGTGTGTACACAAGCCACCTGCCCAGGCTACATCTGCTTCCCGTGGCAGAAAGGAGAGAATGAACTGCAGCCCTTACAGGCCTAGTGAATGATGGCAGCGGGCCTTTGGCCATCCTTTCTACACACACAGCAAGGAGTATGACCCAGTGGAGGGCACATGCACCAGGCAAGGCACATGCACCAGGCAAGCCCTGATTCACGGCACTGCCTTGGGCCTCCTGTTAGAGATGGAGAGAAGGAGGCGGTTTCCAAAGTATATAAGATCTGATAAGATTTACTGATGAATTGGATATGTGGGGTAAAGGAGATGAAGGAATCCAAAGAGAGCCAACGGGTGAAGTCCTCGGCTCAGATCTTGTCACAGAGTAAGTGTCTGATACATATTAATTGCTGACATGATTGTCAACTGGGTCATCGTAAACATCATCATTTTCCTCTGTGTGATGGGCTGGCCCATCTTCCTAGCTCTGACTGTCCATATAAGGTAGGATTCAGGACTGGACTCAGACTGTCTGCCATTTGGTAGCTGTATTTCCCTGGGCAGGCAACTTAACCTCTCTGTGCCTCAACTTCCTCTCTGTAAAGTGGAGACGGTGAAAGTAGACACCTGACAGGGTTGTTTTGAGGACTGAACGGGTTACGTTATGACAAAGCACTGAGGGCCGTGTCTGGGACACCGCAGAGCCTCCGTGGGCACAGCCCGCTGGCCTGGTTTTTTGCTGTTATTGTCATTTCTGACTCTGAACATCACTCACCCCCGACTCCTGCCATCTGAAGGCTCTTGTGAAGCAAATCTGGGATACCCTGATTCTCTTTTTCAACTTGAGAATCAAGAAGAGAAAGTGGCTCTCCCCTGTCCACACCGAGAGGAAACTGTCTCAAGTATCATGAACAGGAGCACTGCGGTACTTCTGGTGACTGTGGATAATCCTGTGGTTGAGACTTGGGTCACTCTGACCCAGACCAGCTGACCACGGGGCCAGCCCAGCCTCTTCCACACACTAAGTTTCTGGTGGGGTGCACACCCTCTGGGTGTGCCATGGGGAGATGGGGTCTGAGGAGTCTCAGGAATGGGGACAGATGGTCCTGAGAGCAAGACGCAGCCAGGTTCCCGGCTGTGAGGTTGCAGACTGGACTTCTGCTTCGGAGACTGGCTGGAAATAACACATCAGCACCTTTTTGGGTTATCCTTGGACAGTGCCGCTGTTGGAAACCGGAAGTGAAGGAACACACCCAGAGTCACCCCAGGCCCCCAGAGGACAGGCTAGGCAGTTAGAAAATGGACAAGCCTCATGTTGCTCTTGACTTAAAACAAAAACAACAACTAAACAAAACAAAATCCACAATTAAACAGAAAACACCAAATGTGCCAGTGAGCAAGATAACCAGCTGCACTGAATTAGACTTTCTCCACCTGCTTGTACCTGTTTTTCTGGAATGAAGTCTAGGTGAATTCCTCAAACACAAAGAGAGTCTAAAATAATTAGACTGTGGATTATGCTCGGACGACGATCACTGTGATGTGTCGGCAGATTGTAAGCTGACAAAGCGGCTGAACTTTATAGAAAGCCATTCCTAGAACCGGGACAACCCAGGGGACAATTCCTCTGTGCCCAGCCCTGTGACTCACTGGTCCTTAGCCGGGGGTGGACACAGGACTTCACAAAAGCAGAGACACTACCTACTTTCCAAATCCATCCACCTCCCAGGAAGACACCCCTCCCACCCCGTGCCTCAGTTTCCCTGGTTTTAACATGGTGGTGATAATAACAGACAAAACACCGGAGATGGTCAGGCCATGTCACATCTGTGGTGTCCCTGAGAACCCACAACCCCGCTGACCCAATCGATGGGGCTGTCTAGGCAATCAATACGGATCACTGCAGTCGAATTGACCCGACAAGGGTCCACATTGATCATTTAAGACACCTGGAATGATCAGATCAGCTGGGCCATGGTTCAGGGACTTTGGTCACTAGGGTCCTAGCTGAATGAGGACCCAGCCTTCTAAGAAGATGAGGTATTAACTTACAAGATCCCTTGGACTTCAGAGAAGCCGCGGGTGGTGGGACTTGGGCCTCCTGGAGCCATCTCTGTCAGTTAGACCCCGTGACCGCAGGTGGTCAGATAACCTCCCTAGGCCTCCGTTTTCACCTCAGGAAAGTGGGGTGTGGGGATACTCGCCTCATGGAGTCCTGGGGACCAGGCAATGAGGTGAAGTATTGAAATACTTGGCATAAATCTAGGAAATTATAAGGGGGTCTAATAAAATTCGACTGCTATTTGGTATGATTTATTCTGAATAGGAATTTTCTCCCATGCAAAAGTGCGATTTCTGTTGGCATCTCGAGATACTGAAGGCTTTTTGGTGTGTAGGGGGATCTAACCGAGGGCTTGTGCATGCTAGGCCTGTTCTCCACCTCTGAACTCTACCTACCTGAGCCCCTTGAAGCCCTATTAAGAGTCACTGGGTATGCATGTATAGATGCCTGTCTTTGGCAAGCGCATTCGTTAATCCTGAAAATAACGCTGAGTTTTAAAAGAGGCAACTGACATGGACTTGCTCCTGGGCACTGACCTAAGAACCAGTGGATCTAGAAAGAAAGCCAGTCCCCCTGCCGCCTGACTCCGTGTGCTTGCCTGAGCCCAGCTGGGAATGTGGGAGCTGGAAAACTCAGGGGTCCCACCTTGGGAGAGTTTAGGCATCCCCACCCCCCTGGGGAGATGAACCGTTTATAAAAGTTCCATCCTGCGAACAGGAGCCTGAACTGAAGTCTGCCGGGTGGTGCACAGAAGGCAGGGCCGAGGGTGGCCCTGGGTGCAGAGAGGGAGGTGGAGGTGTGGGCAGAGGCCTGGGCCGCATGGTTGGCATTGGGTCTGAGCTCTGGACACTGAGGTGGGTTTCCATAAAACACAGCCAGAGGAAAGCTGAGGCCTAAGGAACAGGGCCAGCGGGCTTTGGTGGCAGGCGGTCTCCTGGCTCAGGTATGAGACGGCCTCACTGGGGACACCTTGAGTCTGAGCCAGCTGCTCCTAAGTGCCTTGTTACATAATTGCCTTTATGGGCTATTTGTAGAAGACTCACTTGAGGCTACCATTTTGTTGGGTTTGCAATTCTCTCTTCCTCCTCCCTCTCTCCTCCCCTCCCCCATCTTCATTTCTCCAGAAGTTCTGCTTTCCTTATAACCCCACTTCCTGTCTACTTCACAGTGAGCGGCCTGAGTGAGAACCTGCGTTTCCATATTCAAGTTGGTTTTTATCTGTAAACTGTTTTGCCCTAGATTTTGGCACATTGCCTCCCATGATGGAGTACAAATATTTTATCTGGGTATACAATTCATTTTTAAAGGAGCCTCCAAACACCTGTCAAAAGCCAAAAGTGTGCCCCCTTTCATACAGACTGCACAGCAGCCAAGCCGTATCTCAGCCCCCAGTTCCTGTCCACCGAGGGAATGCCTGTCGACTTTGTTTAGAAGAACGCTCCCTGAGTTAAATTTCTGTCGTGAAATACCAGGTGGTCGTTAGCAGATCTCTCTCGCAGCCCTGCCTCTGACCTGGATGGGCCCCCTCCAACTACTGTAAGTGTGAGCCCACGTCTCTCTCCCGTAGGAGATTCTCACAACTCAACTCCTGGCTCTTGGAGAATGGAAAGAAAAACCTCAGTGGCTGCTTTAACGCCAAGGACTTAGAAAATTAACTAATAATGCAAATATGCAGAGGTTAATAGCCTGGTGACATTACTGTAACTTCCACCCTGGCGTAAAGGGCATTATCCATCACATGGCAAGCAGTGGTCAGTTAGCAGAACCTATGGATAAATGTCAAAAAAAGAATATGAGTCCCCGGAATTGGGAACTAATAAAACCTGGGGATTTCTAACCCCCTCTCCTCCTAGAATGGAACTGGGTGATAAGCAGTCACTTTGTATAGGTTCAGCCGCCCTTTTTTGCATATGGGGCCAACCCCTGCCCCCGGATGAGGGGAGCACAAAATGCTTCCATGTTCTCATTTTACAGAGGGGAGGGAAAAGTCAGTGAGAACCAACTAAGGGAAGAGTCATAAATTAGCAAAATCAAGCTCCTGAGATGCCTTTGGCTGAGGCCTTTTTGGGCAAAAGGAATCTAGAGAGAATCCTCCTGGTCAAGAACCAGGCTGATTGAAAATGCCCACTCTGCAGGAGCTGGTTGCCCACCCTCAGGAACTGCTGCCCTCACCTCTGGAGTTTGGATGGGTCCTCCCACTGCTGCCCCAGAGAGGTGGCCCGGCTCCCACCCAGTGGGCTGACACAAAGGCGTTGTGTTCGCCCTGTGACATTCAGCAAAGTGCTTCATTGTGCCTGGTCAGGAACTGGGCTCCCGTCCACTGTTGTCCATGCCCCCCCCCCTTGGCAAATTCTCTTTGCCTCTGCTGCGGCTCTGGGCTCTCCCAGAGAAGGGTGGGGTGGGTATTATCTTTGGGAAATTGTAGATTCTCAGCTCCTGCTGCTAAAAGGAAAATTACTGCCCTGAGCAGCCCCTGGTTGTGTTCCAAACGAGTCTTGTCGCATTATTTAAACACTGAATTGCGATATTATTGAAGTTGGTTCCGAGTTGCTCTTGGCAGGGTCTGTGCGCCAGCAGGTGTGGAGCGTGAGGGCTTCACTGCTCCAGCAAACTGTCTTGGCGGGTGCTGCTGCTCCCACCCTGCAAAATGCACACCCTCAGCCTCAGCCCAGGTTCCCCCTGGGGCGTCTCCTGGCTCCTCCTCCTGGATTTCTCCCTTGGTTCCTTACCTTTCTCAGTCTTCTCTCTGGGCTCCAAACAGCTTTCAGCTCAAGAAGAACAAAACATGCCTCTGTCCAGTGTCTGCTCCGACCTCTTTTGTTCCTGCCTGGGCCTTTTTCCCTCTAAACTCTCATGATTGTGCATCTTTTGGTCTCGAGAATGGCAATGCAGCTACCGGACTCCTGCTACTTCTTTCGTGAAGTTGAAAGCAAGTGTCCCACAGTCTTTCTGTGACCTTTTTGCAGGTGACGTGAGTGTTCCAGCACCGTTTGGAATGCCCAGGGTCTGGTGTGCAAATGGGCATCACGATTTTACCAAATCTGCCCCGGGGTGTTTTCTCCCCTCTTCTCTTTGTAGGCCAGGGCTTTCTCTCTGCACTTAGCCACCAGGCTCTGGGTGAGAGAGATGGGGCGCATTGGGCAGAGGGGCGCTCAGCCAGGACAGAGGCAGGCTGCCAATCCAGGTTGGACGAGAAGCGCCTCCATCTCTGCAGTCAGCTCTCAGCCCAGAAACTTCTGCGGTTTCGCTCCAGAGACTCAATTTAACAGCTTGAAGCTTTCCTCCCCCAGGTTTTCCAGGCCAGGGTTCTTGTCCAGGTGCCATGCCGGCGGGGCCAGGGCCACTGGGCTACAGACGCGTCCAAGAAGTGATCGGGGTTTCTGTGGGTGTAATGGAGACAGCCAGGGCATCTCTGGGACCAAGACAGGTCCACGGCCCTCTTGCCGAGTTCTCTGTGGGTAAGCTGGCAGCTGACCACTGGCCCAGGGAAGAGGGAAGAGCAGGGAAGAAAGTAGGAGTAAGAGCTGCCCATCAGAGCCTACCTCCCCACGGCCTGGGTGACCTTGAACAGCTCAGAAAAGTTTGAATATCATTTTCACCCCACTTTCTTTCCTATCTCTCCTTCTGTCCTCCTCCTCCCCCTCCTCCTCCTCCTCCTCCTCTTCTTCTTCTTCTCCTTCTTGAAAAAAATAATAATACTGGTGTTCATACAAATTAAAAAGGAAAATAAATATGTAAAGTAAAACTTCACCTTCCATCACGAGTCCAGTGATCCCTGTGTACATACACTACTTGTGGCCCATGGTTGCCCTTCTAGACTGTTCTACAGATTTGCAAAGCAGTGGATTATACCCGCACTGAAGGGCCCCGGCCAGCATAACATAAGACAATTCATGCCAAATAACATTGTTAACTCTCTTTTCTGGTGTCCGACTCTATTTTATCTTGCTAACCTTAACATGCGAGTTCTCCTGGGCTGGTTCGGGTGGTTGAGCCACAGTATCTCCCCCTCCCACCTCCCGTTGGCTTCTTGGTGCACACCAGTTCCAAAATGCTTGTTTGTATTTCATTTGAGTTTCCACAAACCCCAGCAGAAAGACTGAAATTTCTTCCTTCTGGACCTTCCCGTCTAAGGGCTTCACCGGGTACTCAGGACAGTCTCTAAAGGAAACATCTCAGTTATCAAGGTCAGGCGAACAGGCAATTATTCTGTAACCCAATGAGCCACTACCTTCCTATCTAATCACAGGACCTGTCTCCGTGCCTGTCTCCCCTCCCCGGGAAGAGAGCCTACCTTCCCTTATCTCACCTCCCATCTGTGATAAGGGTATTTGATGAGTCAGATTGTCTCTGTTACATATAAGACAGGCACCTCTGCAGTTTACTTATTCTACAACGGGGCAAGGGTCTGTTTTATATTTGGCTGTTCAGGATCCTGAAGAGGCCTGAGAACATCTGTGTGCTGGCATCATCTGCCCAGAGGAGGAAGGAGGGTGGAGAGAGGAGGAGTTGGGTGCAGCTAAAACACAGGCTTAGAGTGAGAGAGAGAGAGAAGAGAGACTGGCCACACAGAACCAAGTGACCCTGGGCACAACCAGAATTTTTGAGCCTCAGTGTTTTATTCTATAGAGGGGCAAGATAGAACCCATTTCACATGTTTGTTACGAAGACCGAATACAATTCAGTTGTTGGGAAGTGGTTAGTGTCACCTGGGACATGGACACTTGTTAAGAGCTCGATAAAGGGACTCTTAACAAGGAAAGGGGAGGGAATAGCAACGTTTCCACTCAGTGACTCGACACGGGCCCCACACTGCAGCAAGGGGAAGCAAGTGTCTCTAGAACCAGAGTCTGAAGAGAAAGGCGGAGTGGAAGGGGGTGGGGGTCAAGGCTGAAGAACTGGACCCCCACCCCGTGCTGGTGAGCTTCCCGGTGTCACTTCCCACAGCAAAAAGAATAAAAGGAATCTTTAAAATCGGACTCTGTCGGAGCTCTGCAAGCCTCCTCCCCATTATTTCCCTCTCGATCTCCTTTACTCTGGTTCCCACTACCCTGACTCTTTCACATCCGGGGCCAACTTGGTCTTCAGTTTTTCTTGACCCTTTGCTTTCAACATTACGTCATGCCTCAGGGAGGACTTCCACCTGCAGTCCCTTATTGCCCAACCTTGGGAACATTTCCCATTGGCTCCTTTTTTCTCCTATGGGCCCGGTTCACCTTAGTAGGAGTATAGGGGAGATAAGAGGATGGACTTCCTGAAGTGATTATGAGACCTACATTTTTGCTACCAGAGGAGCATCTATTTGGTGAGTCCTGAGCCAAACCAGGCATCATAGTAGCTGGCTCCCATGGAGGGCTACCAGAGCAAGGACTAGGAAGCCTGGGGGAGTCTGGCCTGTCATGCTTTAGGACCTCAAGAAATGAGGTCCAATCGGAGGCCCAATTCTACCCACAATGCACCTCTCTGTCCACCTCTTTCCCTTCCCAGAAGACAGTGGGAATGAGCCTCACCTGGGAACCGGGGAAAATTTCCCCCATTTCCTCCTTGTAGGAACTAACTTTTGGAACAGAAAGGAGGACGAGGAATCACTTATTTCTACTCCTGGTCCCGGGCAGGACTGAGACAAGGAATTAACAGAGAAGCATTTGACATCAGCTACACGCTGTGCTGGAGCCCTGCGCCCGCAATATTAGTAATTTAATTTTTGCTCGTTCATTTCATAAGCGTGCATTGGTCACCTCCTGGGTGTGGGGCCCGTTCCAGGAGCTGAGGACGCAGGCCTGGGAGGACCACGTGGCAGCCCTCATGCAGCTCCTGCTGTAGAGGGAGGAGCCGGACAATGAACTCATAACCACGCCACCAGCCAGGAGGCCGTGAGCGCAGGGAGAAAAGTGGAGCCAGTCAGGGGCCGTGGGATTCGGGGGAGCAGTTGCAACGACTCTTATGTTAATTATGAAAATATTTTTCTATACTAATGGAAACTATTGGTTATAAAGTCTGATTACAAAAATTCACCGCAAATACATTTTGGACTCTTAGCACTTCTACCCACTGGGAGTGTCGCTGAGCTGTGAACAGGTGCTACACGCTTATTAAACACTTAAAACGCCTGCGATTCCTGCATCGACCTACTTTACAGATGGGCTGGGTCCAGCTGCTTTCCCTGGTTCGGGCCACAGAGTGACAAGTGTAGGTTTCACATCTAGTTGTGTCTGAACCACTCTGTTGGATCAACCCTGGTGAAGGCGCAGGGGATCTTTAACAGATGACAAAGGTGAGGGTCAGAGTTTGTTAGTAAGTAAGGGCAGGAATTAGGACCTGGAGCACTCGCACTCCACAGCCCGTGTTCCTTCCTCTCTACCACATCCCTTCTCATTCGTGACACAAGCTGTGGGAGCCTTTCTGTAGGGTCTGGAGCATGCCCAGTGTCCCCATCCACTGCTTATGGGGGGCAAGGGGTCCCTGTTGCTCCTCAGGGACATTGGTGGCTGTATCTGCCATTCTGAAATCTTGCACAAGTTGCTGGTCTTGCAATGGGACCAGCTCATGCTCATAACTGAGAGTTGTCACCAACGGGCATCACCTTGATATGCAAAGCATGGGTTTATTTTGGCGAAACAGGGCCCAGTGCTACCTCAGGGCGTGGGCGCTTGTCAGAACGTGACTCATCCTATAGCAAGCTTTTTCCATTCCCAGTTTGATAATGGAGACTCCTTTGAAGTTGCTAAGCCGGTGACCTTACTTAGCAAATGACCAAAACAGTGAAGATCGTACTGACAAGCTCACCACACTCCGTTTCCAGAGAACTTAAGAGCTTGCACAATGTTCTAGATGTATCTTTCCTCAGACCCGCGCTCACCCATAAATGGAGAAGGCAGCTGCCCACACAGCGTGGTCTGTGGGACACTGGCAAACCTTCCTGCCGCCTCCCTGACACGCACCTGCCGCAGAGCAGAAAGCTGCACCATTCGGGAGGCGACTTTTAATTCTCAAGCCTCACTTTCCTTTTCCTTTCCTGTCACACGTGATACCTGCTTTGAGCTGGTGAAGCAGCTTCTATCCGTGCAGCAGAGCCAAGCCCCACTGGAAGCTGCCCCAGTCCCTCCAACCTGAGAGCCACCTCTCCCAGCACGCCCAGAACTGTGTCCAGGGGAACCGGAAAGGCTTCTCAGGGATGGGGAGGAAATGAGGAGTCCAGAGTCTTGTAGGATGCTCGGGGGGCTTTATAGAGGATCTTGGAGACAGGGACAGAGACTCCAGGGAGTCTCACGCTCACCCTTCAGACAAGCTTTGTTATCTTTATCTAGCAAACGAGGGAGACAAGGCTCAGAGAAATAAAAATGTTACACATATGATAGTGCACCAGGGCTTGGCATGTCCTGTGTTTAGGCTCCTGGATCCTCCCTCCCTCCCTCCCTCCCTCCCTTCCTTCCTTCCTTCCTTCCTTTTTTTCCTTTCACAAATTCTTCTTGGGCACAGGGCCGTAACAGAGAGCAAACCCAACAGTATCCTGACCTTGCAGACAGAAGAGCTCGGCGGGGAGGAGGCCGTCCATTCTCCCCCTTTCTCAGCTACCATCCACCTACAGTCCTTGTGCCTGCTTTCTGGTGTTGCTTGGAGAGCTCACCAGATACCTGACATTGTCTGATCCTCTCTTTGTGTGACAGTCCCCTCCCATCTGTACTCTCTGCCTTTCTTGATCCACTTGGAGAGAAGTCATCATCTGTGGAGTGGCTTTCATTTATTCATCCTCTTGCTCTTATTTCCCTAGAGCAAATGGGCACATCCCCGTCACATGAGTGGGTCTCATGTGTCTCTAGCTGTCCTGTTAGGGTCTAGCTGTGGGGTCAGCAGAGCTGCCCTAGAATCCATTCCTTCCTCCATTCCTCAGCTATGCCTTGAACTCTTTGGATACGCCAGAAATTGTTGTATTGTCCACCTGAGGCTGTAGGGACCTGCAGGACAGATCCTGTGGGTTCTCAGGACAGCAGGAAAGATGAGGTGAATGGAGGATAAACCTACCCAAGTGTCCCTGCTCCCAGGTGGCCACCACATACACCACTAGCTCTGCTTGAGAGTATCATCACGTTGAAGGCCCAACACAGCTGATTGGATGGACAGACAGTCACGCTGCTCAGGAATCAAAAGGGAGAATCCCCAAAGGCAGAGAATGGGATCTATCTTGCCCAGCACACCAGAAATCTAGAGTGTCCATCACCACGACGGTTTTGCTTCCCTAGCACTGTGAAGATGCAAATGTATAGCAGTCCAAAACCTTCCCTGAAGCTACTAGACAAGATGGATCCATCAGCTCGGACCTGTACCTGCCACAAGGGAGGCTCCTGCCACTCCTTCGCCGGGTGTCATCTCAGTCAGCAGATGATTTACTGCGGACAGCCCTGGCACAACATCACTAGTTCTCGGAAGCAGTAAATTAAACATTATGTTTTTGTGGGATACATCTATTTCATGGCTTCTTTTAAAATCATCTGCAGGGCACCTTATATCACTTAACACTGTTTGCACCTGTTCCCTGAGTATCAAAGGTTGTGCCATAAAATAGTCTGAAGGCTGCAAGAGGCACAGGAAAGGGCATCTCAGGACACCAGAAGACACAGCCTCCCCTGGAAGAATCCCTACTTGATGGAGTCCAAGGCTGGGATTTGGAAGAGAAAAGCTAGAGATTCATCCCGGCCGCAGATCTGCTTGTCTGGATCTCAGACTCCATCGGAACTGTCAAACTTCATGAAACGTAAAGGAAAAAAAAAATTCAGGGGCAAAAATAAACATCTACCTCTCAAGCGACTATTTGTTTCAGATGGAAAGTGGGAAGATTCACTTATGTGACCAACTCTGGATTTTCACTCTGGAGGATTAGTCCCTTATGTAGCAGGGACATTTCCCCCTACCTGTCCCCCACACTCTGAGAACCAGGCGGAGCAGCTCCAGCTGTGCCAGGGGTCAATGCCTACCTCTTGGGTCTCCTGTAATTCTTCTATGTCCAGGTCGAAGCCCAGCCAATTACTAAACTATCGAGAAAGAAACACTGGCTAATTAAGATGAACTTTAAAGGGGGGAGGGCTTAATTAATTTGATCTTTATCTGAAACTCTTTCTAATTGAAGTAAACTTTAGAAGTTCTATGGATCAATGCCTCAGACTATTTGTAAAAGTGTGCATACTGTGCGGCTTTAGAAAGAGAAGGTGGGAAGACCGGATGTTAGCCAGTGCGTTAAATTAGCGCTGACCTTCAGTTCCCTTCTGCAGGTGCCACTGCTTGTGAAAATTTTCATACACACATACAAATAGAAATCACGACTGTTACAGATAAGAGGTGGGGTCCGGGGCCACGGTAATGTGTTTACAAACAAGCAGGTCAGATTCTTGGCATTCGTCTTATTTATGCATAGATTTATGCACTTGTCTATTCCTCTAGTAACTGTCTATAGGGAGACAGGGAGTAGGGACCTGCTGTGACCATGACCATTTGAAGCACACTGAGTATAGAGTAAAAAAGTAGCAAGAGCATAGTCCAGAGAGGGAGATAAAGAGCTACAGCAGGCACAGCACTGTTGCTGCAGGGTGGCTCCAAGGGTGGCTGTGTTCATGATGAGCTGTGCATCTCCAGATTGGTAGGGGATGGTCTCTGGGCTGGTAGAACTTAGGATGAATCTTGAATACTGAGCAGATATTTAAACTGTGCAGCACCGAGGAGACTCAAAGACCAAGGGCACAAGAGTCCAAGCCAGTATGGGTTGTGCGGCAGACTGCAGGCAGGCTGAGGTCAGGTGAGCCAACGCCAGGTTTAGGGGAAAGGGAAGTGTCGGAGGGAGGAGCCAGGGCTTGGGGCTGAAGGAGCACAGATTGCATCCGGGTACCCTGAAGGCGTGGAGAGGGTTCAGGGCTGGCTGTGGTCTGGTTTATAGTTTTAGAAAGGCTGCTGGAGACAGATTGTAAGGGACAAGAGTGAGAGGAAGCTGCTCCTTTCCTGCTAGGGCATCAGCCAGGGTGGCACAGGGCCTTCTGAAAGGAAGAGAGAGCTGGCAGCTCCGTGGCGGGCTGTGCCGCTGACGGCAGCTCTGTACTGCTTCCCCGGGTGTCAGGGTGGCTGGCCAGCCCTCGAGTTCCGTGGACGGTCCCAGACCCTCAGGGGGGCTCTGCGGGGCAGCTGCACCTGCAATACCGGGAAGAGGCTCCTGGTGCTCCTCCCTCCACTTGCAGGCCTGCCATTTGCTTGTCCTGAAGAAAACCGGTCACCCTGGACTCCAGTCCCAGTTCCTCCACTAATGGGTGGCCTTGGACACACCAACAAATGTCTCCGAGCTTCCAATATCTCCTGGGTGAATGGGAATTTGGATGTGCATCCCTTGAGGTATTGTGAGCATTGAATGATACAGCACAATTGTGGCCTGGCACATAGTGACCAGAGGGTGACATTTATAGAGAATTTGCTAGGCCCGGTGCTAAGTGTTCTGTGAATGCATGATCTCATTTAGCAGTCACAGAAACTCCATAAGGCACCTTTTGTTTTTATTCCCCTTTTAAAGAGAAGTATCGGGCCCAAGATCACCTCCCAGCAGGTGGAGGAGGTGAGGTGTGAGCCCGGTGTCTCCCTCCCCACTTGGCAGCTGTTATTAAGGTCGCTACTGCTGGTCATTCACCAGGTGACTTAGGCAGTGGCTGCTCTGTGCCAGTCATGGTGTTTGGCAGCATCTGCATATGACAGACTCACCTCTGTGCCTGTTCTTCCAGAACTCTCCACAAGGGAAACTCTGGATGTGCGTGAGGAGGAGGGAGCTGCACGCTCAGGCTAGGTAGGGCCGAGTAAGAGCTCTTCACCTTGATGCTGGATGGTGTTATGGGGTCTTAGCACTCTGCGGATTCCCCACTGGACAATTTGTAGGTCCCCAGAGGATAAGGTGAACAGTGAATGAGTGACTCTGTGGATTAGCTTGAAAAAGAGAAGCTACTTCTGTGGATTATGCTTCACATCTGGGCAGAACAACAGGTTTGCTCCAGAGATGACAATAAGGAGAGTGCCCAGGAGCTCTATGCAGAAGATAAAAAGAAAGGAAACAAAAATATACTAGGTAGCTCTTAAGATGTTGAGAGCCACAGCCGAAGGGGCCCCAGCAAACTTCCAGCTGATTGGCTCACAGAGGCCCCAGAAAACTTCCAGCTGCCAGCTGATTGGCTCCTCTGTGGCAATGCTCATTGGGCTGTTTCCCCGCCCTTTTCAGACCACAGAGCTGCTCATTGGGAGACTCTTTTGGCTCCGCCCACACGACCCAGCCAATCAGCCTCAAGAGCAGGAGGAGTGGGGGGTTGAGAGGCTCGCTGGAAGCCAATGGTGGCAGTTGGGCTCTGAGGGAATTCCTGAAGAGCTTGTGTGGTGCTGCGTGTGTGTGTGTTCTAAAAATAAAGTTCGTTTGTGCTTGACAAGTGGCTCGTGAATTGTGCCCAGCCAGACTGCGGCATTAAGAGCCAGGCTCTGTGCTGGGGACTGGGAATAATGCAGGGAGCAGAGAAGGACCTTTCTGTTTTGTGGAGCAGACAGACAAAGACAGCACCAATGAAGTTCGAATTGCCCAGAGCCCAGACAAGGCGGCAGGTACTGAAGTGACGGGCATCGGGAAGGTGTTGATTAGCCAGGTTCAAGGTCACATCTGGGAATATGCATACCCCAGAGGTGAGAGCCAATGGGGAGAAGTAGCATTTGGGTGCTACTGTCAGCTCACAGGTCTCTGTAAGCCTCACAGAGGAGGTCTAGTTTATCTTAGGTAGAGAGTTGGGGTCTGTGACCTACCAAGAATTAATGTCAAGAAAGCCAGTCTATCCCAGGGATGCACCTGGGAATGGCAACACCGACTGGCGTCAAGGACACCAACCAGAACATGACTGGGAAGCCGGGATTGCTGCAGAGAAGGCCCAGGGAAGTGCCCAGGAGTTCTATGCAGAAGATTTAAAAAAGGAATTTTCTTCAGAACATGACTGGGAAGCCAGGGGACCTTGCTGTGTCAGGGGGTCAGATTGGAGAGGAGTAGGAGAGACTTGTTATTTTTGCAGTTTTAAAAGATACATGTGTGGTTTTCCACAGTGTAAAGGAAGTTTATCACTGTTGAAACTTTCTAAAAAAGAAGCAAAGTCAATAAGGAAAAGGAATAAACTTGGGGTTGCAATACCCATGGGAAAATGTGAACAAAGGGTGGCTGGGTTTGGAGATGCCCTTGTTCCAGGGGCACTGTACTGGGGACCTCTGGTGATGCAGTCATAATTTGCATCACATAGGTGGCTCCAAGGTGGGGTGGGGACCCTTGGGAAACATGACAACCACCTGCATCACTTTCTGGAGATGCAGTCACATCAGCTTGAGAGCTGCCCCCTTGCTGATAGCTGGATCATCCAGAGGCTAAGGAAGCACAGGGGAAGGAACCATTATTTAAGCAGAAGTAACATGACTTGGAAGAAAGTCATGACCATGAACTTGGAGCTGCTAAATTCCTCCCTTTATTTTCCACAGCAGGGTCGGAGCCCACCTGAGCCAGGAGGATCTCATCTCCTCCTTAATTATATCTGCAAAGGCTTTTTCCAAATAAGATCTTACTCACAGGTTCTAGGCAACATATTATTTTGGGGGTGCCCCCATGCCACCCGCTATAGAGAGACATGCCTTCAGAAGCAAAAAAGAAAAGGAAAAAGAAACCTGATTTGGGAGGGCAGAGGCTAGAATCAACTCTGAATAACACCAACAACACACGTGGCTTTTTCACCTCCGAGCCTGGCAGACACTCGGCTAAAGGTCGCCTTCAGATGTTCTCTCTTCAAACACTGCAGCCATAGGACTCAGGTAGCATCACAGCCCTGGCCTTAACAGAGGATGCCCATGAGGCTCAGAGAGAGGGAGCAACTGGCTCAGAGCCCCACAGCAAATGAGAACCAGGATGTATGTAGACAGGCTGTCTTCAGAGCCCTGCTAAATCATTGAGGTGTGCGTGTGCGTACACACACTCATACACACACACACACACACACGCACACGTGTGTGTGTGCACGCCTGTTTGAGTTCTGCTAAGCACCAGAAGAACAAAGCAAAGATATAAATGCATTTCTGGAGGCTGAAGTGTGAGGTTAAAAGATGCAATGAGAAGGAGGAAGACTCAACTCCTCAGCGGCTTTTGTCTTGTCCATCAAAGGGAATGAGCTTAAACCGAAGAGAACAAACATGGTTGGGAAGAGAACAGAAGAGTAAGATATGAGAGATAAGGAGAGCCCTCGTTCAGGGCAAATGGATTCAAGAATTCAGGGACGGTATCTTACCAGGACCTGTGCACTCTGATCCACAGAACATGGACACTCCTTGACGGGGCACATGAGAGTCAACAAAGCCAAAAGACCTGCAAGACCTTGATCTGATCGCTCTCACCAACAAGGAACCTGCTGTGTGACTTTTAGCAACCACCTTGTTAATTTAAATCCCCCTTCCCCCTCCCCTCTTTTTTTCTATACCAGGGACTGAACCCAGGGGCACTTAACCACAGAGCAACATCCACAGCCCTTTTTATTTTTAAATAGGCTCTTACTAAGTTACCTAGGGCCTCACTAAGTTACCTAAGACCTCACTAAGCTGCTAACGCTGGCTTTGAACTTTTGATCCTCCTGCCTCAGCCTCCTGAGTTGCTGGGATTATAGTGGAGCACCAAGGCACCTGGCTCAACCCCATTTTTAGATTCACGCAAAACAGCTTTGTCCATGCAGCCTGAAGACTTTGATAACTTATTGCTTTTTTTTTTATATACTGGTGATTTCATGGATGACATTATGTAGATTTCTTTTCATTTCAGAATTTGTAGCCTGTTGTGGTCTCAACCTCATAGGGCTAGAAAAGGGCTCAGTACATTACTGCACATGGAATACTTATCGTGGTGTCTGATTTAAGATGTTTTGCTCCATTTGCTACCTCCAAAAGTTAATGAACAGGTTTCCCTCCCTAATTTAAAAAACTTCTCATCCCAAATTGCAGTGTTTAAAAATCTGCACTACAGATTATATCTAATTTAGCACAATATCTACATCTAATCATTTTCTGTTGGACACAGAAACATTTTATGTCTCAAGAGAAAGAATCATGATGCTAGATTTTCTAAATATTAAATTAGTTTTAGAGATACTGAATCAGGGCAGGAGTTGATGAGCTTTTTCTGTAAAGGAGCAGATAATAAATAATTTAGGTTAACGGATCACATATGGTTTCTTTTGCAACTGTTGCATTCTGCAGTTGTAGTGGGAGAGAAGCCACAGAGGATATGCAAATGAAGGGGTGCAGCTGTGTTCCAATAAAACTTTATTTAAAAAGACAGAGGCTGACTGGATTTGGCATGCAGGACGCAGTTTTTTGACCCCTGGACTAGGGGGTTGAGAAAGTTTGCAGATAGCACTAGTAGTTCTTGAGGCTTCCAGGGAAACAGGGTCATGTCTGGGAGGGAGCCTCTGAACAGGAAATGAGTCAATTTTCAAAAGAGAGAAAAGTAGATGAAGAATTCCAGAAGGAATAAGCCTGATTTTGGTCCTGAGGCTCAGAATACCTTGCCCAAGGCAATCTGCACTGTAAGTGGCAGTCAGGAGCTCGAACCCCGACTCTCTGGCCTCAGAGGGTGCATACTGAATGGCTCCACTTCCCAGGCCTGGAAGAGAACAGGAGTTGGCCTGCGGAGCAGGGGAGGTCTCTGTGGGTCTTCAGAGGAAGCTGATTGGATTTTTAAATTTTAAAAGGGTTTTAAAGTCCACTTTTCTGGAAAATGGCTAGGGGCCCCGGAAGGGGTAGGGGAACAGGAGAAGAGATTTGGTGACAGCTGCCTAGAAGGTGAAGAACTAGCTCCCAGGCCGGGGCTTCTTGTAAACCTTCCCATTTTCCAGACAGTTGCAGAGGGACATTGATTTTCTTATATTTGTCATTAGACTGTGTACTTTATATTCTTAAAAACCCTTTTACTCTCTGATGTATCTCTTTTCTCAGAGGGGTTGGAGGTGGCTGTGTGTCCATGGATCAAGCCGCAAATTATCATTTGACAAGACAGAAAGCTGTGCGGTGTCCATTTGACAAGGTCACATGTAACAAGTGTTTGGAAAACTTGCTGCAGGTGCGTCTGCTCCGCCCAGCATGGCCCAAAAGCAACCAAGGCAGATATCAAGTTTTCCCAGCCATGGTTTAGAATTCCCTCTTTCTATCTGAATGATAAGCAGGTATTTGTTAATCATAATATGGTCCCTGTTGAAGCCTCGCGTTGGGTCAGGGTCTTGCCTGCTTTCGCTCTTTTGATCTTCACAACGAGCTCAATTGCTAAGAATTCTGTCTTAGAAAGGAGGGAACGGTGCTCGGTCATAGAGACTGGAGTGTGTGCAGTGGCGCTAACTCAGCTGGAAATAC
This sequence comes from Marmota marmota marmota, assembly GCF_001458135.2. Lineage (NCBI taxonomy): Eukaryota > Metazoa > Chordata > Mammalia > Rodentia > Sciuridae > Marmota > Marmota marmota. Next base: position 7,623,717 of record NW_026000222.1, on the reverse strand, counting down.
TCTTTGGGGTGTTTTGCTTTCTTGCTGGTGACTACCATAAACTCCTAGTAGGTGCCAGGAGAAAGCCTTAGTTTTGCTGTTTCCTTGAGGTATGAGAATCTGAGCCCCCTCCTGAAGGTCCCTGAAGCTTAGTTTCTTTCTCTGTGCAGTGGGGATGAGTAGGCCCGGCGCTCTGAGCTGTAGAGATTAAGTGAAAGACCAAAACCTGCTTCCATCTCTGTAGCCTACATCTAGGAAACACCTATGAAGGTGATTAGCACCAGGCATGCAGGAGGTGTCTAATATATGTTGCCTCCCCGAGAGTCTCTCATTTGTCTCCGGCTGATTGTTAGTGGGCCCCACCTGGCCAGGGTCATTTTTATGGCTCAGACACTCACGGGGATGCATGGCCTAGATCTGTTCAAAAAGCCAGATTTCGTTTTGTTTTGGGAACAGGAAAACAGGGAAATGAAATTGGAAGCATTTAGGACAATATCAGTGTGGGGGACCATTTGGTTAGGCTGGAGAAGAAAACACAGGCAAATTCCAAATCTGTGTAGATTTGGGGGTGTTGGGGAAATCACGGGGCAAGGCCCTATAGAAGAACAATGCCTTCCTTTTTTTTTGATCCATTGCCAGTTTCTTAATGAAATAGGGCAAGAGAGAGCTAATTCTCCGCAGAGTCTAAAGTCCCTCGAGCCGAGCCAGCGCTTGCATGAAGACAGAGCTTATTGAAGGCTGGGCAGGGGAGTTGTCGCTGTGATCCGGGAGCCTTCGTTGGGCCAACATAACTCCATTAGGTTTTGGAAGTGAACCCAGGTGGGAGGGAGGAGTCGGACAGTGATGCTCCCCAACCAGCTGGTAATTAAAACGGAACCCTTTGAAGAACTGCTCCTCTCCACTGGCCCTGCCACCCTGGGATCTGATTGAATTCCAGGAAGCTGCTGCCTAAGCTCTGGCTGGCTTCCTGCGGTCCTGTGTTGCCTATATATTTACTGCTGAGGACATATCTGGACACAGCGCCGGGTGCAGCTTGTGCCCTTCTCACTGTCTCTAATAACCGCAGCTCTGAAGCGCCCAGGGGCTGCTTTGCGAGCCCATCCCCCACCAAACCACCTGCCCTGCATCCTGCCCCTTTCCCGCTGCGATTTAATCTGAAAAAAAAAGAAAGAAAGAAAGAAAGAAAAACTGGTGTTTCACTTCCCACATTCTGGTTCTCGTTCTTCCTGGAGAACGGGGCCTGGCAAGTGACACGAGGGCACCTTAGGTTAAAGGAAACCTTATTTCCCCCTTTCTGCTAGAAAAATTGGAGGTACCAGAGTCGCCGGGTCTTTGAAACCCAGTTCCTCATCAGAAGTGGGCTGCGGGTGACAGGCTGACAGATGGGTCCTGATAATCTGACTCTGGCCTGACTGAACTGGACTTTAGAGAAGTGAGACTTTGCATCAGACCTTTGCTTCTAGAAAGCTCTATATAGGGAAAAAATGTCAAGGGGATGAAACTTCACACCACTTATGTCTGATATAATTTTGGATGCCCTTCCTCTGGATCCAAAATGAAATTCGTAAAGAAAAATAAAAGGTGTAATTATTGTATTTTTTAAAAATTTGCTTTCCAAAATCTCCATCTAGAGTGTTAAAAAATTTAATAATTGTACAGTAAACAATGAAATAGAATATGTGACTCCAAAATTTGATGGGGTACCTATCAGCGGTCTTGTCTCTTCCTGCCTGAAGAACTCTCTTAACGACCCCATCCTATGCTGATATGAGCACAAAATTTTTGTTCATCTTTTGTACAGTGGAAATAAGCGTAGAAAATGGTACAATTCTAACATATGATCTCAGTAAAATCAGTATGCTCTCTAGTTGATATGGCTTCAAAACAAATTCAACATTGCTCTCTTCCAACTTGATTATCTTTCCTAATCCCTTCTTACAAATCAACGTGGGTGAGGTGGTTAATTTCCATTCTACAGGAAGAACACACACACAAATAAGCACTAAATTGTCACAGAAACTAGGAAAAGATTATAGATTACGACAAGGTCAACGAATCAGTTCACAGAAGCTCAATTTTATTGGTAATCCAAGGTATCTCAATTAAAACACACTTGGGCCATTTTTTACCTATCAAATTGGCCCAACTATTTGTTCACTGATGGGCTCCATGCAGGTGAAGCACAGCTTCAGAGCTCTGGTCTGCTGAGCTCCTCCAGGAGGGCAGAGGTTATCTGCACGCACCACAGGGCAATCCAATTTTATGGTTCAACTTCCTTTGTGCCCAGATCATTCCTAGCATAATTTGTTGCTAGCACGCATTTCATTTTTTAAGAAGGAAATGCTGTCACGATGTAAGTGGTGGATCTTAAGGAGAGTAAAGTTCTAAAGCCTCTTGCATAAAGACATTAAAGAGCTAGGAAAGGGTGGAGCGATGATTTTGTTAGCCATCCAAATGTTTTCCAAGCTCTAGACCCTTACACCGAGGTCCACCTTTGAGCAGAGGTGGAGGAGAGGGTAGAGTTGCAGAGAAAATGCCCTGACTATGGGCAGGGTGGGCACCTTGAAGTCAAATCCAGAGGGCTTGGAGGAAGTCAAGGGAGGGACCCTGGGCCATCCATAGGGAGGGGAGGACCACTGGTGGGAGACAGAGCCCCCGGTCACCTGTTATGAGAGGCTCAGTCAGCAGGCCAAGGGAGACACTGACCACACAGCTCCCACTCCCTGGACATCCAGGAACCAGGTGCAGGGCTCACAGATGTGAGGCATGAGTTTGGAAATTTGCTCTGGCTCCCCCAAGCAGGACCCCATGGGGTGGGGAGATGAGGGAATTCACTCTTGGTCACCCAGCAAGTGAAAAGCAGGTTACGATTTGATCCCAGCCAGGTCGGCTTGCCTTCACAGTTCCCTTCCCTGTGCCAAGCCGCCTTTTTTACCTTGCAAAATTTTGCAAGCCCTGGATATACAGCAGCCAACCCCTGTGGGAAGGGTGAGGGCGAGAAACCACGCAAAGTTGTAAAACAAGAACAAAACTGCTGTCTGGGTTCACATGGGAGGTGGCTTCAGATGTTTCAGGACACCAAGTGGAGTCTCGCAGGAAGGAAGCACCTCAGTTTCCCATGTATTTGATACTCAGCAGATTGATCCGTAATGAGATCAAGTCCCTTAACAAATAAAGAGCTAATGCAGACCTAATCCCACGTGGAAGATGAAAAATGTTTCTTAATCTTTTGCTTGGCCTGAAAAAGGAGACCTTGGAGCACGTGCGATGGCTACTCCCACCAGTCAACGTACATGGGTGGAAAGACCCGTGGCAAGGATAAAATTTAAATGCCAGCGGACTCTGCCCAGGGCTTTCACACAGCAACAGCACAACATTAAGCAAAGAGCCGTCCTTCTAAGCACGGGGCCCTGCGTGACTGTACAGCTTGGCTTGGTCAGGTGGGCCCTCAAGGTTAGTGCACTTTACACGGTCTACTTGTATGTCAACAAGAGGTTAACAAGAGAAAACATATGTAGATTTAGAGGCAGAGAAATCTTAACTTTGGGGACTGTCATGGAGGGAGGGGAATGGTTTTTAGAAGAATATCTGCCCAATTCCTTCCCTTAGCACTTCCTGTTCTGCTCAGTGTGTCTCTTCCTGGTGTCATGGCCAGACAGGCTTCAGAAGGCACGTGGGACCAGCTCATTCTAAGAAGAAGGGCTAACTCCCACTGAAGTGTGCATTTTAAATTTGTGTTTGTTTTCAACTTGATTAGGTTTCAGAAGGACAGGAGGACCCCCTCCTGATGTGAGCTAAGGAAACCCTGATGGCAGGAAGGGAGATGCCCTAGTCCAGGGGACCTTCCAGTGGTGATTCTGGAGTGACCATGGAAGATCTGTTGGACACAGGGGAAGCTAGCAGGGCCTTCCCTGGGGAAGGAGGGAGTGATGTGTCCCGGGGAGACAGGGAGGGTCAATACTGAGTTTCCATAAAGGACATTTCTAGCAGCCAGGGTTTCACAGACAGGGCAGGGGCTGATGGCTAAGAGGACATCCCCAAACAAGAAGGGGTCTTGGCTGCTGGCCCCACTTCTGCTTGGTGGCGTTGTTTCTCTGAAGTTTCATTTTCTCTCATGCTCAGGGAAGATAAGAAGCACAGGCAGTCCAGCAATAGTGGGTGTGCCCAGAAGGGTCAAAGCTAGTGAGCACTCCTGCCCTGAGCCTGCTAGGAAGAGACCATGCCCAAAGACTAGCCGGGCCCAGGGCCAAGGTGTTGAGCCTTGGGCACGCATTCCTCACTGCGAGACAGGCACATGGAGCACTGGAGCAGAAGTCAGGGCCATGGAGCTGCAGAACCAGCTGGAATCTCTTACCTCCTTCCCCATCATTACCCCTTCCCAAAGTACTGAGCAGGGTGACCTCAGACCTGGTGTTTAGATCTGTGAGTGTCAGTCATCTCATCCCGAAATGACAATCACAGCGATGGAAAACACGTGCACCCACATTAATCATGAAGCCGCGCTACATCAGGGCATTATATGAAGATTTTGTTCAAACTGTGTTCATCCTCATATGTCAAGTGAGTGAACTAAGACCCAGGAAGTTGAAGCAACTTGTCCAAGGTCACACAGCCAGTACAGAGGAGAGATCTGAACCCAGGTAACTTGACCATTCCACTTTCCTCTTTAGGGATGCTGGGAAGAAAATGGTGAACCCTCCATAAGATTACCCAGGCTCTGGCGGATTCTCAACAAATTTAACTCTGTCCTATTTGCCTCTTGTTTCTCTGGAGCTCAGGGGTGCCATGGTATCATTTACGCATTCTGGTTCCACACGGAGTCCAGAGATCACCCAGGAGGGTGAAATAATTGACTCAAGGTCACCTGGTATGGACACACCAACACTGAGCATGGAATCCAGCACCTTCCATTTCACTCCAGGGGGCTTCACAAGTGGCACACATTTTGCATTTTCTTTTCTTTTGTAATTTGGTGGGGATTTTTCTCTTTTTCAAGTTTGGAGAGCGAGACGGCTGGAGCTACAAATTAATGAACGCAGACATAATCTTGGTTTGGATTTATTTACATCTTCCATAAATCATATTTATTGAGTGCCTGGGGTGTACAAGGCGTTGTGAGAGGTCCCACACATTAAAGCAAGGAAAAAATAAACATTTCAGACACTTGGTGTATACTGCAGACTACTTAAATATCCAAAGGCATCAAATAAATCATCAGACTGTTTAGAAATAGGCTCTGGCACGCTCCCTGCAAAACTTCATACAAACCCCGCGATTGTGCAACGTGCACAGGGGCTGGTCTCCACGCGGCACTGGGAATATTTGCCAACAGGAGTGAGTGCAGCGGGTCAGAGGTCCCCGGAGCCGTCCATGTTTTGGAATTTGGGGATATTGCAGCCTCCTTCGCAATCTCCCTCCTCGGACTAACATCTTCAAACCAGCAATTAAAAAAAAATGCTAACATAAAATACACGCAGCGTGCCATTTGCAATTATGCCAACCCACCCGAGAAGCCATATGCACCTCCTGGTATAGGGGGAGTCTGGTTAGCAGCAAGCACGCACATAACACACACACATGTACAAATATGCCTGTGGCATCTGCCACCTGTAAGAGCAGTGGAGAGGAAGAAGGGAGATCCTGCGCATGCCACCGTGTCAACTGCAAACCATTCTATGCACAGAAAGCATTGCCCTACTTAGACTGTGACGGATCCACGCTGCAAGTTCAAACTGAATGGGGCTGTGACTTTTCCTCAATTTAAACTTCCAGTGGACATGAAACCACTTGCTCTTGTTGCATATCTCATTGCTCAGCAATGGGCTCCATTTCCTCCCATGTGCCCTTAGGATTCAGGGAGCACCAGCTTTGTGTCAGGTCCTGGGCTAGGCACTGGGGAGATGGGCGGAGAGAGGACGTCCTTGAGGAGTCCACAGAGTACAGCCCTCAGAACAGACAAGCACCAACCATTGCAATCTGTGACGGGAGCAGGGGAGGTCGTCCCAGAGTCTGCCTGAAGTCTGAGTGATGGCCAGGGAGGCGTTCAGAGCTCAGATCACAGCTGTATTTTTACACTAAGCCACAGACTATGAACCCTGTGCGAGACGCGATAGGGAGATGTCAAGGATTATTATATAAGGAGTGACAGTATCAGATTTGCCTTTTAGAAGCATCTCTTTTCTATCATTTCCCTTTTCAAGTTCCCTGTACATTTGAGAATAAAATGAATGCTTGAGCAATGATCTTGTATGCTTCACACAAATTCCTCCAGGTTAGAGATTGCTCAATACGATGATTTTTGAGCCAAAATGAACCACCAGATTGAAAACATACAAAGTGACAGAAGTGTGGAGTAGAAATGTTCAAGGTTTAGAATAAAAGAAGGGAAGGAAAAAAAGAGAAGGAGCAAAGGGGAAGGTGAGGGAAGGCAGGGAGAGAAGGAAGACAGAGGTTTTACACTGTCCATGTGCAAATCTTGACCTTGCTGTTTGCCAGTGACACAAACCCAGATCAGTTCCTTAACTCATATGAACCTCAGGTTCCTTATTTAGAAAAAAGGGAAACCCTAATAATTTCTCATAGAGTTGGTGCAGATGAGATGCTCACCCCTGGCTGAGATGGCTAGCCATCCCCCAAAACCCAGGCTTTCCCTTCCACAGTTTGGAGTCATCAGTAGGCACAGCCACATATATCAGACCCCTTTGCCTCTCCGTGTGGCTACGGCACCAATTCTCACTCAGGGAATGTGAACACATCATTGCGTGTCACGTCCGGACCAACATTTTTTTTAAAATGGGATGAGCCTTCTCCACGCCATCTTCTGCTTCTGATGGCTTGTGAGCAGATGCTGTTGAGGACCTAAGGGATAATGAAACCAAGACAAAAGGAGCCTGGGTCCCTGAGTCACTGCCTGAAAGAGAGCCACTCCCAACCAGGATCTCCTGATTGGACTTTTGGGGAAGGAGGCATCTTGCATTAATCCACTAAAAGTTTAAGGTTTGTTTGTTATAGCAGCTAGCTCTACCCTAAGTCACATGGTGCGCTAAATCAGGCATACATAAGGTACAAGCAGTGTTTAGTAAGTGCCAACTAAAGGGAGAATGCAGTGCACCAGCCTCTGACATTTTCTTTTTACACACGAAAGAAGACAAAGTGCAATTTCGAAGTGATTCTTCTTCACCGCTGTCTTTGGGAGAGACCTTTAATCAGCCAGCCCCCAACAAGATTATCTCTTTAAAGGAAAACAAAGACAACCCTGGGTTTCTTTCCTCTCCTTCCCCCTTGGAAAGCATCCTGCCAAATTCTAACGGCCGTTATTTAGCAGGTTCTTCAATTTAAAAAGTTACCATCGACTCACCGTCCTGGCGAAACTGTCAGTTGCTAAGAAATGGAGCGCAGCCAACTGATTAGTTTTGATGGACTGCAGTGTGGAAATTCAGTCTGTGTCACTGAAGTGCCTGTTCATCCAATTAACCAAATTACGGCGGGGAGCTCTGGCCAAGCGCAACACTTAGTGGACCGCTGCTCCGGGAGGCCAGGGGAGGAGGAGGAGCTGGCTTCTCAAATGCCTGCTGCTCCTTCCTCGTCTTCAGGCCAAGAGGAGGGCCAAGCGGAGAGAGCGGGCAAACAGAGACTTCTCTAACCGTCTCCTGCCTGCGGTGGACACACGCAGACGTAGCTCATTAAACCAAGGTCTTCATATTACTGTGACCACCACCTACTTTTCACTGAGTCATTTCACACTGACTTTTGAAGCACCTACTCTGTGCTGGGCCCTGGGATGGCTGCTGGGCATGTAGTTAAGAGCAGAGTACCCAAGGCCGCGCCTCTCTGGAATGAGCATTCTACCAGGGAGGAAAAATGGTCAACAGTAAAAGGTTTCAAACTTGACCCTCCCTTGCAGGGGGGACTGAGGTGGGGTCGGGCGCTGGCTTGTGCACTGTAGGATGTCAAATGGCATCCCTGGCCTGAACGGACCCCTGGATGCCAGTAACTCATCAGCTCCCCCACCCAGTTGTGACAACATAGATGTCCCCAGGCATTGCCAGATGTGCCCCTCGGGAGCAAATTAGCCCTCTCGCCCTTCATCCTCCATTGAGAACCAGGGCTCAAGAGTTAGGTGAATGAAGAAGTCAGTAACCGGTCGTGAGACACGGTGCTGGGCCAGGGGAGAAATGGCGTGGAGCTAGGGTAACGAGATAGAAGAAGATGGGACGTCAGGCCGAGCGTTCCAGGGAGACGGCATTTAAGGTGGCGCGTGAGAGGGGGCGGGATCAGCTATGTAAGAGCAGTCGTGTAGGCAGAGGGACAAAGGCCTGCAGCATGGACGAGAAGGGCAGGTACCAGCAGGAACGGGGGTCAAGCAGAGCGCAGTGGGAGCAGGCGTGGGCACATGATAGGTCTGGGAAGAGCACGGGGGCAGAGTCCAGGTTTTATCACCAAGGTGAGGGGTTCGGATTTTGCTTCAAGCACAACGGAGAATGGCAGCATAGTGTGGGCAGCCGCTGTCATGACTGCCTTGCCTTGGTTTCCCTGTCTGTCATGGGGACAGGAGAGAGCCTGTCCCTTAGAGCTGTGGGGAGGATTGAATGCACCCGAGTAAGCAAAGTGTGGAGGCTGCTGCTGGGTAGGGAGGAAGCCTGGCGGGCTCGCAGGGCATTGCTGATGCTGGCTGGCGGGCAGTGAAAGCCAGAGCTCGGGACACGTGGGGGCTCAACTTGAAATGAGCTGTGGTGGAAACGGGCAGATGCCGGGAGTCTGGGTGCCCCCACCCCGGAGAGCCCACGGCTCAGCTTGGCCCTGGGGATTGGCTGCTAATGGGCTGGTGTGGAGGGCTTTGAGCAGGGAAAAATGATCCGATTACTTTTTACATTTTTAAAATATAACTCTGGCTATTGTGCAGGGTGGCTTGGGAGACAGGGTTGGGGTGGACGCAGACCGGTTGGGTGGCCCTGGCAGTTATATAGCCTAGGGAGGGTCCCTTCATCCAGGTGCTGATGGTGGTGTGGAGATCCGGGTTAGAGCTCAGACACGTCGTGGGGAGGAAAGAGATGAACTTGCCGGTAGAGGGTCGGTGACAGAAAGGACATCATCTGAGTGAAGTTCCCGGAGTTAGCAGCTAGGTAGAAGGTGACGTGATCACTAAATACCGCAGTTGCTGCCCCTCACTGAGAACAAGGACGACTACCATGTTCACTGTGGCCTTTCATTACACATTTACGTGTGGTCACAGGTAACTTCCTCACATTGCTCCAAACCTCTCCAAGTCGTTGTGAGGAGACTTTAATTAGATTTTGTGGATGTGACAGTGAGACTCAGAGAAGCTAAAGGACTTTCACAAAGCTACCCAGGGCGTGGTGGCCCATGAGGGTCACAATAAGCCTCTCTTTGGAGAGACCGTGCCCACCACACAGCTGGTCCCAGTTTCTCTCCATTCTGAACCTGCTCCACAGATGCCCCTGGCCAACAAAGAAGGGCCATTTACTCTTGGGGTGTCTTTGGGGTGGGTGTCCAGTAGGGTCGTCAGAATGTGTCCCAAGTAAGGGCACCAGGAGACGCTGCAGCACAGGGTGGACAGGAAGGACTTCGATCTTGGTTTCTTCACTTCCAAACACTTCCCCAAAGCTTTCTGAGTCTTTTTTCCTTATCAGGACTCCCAGAGGTAGCTGGGTAGCTGAAAGTATCCTGGGCACGTCAGCACCCTCACCACCAGCACCAGCACCAGCATCACCAACACCAGCACCAGCGTCACCACCACTATCACCAACACCAGCACCAGCATCACAAGCATAACAGCAGCCTTACTAACTTCATCATCAAAACAAAAGTCACACTTATTGAATGCAAAGAATGCCGTAGGTACAGAGTAAGATGGCTCACCTTATTGGAGCCTATAGAAAGGTGAATCATGCTATTAACTCAAAATATAGAATAAAAACCAAGGCTTGGCAAACTGTGGAACCAACCTAGATGCCCTTCAACAGAAGAGATGTGGTATATCTACACAATGAAGTATTATTCAGCCTTAAAGAAGAATAAAATTATGGCATTTGCTGGTAAATGGATGGAGCTGGAGAATATCATACTAAGCAAAATAAGACAATCCCCCAAAACCAAAGGCTGAATGTTTTCCCTGTTATGTGGATGCTGATTCACAAATGGGGAGCGGGGGCTAGGGAAAAATAGAGGTACTTTGAATTAGGGAGAAGGGAGTGAAGGGAAAGGGGGTGGTATGGAGGTAGGAAGGTACAATGAATTGGACATAATTACCCTGTGTGCCTATATGACTACATGACTGGTGTGATTCTATATCGTGTACAATCAGAAGAATGATACTTATGTATGATGTATCAAAATGCGTTGTACTGTCATATATAACTAATTAGAATTTAAAAATCTTAAAAAAAACATGATTTTTTTTTTTGCTCTACATGTGTAATAAGAATTGTAATGCAAAAAACAAACAAACAAACAAACCAAAAAAAAAAAAAACACAACAAAACACAAACCAAGGCTTGGGAAAGATCATTGAAATTCCTCCCGTCACAGGACTAATGATTGGCAGAGCTAAAGTGCAAACCCGTTTTAAGAGTTCTCACTCTCTATACGTATGCAAATATCCCTTGGGTACTTCTTCATCAATGGTGATAACATATGGCACTTACAGAAAATGAAGTCCTCCTGACACTGCCCAACAGTCTCCTAGTACAGTGAAAATTCTACTTCAGTCAAAAAAAGTCCAGGCTTGTCAGAACAAACGGATGTGGTATACGAGAGGCTTTTGGATATCTCTGAGTGACATCCCATCATCCAACAAAGAAATATGTCCATCGTCACAAATCTGAAACCATGACAAATTGTGCTTTGGAGTCTAATTAGCTAAAATAGGAAAAAAAAAAAAAAAGAAAGAAAGAAAGAAAAAGAAAAAAACAAAGTCCCCACAAATCAAAAAAAAAAAAAAAAAAAGTTCTCCCCATACCCTATTTACATGCCCTGGTTCTCATCCTTGATGTTTTTCCCTGAGTGGTCCTAGCCACAGGGCAGGCAGCCATAAGGACTTCCTAGGTCAGCACCTGCCTTGATCATATCTCATGAAGCATCTCTAGAACTGGGCATTTGCATCATATTGTTGGAACCCACAGAGGGCAGACCACCCTAAGCTGTCCCGCGGGGCTCAGGAAGGTACGCCTGTCACCACACCAACCATCATCATAAGCGGAAACTCTTTCCATTTTGCGTGAAAACAGATTGCGGGGGCCGTGTTGTTGTTTGTGTCAGTGAGGTCGATACTTCCCTTGGCTTAGAGACATGCCCTATGTGAGTGTCATGAATGCAAATCTTGTGGTAAAGGCCATTTATATTAGCAAACTCCTGACTTTTGATCAATAATCTTTAAAATGTCATCTGGATTATGTCTCTCTTTGGATTATTTATTAGAATTCTTCCCGCTGCGCATGGCTGGCCAATGTGCATGTCTTTGGCAAGAGGTCCAGGAGTTTGTAAGTGGTTTATTGACTTGGTCTTCCTACCCCCGCCCCCACACCTGCCCTGGCACTATTTTTTTTTTTTTTTTTGCCTTATAGGTTGGTGCAGTGACAGAGAAGCCAACCTCAGGGTGTGGCTCTGACAGTTAAAAGCCAAACTGCTCTCTGTAGGTGAAATCAACCTGGAGCCTGCAGCTGTGTGTCCTCCGAGAACTTGCAAATGGTCATGTTGGTCATGTTTGCTCACCAAAGAGGCCACCTTCCCCTTCAGTGCAACACTGATCATGACCTTGAAGAGGCTTCAGAGGGCTGATCCAAGGAATTCTGAGACTCCTAGTTAGCTCAGAGCTGGCGTTTGCTGAGTACCTCCTACTACGGTCCTTAGGCAGGATGAAAAGAGCCCAGGAATTAGGAATGCTTACATGTATTATGTAGGTGAGAAAACTGAGGACCCAGTGAGGCTAAATGAGTACATGACTTAATTTGGGAGATTGGACCCAAGTCACTGACACTCCACAGAGCTGTGTTTCCCAAACTGCTCCCTTTATATGAGCCTCACAAGAGGTTAAACAAACACCCCATTGTCCAAACGGGGGCTGTTTTGAACATGAAAGCAATGCTGTGAAGAGCCTCGTTTGGACAAGCACACATCAGGACAGCTGCAGACAACCCAGGACCTGGGCTGCCCGGAGCGAATTTCTCATGTCCCATGACAGACCCATTGGCTCAACCCTCCAGGGAAGGGGCTTGGGACCTGCCATCTGATGAGCCTCCCAGACAACTCTTATTGCTGCAAAGTGGTCCCTGAGTCCTAGTTAGCTGCCTCAGAGCCATGCAGGGAGCTTATTAGAAAACTGACTTGTGGCTCCCCCTCCCCCTGTTTATTTACATGAGGTGCGTTTGGCCGGCGGACTCAAAATTTTGCATCTTAACACACGCTGCTTGCTTTCTTTAGGAATCTTTATCAAGTATATAAGGACCAAATTTGACACGTAGCCTTCCACTTTGCCACATTTGGAAGTGAAGGTCCTCCTCTGAACTTTAAAACAAAATTGCTATCGTCTATTGCAAAGACGATGGTTAAAAAGAGGAAATAGTCCCCACGACTCGCAGACTGTGGCAGGACCTCAGGGCCACTTACTTCTGTGTGCCCAGTGTGCTTGCTTAGATCTACAAAAGAACTCTCGCAGTTTCACTGGGTCACATTTAAATTATTTAGAATCATGTTTAGCATGTACAAAAAAACCATACACTGGCCATCATTCTTTTTTTACCTGTGCCTGATTTTTTTAACCTTCTGTCTTCTTGTTTCTCATTACGTTTATCTAGTATTTTTTCTGATTATAACATAACGTGTCTTCCAAACCCTTGACCACCACACTGCCACCCGACATCTGATCATAATGTTCCTCTGCTCAAAATCAATTTTGTGTAACTCTTCCCATTCCATCTAACCCTGTCCCAAAATATAACAGGAATAGAAAGAAATTGGTTATAATAATAACATGCTAAAAGAGAGGGAGCAACCTTATATTCTAAAAACAGAGAATGACGTCATTAAAGATATTGCTCTATCAAGCTTTATTTTGAATTTGGTAAATTCGATTTTGTTATGAATGAGATCTGAAACATGAATAAGACCCTCATCCCCCTGTTTCTTTGATGCAGGGTCATTCTTTGTAATTTCTTTTCCCACCTCATCTTTTTCTAAGGAAAAACAGGGCCAAGAATTGGCTACAATGATGAATACTTGGTAGATAATAAAAAAAAAAAAGAAATGATATTCTGAAAACAGGGGTGAAAAAATGGGTCACTCTTTGTTTAATGGCAATGAAAAATAAAAGGCTTTCGCTTTCATGTTAAAATCCAAATAATGCCTTCGGAAGCGCTGAGCTTCACCGTCAAGGAAGGAAGCAGGATTCTTAAGCCGAGGGTGGACCACTTCTGTCTTCGTCTTTGAGGCAAACAGGACTGTTGCAGCTGACCTGGATGATGGCAGAGAATGCCCGTGTCTCCTATGGCACACGTGGGCCCTGTCACTGGCATTCCTGGCTGGACTGTAGTTCGTAACAGACAGAGCCTGAACAAGAACAGTCACTCGATGAGAGCACCCCTTGGAGATCCGTTTGCACAGTCTCATTTTTAAATACCCAGCGACCATCCTTCCGCCTTGTTTTGCTTATATCCCAGGGAGAACTGGCAAATCATACTCTTAGAATTTGATAAGATTAACCCACTGTCAAAAACCATCCCACCACCTACCTACCTACCTACCTACCTTTCTTTCTTGAGTTCACAAATGAGATGCAAGCTCACCCCATGGGTGACTCACTGGAGTTACCGATGACAGTTACACTGAATCTGAACCCAGACCTGGCCAGGTGATGGCTGATTGAACTTGACCAGCTCCTGCACTCAGAACCAGGCAGGGGATCTGGCCCAGGACAAATGCTGTGTGTGGCTTTTGCTAAGCCTCCTGCCCAGTGTGCAGCCTCCCTGCGACAGTGAGGTCCTTGCTGGAGGAATATGACTCTTGACTGCAGCTGCACACAGCATGGGGTGTGCAGAAGTATGGGTAAGAGGTGTGCAAAGCCCTGGACCGCTCCATGCAGGACTCCGCCTCCCGCGAGTGCACCCACCGGGCCTCAGCCGTGGGCTGTGGGTGGCAGATGTGTTGTGGCATGCGCGGCAGCCAGCCAGGACTCTCGGTGGGAACATCTGCAGAGCACGTTAGCGTTGACAAGGAGAACCGGCCCCGGATCCAAAGCGAAGCTGTCCCCTGGACCCATTTTTAATGGGCATCGGTGACTTTTGTCCTCCACACGGCTGGAGTACATCTTCCCTGACATGGCTCCCAGCCCTCCCTATTATCGAGCAAACTTCTTGTGCTTTGCACACACTGAGCAAAAGAACAAAAGTGGCAGGGGAAGTGTCAGAGAAAGATCTGAGAGTTTCAAATGATATGCCTGCAGTCAACAGGGCCGGGCTGGGGACAGTGTGGCCATTATCAAGGTCCACAGAGGTTTCATTGACAGCCCAATCCCAGCTCCTCGTCCTCGCATCCCCTGCTCTGCGCATCCTGGGCTAAGAGCGCGGGGGTCTCCTCTTGACTCCTGCCTATGTGCTCAAGTTGCCTGCCGAGGGGCAGGTGGTGGGGGCTCAGGAACCATGGGTCCTTTTATCCCAGACGAGAATAGCAGGTCAAATGCCATCACAATTTCCTTCTCTCCTTCCTGGGAGAAGACAGGGAAAATGTATATAATTTTTAAATTAGGAAAAAGGAAATCTACCCTCTCTCTCTCTCTCTTTTTTAATATCGTCCTTTCAAGGATGTCTCTATTTGCATAGTTTGATCCTCTTCCCCTACCCAGCACCAACATTAGTGTGACCTTTTCCTGCTAATTGGAAAATCTTACGGAAATAAACCCTGTCAGAAAATGAGAAGTGACTCCCCCTTTGGATGGCCAAACGACCTCAGAGGGGGAAAGAAGTTCTGAATTTCTGCTCCTTTTGCACACACTGCAAAATCTTTATTACTTCGGAGAGCCTTGAAGCTCAGTAATGCCCCTCCAGTGCCAAGCGGAGTAAATAAATTTCTTCTTATGACCACTTTGGAGAAACACACAACCAGATTCACTCAGCAGGGATAGATAGTGGACAGGATAATGAAGAGAGAATAAGAATATGATCGGGGTTTACAGCCTCTTCTGTCTCTTTAAAGGGTTTTAATCCTTCAGAAACAGGATACGGGGTCCATTTCCTTAAAGATACAGTGTCCCTTCTGGGAGGAGTAATGTTATAAAAAGCTAAGATGTAACATCTATCTCCCGATATTGATTGGCACTTTAGTGTGATAAAAGGGGTTGAACCTGAAGGGGAAAAGAGGGGAAGAGGTAAGCGAGAATGACTCTTTGAAGAATTCAAAGTGTCCCTCTCACCTCAGGCCCAACTTCAACGACAGGGAAACCCAAGTGGCAAGGGCACTGGGTGACATCCACCGACGTGGCTGCGTGATCAGGGCAGGTTTTGGAACCACGGCTTCCTCTCCACCAGGAAATAAACACCATTCCAAAAGCAATGCGATGATTCTGATGGTGCACTCTGGTGGCTCTTAAATTGACCCCAAAGGAGTCAGGCCTGCTATTCTGATCCAGTGTCATTTGCCTTAACAGCAAGGCCCTGCCTCTGGAGAGGCACTTGGTTAAGCGCTCTGGTGGCCCAGCTGCCCGGGCCGCCCCAGCCTCGTGCAGCTGGTTTCAGGGACGCTCCGGTCTGCTGCCCACCCCTCGACCAGCAGCACCCGGGGCCGACACACCCTTGCCATCCCTCCTGGACAGGCTGAGTGGCTGTGACAGTGAAACATGACGCCAGACCTTGGTTAAGCACTCATTCTGGGGCGCAGAGGAGGTGGCTCAGTGGCAGAGTGCTTGCCTGGTAATGCAGGAGGCCCTGGGCTCATTTCCCAAGGACTACCAAAAAAAAAAAAATACTGGGGAATTCTCACCGTCTCTCTGCTCCACCTCCAGATTTCAAACACCCGCTCTGTGTAAGATATTTGCACTTAATCCTCATAATACCTTCAGCCTTAAGGATTATTAATCCAGTCTACAGAATAGGAAGGGAAGGCTCAGACAGGTCCTCTGTCTTGCCCAAGGACACAGAGCACCTGAAGGGCAGAGTGGGTCAGAACACCATCCTCCCATCTGTCTGGCTTTTGGGGGGCTCCTGCTCCAGGCCGGTGGGTTTGTTCTGTTTGCCATGGCAGTGCCCTATTTACTAGGAAGTGGCATAATTGTGGTTTCAAAATCCACCTCTCCATGCAAAAGGATCATGGAGTCTCTGAATTTCTGAGGCACAGACTCCTGGGACCTCTAAATTTCAGATCCTTGAAATTGTGATTTGGGGAATCTGGGAAGCACAGAATCTTTGTCTTAAGCCGTCCCTGAGATTTCTCATTTCTGGAGTGGGACTCAGAGGGGGGTTCCACCTCAACAATGGAGTGTCCACTCCCACCCACGAGGTGCAGCAGGAGGTGGCACTGGGGTGTCCAGTGACAAGTGTAAAATCACAGCCTGTATATACAGCAACATGCTGGGAGCTTGGGCAGCTGTGCCACGGGTGGGCTTTGTGGGGTGCTGCCTTCTTCACTTTGTCACCCTGGGAAAAAATACGATGACATCGAAAATGCCAAGCACCCCGTTGGCACAGCCTGGGGCAACAGGCCTGGCTGCGTCCAGTGTGGAAAAGTCACCATTGGGGTGACTCTGTCCCTCCTTTTGGCCCTGGTTCCTGTCTCCAGATCTGAGCTGCCCAGAAAGTGTCCATCCAGAGCTCTGGGCAGCCAGGGACTCACTCGGGGCTTGTTCCTAGGGGAGGTGGCACCTGCTTCAGGGACCTGGGAAAGTGACCGAGTCACAAAATGTCCTGCCAAAGGGCCGAGGCAGCCACACCCTTGACTCGGAATTAGGTCATCTGCTCTGCTTCAGGAGGATTTAGGGCCAAATTCTGGGCACGAATAACGTCACCCGGAGACGGCCGTCACCTGCTTTTGTCATTGCAGGACTTCTCAGCCAGGGTCACGTGTTCCACCTCTTCTAGAATTGCAAAGAGCATCCCAGGACATTTTGGTGCCCACGTTGGCCCACAGCTGGGAGTAAGGATGCGTCGGAACACAGAGGTGAGATCGCGAGGAGCAGACCAGAGAGAGGAGGGTTGACTCCAGGCTCTGTCCTTCAACAGCTGCTGGACTTGGGCAGTTTCTCTGTTTCCCCAGACCTGAGAATCGTTGCCGGAGTCCCATGGGCTCATAATGGCTGGTATTCACGGAACACCTTCTGCTAGGGTCATGCTACCTGGCACCTCAATAAACAACCACCTGACCCGCTAAGGATTATTTATCTTTTTAATAGATTAAAAAACAAGAAGCCAAATGCCCAAAGTCGTTCAGCTAATGAAAAGTTAGAAGCTGGCACCTGACTTTCAACCCTAGCAATGGGGCCGGCTTCCCCACACAGCACCACTGATATTTTGAACCAGATACTTCTCTGTGGTGGGGGACTGTCCCGTGCGTTACAGAGTGCTTAACTAGATGCCGGTAGCACCCCCTCGACATCCTCTACTAAATGTCTTCAGATGACACCAAAGTCAGGGAGGGGGAGGGCTTTAAGTCACTCCCCGGCAGGATCTGCTGAAATAGATGGCGAGTCCAATGGGACAGAGGTGTCCAGACGCAGAGCCTGGAATGTGGAGTAGGGACACATTGTGTGCTGTTATTCCATCTCAAAATTTGGAATATTTTCCCTATAATTCGTGTCAAGGGTACAGAAAGAGAGAAAGAAACAAATATCAGGCTTCCCTGACTCCAGTATGATATCAAATAAATAAATAAAAAAATTAAGAAAAATATGCAAAAAACTCTTTGGGAAAAATTTCAGAGTCATTTGAGGTTATGAGACTGGCCATGTCACACCCAATGGCACAGAGCTGAGTGTACCTTAAGTCCCCAAGCCCATGAAACTGGGGTAAGAGCTGGGGCAGGAGAGCATCATCTGCTTGGACCCTGTCCTGTCAGGCCCCGCTGAGAGCCCTGTGAGGTGGGGTCTTAGTTTTCAGCCTTTCCAGAGGGTCAGCTGAGGTTCCAGGGGAGCAAGAGACTTGGCCCAGGATATATATATAGTCAGTCTGCAGCAGAGCCAGAGACACCCGGCTCTGTCCTGGAACATGGCGGGTGTGGCGACAACGTGCATGTGCCTGGCGACAACCACGCTCTGCACGGGACCTTTGGGCCAAGGTGTCGGGGTGGGCAGGAGGGAGTCTGGGGCACTGTCCAGTGGAGAGGATGAGGATGGAGAGCTAGAGATGGAAGAAGCCACTGAGGCTGACCAGAGAGGTGAGGAAGGGGCTGGTGGCTGTGGGGTTTGGGAGGGAGCGGGAAACCACAGGTTTTCCTACAGCTCACTTCTCCTTTCAGAGGCAAAAGAGGTCGGCGTGGGGGAGGGAGAAAGGCTGTGCATCCCAGTATGTCCACATGTCCAAGGGGGCACTGTCCCGGGAACAGTCTGGGTGTATTTCACCCCGCTTCTCTCCACGCAGCCACCCTAGTGCCCAGAGTTGTCGAAAACTAGCAAGAGCTTAATTCTTCTAGTAAACACACACACACACACACACACACACACACACACACACACCCTCGGGAGCGGGGAGGAACCCTACAAACAAATCATGTGTAGAAGAAATCCAGAGAGACCGTGTCGGATTGGGAGGGGGAAAACCGTGGGAGACACAATCCAAGAGCTGACAAATCTCTGGGGAAAGAACAAAAAAACCTGTTTGGGAAACAGTCAGAAGTTGTTTCATAACATTTCCAACCAAAGTTGGCTCAAATATAAAAGATGTCTCCTTCCTCGATAAGATGACTCTCCCCGCCCCCCCAACCATTTCAACAGCGCTAAAGCCATCTTGACTGAGGACAGTTAATCCGAAGTCTATCTTCCTGAAGGATCCTCACTAAAACTCCCGCAAGCCTTGGCAGAGGGTGACCCGACTCCCCGATGTTTCACAACTTCCCTCCTGGAAAACGCATGCCATGATCTTAAAATAGAATCAGGTCTCCTGCTGGCCCCGGTGGACAGGAGTGGAATTCACAGAGCAGAAGAGGCAGGGGTCCCCAGAGAAGGCTCAGCTTACTTTGGGGTCTGGGTTTCCCCAGAGCTGGGGCAGGAAAAGGACAGCAGGAGGGGACACATCCAGTTGTCCACTTCCCACTGGCCTCCTACCCCATGAATCCCCAGAATGTCCCGGCGGGTCAGGTAGAGCCCGGTGGGGTCCCTGAAGGGCCTCTCCCAGCTCCAGAGAGGTGGCTGAAGGTCGGCTCAAGGCCGTGGATTTCTCACAAGGAGGCAGCACCCTGCTGTGTGCACTTTGTTTGACTCCCCAGCCGTGGCCTCCTCGCCTGTGGAATAAGTCCTGGTCTAGATAATGAGATGAGAAGAGCACGCAGTAGGGACTCAAATGTGACTAGTCTTAAACTCAAGTGAAGTTATTTCTAACACCCCAGGGGGAGTGGCTGGCCATGTGGTGTCACAGAGGAGTCCCACATGGGGGTTCGCGCTGAACCTTAGCATTCTGGGGAGAGAGCCAGGATAAGGCCGATCATCCCAGCCTCCACGGCAACGTGGCAACAGGGTGATACGAGGGGATGGTGACCCTAGTGCCCAACTTTAGAGTGTCCCATCACTGTCATATTCCTTAAGGGACATGATGCTGTTCTCTGATAGGAGCTTACACAAATCCTAAATAGGAATACCAAACATCCAGAAAAATGGTTTCTCAGTCTCCACTTCAATAGCTATTATTCTAGAATTCTCTATGCCCCGCTCCATTCTCTTCCCCTTAGAGTCACATTTTCACACACTTACACATTTATACTCATGTATACACACACTCACCCCACACAAGCACATGCACACATAAGCTCACACACACGTGCTCACACACGTGCATACCTATGTACACACAGGTACGCTCATGCACCCAGCCTCCTGCCATACATGCTAAGGGTGCAAGCTCTTAATTTTAACTACAGAACAGGAATTCCTCAGGCCACGTGATCATTTTCCAGCTGTCTCACACAGCCTGGATGAGTGCCTGATTTCACAGAAACCAATGTAGCAGCCCCTCTAGGTCCAAAGCTTTAACTCCTGCTCTAGAATCTTCCTAGCCTAGTACAGAGGATGCTGAAGCCCTTCCTCCCCTGCCACATCCTCAGTTCTGTGTCTCCTGCTCCTCACTGATTCCCACCCGGACATCTCTGAGTGTGCTTCTCTGTCCATTTCCTTCCTTTCCTGTTCATTCAACAATCATGGCTGAGACCTCCGGGGTGCCAGGGTCTGAGCTGGGTGGGGGTGGACGGATGCCACTTCCATGCCTGCAAGCCAGCCTCTCCCTCTCACGACCTCGGTGCTTCATTGGTAAAGCTCTAGCAGCCGGCTGCACCAGGTGACCCCTGGGGCCACCCTTGACTCCCCCATTCCCTCTTTCCATGCATCCAATCACTGTCAATCCCAAGTATCTCTTGGATTGGCTTCTCCCCATCACCTAGGTTGAGTGGCCACTTCCTTTTGTCTGGACTGTTGCGATAGCACTCACCCTGTTTCCAGTCCACGTGTCCTATAGTTCAATCCCTTCACAGCCAAGGAAATTTGATGATTGTCACCATCAAAACCATCTGGTATCAAGCACTCCTGGTTTCCACAGCTGTAATGTCAAATACCAAGACCACTGCATGCTGCAGAAGTCCTGCTCACACTACGTACCCTCTCTCTCTGTGGCAGCTTCAAGTTCCCTCAACCCCTCTTCCTCCCATTCCAGAGCCCTCACCATGGGCTGCTCCTGCTGCCTGGACCCCTCCCCTCCCTCTGCTGGAGGGGAGCCTTCCTGATTCTCTGTGCTAGACAGTCCACCCTCTAGGCCCCCTGACAGCCCCTGGGTCCAAGGCCACCTGGCAGAGATCTTGGGTCCTACACACACTTGTGTTTATGGGTCTCTTCCTTCACTAAAAAAGCATGAGAAATAATATTTAATCATTGATATGAAGGCAGATAGAGTCCAGGCTGGGTTCATTATCATTCATATATTATTATTGATTTTTTTCTTTGAATTTAAAATAAATGAAAGCAAATCCCTTTCGTGGGCCCCCTTGGGTCCTCTGGGCATGTCTCCTGTTTCTGGTGGTGTGCACTTGGCATCTGGCTAAGTTTACAGTTACTGAGAGATTTTCATAACTAATTTCAGTCTCGGCCTCTGAGCGGCATGAGGGTGGGCGCCACATCTGCCTCCTCACCATCGAGTTCCCAGAAGTCACCAGAGCAGGTGCCACGCAGGCGACTGCTCAGGGAATGGTAGCTGGATGAGTGACTGACAGGCTGGTCTCCACGGCACCCAGGAGGGGAAGATGGCGTTCTCCTCCCCACCGGGCGTCTGACATCAGAGGTGGTCCAAGCTCCCCTGTGGAAGGGTGGGTGTCCCCCTTGTGAAGGCTCTGCCGGCCTGTGTGGGGCTCAGCACCTCAGCAGCTCCCCTGCAGCGGAGGCTGCCGCATAGGACACTTGGTCCAAGTACAGAGCAGCGGCATCGCTGTGGGGCACCAGGTACAGTACTCCAAAGGCCAATTCCTGGGTGGTGTCACATTGCCGCCAGCAGCACCTCGCCAGTGTGTGGGAGGAACTTGAACTTGAGGCTGCCGTTCCAGGGCATGACGGCCTCCCACTGCAGCCCCCACCTGCAGGGGAAGGGGCAGCAGGGTCAGGAGCATTCTCCAGGCACAACTAAGGTGTCTGCTTCTCACCCGATGGCAGTGGGAGCCACCAAAGGAGGCTGAGCTGCCCACCCCCAGTGGGTTACAGGGTGCCCGTGACGACTGCCGGGATGTCATGCCATGTCCCATGTCCCAAAAGCCTGACCTTCAAGTGATGAACACACAGCAGCCAGTCTGACCCTTGACCTCCCCCTGAACACTGATCTCCCAGCTGTGATTATTTTTAATTTTGATGACGTTCATCTGGGAGAAGGCAGCGCAGCAGAGCTATATGATCCCACCCCACCGCGGAGATCCCAGCCAGCGCGCTGACGCTCAAGGCAAGGGAGAGAGAGCGGGATGGGGGCCGTGACAAAAGGAGTGTTGGGTCCCCCTGCTCAGGACTGGCCACTTAACCTTCTGGTGCAGATTAAAGGGACATTGCAGAAGGAGGCTTCCTGCACGCTGGACACAGAGAGGCATTCAGGCTGGCTGCCTCCTGATGATGAGCAAGAACTTTTAAGAGTGTGTCTTTGTCTGCAAACAAGAATGCCTCTCCAATTAGAAGCCCACATGTGCCACCGAGTAATAGCAAATTCTTGCTCTGGAGCCTTTTTCTGGGGAGTCCAAGATTTAAGTGGGCCAAAAGGAGGCCACAGTTGTGGCTCTTCTGATTTGAGGGGGAGTGTCCCCATCGGAGTGGTCTGTACCAAGTTGGGCTTCAGACCAGGCCACTTCTGGCTGCCAAGAAGGCCACAGATTAACAGTACAGAAAGGAACTCAAGGCTCCTGACCACATGCACGTCCACAGGAGGTCTGGCTAAGGCAGGGTGGGTTCAGGAAAGGAGCCAGTGCTCAGATCCCAGGTGACCTCAGAGGCTGGTGTGAAAAGGGTCAGGAGTCACAAATTCCTGGGTCCCCAACCCTTCTCTCTCTTTACATCATCTGCCCCTGACCGTACCCTCTGTCTTAAAATGTAGAGCCAGGAGGCTATTCTATGTCACCACTTGCTCTTCTAGACCAGGTCATCTCGTCGTGTATACCTAAGGGCAAGCTATTAAATTGTTTGTGTGAGGTCCCAGGAAGTGACAGGTTATCAGTTCTAGTAGCTTTTGACAGGGTGTTGGCTAATAGTGCCTTAACAGGAAGTCTGAGCACAACAAGTTGTTCCTATGATAGAATGCCAGTAATTTCAGACCTTACCTTGCTGAAGAACATTCTAGAAGAAAGTTAAGCTTAATACCCTGCCTTCTAACTTAATCAGATCATCCATTCAACTTGTTCTTGGGGTATGTCCAGCCAAGAAGTAGGATTCAGATAATAATGGAATCATCATCCAAATCAAGGCCAGATTTCTCCTAGGAGGAGAGCTGCAGAGCCGGGTTGCACCAGCCTCCCAAGCACCCAGGTCTTATCTTGTATCTTAAAAGAGATTTTGACATTCAGGAGAGAGTCCAGAGACAGGTGGCAGTGATGGTGGCCTGATTGACTGCTTCTCACCTGGAAAGAGGAAGTGTCTTCATCTGCAGAGGAGAGGACCCTGAGATGTCAGCTTGCCATGTTGTGACGGAGGAGGGCTGTTCATGGGGGAGCATTGCTGGGTGTGGGTGACACTACGGCCAGTGTTATTTGGAGTGGACCAGAGGGAAGAGCAAGGAGCAGTAAGTGGAGAGGGGTAGGGTAGCTTTCCCATCCATGTGAGGGGCTTCCTATCTCCTGGAATGGCTGCCTCAGGGCACAGGGCTACCCATGAAAGAGGTCTTGTCACCTCTCTGTCCCCATGCTTGTAATCTACTCCAACTGGTCTTTGAAACAAGACAAACATGAAGCAGATCTCAGCTCCATCATCCCAAGTCACGGGGCTTCCTGCCAGTGGCTTCCCTGATCCCGTGTCCTCCTCTGCAAAATGGAATGAAGCCACCTGATACATGAGATCATATGTACTTACACATGGCTCCAGGTAAATGACCTACTTTCATTTTTCTGGAATAGGAATTCAACAAAATTGATAGAATTCTTTCATTTATCAGCCAGCATCTTGGGAACCCAGCAGACCCAGGCTGTGGAAGATCAAAGTGGGGCCGGTCTGGCCTTTTTGGCTGGCTCTGTAAGTGCTGTGGGCATTACTATGAAATCTAAGAGGAGAGACAAAACCCAGCATCAGGAAGAGTGGATCCAGGGCTTGGCCTGCCCTGGAGATAGTTCCTAGCTGACTGCAGAGGGATGAATCTGGGACTAGTAAGGTGCTGGAGTTGCACCTTCTGCGAGAACTACTTGTGCACACCTCTCTCTGACTCTGTGTTCATGGCTTTATAT
Organism: Marmota marmota marmota; assembly: GCF_001458135.2. NCBI lineage: Eukaryota > Metazoa > Chordata > Mammalia > Rodentia > Sciuridae > Marmota > Marmota marmota. The sequence goes on along the minus strand of NW_026000222.1, from coordinate 7,599,645 downwards.
TTGCTGAAAATCAGCCGTGATGGGAGCATTTACACCAGGGAAATTGGCAAAAGCTACGAATCAAGACTCTTTACTCTGAGAAAGCTGATTGCTGGTCATATCCCAGCAGACCACTGCCTTCCATAGGAGGGTGAGAAAGGCCCACATCCTACGATTATCTTCAAGATCTTTATGCACCTGAGGAAAAGAAATAGCAGTGCATAAGAGCTGCCTATATTTCAAGCTGATTCCCAGAAAGAACTTGCCTAGAGGTGCTGCCCCAAGCATCTGCTTTCCTATCTGTCCTCTCTGCGTGAGAAGAGCAGAAGGTGCCTGGGTTGTCACCTGTCCTTAGTCCTCCACTATCCACTGAGTGCCCTCTGTGCTCCTCTTATGCATGTACCCACAAGAAAGGTACAGGAAGGGTACAGGATTCACCAATGGCTGGAATGAGGGACACTTGTGAAGCCAGGAGCAGAGGCTGAAATTTCTCAATAATTCACCATTTCCTTGTGAGACCCACAGAAGCCAGGCCCGGGCATGGTGTTGAAGTTTGATTAGTAATAAGAACACACCAGCTTAACCTCTAACATTTCGCACTCTCCCCCAGATCGAATTACTGATCTCTATCTTAGTGAGCCATGCTAGCCGGCTGCCTGGGAACATTACACCTCTCTAAAAGCTGTCAGTCTCTGTCACTATCTTCGCACAATGGAGCCCATAGCTATTTTTAAAGGACTGTGTCACCTTTCAAGAGAAATTGTGCCTGCACAGAAGATTGATTTGGGGGGGGGGGTTGTTTTGTACACAGATTTGGTGGTCTTTCAACTCCCAAGGTGAAGCTAGCTGGGTGCTCCCTGCCCCACAAGCCAACACCACCGTTTTTGTTTTTTTTTTTAAGGGAGAGTAGGAAGGAATCAAGAAAAACAAAATAAATGCCAAATGGCCAAGATCCCCCAGAAAGGCCTGCTTGGGTAGGAAGGAAAAAGAAGGAAGAGAAGGGACATCCCTCCTGCCACAGTCCAGTGAAGCATCTGACCCAAATCCTCAGTATTTTGTTCATCCTCTCCCAAATCCTTCAGGATCGGGGGCTGCCCCGTTTGCAGACAATTCTAACTAGGAGGCTGGGCTCTGGAGTCAGACTCCCAGGGCTCAGTACCCCGACTTAACTCTGAGGTCCCTTCCCAGCTGTGACCCTCCGCCTCTGTTTCCTCATCTTCAAAATGGTGACATCAACCACGCTTACTGCATGGTAAGGTCATCGTGAGACTTAAATGACTTGATTTGATTTAAATATTGAGGCAAGTGCTTGGGCCTAGGAGGCAGCCCTTAAGTATTGCTTGTTTGCTTGTTCATTTTGGAGAGCGGGGCGATGTGACCACAGATTTTCACGCTCTTGTCTAACCCATCGCCCCAAAGGATGCATGTGGGTATCATGGATGAGTTATCTCCACTTCTCAGAGGGAGGAAACTGTTTATCTCAAAGGATTTTGTTATTGGTGAGGTTGAGGGAGCAGTGGTCACCCGGAGAGTCTTCATATCCAGAGTCTGACCCAGCGCATGTTGTGCGGAAAGTTTTTAGCATATGATAGGTGTTGATTGGTCATCAATAGACATGATCTTCTCAAGGGCACTGAGATTTAGAAAGTTTTGAAAACCGTGGGCATGAAGAGCAGGTGGAAACAGAATGTTCTGGAAGACTTGTCAAAGGTAAAATAAAACTAGACTGTATGGATAAAGTTCCAGGTTGTATGTCTCTAAGTTATCCTCCCTAAAGAAAGAATTCCGAGTTGCCCATGAGGCCTTGTGGGTGCAGCTTATACCTGGGGAATCCACATGCTCAGGGCAAACCCCTTGTTCTTACAAGAGATCAGGAGAGAGTGTGCACTCACATGTTTTAAGTTAAGTGAAGTGTGTGTCATATATGGGTGAGTTAGTTTCCATGACTCCTGGTTTAATTGTTTGTATGATTAACTATTCAACTACTCATCCTGCTAGCTTGGCATAAGGGCTTTATAGTTAATTTGCAAAATTTCCCCTCTTTAGAAGCTGCCCCATATCTTCCATTACCATCCTATTTGGATCCCTGAAAAGCGGGGAGCATGCAGGGAAGAAGGGCAAAGTTGAGGTCATCTGAACATCTATTAACTTAAAAATGGGTGATAAAGCTCCTGTCATGTGATAGATGTTAGGGACACAAAGATGGACAAGAGGCAGCAAGTGTGTCCCTGCCCTTAGGGATCTCTCAGCCCCGAGGAGGAGACACGTTAAAATGATGATAATACAAATGAGGCTGAGCTAAAATGATGGTCAGATGAGAGGAACATGAAGCATAAGGGAAGGACGGGTCAATTCTGCTGGAGTCACTGAGCAAGATTCCAAAGTAGGAGATTTGAAATGGGTTATAAAGGGCAATTCAGGGTGTGCTAGATGGAAGGGCCCCTGAGCCAGGGACCAGAAAGAGCAAATACCAAGGGGCCAAAGAGCATGATCTCTTGGGGACATCAGTAGTTTAGGACAGCCTGGGGCAGAGCAGTTGGTTTGCAGGGGACGCTGGAGAGGTCTAGCTGATCAGGATGGGAAGGTAGGCTAAAGGGCACCATGTGGGGTTCTGCCAGCTTCAGGAGGACTACGCCTCCCCAGGAGGGCTCTGCTTGTGGTCTGCTTGTTTGGGGCACGTGTGGCCTGATCTCAGCTGGCCTCTTAAGTACAGCAGACAGGTGTTGTGCAAGGTGTGAATTTTAGGACACTGATCAGGTTATGTGGAGGGCAGTTGGGAGGGATGGGACTCAAGGGGGACTCATCAGTGACCCAGACAAGACAGACAAGAGGCAAACGGGACTGAAATAAAGTGGTAGTCCCTGGACGGTGGCAGGTTTCCTGTGGGTTAGTTACTGCTCAGACTCACTTCTTGTGCTTGGTAATTGCTCAGAGGGAGACACAGAAGATGTCCCAGTGTGCCATCCACTGGGATGTGGACCGTGGGTGAAAGGGCTTCCAAGGGGAGGGAGAAGAGCTTGATTTTGAATCTGTTGAGGACAAGAAATTATGGACAGGGGTCAAGCATGTCAGGAAGGGTCCCTAATGAAGCACACCATTTTCCACCAACATGTCATTCAGAGGAGTTGGCACGTCCCAAGCTGAATACTTTCATGGTATCAACTTAGAATCTATGCGTGCTCGTGCACACACACACACACACACACAACTCATATGGACCTAATTACGTATAAAGAGAATACTCAAGCAATTGTCCTGTGACTGCAGAGTCTTCCCTTATTAGTGCCTCAAAGAGGCCGAACTATTGCGTATATGGAATGAAAGAGAAGGCCTGTTTAAATCATATATACACTTATTTCATTTCAGAACAAGTGTGTGTGTGTGTGTGTGTGTGTTAAAAAGTTAGGCACATTAAAATTTTAATGAGTTACTTAAGTATTTGGCAATTTAAGCATCAGTCTACCAGGTGATTCCATGCTCCAGTGATGGGGGTGGTGGTGGGAGAACTTCAAGAGTTAGCAGAGACAAGACAAAGAAAATATATGATTTGCTAAAGTGGAAAGTCCCTACTTCAAAGTTAGTTGATGTTTTCTGATTGGTAAACTCTGGTTAGAGGTTAATGGCCAGAGGTGAATGGTTTCTGATTAGTTAAGCTTCCATTCTGCTCCACTGTTTACACTGAGTTGGGTTAGGTTGCTTCTGTGAGAGCCCAAGGCACTGGCCCAGTTTCAGTCTGATGCCTCCCTGTGAGTTATGTTAATAATCTGGTGATCTCAATCTAAGTGTCTCTTCTCTGGCCAGCTTGCTGGACTCCTTTCCCATCCCCTAACTAGGTGAGGTCCCGTGCTCTACTCTACAGCTCTAGAGAGTTCTTCCTTACTGTAATTTCAGCAGCTGCAATTTCACCTTTCTGTTCTGTGTTTACTCAACGACTGGGCTCCTCACTAGAAAGGGACTTTCACACGTGCAGGGATAATGCTGCTAACCCTCTGGACTTCTGGAGCCCAGTGCAACACCTGGGACATGGATGGAGTCTGATAACCGCATGTGAAGGGAAGGAGTGATCGGAGGGTGACATCCTGATTACACTTTGTGATCAGGGGCCAGGGCTGCTCTCAGACCTGCTGTAGGCTGTGTAAGTCTCCTGTAGTTTGTGGTCTGCTTGTTTGGGGTATGTGTGGCCTGATCTCAGCTGGGCTCTTTCACACATCTGTGGATTGATTGGTTGGCAACTGAGAGATAGAGGATGGATTGATTGGGACCCAAATGACTTCATTTCCTCATCAGGCTGATGATCTCACAAAGGAGGTTTCTTAGAACCATGAAGATTTTTGATAAGGTACGTGTTCTTTAATTATTTAACACACACTGTTTCCAACAAAAGACACAAAAACAGTGCTTTTATAGACAATATGAGGAATGGGGTCAAAAACTGGTTGGCATGAGCTTCTCTGACCCATTTGGACCCTTTCATCATGTCAGTCATTTTTTCAACCAGGCACATTTTCTCAACCAAACATTTCACTTTGAGATTTCCTTAGTATCCTGTTTCTCTATAAAACCATTTAGGCCAATGTTTGTTTACATGGTTGACCTTTGAGAGTTGTGGGTAACTGAAGCACAGATGGCCCATGCAGACCCTTATAAATGTGTACTGAGACCATGGAGAGCAAAGGTAGTACATTACAGTGCCTAAGAAGTGCCCCATAAATGTTAGTTGTCATTGTCATTGCTTCTATGAAATTCTACAAAATATCTTGAGAGCACCACCCCCCAAAGAATAATTTCCCCCAAATTAGTTATTTGGTTTGTCACTGCACTTTGGTGCTTCCTGAGAGTGCAAAGATCAGCCATGAAGAGATTGGAATCTGGTTCACTTGAATCAAGTTTCTCCTCCACTTGAGACAGTTCTCCTCTTTCCATCAATTCTCCAAGCGCTTAACTTTGCTGAACACCCACTTCCTTCAGCACCTGGCCCTCCCAGCCTGGCTGCTCGAATGATACCCCAGTTATTGATCAGCTGTCTTTGAAGCCATGGGGAGGGAACCTGTCTTCTCTGGCTTGCAGGACTGCAGTCACCACCTGTGGGGCTGGGGAAGCAGGAAACCTGAGCAGGCTCAGTTCTGGGTGACCACCTGCAGCCAGAACAGGTCCACTGGGGTTGAGCTTTGAATCCATGCCCCAGTCCCAGGACGTCTTATTTTTATCTTAAAAGTATTTATATCAAAGGACAAAAGTTGAGGCCCTTGCATGTGAGGACATCAGAGACTGAGGATTTGGCATCCTTGCGGACAGTTAAATGGAAAGGGAGGAGGAAGGGACCACCTGGAACACATTTTCCCATCTGAAGGAACCCTGACTCCCTTATCAAAGCAATATTGACCCCCATGTATTTCAGGTGAAACACCCCACACTTGCTTATGTTCACAAGCTCACAACCTCCTCACACTAACTCTGCTTAAGACTATTATCCACCTCAGTCCTTTTGCAAATAAGGAAATTGGAGGATTCTGGGAGTTTAAGCTGCCCAGGGCCACCCAACCGCAGTGATGGATAGGGCCGAGAGTCTGTCTTAGGTTTGCCAACCTCAGAAACATTTCCCATGTACTGTATCAAGTTTTGACTTTTCCCTGGTTTCTTGACTATAGTAATTATTTGGAAACGTGTAGAGTTAAAAACCAAAACAAAAAAAAATTCATCCAGATCCTCTCTGAGAGATTCTGATTCGGGAGCTCTGCGGCAGGGCCAGGAATCAGTGTTCTGAGCCAGCTCGCCTGCTGATTCTCATGGCCAGGTGGGTTTAAGAAACGTGGGCTGACAAGGTTGGCTTCATGTGTGACAACCTAGGGGGGACTGTGGTGTGGTTTAATAGTGGGCTGCCACTGTCTTGACATGCTTGGTCATTCTGTCCCTGAGTGTGTGTTTTGTAAGAGACCATGGAGCACGCATGTGAACAGAGGACTTGCTCACAGTGTGCATGTCACAGGTCCTTGCCACCTAGCTGGCTTATGGCATTTCTAGTGCCCCAGGAACAGGTTTCCAGTGGGCCCCCACCACATGGGAGGCTGGTAAGACTCAAAGCAGGTGCAAGGTGAGCGTGTTATGTCCAAGATGAGTAAGCTGAGGCACAAGAGCCCCGAGAGCCACGGTTCCTTCAGACCAGAGCTGGTAACAAGCCCAGAAGGAAGAAGATGGTGCTCTAAGAAACACATGACCAGGAGGAGCCCTGTGGACCTCGCTTACCTGTGTGGTCTCCCATTAGGCCATGCTGAAACTGCAGGTGTGGACAGGGAAGAAAGAGGACATTTTCCTTTTAGTCCTTCCCTCCTTAACAATAAGTGGAGCTGCATAGAATTGATAGAATGTATGTGTAGCAAGAAGTGGAATACAGTCGTAGCATTAGTGAGTAGTGGTAGAGCTAGTTAGCTAATAGTAGAGTTAGTTTGGTGTTGCATTTCCATTATTCTGGTAAAAATAAAATACATATCATGTATGAGCTATGGAATATGAATTGTGTACTTTCACCAGTTTCACTGAGTTAGATCTTCTCATCCTTCATCCTTGTATTTAAAAATGACATTTAAGGACATGAAGGTGAACATTCAAACTCATTCTAATAAATTAAAATATTATTTTTCCTTATGTAGAATGGCATGAAATAGCAAATTTTAAACATACCAGGATAATTGGAGAAAGAGACCTTGAAAGATAGGAAAAGCCTTTATGTTTAAGTACTACTAATACTTTTATTCTGATTTTTGGAATATGGGCCCTGTACTGTCATTTTGTATCAAGTCTTACAAATTATGTAGTCTACCAAGCTGGCAAAAAAAAATCCAGATGATTACTTTATCCTTCAATTTCTTTATTTCTCCCCCTCCTCCTCCTCCTCCTCCTCCTCCTCCTCCTCCTCCTCCTCCTTNNNTTTTTTTTTTTTTAAGAAATCTGTTTGGACCACAGTAAGTATTTGTCAGAGGCACTTTTTGGAGTTTGTGACCTCTACAGATCAGATCAGGAGCAGAGGGCAGGCAGGCACCTCCTCAGCTAGCTGCTGCAGCCCATTCCGAGACAGACAAACCTCAGAGGAGGTATTTTCACCTTCCTTTTCTTGAATAATAAAAGAAAAAGGTGGTGCCACGGCAGACAGCAGAGGTCTTGGTAACCCCCCAGTCAGCTCTTCACCTTGAAGGTGGTAGAGCAGCCAGGTTGATAAGAGGCAGAGAGTCCTGGGCGAATTTCCCACTGAAGGGGCATTAAAGACAGAGGCTGCTTGGTCTGGTGGGGAAAGCACAGGCTCTGTGACCAGCCACCATGGCAGCCACACATCCCCCCACCCCAGGCCACCACTCAGCTCTGTCACCTGGAGAAGCCTGTTCTTCTCGGAGCCTGTGCAATGGACATAGGACTTCCTGTGGGATCAGAAAAGACACGGGAAGTCGCTTGCTACCACTTTCCCTATCTCCTCCTCTCCCCTAATGGAATAGTCTTTTAAACACAGTTAACCCAGAAAAAAGAATGGCATAGAATGATTAATTTTCACCTGTGCAAATCTGAGTGGCACCAAAAGGAGAAAAGGAAAAAGAAAGAAAGGGGAGGGGGAGGGGGGGATAGAAGAAAGGAGGAGGACCAGAAGGAAGAAGGAAGGAAGGAAAAGCTTTGGTTCTAAAGTACCAAATATTTGAGCAAAAATCTTATCACTGATATTTAAAAACCAGCTCCTGTGGGACTCTGGGGTGGTTCTAGCTTTCCTCTCTCCTCGGTCTGAGCCAGGGAGCGTCACAGATGGCTCTTCATCAATGAGGTGCAGGCTTGGGGCGATTCCCCACTTAGTACTGTGGAGAGGAAGGCACTAGACCCTCAGAGCTCCTGTCCTGACCACCAGTCACACCACCTGGGACGTGGTGTGTAGCTCAGTCCCCTCGAGTGTAGAATGGGGTGCTAACGGCCCCTTCCTGGAGAGAATGATGTGCAGACAGATCACATGCCCTGCTCGTTCTAAAGGATCAAAGGCTTGCTGTCCTTCCTTTCCCTGTTTTGGTGGTTGGGTCCTCAGACCCCTTCCCCCAGGCCACTAAGATGTCCCTGAGTGAGGAGGACGTCCCTGAACCCCACGTTGACAAGGTCTGTGTGCCAGACCATGATAGGCCACCTCTCATGCTGTGAGCCCAGGACCTGGTGCAGGATCGCTCCCCTGACCCCTCATAGCCAGCTGGACTTGATGAAAAAGTGTAGCTTTCTGTGGTATGCATCTCCCAGAAGTCCCAGTGTCCTTGCATTGTGCTGTCACCCGTCTCACAATCCCTTTACACTTGCTCTTTCAATTTCTGAAGACACCAGGGCTTTTCCTCCTCGCAGGTGCAGGCCACTGCTGGAAGACATGCCTCAGAACCCTTCACCTCTTCTTGGCCACCAGGTGTGAGGCTCAGTCCCCTCCAGCTGGTCTTTCTCACCCTTTGCTATCTTCATGGACACCAGGAGGGCTCAGGGCTGTGGAGCAGCGCCTGCCATTCAGGACCCCTCTTGGAGACAATGGAAACCTTCTCTCTCTACAGTCCAAGATGGAAGCCACAGGTAACCACGGAGCACTGGAAGCGTGGATAGTATGACCAAGAAACTGAACTTCTAATTCCATTTGTTTTCGTTCATTTAAACATGCACTTGAATAGCTGCGCACACCTCGTGGCTGCCATCTTGGCCAGCGTAGACCTGGCAAATGCAAAAAGCCTAGCTCCCTGTGGTTCCCCAACCCCCCACCAATTTGGTAATTCTTTTATACTGCTTCTGCAAGGACTTCGTGAAACCAGATGCTTCCTAGGGTTCTTCAGTGCTCACAGGACTTGCCAGAGACTAAATGCTTTCAGAGGAAAGAACTGTTTGACCAGACGCTGGGTCAGGCCAATCTGTGGCTCTGCGTCATCACACACTCCATTTGTCCAACCTCTAACAATTGCAGAAGGACCCGGCTGAATGGCTCCCTGCAGGCCTGCTTGGCAGACACATGCTGCCCCCCACCTCCTCCTCTCCTAAGAGGCAAGAAGAAAGAATCTTTGGCTGCAGAAAGAAGCCTGGGATCCCCGAGACTGGGAAGAGGTTGGAGGGCCAGGCTGGCCCCCATCTTATCTGGAGCTGCCCTTGGTCTTGTGGAAGCTCCATTTCTGAAAGCTCTCAGATGGGCTGCAGCCCAGCTCTGGAAATTCCAGGTTCTGTCTGCTTAGAAGCATCTATGAGAAGGGAATGTTGGGGAGATGGAAGCAGAAGTAAGCGCTTTCTAATTCTGAGCAATCAAGACCAGGCCTGAGGCCTTTGCTAGAATCCCGTTCCTCAGTCTACCAGTGCGTCCTGCGTTACAATCTGTCTGGCAAGAGTGGTTGTTTCAGTCCATGACTATGACAACTGTGGTCTTGGTCAGTTTCCACAAAGGAAACAGAGTTATTTGTGAAGGGCCTGCTATGTACCAGACACATTACTGGAAACATAACCCTTCTCAGAATAAATGCCAAGGTCCTTTTCCAAATGGCCGCATGGTCCCTTCCAGTATGGCTGCTGCTGCTGGTCTCGGGCCTCATCTTCTACTCCCCTCTCCTTTGGTCTATTCATGGCAGCCACTATGGTTAGCAGAAGTTTCTGGAACAAGCCACTTAAGCTACTGATTTGGGACTTCTCCACGCTTTCTTCCTTCTGATATCCACGAGACTGACTCTTTACATCTTTTATCTTGGCTTGAACGTCCACTTCCCAGTGGAAAGTCTCTTGACCTCCCCTCCTAATTTAAAACTGGAATCCCCCACCCAAGACTTCCCACTGCCCTCCCCTGCCAACTTCTCCCCATCTGACAATTCACTTTTTAATATGCTTGCTATTTGTTTGTCTCCTCCTCCTAGAAAACAGAGTCCATGAGGATCAGAAGTTTTATATTTTTCTCTGGTGGGGTCAGCACTTAGAATAGCCCAAGAAATAGGTTTTGAATGAATGATCTCTCTTAGTGATCTTCATGAACTGCCCACGGGGGAGCTTTACAATGAGGCAGCTATGGCCCTGAGAGCGAGGTACCTGAAGTCGCACAGTTAATAAGCAGGAGAGGAGCATTCATGAACTCACCCAGCAGGGCTTTCCCCCTGTGCTGGAGCTGGTTACCACATGGACGAGAGCCCTGTATGTGGAACTCATGTTCTGATGACTCCCATTCCTATTCAGTCTGTCTCGTCCCAAAGTCTGTATTTTCTACTATACGACAGTGCCTTCCTAGAAACTAGTGTGGCTCTGTTCTTCGAAGATGGGACCAGGGAGTGGGAGGGATAGTCTGATTTCACAAATCCTAAGAGAAAGGAGATGCATTTCCATGATATTATCCCTCTGACCTGTTTGCAAATATTGTGCTGTGTGTGTGTGTTTCCTGCAACAGCCCCCGTGATCCTGACACTTAAAACTTGAGGGTTTGTAGAGCAACTTGGGAGAAATTGAAGCATGATTTTCATTTGTGTTCAGAAAAGTGGTGTGTCAGAAAGCAGCCCAAAGTCAACGGCCCAAAGTCTACCTGAGAGCACAGCACATCTCACCTGTTATGAATACTTCCTCCCTCCATGGTGGGTTAAGGGTTGGCACACACTGGTACCCCGGCTGATCTCACATCAGGAAAACCTTAGCCAAGAGCAGCTTCCTGTGCCCTGAGCCTCAGCTAAAGAGGAGCAATAGCTTGAAAGAGAACTGAAATCCAGCCAATGTCAGGCCTCCAGATCCCCAGAGATGGCCTCCCCATGGTGACCTCTCCTGATCTTCTGTAGCTGTTCTTATTGGCACTCACATGAAATGGCATGGGGGTGACTCAACCAACAGCCTGAAATAAAATGCTGATAAGAGGAGATGGACTCACCCACGCCGCAGTAACTGGTCAACCTGAGGAGGCACAGAACATGGCCTTTGAAATCCCCCTTCCCCAGGGGTTTTCCGGCAAGAACATCTTTGGAAAGTTCCTATGTGGGCAGAGGAGTGGTGTTGAAAGCCTTTTCCTAATGGCCGGGAACAGGTGGGGAAATGTCACTGAAAGTTGGTGTTGGGTCCTTCATCTTTGGCCTGTGATTGGAGATTATCTGCTGGCCATCAGAGTGGGCAAAGAGGGACAGGCAATAAGCTAGTGTCGTGGATCTCCTCCCATATGGTGCGCTCTGTGTGTGGGGAGGTCCTTGGCCATGGGATTTCTGGAGGCACAGAGGCCCTGACTGGATCTCAGGCTGCCCACATCTAAGCTCCCTTCAAGGCAACTGGTCAGTTCTTGTGTCCCTTGCAAGGGCACACATCTGCCCTCCCTGGAGACAAGAACATCCATAGGAACTAAGGTGGGGCAGGATGTGGTCAGAGGCACAGAAAGGCAAGGTCACCTCCTCGGGACCTCAGGATACAGGGGGTCCTCCTCCATCGCTCCCACTTGGTCATCTCAAATTCAAACCATCAGAAGTTCTGGTTTTTGTTTTGATTTTTCCAAAGCAAATATCAGATCCACTGCTTTCTCCATTTCTGGTGTCTCCCACCCTCTCGCGTGGGTGACTGAAATCAACTCCAGAGTCAGTCTTGCCACTTTCACCTCCTCCTCTCTCCACGATTCACTATCCACAGAGTGGCCATAGCTATCTTTCTTGGGCAGTTTCACTGAGTCACACATTCCTGACATCCCTTCGATGGCTGTGCCTTCATGCTGGAACTCGTTGTGGTGTAACTATCTACCTCCAAACCTGGTGGCTTAAAACAACAACCATTTTACTGGAGATCTCAGTTTGTGGCTCAAGAACACAGACAGGGCTCAGCCGAGTGGGCCTTCTGCTTCACACAGTGTTGACCAGGGTGACTTAGGGCTACTCAGCTGCTGGAGAGTCTGAGCTGAGAATCCTACTTTGGATTAGAGGTTGGCTTGGAGAATCCAAGAGGGCTTCGCTCACGTTTCTTGGTGTCTTTGTGGAGGTGCCTGCAGGGTTGGACTCAGAATGGTCGACGGGAATGCTTACGTGTTGTCTCCAGCATGGAGGTCTCAGGGTAGTCAGACTTCTTATGCTGTAGCTTCGGGCTCCCAGAAGAGAGTTTCCAAACAAGAGGTGGAAGGGGAGCATCCCTGGAGGTCAGGCTGGAGACCAACAGGCATCCCCTCCACCATATTGTATTGGTCAAAGGAGTCATGGAGCTTCCCAGATTTAAGGGGAGGGACACAGATGGCACTTTCAATGGGAAGAGTGTCCAGCAATATGTCTCTTCTCTTTGTCACATTCCCACACTGACCAACAAGACCCTAGGACCCAGCACTTCACAGTTTGTATCTCTTTCTTTCACCCACAACACCCTCTGGCCATACACAGGACTCCTTCTTGTTCCACGGACTCACCAAACTCTCCCTTACCAACCTCAGGATCTTTACACCTGCTGTATCTTCTGTCTGAAATGACCTTCCCTAAGCCCTTCCCCTGGATAGATTCTCCTCATTCATCAACTCATGTCTCCTCCTTAAACTAAGTAAGTATATTTTCCCAGAAGCCTTTAGGCTTGTCCCATCACCATGCAGGTTATAATGTTCTAGAAGGCCAATGGCCTCCTTTAGAGAGCTCGGCTCTGGGAGGAAGGACCCACTCTGTTCTTGGATAAGCTGAGTCTCCAGGCTGCCAGCCCTCCCTCTTTCTCATCTGTTAAACATCGATAAATGGCACCCACCTTAAAATGTTGCCATAAAAAAGAAAATGAGGGTGCACACTGTGAGCCTTCACGGAGTCACTGCGCAGGGTAGAGCTTCCATAAACATAGATTAAAAGAGAACTTTTCCCCTCACCTAAGTGCAAGGCCAGTTTTAGGCTATAATTTCCTTGTTACTAGACATTATGGTTTGGCCTCTGGGTTCCAGATGGGTTTTTTTTGTTTAATTTGAGAGCAATAATCTCAGCCAGACCAGGACCCAGAATGAGCCGCATACTATTCCTCACAAGGAGGGCGGGGACGGGGGAACAGCTCCAGCCAACACGCTGAAGAGCCGTAGGAGCAAACACATAACAGGCAAAGGAGATTTTTTAATAATAGATGTTAAAAAACGAATCCAAACAAGGGAAATATACCCACTGAATAGGGATAAGTGTGATGTCTATCATGGGCTGTGATATATGTCTGCTCTGAGACCAGCTCCACAAAAGGCCAAATTTTCTTAAAAGCATGTTAAAATATTAATAGATATCTGAAACAGTTTTCTTGCAACTGCTGCCAGTCTTCAGAAAGATTACATCAGACTGGGAAGAAGTCAGAGAGACGCTGTAATGTCTTGGTGGTGGTGACCCACTGTGGTACCCCGGACTCCCCCTCAGCAGGCAGGCTGTGGTCTGGAGGGGGAGACCCCACAGGCTCCACCGCGTGAATCAGAATCATGGAGACATTGCACATTTGATCTCAGGGGCTGGGATTCACTCCCTCTGGCAGGTTCTGGGGCCCCTCAGGCAGCCTCAGACAGTCTGCTCAGTTCTCAGCTGCAGCCTGGGCCGGGCTTCCTCCGCTGTCTGGCCCAGCTCCGTTGATTTTCTTTTCCAACTATCCTATTCATCGTCTCCCCTCCTATTGCAGGTCTGACCGCTCTCACTCTGGCCTCTTTCTAGAACATTCTTTCCTCCTCTATTAACCCCCTTTTGCTATCTCCCACTTAACTAAGTCTTTGCTGCAGGGTCGCTCCCTCTACAGCATTCCCAGACGTCCCTATGAGGTGGACGCTGGACCTGCATGGCTCCTCCTTGTCATTCTCGTGCACAGATGGGGTAGTTATGGGATATCTCCAGCCCCTTTCATAAACTCGGTCAGGATAGGCATGCCATGTCTTTGCCCTCACCATCACACCAACAGCACCTGGTAGAATAAGGAGCCAATAACTGTGAACAAATTAATGAATTCTAGAAGATTGTCCAACACATCAACCGCCCACGACTGCCCACGCCCAGCTCCTCAGCACTGTCTGTGGCCCTGCCCTCTTCTCTCGCCTTCTGCAGCCAACTGGCCAATTCTTACTGAATTCTTCTCTCGCCCTCCCCTCTTGCTCCATGTCCACCCTTCACCTCTGCTTCCCTTCCACCCCTCACACTCCCCTCCTGAATCGCTGCCCCCGCTCCACAGCCCAATTCCTTCATCTTACTCGCTTCTTGCAAGAACCCCTTCTGGTGTATCCTTTCCCGGTGACACCTGGTCATATTTCTAGGTTACAAAGCTTCCATTCAGCAGGAATTTATTGATGATGCTATTACAGGACAGCCACGGCGAAGGCACCGGGGACGGAAAGCTTTGCGTGACCTCCCGGGGGAGAAATGTGTATGTCCTCCAACTTCCAGTTTATAACAGAGGGCTGAGTCAGATTGAGCTCTTGGTGAGCATTTATGGAACGAATGAATGAATAACAGGATCAAGTGTGGAAAACCAGTAAGTGTCTTCAGAAGAGTCAATCTCTGCCAGCAGGAGAGTTTTCATGCTTTAAGAGTAGTAGAAATTTCCTGGGATCTCTAGAGCTCTGTTGTATAAGAGGGTTCAAGGCATTGATTCTGTCCACCTAAGAAGAGGGACTCTCCTCTCCCTTCCTGAAATCCCTGTTCTTCTTTCCCATCACATACCTCCCAGGAGACTGGGTAGTTTGTAGGAGACACCCCCCCCCCTCACTGCGCTCTTCAGAAGAGAGAGAAACTGGGCTCATGGACTCCACATGGACTTGATGTTCTTTCCCAGTGGGCATGATGAAGAAGATGATGGTGATGATGGAGATGATGAAGATGAAGGTGATTGTGATCAAGACAATGATGGTGGTGATGATGACGACGGTGATTAAGATGATGGCGGTGATGAAGAAGAAGAAGATGGTGATGATGGCAGTGGTGATAACGGAGATGATGAAGAAGATGTTGGTGATGATGAAGATAATACTGGTGACAGTGGTGCTCACCAGAGCTGCACTTCACTGCACAATTCCTGCGTGCCAGGCACTGACCTAGCCACCTGAGCCTGGCAACTCAGTCAAAAAATGTGTCATCGGCACCATACCACAAGGAGGGGCACTTAAGTTCAAAGACTTAAGAAAACATTTGCTGTAGTTTACAACCGATGAATTAAGCATGCCTTCCTTTGTCTGCCCTGGTACACTTTGTCACATTCCAAGTTACTCCCCAGTGGTTTTGAGCCATGGAACTAAGACGGTACTAGGAGCACAAAATAATGGTGGCAAGATAAAGGACGTCATAAGCAACTCTGTCAGCACGGCTAGACTCAGAACATCAAATACCGCGCTGGAGATGCGGGTAAGAAGGCGTGCGGGTTAGCAACAAATCCACAGAACTGAGAACCAGTCAAGCCTCTGGTTCAGCTTCTGTATCCTGAGACACCTATCATCAGATTTCTTTTAAAACATGGGTATTGCCCGGGAGAAGAGTGAAGCAGCAATTACTCTCAGTATTGCTGGAGAGAGGAAGGAAGGTCAAAAAGCTGAAAGAGAGAAGTGTTTCTCTTTCGTCTGCATTAGGATTTTAGTTTTAATTCAACTCACTTTGTTTTATTTTTTTCTGTTTACTCTTCTCTTTAATTTTATTCGAATATTTCTATTCGAATTTTTCTCCTCATTATTATTGAACCAAGATAGAATAGTTTTTATCTTGATCTGTTTATCAAAGGTTCTCGGTTTTTGCCTTTGATAAATGGAACTTCAAGTATTATTTTTAAAGTTTGCATAGTTTTTCTATTGCAAATGTTGTTACCCTATGGCCCAGGAGTCCCCTGTCCAGATATAGCCCCCATAGAAACATTGACGTGTTCATCAGAAGCCATGTAGCAGTGCTGCTATTGGAATAGCCCCAAAAGAGAAAAGCCCATCAATTAGAAATTGTTAGCATCCCAAAATGGAATAATATACAGCAATGACAACAGACATACTAAAACTATATGCAGCAATGCCAACAAATGTAGTAGAACAAAATGTAGCTACATAGAGGAATTTCAGAAGCACAACATTAGGCAAAAGAAGCCAACAAAAAACAGTATTTCAATTTCAATTTTATTATTATAAAATTTAAAACTACTCTTGGTCAAACCAAGCTGTTTGGTTGATCTGGATCATTAAGATTTTTGATCTGGATCATTAAGGTGTATTTACACTATTAAAACTCACTTAACTGTACATGTATGATTTGAGCATTTTTCTATATATATGCTACACTTCAATAGCAATTTTGATGAAAAAGTCACCTTATTAAAAACAGAAATAGTGGTAAGCAAATTGAATACATAAATATTCATCCATAATCTCGCCATGTAGAGATGACCCTTGTAAATATGTTGGTCTCCTTCAAGTCCTTTATATTTATTTTAATGCATCTTTTAATCGCATTCTTTTAGTTGCTGCATAAATTAAGTAAAAGTAAATCAAGTAAATGCCTACTAAGAATTTACCTCTTATTGTTGGGCATTTAGATTGCTGTTATTGGTGTTATAAATATTGTCACAACAAACAACTTTTTCTTACAAGGAAGTTCTTGCATTATCATTATGTCTTTGGCTTGGAATCTCAGAAATGGAATTACTGGATCACTTATCTACAGGTCTTTCAATTCTATTTTAAGCAGTCAATACCTGTTTTTGTTTGGACTAAAGAATAAAATGGGAACATCACTCAGGACAACTATCCTGGTCCTTCCCGATGGGGGAAAAAAACAACTTTTTTCTCTTTGGTAGGAGGCATAAGCTTTTTAAAAATCAGATTCTGCTTGGAACAAGTTCAATTATTAGTAGTAAATTTAAGGTAGTTTGGGTAATATCTTCCCTGGATCTTTGGTATTAGCACAAGATCTTTCTCCTATCCCAGCGAAGGTAAGCAGCTCTCATCCAGCTTGTCAGTCCTGATGGATTGATTATGTCTGCCTGAAGAATTGTGTTGAGAATCGTGAGTGTCCTGATCCATTAGTAATGCCTGCCATGATGCCACAGTGTGAGTGCTTGGATATGTGCCATCTTCTGCTATAGTGTAATGACAGGTCACTTTGGTAAGATTTCTGTTCTTGCATTTATACACAAGTTAAGGTGGAACTGCCTGGCAAGAGTAGTGAGACCCTGATGGGGACATAAGATGGAGAAGCAGAAGTGGCCTCTCTCTTGGTCCAGTTAAATGCAAACACACACACACACACACACACACACACTGCTTTTAAATATAAGCAGAGACTACCTCAAGTCAGGAAATCCTATGAAATCGAGTTAAGTTTTCTCTGACTTTCCAGCTAATGGTTTTTCACATTTTAGGATCTTTTCACTAAGTTCATGATCCATCTTGGATATAAGGGACTTTGAAAAAGTGAAACAAATATCCCAAACTGAGTCTTGCTCCTGTCTTCCTGCTTCATTCTGGGGGGAGGGCTGGGAGGGGGGAGGGGCTCTGCCTCTTGGGTTTGAAGGTGTGGGGTGGCCCTGGCTGTGTCTTGGCTTGAGAAGGCCTTTCTCCTGTCAGTTGGCAGGTGTCTCCCTGGGGAACCAGTGAGTGGCAGGAGCAAGGTTTTCTGGGCTCAGATCCCCCTCTGCACACAGTGTGAGTCCATAACAGAGAAGTTCACACAATCTCCAATGCTGTAGAAAAAGGCAAAATACAAACCAACCCCTAGCTCTATTGCTCTGTTCTCAGATCTAGAGAATGCACACTCACTCCTTGCTAGGCAATCCAGGAGTCTAGGCCCCTCAGTGTGGGAGCACTTTCTAGACGGGCATGTCTTCTACCCAAACACTTTACTTTCTTCCCACTTAATCATCTGCCTGGGCCTGGCTGACACCTTTCAAAAATCCCAGCTCCACCCTGGCTAACTTCAACTTGGGTTTTTCCCATAAGCTCCAGTGAAACTCTACTTATTGACAGGTAATCCTCGGTTTCCTTGTCTGCAAGATAAAATAATACTAATCGCCTCCAGAGCAGTCACAGGTTTCAGGGAAGCTGCAAATTATAATTACTTGCTTAAAAAAAATAACAACAATGGTAGTAGCTTGGACTGAATGCTTCTTAGGAGTCAAAAATTATGATTAAATATTATTTCAATTCTTCCAATTTAATGCGAGACAGGTATGGTTACAGAGGAGGAACAAAAACTCAGATGGATACGTATTTGCTTCATGGATACCCAATTGGCTAGATTATTACTAGCATTTCTAAGAACTCAGATGTATCCTCCCATGCTGGTGTTTTGTGACCCACGATTCTTCAGCAGTGCACCTGCAGCTAAATAACAAACAGCCTCTGATGGTGATTAGCTCTGCACTTCTACAGACCAGGAACTTCAGACTCACTCACCATAGGTAGCATTGCCCCGTTGTACAGATGGGAATACAGAGCCCAAAGCTCAAAGCCAACATACAGTAGAACCACACATTAATTCCCGTCCCAAAGTCACACACCTTGCAGCCGTGGAGCCCAAAGCTCCCCTATTACTCTGATTCTTTAACACTCTGTTGGAGTGACCACCCAGGGGACATGAAGGGAATGACCTGCCAAGTCTGGGGTGGCCTTAAGACTGATGATCATTCTGGTCTCTCCCTCCGGTTAGAATATGAAGGGAAATATCTGTGAATGGAGTGTCCCACAGCCTCCATGCCTGGGAGCCCAGCTGCACCTCTGAACACCTCTGGCCTCAAGGGCCAGCAAGGGAGCCAGGGCTCGGGCCTCCCTGGGCCGACGGGAGCGCACAGCACACCAGCCTTCACATTCATTAGCCAGCAACTGCAGCTAGAGATCAATGATAAGTAGAAACTGCGTACATCCGACTGCTTGTGCCCGCCCTCTCTACGGAGCACGTGACTTCCTATTAACGGTATCTCTCCTCTTACCAAACCGATATTTCCTGTAAAGGGCTTAGACTAATTGTGGTTTTAACAAGGGTCACATTATGCATTTTGTGAGAGCGAACCTCCATAGGTCAGACAGTCAGACGGTCAGTCTGGAAAACAGATCCATACTCCCAATCTTTCAGGCTGATGTGAAGCCCAGATAAGTGTGTTTGTGCCGTTACCCTGGGAAAACAGAGCAGGAGAAACAGGAACGGCAACCGGGGAGCTGCCTCAGAGATGGAGCGGGTGGGTCTCTTTGGTGGGTCCTGGGAGAGCAGCTGGCCGGTGAGCAGCCCTGGATCCGATAGGTGAGACTCCCACCAGGCCCGGCCCGGGAGTCTCAGGCAGGTTTTTGGTGGTTGTCACTCTGCCAGGGATGAGTTACAGCCAGGATGACGTGGCTGCCAGCGACTGCCTTCTCCTCCTGCGCTCTGTGCCTTCTCAGCTGCTCGGAAGCCCGGCTATCATTGCTCTCCACAAAGCAGCGGCTGCCTCCAGAACTCTCTGCCCTGATTGGCTTGTTATGCCACAGAGTGGATTTGCTGTGATTGAACTCAGAGCTCTTGAACTCAACCTGAGCAGAGCAAAACAAAATGAAGACGAGAGAGAGGTTTGAACTTCCTCACTTAACCCGCATCTGGCTCCACGGCCCCCTTTTCCTGTTAAGACGTCAAATGTGATATGACAGGGGACCATTTATCACTTAGACATCCTCTCCCGCTTCCCTTTCCCCTGCCCTGTCTCTTCCACTTACTTTAGGTCAAACAAAGACATTTCTTACAGGGGAGCTTTCAACTTGGGTGACACTTTCCTGATTCTGAATCTTGTTCCAAAATGCCACAAGCAAAGTCGCCAGCCTAGAATATCAACATGTCAGAGGGTTTTCAGGTTTTTTTAGACACAGCTCAATCATTTTTCTTCCAGTGCATCTAGGAATTTCATCTGGTAAATTAGGTGTCTAATTCTATAAGGGAAATTCCAAACAACCGCGGAACCACACTAGAATTCTCTTTCCTCTCTCCCTTGAACTGATTTAATGGAGAATGCATATGCATAGATTTATAGCAGATCTAGCAACAGAACTTTCTGTAGGATGAGAATGTTCCACATCTGGACTGTCCAATATGGTAACCACCAACCTCAGATGACCATCGAGCAAAGGAAATGTGGCTACTGCGACGGGGGGAACTGAATTTTAAACCATGCTAATTTTCATTAATTAAAATTTAAAATCAAATTTACCATACTTTATATGAATCTCTTACAGGAGAGACTGGTAAACATGATCAAATCTTGAATCAACACCACTAATGAGGAAAACATGGTGACATTTTCAAAATAATTGCAACTATTTCTTCAATTGTTTTCTCTAGCCCCAGACATTAGTAAGGTGTTTCTGAGTGGCGGATATCTTACTTTTGTTGAGCGTGATCCCTCAGGTAAAAGCTGAAGTTGAAAAAAAAATGCGGAATTCATAAAGTGATACAACCCAAGCCAGACATGTGGGGTGTGTGGGAGACTCCCCACGGAAGTCAAGTGTCAGTCTCCCGAGAACATCATGGCTCCGAAGGGCACCAAGCCGAAGGGCACCAAATTCAAAAGTTTTCTCCACCAAATTCCTGTGGGACACAGTGTCTCCTTGCCGTTCCTGAGTCACCCTGCCAATCAGCACCCGCCACGTCGCCTACGCAACCCTTCTTAAGCCAAAGCCTGCAAGCTCACGCTCTCTGCCCTCCTCCTCTTCTTTCTCTCCTCTCTTTCTCTCCTCTCTGTCTCTCCTTTTCTTCCCCTTCGGGCAGCCCCCCCAATAAAATCTCTTGGTTGAATCTCCATCTCAGGTGAGTCACTTGCCTTTCAAGACACAGGCCTACAGCAGGAATTAGGTGATGAGATGTCACCAGGCCTGGAATGGGAACGCTATGAATCATGCCGATTCTTATTCCGAGTCCAGGGTCAGTCTCGTTCATTCATTCATCCAACAGTTGCTAAATTCCTACTAAATACTATGTACAATATTGATGGCTTCATCTATAAATAGGGGGGAAATAAGAGATCATGACCTAAATAGATCATGGATGATGTGGGATGAATTTCAAACAACCAGAGAACACTGACCCACTGGTATTTTCTCTAGTCAAAGAGTGCTTCAATTGGAAGGGGACAGGAATCTTAAACTGTAACCGATTGGGGTGAGCATAGGGTGGGGACGAAAAACAAAGAAGCCATCTGACTCGTTTAGATGGTTATTTTAGATCATTCAAATCCATGCATCCAGACAAATCATATCCTGGAATACGGAAAAGATTCACAGATGGAAACCTGAGAGATCAAGAAGAAGGGAAGAGAAGAGGAAAACAGATGTAAAAATTTCTTCATTCCCCAAAAATGAAGAAAGGACATATTTTGGAAACAATATAATGGACGCCTTAAGAGTGGATTTCCACCAAGTTGATTTGTAGCAGCAAAGTGAGAATCTCGCATCTCAAGGAAATGCCATGGGAGTCTGTTTGGCTTCAGGAAGGAACAGGATGCTGTCCTGGGCAAGATGGGGAAATGCAGGTTGGAGGGGGCATTACCAGCAGATTCGTAACTACTTAACCTCACTGGAGGAGGTTTGCAGACTCTTACTACATTTTATTTCGAAAGAAGATGCTGTAGGTATGTCACAGAGCACTGTGTTTGAGGGGATCTGTGTTGAGAGTGTGGTTATTTTAAAGACAAACTTAGAGATGTTCCCATTAAACCTGTGGCTGGGAGGAGAGAAGAGAGAAGTCGCGATGACAGATCGGGATTCAGAAAGGTCATCAGGGTTGAGAAGGATGAAGTAGTCATCAAGATGCTGTGCTGTGTGTGAGATAACTACCCCTGGGTTCCCTCTTCAGATGACTTCAGAATAACGCTCCTGCTCAAAGGCCTTGAGTTTGGATGTGCGTTTCTTTAGTGTTGGGCACCAGCCTCAAAGCAATGGCAAACCTGCCCAGCTGATCCAAGGACCTTCTCACATACTAGCAAGGTCAATCCCTGTCTGGGTTAGAGTTGTCCAAGATCAGCCTGTTCCGATTGTTCATCTTCCCAGTGTTCAGCAATAAATGTGGCCCACTTATCAGATAGCATTTAAGCAGACTGTAGGTCCTACAACCAAATTGTAGGACCAGTTGCATCTTACGCACCGGGACAGAAGGAATATCTGAAGAATATGTGGAAATCATATTTGAACAACATGGCCTCGTTGTGGATTGCAGGGGACAGACCTGGGGACATGATCTGTAAGGACCTGCAGATATCAGCGACAGCCAGAGGCTGAAGGAGGATTTCACAGGTATCTGCTGCAGAAAGATTGCCAGATGTAGGTCGGGTTTTCCAACATCCCATCCAAAAGCATTTACTCTAATAAACGTAGTGAAATGAAATGATGATCATGTCACTAGTGCCGAGGAAGGATAATGAGATATTAATATACAGACTAAGTAAATTCAACTCCCTTTGAGGGAAATAGCTAACTTGCCTATATGTATGAGTCAATTTTACTTATAAAGGGAGCCCAGCAGCTCGCTGGATTACACCAAGAATAGTGATTAACAGACTGCCAATTCTAATATACATTTTGTCTCTTTCCAAGTAAGGAGGAAAGTCAGTTTTAGGCATGAAATTCTGCTACTTTTTAAAAACTTTTAAAACTTTATGTTTTCTCTATAAGAAAAAAAAATGAGGAAAAGGTTGAAAGTGAAATGAAAACGTCCCAAACTGCCCCTTTAATATATGCAAGCATGTACATATTTATGTATTTAAATAATAAGGTAGTTATACACTGTTTTCTCCATTTGTTTTCTTTAATGTTCAATAATTGATTGAATAGCTATTTCCTGATGGCCTACTGGGTACCTGGCATTTTGTTAGAGTCTGTGGGGTAGAAACCGTAAGCCGATCCTCAGAAATTAGTTTAGGGGAAAGAGGAAAGAAACTAATCGAGTAGATAAATAAGCATGTAATGACATATACATATATAATTTATGTTGTGTACAATACATAATTACAACTTGTGAAATGTGATGACGGAAAGGAAGGAGAAACAGAAAAACAAAGGGGTGTATTCAGTGATGGGGCTGTGACCAGTGCCCAGAGGTGACACAGAGGGTGCGACCCAAAGAACCAGCCACAGGACACTGTAGGGCAAGAATACAGTGCTTCAATTAGGAAGATTGTCACAAACTGTCATCCATGAAAACCCGACTTGGCTGATTTTATAAACCTCATTGTACAAAAGAGGAAACAGAGGCTCAGAAATCCTCCCGAGCTTTCCTGAAGTCGTACCCCCTGACTTCTGTAAGGGTTAGCCTGGCTTTGGGGAACCATCGCTGAGCTGTTCCACAATTTACCTCTGTTCTGAGGCCTCAAATGCAGATTTTCCCAGAATGAATGATCTGCTTTAAAAAGCCACACCTGTTGTTTTATGTTTTGTTTTACCTTTTGCTAAAGTGAACTAAGTCTCCCCAGGCCTTGCCAGGAGCCTGCAGCACAGGGTAACGGGGCCCTCTGCGAAGGGAGGCTGGATGCTCCTGAGCATTTGCATTCGATTGTTCATCCTGCATTTCTGCCCTTGTCACCTTTCCCAGGAGCCTGTCTAAGGGATAGAAAGTCATTTAAATGCACCAAGGGCCAAGGGAGGCTCTGTTTTTGATATCTATTTATATTCTTACTAGTTAGATGGAAATCCCTCCTTAAGATCCCAACACCCACTATTAAAGGAGAAAGACAAAACCACCAGGTCAAAGCCTGAGTCCCCGTGGGAGGTTATTAGTGTTATCTTGGTGTTGTTCTGACTCCGAGCCATCATTCTGCATGAATAGCAATGCATGGTGGGAGAGGCCGCGAGGCCAGGGCAAAGCATTCTGCTCTGAGGCTGTGCGTGTGTGTTTGTGCACGCGTGTGCCTGCACACACGTGTGCATAATCTTTTTCACAAGGATGTAACAATGGGTATTTATTGATCGCCTGTATATGCCTAGGACTTTGAGGACGGTAGCATGTTTAAACAGAATAAAAAGAACAAACTGGAGTTCTAGTGTCTATATCAGAGCTATTCAAGATTTATTACCAATATTTGCCACTTATAAGCAAATCCTGGTAATGTAAACAAAGGCAAATATTTGAGGTAAAGAACAAGAGAAGATGACATTTATCATGTGAGGATTCTGGTGAAAAAAATTGAGGAATTTCTTACTAATTAAATTCCTAATTAAATTTTCTCCCAGTGACTCTCAAAACAGTTACCTGAGTGCATAGTAGGTTGTAAATAAAAAGTAAATAGTAATAATTCTTCATGAAAGGGTAGAAACACAGTGAGCTTGAGAGTTCTTGCTTCAAACCTTCCCCCACGTTTTTTTTTTTTTTTAGGTAATCCATTTCCAACCCAACACTGAAAGGTAGGGTCTCCTCTCCTGTTTTTACTTCTTCCTCTCTTCTCAATGCTTACGTGATACAGAAGATCTATAAGGAAATGAAATAAATAAATGCACAATTTTGTGCATTTATAATACATTAAAACTCAGCTACATGTATTTGCCTGAGTTATGTATGCTGGTCTGGCCTGTGAATAAATAACATGAGTTTTATAACCTTTGTAGAAAGTTCATTTTTCTTGGCTGTTATGATTTCTTTTATAGTAAAACTAGCCAGGCAGATTTTTAAGGAGCCAAATGTCTGCTCTAGGGTGGAACCCCACTGTGGAACCCCGTGCCCCAGTGGAGGATTCCCGGGGCCAGTGTGTTCGACACCATGTGAAGCTCCTAATGCTTCCTGTCATTACATAGAGGCCACTTTGATATTTTCTTCTACTTTTTTCTTGGACGTCTATTAAACATGTTAAAACCAAATAAATAACTGTGGGCAATCTGCTTATCAGAGCAGGGCTCTCTCTCTATATATAAGGCTTTGTTTGTTTCCCCTTCTCTCTTTCCAAGAAACAATAGCCAATAAAACAACATAAAAAGAAATGATTTTTTAAAATGACCAAAACACATTGGAACACTTAGAACATCTTGCAGGGGTGGGATGGGAGGAATCGAGTTGCCCACATCACCCTCTTCTGTATCAGCATCTCATGCACATATTCTCAAGGTCGGGTGAGCAGACCAAGGCCCAGGGAAGTTAACTGACTTCATTAGCCGTACCCATTTAACTAGACATAAAACCCAAACCCAGCCACCTTGGCTTGCAGCTCATCTGCCCCAAGGTTCATACTAGAAACTGGTTCATGACCTTGCCTGAGTATCCCTGTCCCATTGGGAAGCTCTTCCCCCCAAGTCTCCTGGGCACAATATGAACCCAATTCAGAAACAGAACTTCACTGGAGAAAATCAGTGCCATCTAAGACTCTAACACCTGTGGGATCCTGGGGACAGCCGGGGTGGCAGACATTTGAAGGCATGTCAATCAACTGTTCCAGACACCTGCCTATTTTCAAGTAGCAAGGGAAGACTCTACTCACCTGCCCGATCACCATGGGGATGGCCACCTTAGAATCCCACCCTTGACTGAAGGGTGCTCATCTTTGGGATTTGCTTCCTCCTCTGCTAAAGGATGGAGAAATATGCTTTTATGTTTGGGAAAACCTGATGGCCTTTCCTGTCCCTGTTTGCCAATGAATCTTTACATCATTTTTCTCATTTTCTCCAGAAAAAAATCTTCACCTGACTACTTCCTGTGGCATGTGTGAGTGTGTGCGCATGCTTGTGCAACTGACCGTGGGTGTTGATGGTCAAGTGTGTGAGTGTATCCCCAAGTACAGGGGTGACACTGCAGAAGCAATAAGTGGCCTTGGCGAATTTGAGCAGCCGTCCTTGAAGGCTGGGTTTATTTTGGCAATATTGCTTTCCTCCCCAGTTACCCCTGACCTCCCGTATTACTGTCTGTGGATTATTTTTTACCGAGGGAGATGCTTAGGCATGGTCTGGAGGAGATAAGTGATTTGGTCAAATCACTACTGCCAAAGCTTGAAATTCCTGACCACTTTAATAGCTCTGGCTGACCTCTAAACGAAACGCCACCTTTGGTTATTAACATGTCTCTCTCCACTTTTATGATTTTTCGGAACATAATTTGTCACAGTTTTTATCTGCACAGAGCAAGCTTTAAGCTTTTAAAAATGTGAGTTATCTTTTTACAACTGCTAACAATTACACATCACGGAACAGGCTGCTCCGAAAACCAATTATGAAAAACCCGGCATGGAGCGCGTGGCTCCGGAGTGTGCTCTTGCCATTCGGAATTATGGGCTTCTGAACCTTGCTATGGAGCTGCTGGTGCTCGGGGACTAGGCGACAGAAATGAGACCTGGAGGAGGCTTGCGGGATGGAGGAGATGAGATAGGGTGGAGAAATGAATTGCCCTTGTCTGCAGGATGATCTGCTAACCAGGCCACAGGGCTGTCGCAGGTGGGGAGGGCTGCAGTGGGGTCTCTTCTGCTCCTGAGGTTTACCCCCACCTGGGCATCCCAAGCCATCTGTCCAAGGCCACCTGTTTGCCCCGAGGTGCTCATCAGGGGTGTTTCTGGGCTCCCATATCTCAGATCTCAAGGACTGAATGTATTGCAGGACGGGGCTCATTGTCCTGACAGCTCTTCTAGGTTCCAACATGCTGCCTCCGTCCACTGCCCACCTCTCCCCCTCCTGCTCTCACCTGTGGGCTGCGGGAAAGTGTCACATTCCATCAATGAAGCTCCTGTCCCAGCATCGGGACTCCAGAGCAAGACGATTTGGGCTGAAATCCAGTTCTGCGAGACTTGGAGCAAATGCTCAACCTCTCTATGCCTCAGTGTCCTCACCCATAAGATGGGTGAATAATGGGGGGCCTCTCAAGGATGGCTGGAGGATGGATTCAGCCGTGAAAAACTGTGGAGAAGGCCCAGGAAGTCAGGGAGCTCCTTAGTTTTCGCCCCTAGGCATTAGCACACAGCCATGACCCGAGAAATGAGGGGAACATGGACTCCCAAAGGAGAGCCTTCTTGACGTTTTTATTAAAGGTAGAAAGGTTTTATTTCATGGCAGTTAAGATTACAATAAAGAATTGGCAGGAAATGGTGTGAAAATCAGGGGCAGAGTTTTTAAATACGAGATTGAAAGAAACATCTGTGGTTAGACCATGGAGAAAAGTAGAGCAGGGAGCGGGGTGGGGGCCTGGGAGTGAGCTCACTCTCTTCAAGCACAGGGGCCCCACCCCCAGGAAATCCTGTGCTGGGACCAGGGCACCTTTCCTTCTGCCTCCAGCAGGAGTTTGGTATAAAGGAGAGGTGTGAGCAGCAGCCCAGGCAGGTTTTCTGTCCTCATCCCCCAACACAAAGGGCACCATCTACTTCCCTGGGGCCTCACAGGGAACTGGGCCCTGTTCCTGGGAATAAAGGGAGGGTTCTTGATTAGATTCTTGATAGAAGAGTGGGGGGGGGGGGCCATAGAGGAGAGGGGGGTAGGGGAGGGGAGGGGAGAGGGAGAAGAGGGGAGAAGGGGCAAAAGAGGAGGCGAGGAAGAGGTTGGAGAGAGCAGAAGTGAGTGAGCAGGGGAGGAAATGAACACGGAGGGACCCCTCCCCACAGATCATCTCCTGAAGCCGCCAAGCGGCTGCCTAAGCAACTTGAACTTGTTAGGAAGAAAGCAGGGCTTTCTGAAACTCACCCCAAGCCCTCATGCTGAGCTGTGGCACCGCTGGGACAAGGCCAGGTCCCTGTGGCTGTGGCCAAAGCTCACTGTCTTGTGCAGGAGGGAAGCCAAGTGGCTCCAGTGGCCTCCCAGGAGCCCAACCCTAGTGGCACTGGGAAACCATGGCCAGTGGCCTATGCTGTGACTTGTCTGCTTCCCCCACAGCGAGCAAGGGAGACACCCCAATAACAAGGCCTGCAGCCCGGGCTTGGCAGCTCCTGCCTCTCTTAAAAGAACAATTAAGTGACTCTCTTCCAGGAAGTGATTTTTTTCTCCTTTCCAGGACCACTGTCTGCCCGGGCCCCAGGGGTAAGACATTCCCTTTGCTCCCGACTCCCTGGCAGGAAATCTATGCCGAGAGGATGTTGATGATCATCTCCAGCACTTACTTCCTTTACATTATTTTGATTCCGTTATTTCTCGTTATCCTCCCGATAGATATGTTTTGGCAGCCTGGGGATGTGGATGGGAACAAAGGCTTCCACAGTCCTTGGGTCAGACCGGCACACTTGACTCCAAACGACAATACAGCTGGGCCAGAGAACCAGACCCGATGGGCCCCATGGGCGGCAGATTTTGGGGTGTTGGGTCCCCTCTGCCTCCTTCTGCTGAGTTAGGACCCGGCCGGTAAGTTGGTCTTCAAGAGGAAGGTGATATAAGGTCACAGGTCTGTGTCTTCTGAAGTTCGGGTCCCGATGGACCTTCCACT
Source organism: Marmota marmota marmota (assembly GCF_001458135.2). NCBI lineage: Eukaryota > Metazoa > Chordata > Mammalia > Rodentia > Sciuridae > Marmota > Marmota marmota. The sequence goes on along the minus strand of NW_026000222.1, from coordinate 7,571,425 downwards.
GAGTAGTCCCCTGTTCTAGACCTGTATCAGGTGACTGTCCCTCCTGACACTTTCTTAGGGAAACAGATCCAGGCCCAGCCCTGCGGCCAAGGCAGACAGGTTTGTGCCAGCTCACTCTGCCCCATCCCAGAGACCTAGATCAAGGGGTTCTTCTAGACCCCAGGGCAATCCATCCAGGACTGCCCTGTGACCCAGGAAGAGGATACATGGCCAGCCAGGGATCTCTCTTTTCTGACCATCTGTACTTGGACTTTTAAAGTATTTGCTAGCTGTTGGCAGGATCTAAATAAAAGGGCATTTTGCGGGGTGGTGAACACTGGGCCAAGTGGACCTAGGAGGAAGAAAAGTGAAAAGCAAACAGCAGGAGGTAATTGATGGTGATGAGCATAGCAATAGTGGTGACCGGAACTCTGTGTGTGTGTGTGTGTGTGTGTGTGTTTTGCTGGGGGTGGATCCCAGGGCCCTGGGCACGCTAGGCAAGCACTCCACCACTCAGCTACATGACAGGCTGAAAATATAAATTTTAAGTATTTATATGTCCTGGGCAAAGTCCAAAGCACTTGATAGTTGACCCTCCATGTCCACAAGCTCTACATTCATGGGTTCAACAAGCTGCAGCTCAGAAATATTTTTAAAAATTGCATCTATGCTGAACATGTGCACGGTTTTTTTCTTGTTACTATTCCCTCAACAATACAATGTAATAAGGAGATACATAGAATTTGCATTTTATGAGGCATTATAATAGCCTAAAGATGATTTGAAGTATATGGGAGGATGTAGGTAGTTTCCATGTAAATACTACACCAGTTTAAGGTAGGGAATTGAGCATGTGTGGATTTGGGTATGTGTAGGTGGGAGGTTTCTAGATACTGAGGGACGACTGTCTATGAACAACCTCAATGGACAAGAAAACCACTCTGAAGTAGGTTCAGCCATGTTCCAGTGCCCAGAAAAGGAAATCAACTCTTAACGGTTGTGTGCATCCTCCCGTCATGCCCTCTGTGTGGTTGCTCATGGATTTCTGCATAAAGACAGCAAGGCAAGGCCAGAATGCTGAGAGAAGACACATTGGGTTGGGACAGGGAGAGCAGCTCAGGGCCACCGCACAGCTGTCCTGGCCACAGGCGGTCCTGGAGAGCCTCAGCCCACTCGCTTGTTCTTGCAGCAATGGTTGGATCTCTGTTCCCGGCAGCCAGGACTCAGACGGAAAGTCTTCCCTCCAGACTGTTGAGAAGTCTGGTCAGCCGAGAGGTTCTCCTTAACTTCTTCCTTGTCCCAGGGGCCAAAGCGGCTCCTCTCTCCCAGGGCCTCCCGGGCGGTCAGTTCACCCACCTCTTGTAGCCTGTGTCTCTCTGCATTTGGATGATCTGGTTTCAGGTCTGTTTTCCCCAGCTGGTCAGAGTGCATGCTCTTCTCTGAATCCCAGCACAGAGCACAGAGATGGAGATACAACAGGACCTTACCCAATGCTTGCTGAATTTTGTTCTAGGCTAGGGGTCTGCTCCAGGCAGAGAGGAGCACCAAGGCCTGTCCATGTGGGCCCAGCCCAGGGCTGAGGCTGGTCCCTGGGTACGGGAGTGCTTCCCTCGGAGGTCAGAGAGGATATCCAGGCCTAAACCTGTCAGGACTTGGAAATGGGGATGCGGGGTGGGATTTTATTCCGAAAGCAACAAGAAAAAGTATCCACAGGAAGGTGGCATAATTCAACATGTATCTCAGAAGACCATGGAGCTGAGTAGCTTTGATTTGGTAAGGTGGAAGGCACGTGTGCTGGGTGGACTGTGTCTCCCCAAAATTCATGTCTAGCATATGGGAGGATGTAGGTAGGTTCTATGAAAATACTACACCATTTTATGCCTCAGAGTGTGGCATTTGAAAATTTGTAAACAGCTAAAGTGAGATCATACTGCAATAGGGTGGGCCCTTATCCAAAGACTAGGGTCAAAGACGAAGGCCCTATGAAGACATAGACACAGTGGGAGAACGAGAGTGACAAACAGGAGGCTATGAGAGAAGACAGAACAAAATCAGACCCCGCAGCAAATGCTCCCTGGTCAGGTTGCAGACTGAGCAACTCCTACACCCACATTTCCAACAGGAAGTTCTTTCTCAAGGTCTTAGAGTCTTGGAGATACCAGCCATGTCCCTACTTAGTTATGACAAATTAAAAGTGACTTAGACCGCTTGTGTGAGGAGAGTTCTAGCCCTGTTTGGACATTGCAATGGAGGAGGCTGTCTGTAGGACAAACTCCCTGAGCACAGGCCAGGGCTGGGGGCAGCAGGAGGCCTTGCAACTTGAGGCTTGGATGCAAAAGTCCTTCTGGGTCCCGCGCAGTCCACATGGAGCAAGCCTGTGAGTTGTTGCAGCTTTTAAAGAAAACCTACCAGTCCAGGTGAACTTAATTAGGGGTTTAACACAGGAGAGGAAAGAAGGGATGCTCACAGCAAAGGGAGTTTTACTTTCATGGTTGTTCAAAGAAGTGGAAATCACAGGATGGGAAAAAGCTCGATTCAATTTTTATATGTCCCCAAGGTGCAATGCACTCTCCCAGAAAAAGCCTCTTTTGACCCACAAACATTTCCCACTGGAAAGACATTGTGGGGTTAAAGATGAGAATTCTAGAATGTTCTGTTCAAATCCCAGCTTGGGTATCACATGACCTCACGGAGGCTCAAGTTCTTCACCTTTAGAATGGGTCAATAATAGCACTCCCCCAGAGGAGGCTTCTAGGACTTGAGCAGGACAGTCCCAACTTCACTGCAGATCGGAGTCACTGGGGATCTTTAAAAACCACCATTGCCTGCCTCTTTCAAGAGGTTCTGGTTTAACACGCTTGGGGAGAGACCTGGGCATCCTAACCCTCAGCCTTCACAGGCTCTGAATTCACTCCAGGGTGGTAAAGACAGAGGGCACTCTGGCAGTCCACTCTGTGGCCTGGTGGCTGCACTAGTCACTTAATTTTCTCTGAAGTCAGCTTACCCATTTGTAAAGGGAGATACAGTTCTTAGGCCATGCATGCAAGTTGCCAGGATTCAGGTGGCCAGGGGATGAGAGGCATTTACTAACATCCTGGCACATGGCATGCATTAAATACAGGCTGCTGTGTGATAAAGTCATTTGGTTCAAATCCCTTTACAACTCAGGTCTTCACATGGGCATGGCCTCCTGCACCCAGGCATTTTTTTTTTTTTAAACACGATTCTCTTTTCCAAGGGAAGGAAAGCTCAGGACCCCATTCGTGTGGAGAGTTAGAGGAGATTAGCACTGCTTTGTTCTTTAAATAGTGCAGAGCACTGCTTTACCCTGTGTTTATCTGCCAGTCAGAATCAATGGTGTAAATAATGAAGCCATGTGATATTTGAATATTTCTACTGCTCGTATTTTTCATTCTAATTAAAGCCAGAATGTTCCTTTTTAGAAATCAGTATGAATAATAAAACCCCAGCTGCCTGACTATAATATTAAAGTTTTTGTTAAAAAAAAAAAAAAAGCAAAGCAAGCACGAGCTGTGTGGTAAAGGCAGATAGGATGTCACCTACTGACTCTTGTTCCACAGGTGGTGGCCCTACATGTGGAATTCCTGACCTCCAGCGCCTGTTGGCTCCCTCCCTGCCCTAGTACTACCCAGGCTCTGTCCAGTGGGATTATGGTCACTGATAAGAGACTTTCCCTTATCATCCATGCTTAGGGCCAGGCTGGGCAGGAGTGGATCCCACTGCCCACCAAGCCTGAGGACCCTCCTGGTGGATGAAGGATGACTTTAAGACCCAAGAAGCTTAGCAGAACCTGAGGCATCGGCAGTTGTCATCCAGCCAAATTGCCAGGACTTTGCCTCTTACCTGTCAAAACCCAAAGAATGGCCCAATTCTGGAGCCAAAGGTGTGTGAGTGCTTTCCTGTTGTTGCTGTAACAAATTTTCATGAAAATAGCCAATGAAACCCCCCCCCCCAAGATCTGTGACCTCACAGCTCTGGAGATCAGAAGCCTGACCCTGAGTTCCTTCTGCAGGCTCCGGGGAGCACGCCCCCTCAGCCTTTCAATTCCCAGAGGCCACCGATCCCTCAGTCCAGGGGCTCCCCCTCTGTCTTCAGATCATGTTGCTCCAACCTCTGCTGCCACCGTCACAGCTCCTCTTCTGACTGTGGCCCTCCTGCCTCCTTCTTACAAGGATCCCCATCCTTTCGTTGGGCCACCCAGACGATCCATCCTGGAAGCAGCTGATTGGTGACCTTAATTCTACCTGCAACCTTAACTCCCCCCTCCTTCAGATTCACGTGTCCCCCAGGACAGACACGCCTTGTGAGGTGGAAGACAGACAAGGGTGCATGACCCACTGGTGGAAGACGCATGAGAAGATGGCAGGTGATGATGATGATGATGTGTGTGTGTGTGTGTGTGTGTGAGAGAGAGAGAGAGAGAGAGAGAGAGAGAGAGAGAGAGAGAGAGACCCTCTGGTGTCCCTACTTTGGGCTTGACTCTTACTTCCATGGTGGACTGTACACCTCCTCCACCTCAGCCTGCCTTGCTCAGCTTGGCCCCCCGTCTGACATTGTCTTCCTCATCTCTTGCTCACCTCCCACTTCCCCTTCGTGCCTCTGTTCTGATGCTCTCCCCCAGACAGCCTGGCCAGACAAAGCCTCCCAACAAGGAGTGGTTCAGGAAAGTACTGCGCCTTGCAGCTCCCTGAACGTCACCAGGAGCACGGGCTCCAGGCTCTGCTCTGATTGTCTGTTTTGCTGTCTGTCTGGTGACGTAGATCAGGCGATCCTGGAGGGCAGGGACAGACTCTCATGTGTCTCTTGATTCTTCAGTGCTGGGCATCATGCTTGGAATAGGCTCTCCATCGAGAGGTGACCACTGGCCTGGTGGAGACTATACCACATCATGAGGCCATCCATACTCCTTGGGTTTTGGAGATGACAAACCTGCCCTTAAGTTCTGACTCTGTCCTTGAACAACCACGGAACTTTCCCAAGCTACTTATCCTCCTGGAGCCTCAAATTTCACTTCCATAAAGTGAGGATAGAGACTGCATTATTGCTTGAAGTAAGGTGAAAGAGAAGAAAGTCTACACAGTAGAAAAAGTTGGTTTGGAAAGTGCCCAGTCATTCTTACATCACCACCATTGCATCATCGTGACAATCATCATTACCAGCACCACCACCATTGCCATCATTGTCATCACCTCCAGCACCGCCATGATTGCCGTTATGATCATCATCACCACCACCACCATGACCATCACCACCACCATCCACCACCGCCACCGCCACCATCATCACGTGTTGGAAGAAGGGAGCACTGCTTGCCACCACCCCCAGTGAAAGGAGGTCCAGCAGCATTGGCTAGAAAGGTCCTCCCCAGCAGTTCCCATGTGGAACCTGGTCTCCATGATTTAGTTGAGAATCCTAACATCATGGCCTTGGCATGGTCAGAGGGCAAAGAGAACTGGCACCAAGTTCTTTTTGTTATTTTCCTTTTTGTCAAATCTAAGCAAAGCAAGGATTTGTCTGTGAATGCAGCTGAGCCAGGGCTTTCTTTGAGGCTATGACAGATAGTAGGAGTTAGTGCTGTGTTTTCTAGAGCCCATAAGCTAGCAAAAGCTTCCTATATAAAGAAACTAATAACAAATAAGAGGCTATAGAATGCCATACACACACCTGGCCATGTTACCTGGAGAGCAGGTAGAAGGGAATTGCCACAGAGGGCAAGCATTCATCCCAGTCTGCTTGTGAGGGAGGCAAAGGTGCCCATATCCTAACAGAAGTTCATCTCCAAAGGGTCTTCATTTGAGCAATGAATTAGATGGTCACTCCAGCTGGAGCTTATCTGAGTCAGTACCTGCCCAAATGTGAACTTGATACTGACCCAGATTTCATAATCACGACCATGATGTCAATTATAACCATAATCAGTCATAAGCATCCAGGGCCTGACGTAGGTTTACAGCAGTGGCTCTCCCCAGGGCTGTCCCGCCAAACCCCCAAGAATAGTCAGTGTCTGGAAGCACTTTGGGCTGTCACAGAAAGGGGGTGAGTGCTACTGTCATCTAGGGGGTCGAGGCCAGGGAGGCTGGGAGACAGTCTACACTGCACAGCACAGTGGGCAGGACACCTCACCACAGGGAATGGTGTGTCACAGGATGTTCGTGGTGCCTCTGGAGGGAGGCCCTGGGTGAGCCAGCATCTCTTTGTGGTTCACAGAGTGAACCAGGGGGCTCCACGTCCAGCTGTTTAGTTGCAAATTCTGACTATGACTTTTGGTTGATGTCGCTACAGTTTCTTTGGCCTCCAGTGGGGTCAGGAGAACCCCAACTGTGTACTGAGAGACGTTAGTGAAATAATGCATGGTGTGCTCAGAGCACAAACCCAGCATATGAGCCTAGGAGGTGATGGGGGTAACAGAGAGCTTCCCAGGCATCCAGTCCTTTGCTTCCCAGTTTCCTCACCTCTGAAATGGGTAGAGAGGTGACCTGGATCTTTCTATTCCACACCTCCCTGCAAACAGGTCCCATATTATCACTGCCTGCAATGTGCTCAGACAGATTCTCCAGCCGGAGACAAGAGCCAGGAGTTCTGGCGCCCCAGGAGCATCTTGGCCTTGTCATCCTGTTTGTGAAACCCTAGCTGTTGACTTTCAACCCTGTTTTATTGGGAACAAATGTTAAGAAATGGCCTGGGGTATCCCCCAGGGGAGGAGGAGCTGCCACATCCAAGCCCTATGTTGTCCAAAGTCTGGGCGGCTGAACGGCGTGGGGAGAGGCCTGATAACCACAGCACGGCTCACACTGGCGTCCGGCTGGGCGCGGACTCTGAGCTGCAGATAAGGGGGCCTGGCCCTGCTTTCAAGGAAGGCTGCAGGTTTCACCAGGAAGTGACAGGTCGACTCTGGAGTGGCCTTGGACCTTGCCCACTGCAATCTCCCAAGTCCTGTCCCTCTGGGGACACAGTGTGGTGCTGGGTCCTTGCTCCTGCTCAGGGCCCTCTTGGCTCCACTATTCCATTTTCCCAAGTGGGTTTATCCATGGAAAGTGCATTTCTTCATTCCCTTTTCCACTCTCCAAACTACCTATGGCTTCTAACTCTGCTCCAACTAGATTCTGATTTAGTCTTAGATTGAGCACCTACTGTATGTCAGGCGCTGGGTTGCCATTCTCTCTTCAAAACACTGGGAAGCGTGTTCTGCACATTCGGTCCTCTGTTGCCAAATAGAATAGAAAAGCCTGGAGATGTTAAACAAGTTGCTGCAAGTCACACAGCATCTGAGTGAAAGAGCAGCCATTTAAACCCAGGATCTCAGGACAATGCACTTCACATATTTTGGGGGGTGGTGTTGGGATGGCTCCCCACTTCAAATAGTCCATTTTTTTTTCTGTAAAATAAGCTAGTTCAGTTGAAGACATTAAATTAGTTGGGGAAAATAGATGTTTGAGTTTTAATAAAAAAGTAATAACAGGATACTACTCTGGCATCCAGCTTGTACCCTCACAGAAACATTAATAGTAAAGATAAGTGCAGAAGTCGTTGGTCCTTACGGTGTACAGAATGCAGATCAGAAGGAAAACAAAGCAATTAAGACTGCCAGGCAAGAAAGCAGAGCAGAGTCCAGGACTAGAGAGGCCGAGGCCCAGCTGGGAGGCCCATGGGCACTCCCTGCAGAAGTGGGTTGCACCAGCCCAGTGGTGACTTGGGCATAGGAGTTAGTTACTCACCAGCAACCTGCCGGGTTCTAGGTGCCCCACGTGCTCCTGTCAAGGGTCATTGCATTCCGTCTTCACAAGAGCCTTGAAGATGGGCTGTTCTTGCTATCCCCATTGGACAGATGAGGACACTGGGGACAATGAGGAAGATGACACACCCAAAGTCACAGAGCTACAAAGTGACTGGGACCATAGGCTGTGGGGTCAGGAATTCTGGGTTTGAATTCAGCTTGTCACTTATCAGCTACCTGAGATTTTGAGCAGAATTGCTTTTATTTTTGATCCTCAATATACTTGTCTGTAAAACGACGGTGTGGCCCTCCCCACGGGGCCTTTGGGGAAAAAGTGACGATTAGGTGAGATTATAAGCATCAGCTCCACACAGAGTCCAGGGGACAGAAACAAGTGGAGAAGAGGCGGCTGCGCAGGGCTCAAGCCTGGCAGAGTCAGAGTCAGACGGGGGGACACGTCCCTGCAGGGGCTGTGCGAGTCCTTCGGGAGGGCTTCTCCCACCTGCAGGCCCAGCGGCCCCAGGGGTGTAACAGGGAGGCCCTGGCAGGAGGCCTGCATGCCTAGGGGAGAGGCCGGGCCTGGGCAGGGCCTGGCCCAGCTCCAAGAGCAGTGCTGGCGCCCGGCTCAGGCCAGAGACAGGCCAAGGTCGGCCAGCGGGGCCTGAGGAGAAAGGTTGGAGGTGCCCGGGTGGGGTCAAATAAAAGCCAAAGGGGCGGGCTGCAGGTTCCTAGACCCTCCGTGACTGGCACCAGACCCAGGGGGTAGGGGCAACTTATTGGAGATGGGGCAGCATGGCAACACCTCCTCCTCCCCACCCGGCTTTCCCAGGGGCTCTCACTGCAGAAACTGCACAAGCCTGGGGGGTCCATGTGGAAGAACTCCTAGGGTCTGGGGGACGCCCTCACCCACACTCAGGAGAGCCCAGCGACCATGAACGGGACCAGGTGGGCCTGCGTGGAGATCTGGAGCCTGGGGTTCTTTCCCTACTTACAAGAATCCTGTTCTGTGGTGGAGAGGCCCAGGGCACTGGTGCCAGACAGTCTTGGGTAAAATCCTGACTCTCGTAGGTGGACTCTGCCTCTTTGATGTGGCAGGTGATCTCACCTCTTCCGGTGTTTCCTCGTCTACAGAATGTGAATGATTGTAGCAAAGTCCTCACGACCTTGTTCTCCAGGGTTAGGCAGGGTGGTCAGAACATTCGGACATGTTCACTCAGGGCTGGGGATTGACTGGCATCTCTGGGTTCCCTGATAAACCTTACACCCCATAAAACTAGTGATTCCGCCTCATTCGGTTCCCAACTGTCCGTGACTAAGAGAAGCTCTGGAGCAGGGAAGGGGCTGGCTGTTGGCTGGCGACCGTGTGCCTAAGAATCGTGAGTGCGCACCTGAGATACCAATCAAAGAAGGCTGATAAAAAGGCAGCCCAATTGTCCCTAGGAAGGCGTTGAACATGAAGGTCTCAGCATCAGGACCCCTCCACTTTCCAGGCATTAGGGAGGCTCCTCCAACACAGCTTTCAGACCTCTCTGCCTGATACACACCCACTGCCAAGGCCTGTCTCCATCTTTGCCACCCTAAATGCCAGTCTAGACATTAGCCTCAATTCTAGCTCCCAAAGGAATCATCAGGCTAGAGCAGGTGCCCCCTGACCTCTAGATTCTAGCAAGACCTGTCCCGGGTTGAGATTGCTTGTTTAGTCTCCTGTATGGGGACAGGGACACTGTTGACAACAGGCCCTCACACAGGATAAGCACTGGCTATACACTTCTGAAGCAGGAGGGTGATTCAAAGACGGAACATCACCATAGAAACCAGAGGTGCAGGACCCTGAGAGTCAAAATGATTTCCCAGCATGCCTTTCTTTAGGGCTTGGATTCCTGGGGAGGGCAAGCTGTGAGTCTTTGTTCCATGGTGTTTCTCACCTGGAAAAGGTAAGGGCTGGGTAAAGTGGTGGTCAGAGCACAATGACAATGTGCTCACCTCCATCCGTGCAGTGGGTGCTGTGCATCCCACTCACTTCCAGAAACACTTGGGGTTGTTTTGAAACACTTTGCACTTGGATTCGCTTCTGTTATTTGTCAAAACCCAGTGATGAAGACATCTTCTTTGGAGGAACTCTTGACATGCATTTCAGTGTCTGGACACTTAGAATAATTTTCCCCATTAAGAATTTTAAGGTCGCCCGGAGGACGGGCTCATTCCTGCCCTGTGCCCAGTTCTGCTTACAGCACGGGACGCTGTGGAGTCCATTCATGACACACATGGAGATGAGAAGTGCTGCAATCTTTCGTCTTCTTCTTCTTCTTTTTTTTTTTAACAGCCCAAACACTATTTATTCATAACTGTGAGTAAGACTGGGGATGTCTCCCCAGTGGATGACAGCAGGCAAGAACTGAATTTGCAAAACTAAAAAGGGAAATCTCAGATTTACTTGGAAGTATTGGCTTGGTTTCCTGGCTTTTAGCACAATTCAAGGGGTGGCAGTTAATGAAGTTGCAAATCCCCAAATCTATTTTTTCCCATTTAAAATGGCTCCCTTCACACTGTCTCTCACCTCCCAGTGCCTTTCCACACTCTCTCTTTCATTCATTAGCTCATTCATTTAACGTGCGCTTATGACGCTTGTCCAGGTTGGAGGTACTCGTGGTCAACACCCAATCACATGAACACACAAAAGTGCTGCTGTGTCGCTGGATGCTGGGAGATGTTGAGTCCAGGTGGACTCTCTAATGTCCCTTCTTCAGACCTGGTGACAATGTGGATACAGAGGTCCCAACATTCCCTAACACAGCAGTATGGCAGAGACTGTGTCATGTCAAAATTGTAAACCCATGTCATCTAAGACTCCACAGAGTTTATCCTGGGACCCCAGGGGAGGGACAAAGACTGAGGAGTGGATGGCCCTCTGTTCTGGTGGAGTCTGAGTGAGAGGCTCTGAGCATGTACACAGGGACATTGCTTCACACTCTGGATTAAGAAATCCCCTGACAGAACCAAAGTGTCCAATGGTCTAAGAAGAGATGGACTCTGCCCAGAGACCTGGAGCAATGACAGGCTGGACTACAGACTTATTGTTTGAGGAGGTCATCTCTCTCCAGCGGGGATGCAATGCCTCTGGCCTGTTTTTACTCCCATTTCAACATGGTGCAGGGAAGTCTGGTCCAGGAGAGGAAAGCACACTCCTTTGACACACAGCATCTATCCCTCTGTTGCCCTTGAATGCTAACTATACACTGATGTCTATTTTCCAAAAATAGCAAAATATCTAAGCCTTGAAGCAAATTTCAAAGGCAGGCGATTCACTAGACCTTCTGACCAGATCTGAATTAGGCCTTAATGCACCAAATAAATCCTTTCTTTTGGCTAGCAATAATCATGACTAATATTTATTGGGCTCTTGCACTATCTCGCTTAATTCTCAAGACAAGGCTAGGAGGTTGCAAGCCATGGTCTCATGGTGGGGAGGAAGAACGTTGGACTTCAGGTAGCAAAGCTCAGCCCTCTCACTCCCACCGAGGCCTTCCCATGTTGGGGCATGCCATGCTTACCTCCAAATGCCAGTGTCAACATAAGCTCTGTCCAAGACTTTGTCTGGCTGCAGGAACCCACTCTGCCATGGGAAGGGCAGGTCTGAAGCACGGGGCCACCTTCAGCCGGTGACTGGCAGGAGCTGGTGTGTAAATGCCCCAGATGCCTTTCCCTCAGGTGGGTCAACTCTGAGGCTCATTTTCTAGGCTGCCTCCTAAAGGTCCCCAGGGGGGTTGCCTCCAGTTGTCCATAGTGACTGGTCAATGCCTTAGCTGTTGCTGTCCCCACTCGCCTGTCTTTCCTCCCAGGGTCACTCCTGAGTCACTCTGTTTCTGGCAGGAATCAAAGCAAGATGGAGTGGTCAGGCAGCTGTCCCAAGGAGCCAAGGGTTCCACTTGGTCTTAGTCTGCTTGGGCTGCTGCGACAGAACATCATCAACTGGTGTATGGTTCATAAACCACGGGCTTTCTTCTACCTATTTCTGGAGGTTGGAAGTTCAAGATCAAGGCAACAGCAGATTCGATTCAGGGTTTGGCGAGGGCCCCTTCCTGACTCATTTATGGTGCTTTCCTGCTGCAGGGCAGATGGGGGAATCCTCCCGGGGCCTCGTTTACATGGGTCCAAACCCCAACCACGAGGACTCCATTCACAGAGCCTCCCCAAGGCCTCCTTGCTGAGTTCCATCCCACTGGGGTTTGAATTTCGAGAAGAAACGAACTTTCTATCCATAGCACATTGACACTGGGATAGGACTCCAGTTTCCAGGGACCCAAAGCCTACGTTTGTAGTCATGAAACTGAGATCCACCACACAGTCCCCCCGACCACATATGTACGTGTGCCTAAGCAGGGCAGAGCCAGTTCCTGCACTTGTAGGGACAGAGGAGGAAAGAGGGGCACCAGGACAGGAGAGACTTGCCCCCACCCCAGCTCCAGTTCAACCAGCTCCTTGTCCAGAACTCTCTGCAGAGACAGAAGCTGACCTCAGACAGCCAGGCAACGAGGCCAAGGGCCATCACACTCCGCTGGATAAGAAGCACCTAACTTCCCGGGTTTGCTCGGCCCCTTTTCCAGCGCAGGCTAATCTGCGAGCCTGGCACCAGGGAGGGTGTCGTCTGGCAGCGCTATCCTTCATATGGAACATTAAGCCGAGGTCCTGCACAGTCTTGAACATTAACCATCCCCTGGCACCCATGAAGAAGAGCTACGGGTTTTATTAACCTCGGTGTCCTGGACGCGCAGCACAAGGAACACCATCATTAACCCACCTCCAGACGGTGGCGGGGGCCTCTCTCCCAGCTCTGTTCCAAGAGTGCAGGCCCTACGAAATGCCTTCAATAATTTAAGGAAACTACCAAAATGTGACCATAAAGGATATAACTTCACCTCAAGGATGGCAATCCATAAAGATTTTGTGATAGTAAAAACTGTGCTTTGTTCTGTTACAAGCCCTTTGAAAGTTTGTGTGTGCGCGCCCGCGCGCGTGAGTCTCGGGTGGGGGGTGAAATCATGCCATCGTGCTCCTGCGATTGGGACTTCACTGAACCACGGTTTAATTATTCCTAACATCATAGCCACGGCATGACCCGGGAACAACAGCACAGCCCGTTGGGGAGTCCCGCCCGTGATCGCAGAAGCAACGTGCCGGTTGCTCATCCCACCCCCGCCCCACACGGTGTCAAAGATTCTCCCCCACTTCCAGACTCGCAGCTTCATTATAAAAATGGAATATGCATAAGAGCTCCGATGTCATGACAGCTGGATTTAAAAGCAGATCAGGTTTAGCCTGCCCTGGATGGCGGCTGCTCCTGGACTCCAGTGCTTCACGTTCAGCTGTGGCCCAGGCTTCCGGCTTGCAGCTGAGGCAGGAGCAGAGGGGACGGGTGGTTTCAGGGGACCAAGTAAGGATCTGGGATCTGATCTTCCCCCTCAGAGGGAGAAAGATCTTTTGCCAATTTCTTACAGTAAGAAGCCCATCCCACAGGAGGATGGGTCCCTAGGTGTACGGGTCTGTGCACGCAAACTGGGAGGATGGGCGGAATAATTTACTGACATGCACTTAGCAGGTGGAAGGCCTGGGTTCCCACTGAGTCTCCTCTGCTCACTATCTCATTTAAATAAATAGGCTGATAACACTGCACCTCTGCTTCTGCATCGTGAGCTGAACTAATAATGAACAATCTATCACAAGCTTCTTTCCTTCCTTCCTGTTTCACATTCAACCTCTCTGTTTCCCCTTCTTTTCTTCCCCTTCCATCTGCCTCCCTCAAACAACAAATTCAACACCTACTGGGTGCTTGAAACCAAGCCAGGGGGTAAGGAAAGACAAGCCCCTGCACTCCAAGGTCTCATTCCAGCCCTTGCCAAGATCAGGTACGAGGTGTCATAGGAGAAGCTCTTTGCCCATTAGAGAGAGTGGGAGACATATGCATATTCTATTATAATTGTAGACATACGCGTATTTTATTATGTCTTCTAAAAAGTAGGATTACACATAGGCTCACATCTTCAAATTGTGCTTGCCGACCCCCCACTGTAAGGGTGGGGACCACAGGGCCACCACCTGGTCTATAGTGTGAGTGGCCCCATAGAATGGTGCCTGTGGTGACATCAGAGGGACCAAACAAGAAGGGCCCACATTCCCCTCCCCACGCTCAGCCTGAGTTGAGCTGCGGTTCTTTTTATGTACTTTATAAATTGGGCTTGTATTTGAAGGATCTACTTCAAAGAGAAAAAAAAAATAATATTTGAAATCCACTGATCTTGGGATTCAATAGATGCCTTTTAACTGAATCAGCGAACTAAATGATCATGTGAAAAGAAAATAACCATTTTCTTTTTTTTTTTTTTCAGGAAACTTGTACAAGAAGACTCTCAAATAGCTCCATCCTTTTTCTGCCCACTCAGAACATTTTCAATTAAAGGACGGAGACATCTGTGTTTCAGAGCCTGCCAGGTGCTTCTGAACCGTGCTCAGCCCACTAGAGCTGAGTTCAGCTTGCTGGGTAGGTTGGCTTGGTCTTGTCCCACGACAGATACCTGTGTCTTAACACAGCAGCTGCCTGCTCTCTCTGCAGGCCTCAAGCCCACCCACAAGTAGCGATCTGATTTAAATGGAGTAGTGATCGCCCTGTCCTAGGGCACTTTCGTGGGTCTTGCCCAGTGCTAGGCGCAGGTGGAAGGGAAGAGTTGTCGCTCGGTACCTACAAGGGAGTGCCCCGGGAGCTCTGAGGGTACAAAAGCATATGGATGCTCAAGCCCCAGATACAAGTGGCATGGTGTTTGCCCATAAACAATGTACATCCTCCCGCAGACTTGAAATCATCTGTAAATTACTATCGTCTTTAATGGGATGTAATTTTATAAATAGTTGTTATTCCATGTTGTTCAGAGAATAGCAAGAAAAAAAGTCTGTACATTTCCACAATGATGCAGTTTTTTTTTTTTTCTGATTATTTTCCCTTCCCTTTTGGTTGAATCCACGGATGTGGAACTCTCGGGTGCGGAGGGCTGGCTGTATGAAGTCACCCAGGGCCCCGATCGCACGGAGCTGCTGTGTTCTATTGAGGGAGTCGGCCACGGCAGCCAGTGGTATGTCTGGCTGAGATGTGGGATGAGAGCAGAGAAGGAAGAGCATGGCAGATACAGGAAGGCTTCCTGGAGGAGGCAGCGTTTGAGTTGCTCATATTGGGGTCGAGAGCAGGTCATCTTGCCCAGACAGGGAAGGGCATTCTCCCAGAGCCAAGAGCATGGACTGAGGCTAGAGACCAGGATGACACAGCAGATTGGCGATGGCTCCTAGAGTCTGCACTTGGGCATGAGGGGGGTCTGGGTGGAGGCAGGGAGGGCATGAGGTGACCCTCGGAGGGAGGTGGGGACCAGATAGTGAAGGACCTTACGTGGCCTCCTAGGGACGTTGGAACCGATTTGCACTTGGCTGCCCTTGACTTTCCCTGAGATACTAGAATTAGGGACCTTCACCTGCTGCCAAAGAAAATGCCCCCCTTGATGTACCTTCTCGAGCTTCCCCTCCCTCAAGACGCGGCCAGAGCTCTGCCTTTTCCACAGGCCTCCTCTGACCTCCCCTGTTCCCTCGCGGTTCCTACCAGGGCCCTGTTCGGGGATTTTCCACTATGTCCTTGACTTTGTTTGCTTTGCAGTTTCCCACAAGATCTCAAAGTCCAGGGGTCTCGTGTCTGTCTTGTCTCCATCTGAGGAGGGTCTGGCTTCGGAAGATGTGGGTTCGATTTCACCCCTAACGTTTGAATGTGCATGAAGTATCTAAGGCAAATAATTAAAAAAGTAAATAAGGCAAAATCTCTGCACCATTGACATTGGGACTGGGCAGCTCTTCATGGCAGGTGCTGTCCTGTGCCCAGCAGGGATTGAACCAGTTTCCTGGCCTCTGCCTGCTTGGCCTCCCCCAAGTTGGGATGGTTGCCCAACTGAGAACCACTGCTCCAAGCTGAGTCTTGTTCCCTTAGATGTAAAAATGGGGCTAGCAGTTCCTATAGACAGGGCCAGGCCTTTAGGAGCAAAGGCCATCATCAGAGTGAAGAGCCCAGCCCTGGGATCAACAGGCACACCAAGTACAGAGGAAAGGCTGCCCTCCCCCAGGCACTCCGGAGCCCTGGGAGGCCAGGAGAGATAATAGGGAGGAGGTGATCCATCAGGACTTGTCCTGAAATCCCACAAGAGTCAGCAGCTCAGGGCTTCGCCTTGCCCTGTAGGTATGTAAATAGGGGAATTATCAGGACCAGCATCTGTGAGAGTTAAAACAGGAAGTCCTTACAGCTTCCTGTAAAAACACAAGTGACAAACTGGGATAAACAGCTAGTACTAAAGAGTTATTCCTATGTCACTGCCAAACACCAAGCAGTTGTTCTCTGTCTTTGCCTGTCTCTCTCGTGCGTGTGCGTGCGCACACACACACACACACACATGCATAAGCATGCTCCCTCCAACAAGATGCACCATAAGAGTTGCTAGAAGCCTTGTTATGGAGTCAGATTTATTTGCGGTCAACTCTCAGATCTGCTCCTGAGTGACTGTGATCCCTTTGCCTCTCTGAGCTGTATTTTTCTTTTTGACCCAGGGATAGGGGTGGGACCTACTTCATAGGGTTATGAGAATTTGGGGACACAACTTGTTTTGATAATGTATGCTTTTCTCACATAGATAATGTCCACTTGGGACCTAGTAAATATTCAAATAATATGTGTTCCTCTCCTTCATAGTAGTCTATGGTCAACGATTCTCCCATGGGCAATCCCAACTCCCCCAGGGAAGGGTCACTGCTGGGGATGAGGCACATCAGCACAACCCATGACCTGCAGGAGAAGAAGAAGTTCAGCACCCTGAGGCCAAGTCCAGGGGAGGTCAGTGGGTGTGGTAGAAGGTCAACAGGATGAACTCTGTGGTCGGTCGGCACTCCTGAGTTCCAGTCCTAGCCCAGCACTAGCTGGACTGACCTCAGCCACCCAAGTTCACCAGCCCACCCTTCCAGACCTTTCTGGTCAGTGCCGTATGCCCCAGCAGCTCTGTGGTTAGAGAAGCTTGGTTCACTTATTCTCTTACCCACTTAGCCAACGTTTGCCGAGCTCCTGTTCTTCGCCAGACTCTGAACCAAGAACCAAGGATACAGAGGCAAATGAGACATTTGGGAGTTCAAGGAACTCAAAAGGGAGAATGAAAACCAAGCTCTCATAGAGAAGATAAGGCCAAAGGAAAGTCACAGAGAGCCACAGGGTCGGAGGGTAGTTTCATTAATCAGGATACACTGCCTTATGCCGCAATAACAAACAAGCCCCAAATCTCAGAACCTAAAACAAAAATACCAAGCATCTAGTATCCACTCTGAGGCCGAGGACCTCTTTGGGACACTTGTCCATGTCTCAGCTTTCCAGACTCTTCAAATCTATGGTTTCTCCACTTTAATCATGTGTTTTCAGCCATGGAGGCAGGAAAACAGAGACCAGGGGGTCATCCTGCCCCTGCTCTCCAGTGCTTCCATCGGAGGTGACATGCTTATGTCCTTTCACGTTTCATTGGAAAAAACCAGTCACATGTCCATGCCAACCTAAGGGGTCATGCGCCCAGAGGCAGGGGAGAAGTAGAAATCCTGGCATGCAGCTCTAGCCTCTACCTCAAGGCGAGCTCCACATGGGCACAGCTGCTGCTAGCTTTGCATTCTTTTTGCATTAGCAGTTAGCACAGTGGCTGGCACGAGATGGAAAGTCGATGTATCTTTGGAGAAGAAAGGAAAAAAAAAAAAAAGGAAGGGAGGGAGGGACACAGTTGGGTAGTTCATGAGTCCAGCTGTCAAAGCCTCTTCTGCTGCCCAGGAGCAGAGCTGGGCATAGGGCAGAGAACTCTCCCTAAATTAGGAATGGGCAGTGTGTGATTGAGGCTGGCCATGGGAGGTCCAGCTCACCATGGTCAGCACTCCGGTCCTGGATCATCTTTCTTCAGCTTTGAATTCTCCTAAGCCCCTGCAGCCTTGGGGTCACTGACAGCTCTTCCTGTCTCATTCCTGCCTGTGGCCTCATTAGAAAGAGCGGGGCTATGAGTCTGTTGGGCCTGGCTTTGGTTCCTGGACCCTCCCCTCTCGAGCTGCATGCCACACTGGGGGCTGGGGGCTCCTCACTCCATATACTTGAGCTTTAGTTTCCTCATCTATAGAGCAATGACTTCTCTCAAGTCACAGACCTTTCAACACAAGCTGGCTTCCCTCTTCCCTGTGGGGGCCACGCCCTTGAATCCTTGGGAACATTATATTACAGGCCTTGGAATGTCACTCCCCATAAAATCTGAGCTTCCCAGGCAGCATCCCCCTGGGGTGAGGACTTCCCTGTCTGCTGTCAACAGAACGCCATGTGTCTGGGTGCACCAGAGCGCACCACCTGTCCCCTCCCGGCAGCAGTGACAGAGGGGATGTACCGGCTTGGGGCTGGATGCAGCTGCTGCATGTGACCCTGAGCTTCCACACACGGCCCCCGGGTGGACGCTGGGGCAAGTACTCACTGCTAATAATTATAGACAGGGACACCGTCGGGTAATGGCTGAGCAGCGCAGCAGAGCCCAGACGGAGGTCCTCAGTGCTTGATTCCGAGGTGTTCTGGAGGGTTCTTGGGGACTTGGGGACCAGGGTTCATTTGCCCATGAATTATTGGGCAGTGTCTTGTGCCAGGCTGTGTCACCCTGTGGGGTGCTACAGAAATAAGTATGAGAAACACGTTTTATGGGTATAAACTCTTCGAAATGCCACTGCTTCTGTTTTTCTTCACTGTGATTCAATACATTCAGAGAATTAAAAAGGAAGTGGTTGATGATTAAATTGCTAAAAAGTCAGCGATTTATTGTGACTTTCATAGAATCTTATTTTAAAGCCGTGAGTTGGTACATTTCATTCAGGCAGAAGTGCCCCCCTTCCCCGCCCCCGCTTCCAACGGTACCAATGAAGAAACAGAGTGAGAGAGAGGGAAGAAAGAAATGACTCAGGCCCTGGGAACCCAGGGCTCCAGACTCCTCGTGGAGCACCAGTTCTGCCCAGAGATGAGGCATGGGACTAGAATTAGTCCACTGCTGGACAGAAGGCAGGGGGCAACCTGGGTGGCTTTGGCACTTCCCGTGTGACATTGGGGAAGCCCCACTGTTGCTTTGGGACGACTGAAGGTAGCAGCGTGTTCTCTGGGAGAGAAGGATTATCGTGGTCGTGGTCACCGTGACAGTGATCAGAATATTCTTATCAGCACACCTGCTTTATTTTCAAGTCAGGAAAACCAGAATTCGGGCAAACACCTTTTTTCCCCAAAACGCCAGAATTCCCAGAATTCCCAGGAGAGTTCTCTGCCCTATGCACAGTGACTCCTTGCACCAGTGGCCTGGTTAAGAGTGACACTCGCAAATAGAGATGTTTCTCACTCCTCCCAGAGCAGGAGTTGGAAGCACAGGGAGCAGAGCCCGGCTCCCCTTCTCTTTGAGGCCTCTTCAGGAGACGGGGGCAGTAATAGAACCTAATTCTTTAATGGACTCCGGGTGCATTTCGTTCTTGCAGCTTGAGGTCTTTAAAAAGCCTGCGGTGAATTACACTGACATAAACCTTTTATAGAAACAATCAAATATCACTTGGTAAAATAATTAGCACAAGAATAGCACCAAGTCAGTCTGTCTGACAGTCTGTGCCAAATACCAAGAGGCCTCCTGCCAGCCCCCATCTCCACCCTACTTGGAGGGTAAAGAGGGTAAGTTTTCTCTCTCTCTCTCAGCGGGGCTCCCAGAGAGAATGAGGTGAAGGTCCACACATGCTCTTTGGCTGTGTTATGTTCTTCTGGGTTGGGGGCCAGATGGTACAGGGGCAGAAGGGAAAAGAGATGGAGGGAACAGTGCATGTTGGGGCTCCCGGCCTCCCTGGGCCTGACCAACTTCCCTTTCTGGGTGCCGGAGGGTCATCCACCCACCCCCACCCCCATGCCATGGCCCTCTAACTTCCCGCCTGGCTTTCCAAGTGTTCTCTCTTGTTGACCAAATATCAGGAGGTTGCTTTTGTTTATGAGTTTTGGATAAAGTATCTCAGGAAAGGAGTGTCCCCTCTCGGGTCCAGATAAGAGGCTGCTGAAGAGCCGGGCGCACGTTACTTCCATGATAAAGCATCCGTGTTTGAGCATGGAATTGGGAATTCTTAGAAAATGATAAACCTCAGAGTTGCTGTGCTTGCTTTCACCCAGAGAGACCCCTGCACCAGTGGCCTTGCCTATGGGCGGGTGTTCCCCCAGTGTGGGCCTGGCTCTGAGCGAGAGAATGCAATCCTTTAAATAAAAAAGGAAAAAGAAAAGACTCTGTTTTCCCTCCTCTCATGTGTGCAACTGGCTGAAGTCAGAAAAACATGGGCCAATTTTCTTGACTAGTCTGAAGCCCGATGGTTCCATCTCATATTGTTTCAAGGACAGAGGCTTCAGCCCCGCTGGGCTTGAGAGACCATCTTCCCGCGTCACCTTTAATTTAGCTGATAGATAGGAAAAAGAGTTGAGTTTTAAAAATAAACAAGCCTTTCTCATTAGCTGGGGCAGCTATGGGGCAGGGGCCTCACGGTCAACTGGGAACAGCTCCGGAGGAAGAGGTCAACTGGGAACAGCTCCGGAGGAAGAAAAGAGTCCCTGATCTGTGCACAAAAGCCCTCGTACCTGTCCCCACCCCCTTGGCTGGGGGTGATTATCCACTCATTCTGTGTGACAGACAGAGAGGGGAGTTTAGCAAACCACAAAATTTCCTAATTAGCACACTGGGAATTCTTCCGATGGCAATTTGGAATAAAAAAGCAGGCAGCCCTGTGGTGAGAGGCTGAGGGAGAAGAAAAGAAAAAAAACAAATAAATAAAACAGGGGAGGAGGGGAGAAGCAAGAGGCTTGCTCCCTCAAAGCACAGAAAACAGTTCTGGAAGTTTTTCATATGCAACAGATTTTTGTTCTCCCGAGACGGCGGCTCACACCTGGCAACACGCTCCCTGGGCACCGGCCATATGTAAGGGCACGGGGTTCGGTGACTTACTGTCGGCAAGATTTATGGAGATGATATATGATCAGCATTTTTCACCTTCTCATATCAGCCGCAAACACGGAGAGGCAGGAGCCCCCCACCGCCTGGTTGGGTGGAGCTGTGGGGTCCCCACACAGGGCCCCCAACAAACTCCAGCCCCGCTGGGTGCCACAGCCTCCTCTTAATAAAGGATCAGGCCGAGGCAACGGCGGCAACAATTTATTTGATTAAAATGGGCTACTCTGGAGCTATTTTGTGGTATGTTAATGAGGGCTATATCATAGACATTTATTAAATTAGATTTCATAAATGTCAGCACTGTTTGCACAGGAAATGCACCCAGCTAAATGTGGGCCGAGCTCGGAATTAATGTCCCCCCCCAGGAGAGAGCACATTCCTGCCTTCCCTGGAAGGTGTGCGCCCGGGTCGGGTTGGTGCGGGCCATCGAGGCCCGCCCAGGTTTAATATTAGCGCTGGACAAACACAGCAGTTTGGGCCCATCCAGAGGGAGCCGGGGGGAGGCTGAAAGGAGGGAAATAACAGAACTGAACACTTCCGTGGAACAAGCCGTCAGCCCTCGGTGTCACAATACTCCGGCTTTCCCTTACATTAGAATCAGCACAAACACGCGGTGTTCCAGAAATCGGCGCAGCAGAGGAAATGGCACTGGTGGCGAGAGGCACAGTGACTCCTTGTCATCGGCCCCAAGTGGTTCCTGGGCTCTGAGTGCTTGAGACCCAGGGCAGCAGGAGAGCACTGGCAAAGCCACCTCAGGCTTGCAGGCCTCACCACACTGAGCCAGGTCCCTCTGGGCTCCCTTGTCACCTCTTATCTTTACGCCTGCTCTGGGAGGGTTGGGGCTGTTGGGTTTCTCTTTGAAGAAACAAACAGGCCAAATAAGAACAGCACAGTGAAGAGAATTTCTGGAGACAGGCAGATTTCCATCCCAGATGCCATATTTCGGAGGAAAATCTAAACCAATCCTATCTTGGGGTGAGAAAGAAATCTACTTTATTTGCACAAATCAGGGGTGCAGCTTTAGGGGGACAGCTATGGGGACATCACCATTAGTCATTAACAGACTGGGCGAGTCTACTTTGCAAACTTCGTTTTCTTTTGTGACCCAAGGCATTTTAAATCTCCTGCAAAAAATAAGAAAAATAAAAATTTAAAAAAATGTTTTCCACTCTCACTTTTCATGGAGAGTCCTCCTGGAAGAACTAGTGAAATTTTAAAAGAGTGCTACGCATGATTTTCTGTTTAAACCTATTTGACAATTCTTCTGCATCTTCTTTAAGAAAAAAAATTAAAATAATAATAATGCGACAGTGATTGTGGCCAGCCCCTGCAAAAGTGCAGTAATCCAATAACATGCCTATGGATTGGGGAGACAGGCTAATTCTTTGTGTTCATTCTGACAGAGGCACTTGGAAAAAACAAAATCAATAAGATTGATCCTTCAGATGTGCATCAGTGTTCTTGGATGGTGAACAAAGTGTGTGTCACTTTATATGTGATTTTGTGGGGCATGAGGCCACCAAAGGACACGGCACCCACTTTGGGCAACAGCAGAGGTAAACAAAAACCTCTGAGCGCGGCCAGGTTTCCGAACACAGTGGCAACACGCCGACGCACCCTCCCCACACCAAGAAAGGAGAAAGGAAAAGCAGCTGCAGGCTTTTCTTGTTTTTAACAGTAGTTTCAGCTCCATGGCAAAATTGAACAGAAAGTACAGACTTCCCGCCTGCCCTGTCCCCACCGTGCCCGGCTTCCCCATTCTCAACATCCCTGCACCAGAATGACACATCGGTCACTTATCTTGGCACAGCATTATTGCCTAAATTGCAAAGTTTACATTAGGGTCCCTTTTGGTGTTGCATACTGTGTGGGTCTGGACAGATAAAAACTGACATGTGTCCCCTGCTCTAGTATGGTACAGTAAAGTCTTCTGTGCGCCACCTTCACTCCCTCTCTCCCCTGAAGCCTGCTAAGTGCTGACCTTTTCACTGTCTCCACAGTTCTGCCTTTTCTGGAACAGGAGAGAACTGGCATCAGAGTCGACAGAGCTTTTCAGACTGGACTCTTTCACTTAGTCCCATGCACCTGACTTTCCCCTACTTCTTGGCTTCTTCGGATTGGAAGACATGTCCCAAGGGAAAGCGATGCACATTCCACACCAAGCCAGAGAAGAGGGAAAGAAAGCTGGCCCACTTGGCCAGGGAAGTCTCGATGGGAACAGGGCAAGGTAGGATCACTGTTCACCCTAGGTGGAGGACAGAGGCTTCCGGAAAAATAAAGCTGGGCTAATGCGCTAGTTTGCTTTGCTTTATTTTATACTCATGATCACATTTTGGTACTGGGGGTTGAACTCAGGGGCACTTGGCCACTGAGCCACTTCCCCAACCCTATTTTGTATTTTATTTAGAGACAGGGTCTCACTGAGCTGCTTAGCACCTCACCATAGCTGAGGCTGGCTTTGAACCCATGATCCTCCTGTCTTAGCCTCCCGAACCACTGGGATTACAGGCGTGTGCCACTGCACCCAGCTCATAACCACATTTTGAGACTTGTTTGGCATACTGTTTACTTCCTAAAAGTTAGCTTAAAAAAAAAAAAAGAAGTCATTTAGTGAGTGACATCAAAGTGAAGTGTTTTTGCTTTTCATAAAGGCCAGACATTTTTTTCTTTTCTTTTTTTTGTTTTTTGAGCTTATTAGTACTCCAATGAAATGAAATTAAAAGAAAGTATCCACACATTTGATTTTCTCAGCTTTTTAGGGGTGCTGAGGTTTCTTAAGTCCTGGGCTAAAAGGACACCTCTACCACTTTGCCTATAAGACCCTGAGTGGGCCACACAGACTTCAGGACAGAGCTCCTTTGTCTCCACCTCTTTAAACTAAGGATAGGAATTTTGGAGTTTAGGAGCAAGCAGGTAGCCTGGGCTGTACCTCGTATGCACTTGGGGTTTAATAGATGCCAGCTTTTCTCATATCCCTTTCCCTTTTGGTCATATTTAGCTTATGGGTGAATATGATTTAAATATCACTAATTCATTCACTCATTGGATAAATATTTAATGAAGACATATCTAGGCACTAGGGATGTATTAGGGAGTAAAATTTCCATGCTTCACAGAGAAGCAGATCTGTGTTATGCAAATAAATAGTAAGATACCATCAGATATGAAGAAAATAAGAGCGTTGGAGTCATTGAGTGCCTGGAAGGGGAAACCAACTAAATAAGGTAGCCAGCAGGGGGTACTGTGAGGGGTGACATCTACACAGAAAAGTAAGGAGAAGGCAGACAAAGTCAAGAGGTAGGGTATTCCCAGGCAGTTGCCAAGTAGCTTACAGATGTCCAGATAAACATGAATTGCACACAAACAATGATTTTTAGTTTAAGTATGTCCCAAACCTTGCATAGGATGTACTTGCAATAAAAGAATTGTTAAATGCACTCTGCATTTTTCTTCACTAAATCTAGAAACACTGCTCTAGGGGAGGGCACTTCGAGGACAAAGGAGATGTAGTGAAATGAGCGCGGTTTATCTGGAGAGCATAAAGGAGGCTGCTCTGTCCAAAGCATGGAAGATGTGATGTCAGAGAAGAGGTTAGGGGCCTACCGCAGGGTGTTGGTGGTCATAATGAGTCTGGGCAAATCAGACACAATGATTTGTGTGTTCAACCCATGGAATTATCTGGGTCACAAACGGCAGAGGTTGGTGATCTACAGCCAGTGGGCCATGTTTGGCCCACCATTTGTTTTTGTAAATAAAGTTTTATTGGAATCCTGTCACTCTTTTGTTTATATAGCAACCATGGCTGCCTTTCTGCTATCACAGCAGAGCTCAGCAGTTGTGATGGAGACTGTATGTCTCATAAAACCTAAAATATCTACTCTCTGTTCCCTCACAGCTGAAGTTTACCTACTCCTGACCCACGACATAAAAAAGCAAAAGGCGGGGCTCCTGGGGAGCAGCTGTGTTGAGTTCTCACTTCATCCCACTGTTCTTTCCTATCTTTCTCTCTTGTGATTCATATCCAATTGGAAACTAAAGCTTTTCAGGGATGTTTTAAAATGGGCAAGTTTTGGGGTGCTTCAGTCTGGTACTAAAATGGAAAGAAAACTAATTGGATTCCATCACGTGGCTGCTAACCTCAGGGGACATGTCACTCGCCAGTGGCAGCATGCTCATCAATGGAGACTCATTTCTTATTTCATAGACTTTGCCCACTAAGATGACTGCAAAGAGATGCAGACGTCAACATGGGCCGGGAAAGTGTTGGTAGCTTCCGCCAATCACGTGGTGGTCAACGCAGGGCTCAGGCAGACCTACCTAATGTCAAGGGCAACTGTGAAAGGAAATACCCTGTTTCTGTTGGGGAAAATCAGATGAAGATGAAGCTCTACTGAGATGTTGAAAAATAAAGCTTTTAAAAGGTAATGTTAGAAGAAGAGATGAGCCAGAGATGGAGGCTCAACAGATTAGACTGAGAGTCCAGAGTCTTCCACTGGGCAGCTTGGGCAAGGGCTGTTTCTGCAGTCTGGGTCTCTTCTTTATAAAATGACAATGCTCCCACCCAAGTTTGCATGTGACTTCTGTGGGTCCCACCTACTTTTGACTTTGCCAGGCCCCTCCTGAATTATAACAAATTAAAAAATAATCAAAAAGGGAAAGTTCTATTTAGGGTGCATTAGCATAAAGATAGATTTACTCCAGGCTGGATTGTATTTGTTTGTTCCTTCTGATGTTAAAAGAAATTAAAATGTTTCCGTGGGCCCTTAAAAGTCTCCTGAGCCCTAGATTCTGTGTTCACTGGGCCTGCTGGAATAGTCGGCCTGGGTCCCCACCCGCTTCTGGGAGCGTGGTAGGAAAAACATGTCATGAGTGTTATGGATGATATACTAATACAAATAGCTTTTTACAACCAGAAGACTCATGTTACATCCAATATGTTGAATGACACCTTTAAAGATAAATCCAATATCTCGTCCCAATATCCATACATTTTTTTAAATAGAAAATGAGAAGAATATAGATGACCACACAAAGGAGAAAATAGAAGTGACTCATCATATGCTCTGGCCCAGAAAGATCACTCTTAACATGTGTCACCTACCCTCATGTGCGTCATTCATAGGAAGGTGAATTTTTGTTTTAATAGAATAGAAACAAACTCGATATCCTTTATTTATTTTGGGTCATCCATTTTTCCCCCATTTACCCAAAGATAATAGATATTTTCCATCACATTGATTATTCTTTTATACCATCATCTTTAACTATATCATAGTATCCCATGTTGCAAACTTAGCCACACTTATTTATATGATCTCCTCTCACCAGGCAATTCCTGTCTATTTTTTTTTTAAGTTACTATTACAACGTTGTGATGGACATGCTGTGGCTACATCTTGTAGATAACTCCATGATGACATTTTTATTTTTAAAATGAAATTCCTGTGGGATTAGTGCTATCTGGAGCACAGCTTTTGTGGATTAAAAAAAGATCTTACTGCACTCTTTGGATCAAAAGCAGCACCAAATAAAGGGCACAATTAATGGTCCAGGCACTCTGCAAGCTCCGTCCCTAGGCTGGGGACTTCTCTCTGCCACCCGTGAGAGCCCATTGAATAATTCAGCAAGACTCCCATTCTTTTCTCTTTGAAATAAACATAGATGCCATGAAAATCAGTTGATACCTAAATAACTGATTAGTCATTGGCCACTAGTAAGAAAAACATCAGTTTCTAGAGAAAGCATCAACAGCTAATTGGAACGCTACTCCTGATTTTTCTACGTTATGCAGTCTGTGGGGCTGAGTCCTAGTTCTCCCACATGTTAGTTGGTCTGCTGCGTGAGCTGCTTGTACCAAAGTCAATTCTCTGTGAACCTGAAAAACAGATGCTACGGCCCACAAGATGAGGACTAGTTAGCTAGGGATGCAACGTAGCTGGCATGCTGCTGGGTACAGAGTTGGGGTGCAGTTTTACACCCCCCATTCCTATTACTCAAAGAATCATGAGTAAGGCTTCCCACCCACCCAATGCAAATTAGATAATGTGATAAAAATGGGCTGCTCCCCTCCAGCCAAGAAAGATACAGAAGTACAGAAGGCTAGGTGATTACTTGGATTGATTCTGGGGTTTTTTTTTTGCCATTTTTTTTCATCATTTTGATTTGTCTCTGAATTGAATGAAATGTTCTGCTGAATGTAAAGAGAGGCTTTGGAAAGGCGCTTGCCTTAGAATTGAGGCTCGATTATTTAGTAATCTCTATCAATTTTGCCTATATACCGAATTCCTGGAGAGTAAACTTCCTACAAGGATCCTACAGAGTGAATCCTGTTACACCCATCTAACTGAGAAGCAAACAGAGGGTGGGGGAGTCTAGTTGTTTTCATGTCACTCAGCCAATGAATTCCAGAGGCAGAATCAGAACCCAAGGCCCTTATTCCACAGGAAGTACCCAGGGAATTCTTGGTATGTGACTGAGAGCCGCGTTAAGTTATCTTTACGCCTTCTGCATTCTTCTACATACTGCTAGATACTTCTGGATATTTCCAGGGCTTTCCTTCCTTTTATCCCTGTGCTGTCCAGTACTCACAGTAGCCACTAGTCATATGCGGTTAGCGAGCACTTGAAACAGAACCCATGCCGCAAACTTTTCAGTATGTTTTGAACAACCAAGATAAGTGAATCTCCGTTTTCAACTGTCAATATTATGATACCTATCAAAGCTTTCTGATACAGTTTTAGCACCCTAATAGAGATGCTGCTATAAGTGTAAAATACACACTGGATCTTGAAGTGTTAGTGTGAAAAGCAGGATGTAAAATATTTGGCTTATCGTTTTTTAAAATTACATAGTGAAATAATACCTTAGCTATATTGGTTCAAAGAAAGTCTGTTATTGTTATTATAATGAATTTCATTTTAATGCTTCCACTCCAAATTTTTTTGGTAAGGTTGTACATGCTATGGGTAGAAAACTCTGGAAATTACATGCCATTGCATATTTAAGCTATTATTGAGGTTTTAGAAGAGAAAAGAAAGTAATAAATAGGCAAATTGAACAAATTGCACAGTGACTGTAGATGCAATTCAGAACCATATTTAGAGGGAAAGAGCCTTGTTCAGGTGGCTTAGGTTGAAGCTCCCACAGGACACATTTTGACTGCCACCTGCTGTGTCCTGGGCCACCCAAACATAGGCAGCAGCCTCAGCTGGGCCCAGACTGTACTTCTGATTAGCCATAACTACCTGCTTCTGCCCATGGACAGTTCTGCTACTGATCAACTTGCTCAACAACTTCTTATTCATCTGTTTGGAGCTGGTGACATCAGTCCAGTGATCTGGGACTGTGTCTGGAGGAGAGGTGTGTAGTGGCAGTTGGGCACAGACCTCTTTGCAGGCCACGTCTTTCTGGGGGCACAGTGAAGAATGCTCCTTCCCTCCACCCAGCAAACTCTGCGTGAAGACCCTGTCAAACCCCTCTCTCTCTCCACTCTCTCCACTCTCTCTGCCTTTCTGCCTCTCATTTCATCACTGTGACCAAAATACCTGACAAGAACAACTTAAATGAGGAAGACCCCGTTTGGGGCTCATGGTTTCAGAGGTTTGGTCTACGGTTGGTAGACTCCATTGCTCTGGGCATGGTGGAAGGGCATGGCAGAGTCATGTTTCTCAGAGAGGGAGAGAGAGGATCCAGGGATAAGATATATTCCAAAGGCACACCCCCAGTGACCTGATTCCTCCAGCCATGCCCCACCTGCCTACAGTTACCACCCAGTAGTTCATTCAAATTATTAATCCATCAAATGGATTAATCTACTGGTGAGTTTCCAGCTCATCATTAAATAATCCCCCCTCCGAACATTCCGGAATTACCTAACATAAGAGGATTTTTTTGTAGGGTGGGGATACTTCACATCCAAACTATAACATTTCTTCCTAAGGTCATGGAAGGGGGGGCGCTGACCAGTTCTGGGGCCCCCAGAGGCAAATGAAACAGCTGCGATAAGAAAGTCTCCATAAGGGTTGGGGAATGGCCCCCATGAACAGATCATTCTGGAAATAGTTTATTTCAAGTTCATTACCGGGCAAGAATGAGGCTAAGATGTCCCAGGGACAAGGCCGATGTCTTTAAATGCCTGTAGGAGAAGGTCCTCTACCAGCTTGCTTTGCACATCAGGGTGGCCTTGGGACCTTCCTTGGGAACCTAGAATTTCCAACAATGAAGAGGTTGAGCTTCATGCTGGACCGGTCCATCTCTGGGTGCGTTGGGATTATTCCATAAAGAGTCAACCCAAATATCCCTCCTGCTGCTCTGGTACCTGCTGGCTGAGAAAGCCCAGGCTGGTTCTGAGACCCGGTAGGGGCTGAGGGGAGGGCAGTCACCTCCCTCCCTTCCTCTCTTTCCTAGCTTTTTCTGTCCCTTGGCAGGAGGTCTCCCCTCTGAGGAGCGCCCCACCCCCTCGCCTGAAACTACAAGATTAAGCAAATTGCCTTTAATTAGAACTGCAGCCATTTCCAAAGAAGCCGAGCAGGGGGAGCAGGCTAGGAGAGATTCCTGCCCAGGGCGGGCGAGTTCGGAGCCCACCTAAAGCAGCAACGTTGACCTCTCATCTCTGGCTCCCTGGGCCCCCACCCCGGTGGGCAGGCCCCTGGGACGTGCACCATGAGCAGAGACTTGAGCTGCAGACGGGGAAAGCTGGAAGCCCTTAGTTTCCTCTGGAAAAATCAAATCCAGACAGTTTCTGGGGCCGGTGCCTCTTGCATCCACCTGATGCTGGCGTCTGTGCAATATTCAACACCATTGCCTCGGACCGGCCTGCAGGAAGGGTGTGGCCGTAACTGGTAGCTCCTGCTAGAGGGCCTTAAACCGTTTGCTGGAGGTGGGGGCACGAGAGGCAGGAGAAAGCGAGGAATGCAGGCTGCGCGGCAGGGACCCGCCAACATCCTCCTCTCTGGAGTTCTGGGCTGAGGACCAAAGTCTTCCCGCCCCACTCTGGTTCCGGGCCAGGCAGCCACTGCAGGCCCCTTTCCTTCTAGAAGCCCCAAATGGAGCGCCAACCAGCTTCCCGCTTTGGCTCTCTGCTCCCTCCTCCCCTCCCCGCACCCACACATTTTATGATGATAATTGGAAAGGAAAGAAAGGTAGCAACGCTTTGTTTACAATGCAATTAACATCTGAATAATTTACTGTGAAATAAGCTGGAGCTATATCGAGCGCACCCAGCCTGCTCCCTCCCCCGCCAGACCTTGGGCGGGGCCCTGTCTGCTCCTGTCCCTGGGCTGAGCCTAGGGCCCCCTACAACACCTCCCCTCCTTTGACAAAGTCTACTGCATGGCTCTGTGCAGCAACGCGTCTGCCCCTGCCCAGCCCCTCTCCCTCACGGCTGCCCACCTGGGTCCGCCGCCCTGCTACCCGCCCATCCAGGTGAAGGACCCTGGGCCTGTATGGCGAGAACATTTCCAGAGAATGTCTGTGGAGTGTGGCAGGCGAGGCCAGGCCTCTGGGTGGTGAGGTGGGGCACTGCAGGCCAGAGGGTGCATGACAGCC
>NW_026000222.1:7401552-7541073 GCF_001458135.2 Marmota marmota marmota | reverse complement strand
CCCCCCCGGGCTCAGCCTACAGAGCCTCTGCTTTCTCCACCGTGCTGACAAGGCTCAGAGACGCGTCTCACCGCCCAGCTCAGAGCTTTGCCTTGCCCTCTGACCTTGGCCTCAGCTGTCCTCCCTTTCTGGGTGCAACATCTTAGGAAGGTGAATGACATATTGGGTTTCAAGTGATTCTGAACAGGAGCTGAGTTTGGGGCTGTGGGAAGTTCTTGCCCTGAACAGGGTAGAAGGGAGATATCCTCCTTTTTTGCTATTCTTGGAAAAATGTCTTTAATCTGCAAGGATACATAGTTAACCAGTTGGTTTTATATCTTGGGAAGCTGCAGGGCACCCTGGTTTGAATTTAAAAAGGGGTCCTCTTCTCCCAGGTAAAGGGAGCCCCCATTTCATTGCTGTAACAGGGGCCAGGATGGGGGATGAGCATGTAGGCTGGAGGTCCACCCTCGCTGTCCCTCCCCCAAGAAGTTTTGTGCAGTAAACAACCCTGCTGTCTGTACACAGAAGTCTGGGTAGCTGGTAATGGAAGTGGCATGGCAGTGTGATCATAATTCCCCAATTCTAACACACAGGCTGCTGGTGGTCATAGTTAGCAAGGAGGAAAGGCCATGAAGCCACCAGAATAGATTTAAGTCCCACCTGGGCTATGCACTAGCCAGGTAGCATCAGCCAGTTTATTTAACCTTTCTGAACCTCAGTGTCTTCGGTAGCATGGGGCACACATAGCATACATCCCATTAAGTGTTTAAATATGGCCGTATTCTGTACGCATTGGTGGCTGAGCAAATCATTTTGTCTCTCTGGGTCTCAGTTTCTGTATATTGGAAGAGTGACTTTATTCAAAGTACCACTTGAAACGGGTAATTAGACACCTCCACCAGAAGCCGTGGCTTAGTGTGTCTCTCTTCGCTGACAAATGCCAACTTGTGTTTTCTGGCTTGGAAGCACCAGTTCCATAAACCTCAATGGCTGTTTTATCCATTTCACTACCAGTGGAGATCGAAAAGATCAAGGCTTTTTGGCACAAGAAACTAAGATTTTTTGTGACTTCTTGAGATGCTATGGTTTAAGTATGTTGTCCCCCTTCCAAACTCCTATTGGAGTTTGATTCCCAATGCAATGGTGCTGAGAAGCAGTGGAGTTTGAGAAGGGGCAGGATCATTGGGAGGGAATTGATGCCACTCTTAGCCCTGAATTGCTCATCACAAAAGCAGGGTGCTCCAAACTGAGGCCAGCCTGAATGTTTCGTCTCTCCCAAGCATTTACCTCCCCTCCGCTCTTCCACCATATCATAGGACGGAAGCTCCCACCAGCAGTTACTGCCTTGCCCTTGGACTTCCTGACTTCCAGAACCATGAGCTAAATAAACTTCTTTCCTTTATAAATTACTCAGTCTCAGGTAATCTGTTACAGCAACAGAAAAGGACTAAGACATGGGTTCCCATGGAATCCATGCTCAGAGAATCACACAACCATAGGTGGGGTGGATGTGGATGCCTTAGCTCCCTTACCCCATGCCATGGGTTGAAAGGGGTCACCCCACCTTGCATTCATATATTAAAGACTGACTTCCAGCATCTCAGAATGTTACCTCGTTAGTGAAATAGGATCTAGGATCGTGGCAGATGTAGTTAAGTAAGATGAAGTCATACTGCAATAGGTTGATCTCTATACCAATATCACTTCTGTCTTTATAAGAAGGGAAAATCTGGACACAGACACATGGAGAATGTCATGTGACTGTGAAGGCAGAGATCAGGGTGGTGCACAGACAAGCCCGGGTACATCAAAGATGGCAGCAAAGCACCTGCAGCCCTGGGCGGTCTCCCTCACAGCCCTCAGAGGGAGCCGCTCTGCCCACTCTGGGATCTTGGAGCCCTGGCCTCCACCAACATAAGGTAACGTCTTCCTGTTATATAAGCACCCAGTTTGCGCTATCGTTTTATGCCAACCCTAGCAACCTGATCCGTCAGGTGAGGGAGTTCCTTCTCTGTGGATCTGCAGCCCTCAGCCATTAGGGGATCCAGGTTTGGACCTCCCCAAAGTCACACATTCTGCATGTCCCGGTCCCTGCAATGGTTCATGAACTGTCAGAAATGTGAGTCTTAAGTCCTTCATTGCCAAAGGTGACTGCAGTTATTTATGCTCCTCTTTTCCACAAAGGGTTCCACATAACTTAAGGGCAAGTAGCTAAAAGTAAGGTGGTACAATGAATGTCAATAGAATAGCATGACCAGGAGGAAAAAAAAAAAAACTGACTTAAAGGGTCACTTGGAGCACGGGGCCTGAGCAAGGGAAGCTCTCCCATGTCTGACTGCGGGGCTTTCTCTCTGATCTGGCCACCAGGAAGCTCAGGCTGGCATTTGCAGCTCGGCTGTCTCCCCATGGAGAAGGCTCCAGCGAGGGAAAGCTTAGACTCCCCTGTCCTCCCTCCTGCCTGCCATCATGCACCTGGTGCCCCTGGGTGCTGCACCCTGAGCGACAGTCACACGGGGAATCCAGTGCAGAGCTGAGTCTCAGGCTCTTGAAGACAAACATTGAGAAAATTTACACTTAAAAAATCCAGATGATTGCTTCCTTCTTAATGGGCCAGAAAAATCAGATTGAAACTCCCACATAACAATAGTGAGGAGAGTGGCCCCTCCAGATGGGGCATAGACTGGCCCCCCTTCTGTCCCAGTCCCTCCCACTCCCTGGGGTCCGCCCAGGAGGCCCCCACACGTTCAGCGTGTGCCAGGCCTCTTAGCATGCTCAGGGCAAGGCTGCGTGGGAGTGACAGCTCTTCCCATGGTCTCGGTCAGGGAACCGAGGGCCAGAGCCAAGTAGGCTGAAATGGGGGGACCACCCCCCAAGTTGTGTGCAACAGACAGCCCAGAGCTGCACACTGGGCCCTGCAACGTGGGGTGACGTGCCTGAGATCACCTAGGTGGGAAATGCCGGTGCCCCAGGAAGGACCACAGTGAAGTTAATAAAAGAATCTCATGGGCAGAGTGGGTTCCCCAGCTGAGGCTCAAGGACATACACACACACACACACACACACACACACAGTGACACGCTTGCAAACGTTGAACAGCCAGCTTATTGGAGGGAGGGGGGAACCCTAACTTGCTAAGCTTGCCAACTTCTCCTGTGTAAATGCTCCCACCATGGCTGACTCCAGGCTACCCTTGTGAAGACAATGGCCTGCAGATACCTGAAATTTAGCAATTGGCTTTTACCCACAGGCATAAGCACACTTCAGCTTATTTGCCACTAGCTCCTATAGACTCACAAAAGTCAACTCTTAATTTATGTACTGTTTTACATTATGTATTATGTTATGTTATATATTATGTTGTTAAAAGTGTACACATGTACTTTTAATACATAATATATAGTTAATAAATAATATATAATTTAAATAGATAAGATACGATTTTAATAAATAATATAGTTTTAATAGAGAACGTAATCATTCATACATATTTTATTTCTAATAAAGATTATGTGATAAAATAACATAAATGTTGCCTTTTAAAAAATTATAAAGAAAGGGGAAGAATACCCGCAAATGTTCGTCCCTTCCTGCTATCCATGAGAACGCAGCTTTCCTGAATTGATAGAGTCCAGGGAGAAGCCTGGACCCGGGTACTGGCTGCTTCAGGAGTGATGGAGTAGATTCCAGTGAGCAATGACTTGTTAATGGTCTTCAACTGCTGACGGGCTGTGTCGGCCCGGGATCTGGCAGCTTATCAACTGGGAGCGATTGCTGCTGGGTTCCCACAGAGCATGGACCTTTCAAAGAAGATTCCACCCTGTCCTAGACCGGTGTGGCTTCACCTCCGAGGACTGTCTTACTGAGGCTCCACTTCACACACCTACACAGTACACCCATGCCTATGCACCAACAGGTGTACATATGCACACACAGGCAGGTGAACATGCATATGTATACACACAAAAACGTATTCACACACATAGGCACAGCACCCCCCTTTAAGAATCTTCCCATATATTACTCCAATGAATTGAAAGCCTTGATTTCCCCCAAAGTCAAGGTCAGTGCTATGCCTAGGAAAACAAGAGTCTTCTGTGACCAAATAGATGCAGCCAACAGAGAGGTTTTTGGAAAGTGCTATTCATGTGAGTTCAGGCTACGCCCCTGAGATGTCACGAGTTAGTCACCTGCTGTGAGGTGGAAGGATGCTGCCATGTCCCTTTGTATTTTCCTAGGAGGAAACTGAGGCTCAGGAAGCTAAAACAGTTTGCTCAGGCACACACACACACACACACACACACATACACACGGCCAGGGACAGTTTTTCTAACAAGTCTATCTCTGAGGACCTTTCTCTTTTCTCCAAAAACTCATCCTTCCGGTCCCCATACTAAGAGTGTCCTGGTTTCAGAATTTCCATCCAACGCCAGTCTCCCCTCCGTGCACACAGATATGCCCAATCTCTTTCCCCTACCCATGGGTATTTTTTACAGTAACCAACAGATTCAGGACTTGGCAGCTAAAAAAAACCTTAAGATTAAAAAATTCGTCTTCCACAAATGGCACAAGGAGGAGCCCATAGCGTGCAAGACAAGTGTGGTCTTCAGTTCAAAGGGAAGGGGCCTGCTCTTTGGAAAGCTCATTAGACAAGCAGGGGACAGGAGGCAAAGCCAAAAGACCTGTGATTTGAGACTTCTGGTCGGGCAAAACTTCACGGAGGCGTGTGAAACCCAAGAGTCCCTTTAGAAAAGAGCCCAACTCTGTCGGAAATGAGATGACTGTACTTTCAACCTAGGGCCCTTTACCCAGCACTTGCAAAGCACCTACTGTGCGTCGGCATTAACAGCACTGATCCCAGGGGAGATCTTAGGGGGCTAACCACCCAACAAAAGCGGTTCTCTTGCTCTCTGTGAACTCAGGATTAATGCGTTTCCTGTATCTTCCTCTCTTATTCACTAAACTTGATCTCACTCACTTTCTTGGGTTCCCCCAGATGTAATTCACTTCTAGCGTTTTGCCAGTCGCAAAGGTAATCAAAAGGGAAACCTGTGGGCTAAACTCCAGCTCGCCACCTGTCACACATCGTACCCATCAGTGGAGCTGACCGTCCACCTGGGAAGACTTGAGCCCCTCGAAATAATGGGAAGGGTCTTCACCATGGTGACCCTGGGGCCCTGCCAGAGTACCTAGGGCTAGGTGCCCACTCACAGTTTAAAGACACCTGCTTGTGGCCAGAGCTAAAGCTGTCATGTTTACGAGGAGCTTTTAACAGCTTCAAGCAAAGCCTTCAAATCCTTCTTTTCCAAAGAGCTGACCTGCATCTGGAAGCGAGAGATCTGACTGTTTGTTCAGAAATCTCACACTCGAGAGTAACGCATTGCACTATTTTCAGGAGTGTTTGAACAAACACAAAGTGGTCTTGCCGGCCCTACACTCCTCGGTCGCCTTAGCCCCTGCCCTGACCACCCACAAGGCAGCATGGAAGACAGACGGGAGGAAGCTGCGTGAGTGTGTGTACGCACGTGCACACCCATGTGCTGACGTGTGCGTGCTTTGTGTACAAGAGTCAGGGCAAACTGCGTGTCTAGCAAGAACTCAGGATCCACCTGTAAGATGGGGGATGTCAAGTTCCACATCACAGGCTTATAAAGGGATCCCAGGGCACAAGGCCATAGTGCGGCTTCTTTGAGATTGTTCTGGGCAGGGCGTCGCCACGCATTCTACTCCAAACACTGCAG
The DNA here is from genome assembly GCF_001458135.2 of Marmota marmota marmota. Classification (NCBI taxonomy): domain Eukaryota; kingdom Metazoa; phylum Chordata; class Mammalia; order Rodentia; family Sciuridae; genus Marmota; species Marmota marmota. The sequence goes on along the minus strand of NW_026000222.1, from coordinate 7,535,353 downwards.
GAGACCCTCTGGGCCCATTTACGTACAGCCAGGGTGATGCGACCTTGTGTCACTCTGCACAGAGAGGGAGGCAAGCCTGATGCACATGACGGAGGACATGTCCAGAGCCAGGCTCCGTGCACCCACCCGAGGAGGCCTCTCCCATTTGCGTCTGAATAACGGACACCTCCAGGAGCTTTGGGCCCTCCTGCTCTCACCCAGCCCAACTGGAGGGGGCTGGACCGTGACCCCTGGCTTCCTGCCAGGCCTGCATTACTCTCTTCAAGCTTTCAAAGCAGGGGCCCCCTTTCCACAGCATTCACCAAGAGGAATGAGGCTGGCGCTGGGCATTGTCCAACCCTGGCACTTCCCCTCCCCTTAAAACGGAACTTCTGCCTTGGCTGGGAGGCGAGGTTGTGCCAAGCCTGTGAGTGTGCTGGGGGGTGGCGGCCCGCCCCTTCACCTCGAGGGGGCCCTGGAGGAGGCAGGAGGTTTCCGCCTCTGCAGGGGCCCCGGGCCTGCGCTTCCAGGAGGCCTGTTGGTGGAGACAGGAGTCGGCCCCTGGGCACCAGGAAGCCGGGGCTACTGCTGAGCATATTTCTGGGGCTGGAATGCCATCCCTTGGAGAGCTTGCCTCTTAGAGACGCCAGGTCTGAGCAGGCTTTAGAAAACAGCAGAGGCCCTGTGGCCTCGGGGGCGGGGGAGCAGGGGCAGGGGGTTCCCACATGCCAAGCTCCAAGGCCCTTTGTGGGGGGTTCCCTCAGGCATTTCTAATTACAGGAGTTATTTCTGCCCCGCAGATTATGTGGTTCTTGCACTTGGCGTGAGGAATGAATCGAGTCATTATTAACTCAGCAAGTGTCGCCCTGGTCCAGGGGCACCCGTTTGGAGGCAGAGCAGTTAATACACGGGCGGATTAGGTGGCTCTTAGGCTTCGCCACAATTAGAAACTCAGGACGTTTGAAATATTAACTGGGGCATGTGGGTAAGAGGCAGTGCCCGGCCTCATGCCAAGGAGATAGCCCCAAGGAGGCCACAGGAGATTATGTAAGGAACGGGCAGTGGGAGCCGTGCTCCCTTTATGTTGACAGTCAGAGGGTCTCGGAGACAGTCCTCAGTTTACCTTCCCCAGACCTGGACGGACGGGATCGCCACTCCCAGTTTACAGAGGAGGGAGAAGGGGGGCAGAGGGAGGGTCAACCGGTTGGCTAGGCCGGCACAGTGAGGAAGGACAGGTGGGCCTGCCCTTGTCAGCATCGTGGCTAAGCCCTTGATCATACCTGCCTGCCTCCAGGGAGACACAGATGCCCATAAGAAGTGAGAAGCTCCAAGCAGAGGTAGCCCTGGCCACCTCCTCACTGTGGCAGGTGTCCATCCTGCACATATGACATGCATGCGCTGCCCACCCTGAGTGCTGCCTTCACCAAGGTCCATCTCAGGCACCGTTATGGTTCCCATTATGCAGAGGAGCAACTGAGATTGGTCAGCAAACCAGGGAGCCAGTTAAGTTGGGCTTTGGCCTGGCTGCCTCCAAGGCCCCTCCCGTCTTGAAGATGCTGCTGCATGCCCCCAACTCTGAGGCAGAGCCGGGACAGAGCCCGGCTTTGCACACCCTGATCAGCGGCTCTTGCCTTTGCCCCCTGCCTTGCTTTCATTCACCTCATGAATCAGCAAGCATTAAACCCCTACTCTGCCTGAGCGTCGTACAAGGAGACAACACAAATCCTCTTAGCTGACCATCCCTGTAGCCCACGGCTCTTCATATGGAGGGTAATTGAAAACAGAGATGTTTTCCTCCTGGAAAACAAAATGAATCAGGCTGATCTGATCCAAAGATGCAAAACCATAGAGAGCCACAGAGAGCCACCCAGAAAGCCGTCCCTGTGCCATGGACCCCAAAGAGGGAGAAGACAGTGGGTGACAGAGAAAGTGTCCAGAGAACCAGCCGCACAAGAGATGGCCTACAGTCTAAGGGCGATGACGGCCACGACAGAGGAGTGGGGAACCCAGAGCCATCGGTGGGGAAATATCAAATATGGAAAATAAAATTCAGCCGAAGCCGGGAGCCTTGGGGACTCGGCGTGCTGCTTGATCAGCTTCACTGTGTTCTGTTCCCCGAGAGTCTTCTCGGTCCACGCGGCCACCGAAGCCCCTGTTTATAGTCTGAGGAACAGACAGGAACAGTCAGAACCAGATTCCCTCGGCTCAGTTCTATTTTCTACTTCCCTAATTACAGCATTCCTTCCCTTTGGACCTCGTTCAAGTTCTTCTTTCCCTCGAGTTGAACTGGTACCACCTGGGTGAAGGAAGGAAGTAATACATGGCGCGTTTCTAAGAACGATAAGGAAGAAAAACAGAAGAGGGGGCCCTCCCTGCCCCAGTCTGCAGCCCTCTCAGGCCTCATCACACGCTGTCATGGGGCCCGTACTTTATCCAGAGATAGGAGGAGAACAGCCCCTACCCAAGGGAGGGGTGAATGGTCTCATACCCCAGTGGCCACCATACAGTGGGTGCACAGGAAATCCCACCAAGGTGTGTCCACACACAGTGCTACACAATTTCGAGTAATTCATCATAACAATTAAAATATGGAAACTAGCATGGTTGCTCTTGACCCTTAACATAAGTGAAGCAGATCCGTATTCTTCCCATGAACCTGCCATGTTACTCCATTGCACTTGGTCTTCTCAATGGGGTGGCAAGAACCGGAACAAGAACCGGAAGGAGAGATCTACACATGCTTTGTCCTCCACGGCCCTGGGAGATGCTCCTACTGACAGTGCTAATCTGCAGTAAGTTCCAATTGTCATGCTCTATCCCCATTTCATATGGGGGGTATTTATAATCTGGGTTCATATCCAGAGTTGTTCATCTGCATGATATTTGGAATCTCTTCCTTATTAGTATCCGTTGCTGGTATATAACAACTGTTCTCTGTGTAGCACAAGAGTGAGCCGTTACTTACTCCATCTCACACAACACTGGGACATCCTTCACACATTAGTCAATCTGTGCTTTTGACAGTGACATCTAATTTTCTAAACATCATGAAACATGTCCCATGTGCGGGAAGGTGCAGGGGGCCTATGCTCTGCTTCCTCCCAACCTACAGTGTTTCTCACTTAAAAAAGTGAGGAGAAAAGATGTAGAGCAGAGGCTGCAAACTTTTTCTGCAAAGGCCCAGAGAGCAAATATCCTTGGTTGTAGGCCAGATGCTTCCCGAGGCAACGGATCCACTTGGCTGTCTTGGTGCAGAGGCTGCAAGAGGCGATAGGGTGATAAAGGGGAGGGACTCTGTCTAATAAAGCTTTACTGAGGCCAGAAGTTTAATTTCATGTCATTTTCACAGACCATGAAATATTATTCTCCTCTTGGTTATTGTCAATCATTTTAAAATGTAAGAAATATTCTAAACTCACAGTCATTTCAAAAAGGCAGTGGGTCCCAGCCGGTCTGTGAGCCACAGTCTGCAGATTCCTGAAGGTAAAGGAACTCAGTTCTACCACTTCCTTGGAGTCTTCAGGGGTGGGTCGCGTGCTCCCTCTGGTCTCTGGCCATTGTCTTTACAACAGAGGATTGTAGGCCTGTGCAGCCCAGGGTGGTCACTATCCCATGTGGCTATTTAAATGTACACCTAAGCTAATTAAAATAAATGATGCAGACCCTCAGTGACATGGCCACATTTTAAGTGCTCTTAGCCTTAGATGGCTAGTGGTTTCCTTACTGAACAACATGGACATTGAACACTCCCATCACTGAAGACCATCCTACTGTACATCCCCAGATGAGAATGTTCTTTAAGACCCTTCTGGGTTTGAGTTGGTGCATCTATGCATTAAAATATGCCATGAAAAAGAAGAATAGAAAAGGTCCACAGCCAGAATAGAGATGATATTTGGAATCATCCAAATATTTGGGGTGGAGTAGGCTCCCCTACCCCAGATTCATGTCTGCTAGGAAACTTAAACTGTGACCAAACTTAGACATAGGGTCTTTGCATGGGTAATTAGCATCACAGTGGACTTAGGATGGGTCCTAAATCCAATGAAGACCGGAGGTAGGAATTGGAAGGAGACAAGGCATTCCTAGCAGCCACCAGAAACTAGGAGAGAGTTCTGAAATTATTCTGCCCTCACCCTTCAGAAGGAGCACGGTCCTGCCCACCCCTTGATTTAAGACTTTTAGCTTCCATTATGGTGAGAGGGTCAAATTTTGTTATTGTGCAGCCATCAAATTTCTGGGGATCTGTTACAGAAGGTCTAGGAAATTAATATGAGGAATTGGAGGTGTTTTGTTGAGAAAGCGAAGGACAGAGGCCTTAACAATTATGCAACCTTTGAAATAATTTGGGAAGTAACCAAAAAGAAAAACAAAAATCCAAGCAAAGATTTCCAAAGAGCTCCATAAAGAATGGGTCCAGAGAATATACTAGTTTTGAAAAAGAGAGATTTTGGAAGCACAGGTAGGAGAATCAAACAGAGTGAAGAGGGAACAGCTTGCTTCCCCAAAGGGTATACCGGGCCTGACAGGGCTAGGGCACTCTGTCCTGGCCTCTAGGGGAAAGGAGCAAGGAAGCTGCAGACTTAATCCACACCAATTTGCAGGAGGCATCTGCATGCCAACCGGCAGCCCGTGTGACGGAAGGTGAGCATGTGTGTTGTAAAGGTCCTTGTCTTTAAGGAATGCAGAACAGGGATTAAGGGCAGAGTCTAATGAGACTGCTTAGGGCCACATGCAAGGGAGGTGACAAGTGCAAGATCATTTTGCTGGGCTCACTCTCTTAGTAAACACATTTCCAGTGCCAGGCGGTCAGGGCAGAGCAGCACATCCGATGGCTGGTCCCCACCTCTTTCCTCCATGTTTAAGATGACCTGGAAGAAGTCCCTTGGCTTCCTGCTGGGAAAATCCTTAAGGGGAGATATTTGCTCAAACTTCAGAGGCAGTGGACTTCTCTTGGCAGAGGCTTAACAAACATGGAGGTTGATGGAAGGTCTTTGGGAGAGGACCCAGTGGCCCCTCTGCACGACTTGCATCCCATGCTTCCTGTCTCATGTCTGTCTTGAAAATGTTTGTCACCTCTCAGAGTCTCAGCTTGTTCATCTGTGAAACAGCAACAATAACAGCCCCATGGTGATTCAATGAAATGACGCAGTAACATGGTTCCAACACAGGGAAGATGCCCTGCAAATGGAAGAACTGCTTGTTGCTGTCATGGTTTTTAAGAAAGATTTTTATCTAAGTATTGTTTATAATTCAGAAAAGCTTGAAACAACCAAAATATCAGAGAAAGGATTAATTAAATATCATATATATATATATATGTTTATATATATATATATATATACATACACACACAAATATATAGACATACGTGTATGTATTTGTGCAAAGAAATATTATAGAACCTATAAACCCTCATTTTTAAAAGCATATGAGGCTAATTATATGGGAGAAATCACAATTGAATATTGAATGAATAAGGCAAAATGAAAATTTGTAGTATAGTAAAGATTTCTGCTATTATCATTTCTGCGCATATAATATACACACGTGCACACAGAAACAGAGCCCCAGAGGGAAAGCAGCAGGAAAGAATTAGAGAAGAGTGAAAATACTGATTAGGTGTAGGAGTGTGGAGAACCTTCACTTCCATTGGATACTCTCCCTCTGTTTTCCCAAATGTCTTACAAAGCCTAGGCACAACTTTAATGATGAAAATAAAAAATAGCAAGGAGGAATAACATGGATTATGCAGTCAGACAGGTGTCATTTCCAAGCATGGCTCTCCACCCAGGAATTGTCTAACCTTGGGCAAGTTCTTTAACAGAGCCTCAGTTTCCTTATTTCTGAACAAGGTCAAGGGGAGGGATCACTGAATGCATTTTAAATAAAATAGGGCTGACAACGAGTTTGACATGGAGGAGGAGCCCCCTTATGTCACTTGCTCAGCCTTAAAAGATCCTGGGGGGAGGTTCAGGTCATTTTTGAGGAGGACACACTTAGTGGGTCACTAGAAATGCTAAGCTGGAGGAGGCCTCCGCCCTGGGACCCCAAAGCTAAGGAGATTGCTCAGCTGCAGGGCTCCACCAAGAACCATGGACTGCGGCTCCGTAGGACTTTGGCATGTCATCGCCCTCCTGTAATGGCCCCTTATCACAGGCCCTTGTTTCAGAGTCCACTGGAAATCCCAGACTCATCTCATTGGTGAGTCACACCTGCTAATGGCACTGCCTGGGCCAAGGGGATGAGCATTTGGGGAAATCTTGGAAAGAATTTCAACAAATAGGAACAGGAGGCATTGAGTGTTGATGTGGACACATAGTACAGTTTCTAGCAAAAACCAATAATGATGATTAAAAAATATGACCCGAACAAATATAGATGTCTTCTTGTGTATCAGTCCCCGTGAGAAGCACTGGTCATTTGTTTAAATCCATTTGTTTGTTTCAGCAACCCTTTTTCCAGAAGAAGTGACCAGAGCTGAGGAAGTGAGCATGCAGCACATCAGTGACACAGGCCTCTAGTGACGAGCTGGGGTGCAAGCATTCAGACGGCGGAGTCCAGCTAACCCACCAGGCTCAGATGCCCCTCTGGGCCCTTCGCTGCTGCACTCCCTTGTCTAGAGCCTTCTGCAGATCCTTGCTGGATTTCAAAGCTGAAAATCTTTCTAGAGCGTCAGGGGAGAAGTGAAGAAAGCATAGAGGATGGTCTTTGCAGACTGATTGGCAGCAGAGGACCGATTTCCTCCAGGCTCCCCACCCCTGCCTGATCTAGGAGGTGGTTTGAAATATCCCCTTTCCCCCAGGCCCCTTTATTATTATAATTGTCCCTAAATGTTTTGATTGTGGCACATTATAGATGCTATTTCAAATCAGCTTTTAGCCTCATAAGACACTAATGCAAGCTTACATGACCATTCTCTGGAGCAGGCCACCCTTAATAAAAACAATACATCAGACTCTGCCTCCTAGGAAAGGGGTATTTAGTCCCGGCCTTTCTTTAGACAATGCCTTTGAGCAAAATGTCAGTAACCTGGCTTAGAGGTCAATGAGAAACTGAAAGGAGGACAGGGAGAAAGAAGGGAGAGAGGGAGGTGAGGAGAGGGTGATAGGTGTTGTTAATGTCCTTTGATAAATACGGGGTGCATCTCTCTAGGATATAGATGAAGCTCTGCTGATTCCCTGGGAGAGGGTTTCTAGAGCACTGAATCAGGAACCCCAGATCTTGAGTTGTGACGTTAGCTCCTGCCCCGTTGCTGGCATGCATCTCTGAGCAGTCACTTGCCCTCTGAGTTTCTTCACCCGTAACCTGAGCTGGCTCACGTCTTGCCTAGCTGGGTTGTCCATGTCTCAGTTTGCCCAGGACAAACCCAGGTTACACCTGTTGTCCTGGAGTGATTATTAATAGCACCCTTTCACCTCTAGAAATGACCCTGTTGGGGCGGTAGGTTACATAGCCACCCCAGGCCTCGCGGTGTTATGATAGGGAAAGGGAAAAAGTTCTGAACATGTTTTGCGAAAGTTAGAAAGCCTGTTACAGATGGCAGAGATTGAAGGCGCGTCTCTGTTGCTGCGAGCGCTGCCTTTAAGAAACAGATTCGTTTAGCGGGATCTTCCAGCAATGTGGGGAAGTGCTCAAAGTTACAAACTGGGTATACTCAAAACGATGTCTATGGTTGGTCACACCACACACACACACACACACACTCACAAATGCTTTGTGGAAACACAAAAATGGATAGCAATGGTTGTCTCTGATGAGGCCATGGATAAGATTGTGCTAGACTTTTTTAAATGAGTAGGTTAGCCTTTGAGAAGACAAAAACAAAAACAATCCTGAAAATATATAAGGGCAGTTGGTGACAGACTGGACACGGCAGGAGGCCGAGTAAATGCTGAGAAGCAGAGAGGAGTAGCTGCCAGCGAGAAGAATAGCTTCCCTAGCAGGTATTTCTCTGTCCCTGAATGACATGCAGGTTGTCATCGCTTCAGTGTCCGAGACCCATGGAGCCACCTTGGGCCTGGATCACAAATAGGCCCTAACATGCTGCTTGACATCTGCAGCACACGGTCACTGTGGGTGCAGCGCCTGTTCTCTGAGCCATGCAGCTCCTTGTGAGATTCCACTGGAAAATTCAGACAGTCCAACAAGTTGATCTGAACAACTGCATACCTTCGAAACCTCAGCTTTTGTGTTCATTACAAAAAGCAGACAACGATGATAACACTACCCACCCCACCTCCCCGGGAAGAGTTAATACAGGACATTGGGAGAAGTTTATTTTCAACAAAGCAAACAAGTAATCTCTCCCTAAAAAGAAGCAAAGTCTCTCGAGTGGACATTCCCTGAGTCCCTTTGTGGTCATGTAACCTCAAAACATCACCCTGAGCTGATGCCATTTTCTGCCTGTTTTCCTGTGAAGAGACCCCTGGCTTGTTGAGAGCCAAAGGCAAAGGTGTGGGGTTCACCAGAGGTGGTGGGAGTGGCCCCCATTCCTGCCTCCACACCTTCCCCATGACAGGCCCTGGCTGGGCTGGGCCTAGGGCAGCCCCCAAATGCTGGTGCCTCAAGCATCTCCATGATCTCCTGGCTGCACACCCAAGGCACAACTCCTCTGGTTGCCTGTCCCCAGCCGTGGGCGAGACACCATGATCTCTCCATATTGTCTCATTCAGACTTCCAGACTTCAGAAATATTGCCGTGCACTGGAAAGTGATTTTGTTTTATCCACTCGGCCTCTGAATTCTACTCCCTTCCTCTCTTCATTTGAAAGGAAATGAAAAGATCTTCTCTTTATGCATGAGTGCAGCAAAAAAAAAAAAAAATTATTAAGGAATTACTCTGTGCCTGACAGCTCAGACTAGAGCAAGATAAGGGCACAAAGGAGTAGACCTAGGCTCCGGGAAAGAGTCTCCCAGCATCTCACTGAGCAACATCCAGGATGGTATTCACTTTTACCAACTCTCAGTTTCTCCTTGTGCCAAATAGAGGTGGTTAGACCAGAAATATTCTAAGTTCCCTTCGGGCACTAACAAGCTATGAGTTACCCGCATAGACTCAGATCCCTTAGTGAACTCTTTACAAGAAGTTCAGAGTTAGAGTTTAACCCTTTTTGCACTTCATAGAATTTCCGCAGCGATAACAAGCTTTTGACTTTTAATGACATTTAGACATTCTCTTTTCAGAATGGTTTGGGATGCATAACCACATCTTAAACAATTGCTCCTTTTGTGTGCAACTTTGAAAACCCAACCGGGGTGGGGTGGGGGAAGCATATGTTCCTGTTTCCAGAGTATTCCCTTATTATTAAGCAATCAGTGCGGTTAGTGTAACTTTTTATTAACATCAGCTCTCCCCGTAAAAGGAACGAGTCACATTGCCTTTAACACAAGGCAGAGAAGTAAAGTGTTGTTCAAGAACAAATATGCCCGCTTTTATCCTCACGACTTGATTTTAGTACAATTTATAAAATTGTGATTTTATCATTTGCAAGGCTCCCTTATGAGACTGAATTGGCTTCTATTGGGTTTACTTTTTAGCAGATGCTAACTTGCACGAAACAGGCTACCATAAAACGTACCTGCATTGGAGAAATGTCCATCTATCAATGTTGGCTCTTGTAAAGAATTCCAAGTGTTAGATAAATTGTTTCCATTAAGCTGAAAATACTCCTTCGGGTATGAGCTTCTAATTCATGAGTTGCTGTAAACTGATTCAAATAATAACGAGCCCGTTTTTTTCCCTTGGCCTGATAGTAATCTAGTGGAGAACATGCTGAGTCCCTAAAGAAGATATTATCTAATGATTTCTACAATAGTCCTGCAATCCCAACAATGCTGTTGTGTGAAAATGTGTTTTTATAAGGCTATTATTTTGTCCAGCTGTTTTATTCTTATTTTACAAAGCAAGTATGATATTTGTGATATTTGACTGACATCTGGGCAGATGGGGAGTAATCAGAATCATGGTCCATAGAGAAATTAAGAGAGAAACTATGAGCTGATAAAAACTGAAATCGGAAAATAAAACAGGCAGCCACGTTTAAAAATTTTACATTTTTCTATTTTGGAAGAGCACCACGCAGCACATAATAAATGAGTAGGGAGCCTGATGGAAAATTCTGTTTATTACCATGGAAGACAATAGACACTGATGTCTCTTTTCTTCATGATAATGTTCACGGGATGCTGTCTGGGGTTAATTTAGGTTAATCATATCACACAACACAAGGTAATCTCACCTGTACAGCAGCCCTTCTGAAGTCTCGTAAAATGTGTCTCTTTATTATAATTCTGGTAGAGCAAGCCACATCCCCAGAAACCGGAAAGGAAGACAAGCTGGCCCATAAATCAAATACTACCAGCAACTTCAGTCTGTTGGATCTAGACAGAGAATTCTAGCATGTGTTTGTTTAATATATGCCTGGCATTGTGTTGGACGCTGGGAACAAAAGAGAAGATAATTCACGTGGTCATCCCATAAGCGTTTACAGGTACATACGTGTCTGCCTGACCACAGGAAGCTAATCAGAACATCACGGGATGTGATGGGGGTAGCAGAGGGCCACACAGGCAGACCCATGGAAGCTCCTCCAGGACACTCCCCTTCCCGTTTACCAATGTCCCTGTCAGCTAAATCTTCGAAAGAGGAAGTCGTGACCTTGCCTTCCTCCAGGCACGTCAGGCCTGGCCTCAACTCTTTGGATGATGATATATTGTAGTTCAAGCTTCAATCCTGAAACATAACTGTAGCGGGTTATTGAAAGATGCAAATAAGTTACAAGTTCAGGATTAAAATGAAACATTCTTTCTGAGTCAGCAAAAGGTGTGAAATATATACATGCAAAATATCCTCTTTATTACAATAGTAAAGTATGCTCATTGAAAAAAAAATGTGTATCCAAACAACATAGGAGGAAATAAAGTAAAAGGTAAAAAAAATCCCCTTTTCCCAAGACCTCTAAACTTCCTCCAGAGTTTAAGGTCTATGCTTCTGGACTTCACAGTGTCTCCCCACACATGTATCCATTGAGCTTTAAATGCCTAGAAGTCATATGATGCATTCATTCCATGCTAAGTAGACCAAATTAATATTTACTGATTCCTATGTGTGCACAGCCCCTTGATCCTTTGCACGTGTTAGTTCCTGGCCATCAGAGACGGTAGGGGTTGGCCAACTTCAGCTGAAGACCAAATCCAGGCCTCTGCCTATATTTGCAAAAAGAAGTCTTATTGGAACACAGCTACTCCACTCATTCTGTGTGGTGGATGGCTGCTTTGGGGCCACAGTGACTGAGTACATGTGCACAGCCTTCTGAGTCCTCAGGTTCCCAACCTTGGGCTTAACCAACAATGAATCAAAAATATTTGAAAAAAAAATTGTATGTGTACTAAACATATACAGACTTTTTATGTTGTCATTATTCCCTAACTGACACAGTGTAACAAGCATGTGCACAGCACTGACATTGTATTGGGTATTGTAAATAACCTGGAGGTGACTTGAAGGACATAGCAGCAACAGCCAGCTGCAAATATACCATTCTGGAGCATCCCTGGATTTCGATAACTGAAAGGGGTCCCGGAACCTGGCCTTCAAGCATTCTGAGGGCTGACTGCTGCTCAAACAGGTGGTACAGCCTGCAAAGCCCAAAAACATTTATTGTCTGTCCCTTCACAGAAAAGTTTCTGACCCCTGGCATAGTAAATAATTTTATGTGGAGGGAAAGAATGAGATGGATATTAACAAGCTATTAAAACACCCAAATTAAGAGAAGCTTCACATTTCCTCTTGTCCATAGCTGTATTATCTAAATTTTCAATAACGATGCACAGATTACTTTTGTGCCTTAATTATATATGCAATTTAAAGGGAATCTCATACTAACATGAATAACTCTGATGAACTATTACCAAGGAACCGCCCAGAGATTAAGACAATTTATAACTGGAACTTCCACTGTTTGCATGCAAATACAATACTCTAAAAGGAATTAAAAATAAAAAAAGCAGATTTCTTGACACTACACAAGATGACATGCCTGCAATAATGTTTGCCCTGTAATTTTCACAGGAGATTATATATACACACACATTATGTATTATATACTTATATATGTGTGTATGTATATATGAATATATGATTTGAGAGATATGGCAGACACTGCTAGTTTATCTTCTGATTTGCTGCTGCTTCTATCTGCTAGCTACAATTCGTTTCTCAGTTTCTTTGGAGTGAGCATGGTCCTGCCACTGAGCCCTCGCCAATAGGATGTGGGAGAATTTAAGGCACTTCCCCTCCAGACCTGGTGCATTCAGTGTCTCCTCCAGCTGGCTATGATGGAGGTTGGACCTCTGGTATCTCTTGGAAACCCCAGAATGCAGAGCCACAGATGGAAAGAACCTGTGCCCCAGAGTCAACATTTGCAGAGCCACCAGGAGAGCTTCCTGTCATGAGAGCATGAAAGAAATTTTGCATTAAATCTCCGTGAGGTGGAGGTTTGCCCCTTACCTTTCCTTATAAGAGCATTTATGGAGCTAGCTACTGACAGATGGCTTTGGGGTAAGGAATGATATGATATACAAGTCCTTTCTCCAGGTAATGTCATTCAATGGTTTCTTCTCAAAGCTTCCGCCTAGATACACTTTCCAGACCCCTGTAATTAACTGGCACTCCATCTCAGGAGCACGTGGCAAGTGCAGCTCACCAAGCTGTTATCTGCCCCTGCTGAATTCTCCACTCTCAGTTACTGTGCCCTTGGGGACCACCCCAGTCATGATGCCAGCATCCTGTTCACTGTGCTTCCCGGTCACACTCTTCCCTCTCTGCCACATGGTATTGGGTTCCATGTAACTTAAGATGGCATCCGGAAACAATTTTTGAATTTATCAACCAGGATACTTTCTCACCTACTGACTCCTATACGTCTTGATTGACGATAGACAACCATCCTGCCATCAGCAAGGAAGCAATGTAGATAAATTCCATGCCATATATAATTCATTCCACCTTCATTAAGTATTCATACACTACTTATTGGCACATCACCTAAGCATTCTATGTAATAAAAAACAGAATAGCTAGGAGAGAAACTGGTGGAGGCTGGTTTTATTAGGAGACTGGGGAGAAGAGAATATTGGATTTGCTGTATTCCTTGCCCCAAACTCTTCTTGCAGGCAGGATTTCTGGGCAGGGCACTTGCAGGTGAATTTGGGAGCTTCCTTGAGGGCAAACTGACCAGTGTCAATGGTACATTACTCTATTCTTACCCCTTCATTTAGTTGGTATTCAGAGGAGACCTGCTTTGCCAGGCCCTAAGGATGAAACATGCTCTCTTCTTCAAGACTTAAAAAGGTATAGATGAGTTAAACATAGAATCTGGGCTGCAGGTGTTTAGTTACTAGGCTTCCTGTTCAAGGCTTCTTCCTCTGATTATCATTAGTAATAGTAATCGTGACATCAAGTCACAACAACTCATCATAATTAGAATAGCCAAAATGTAGCAAGATGGCACCACAGGCCAACCCCAGACTGAAAAAAAAGCCCGGTGTGCCTTTTGATTGAGTTTTCACAGAAGTCCTGAGATTCAGAGCTTTTTCTCAGCGTTTCTCTTATTCCCATTCTATATACAAAGACACAGAGAGTCTGAGAAGTTAAATAACTGCTCAAGGAAGGACAGGCAGGCACTGGTCATGGAGATGCTGAAGTTCCTGTCTCTTTGAATCCTGAGGCATGACTTCAGAAATTTCAGGGGCACTGTTCTTTAAGATATGATGAGTTCCTCCAGGGAAGACACAGAAGGGGTACACCATCAAGGTGAAAGATGGGAACAGGAGGACCCTGCAGAGTCGAGGAAAGATGTGGAAAGAGATGACCACCAGAGACCTGCTGTGTCTGCACCAGGGTTGGTCAATATTGGCCTTGATGATGGTCACAGATAGCACCCAAGCCCACCCAATTTAGTAGTATTAGAGAAGAAGTGAAACTAGAAGAGGAAAATGAAGAGCCCCAGTATATATGTGAACTTGCAGTCAATGTCAAAGCTATGCTTTCACACTAATAAAAGAATTATTCAACAGTCCCCTTCTAAGGAAGATGCTCTTGGATTTTGCAGTTATTCTTTCCAGCATGCACCTCTCCAGAAGTTGATCCTCTGAGTCTGGTCAACTCAGCATAATGGGCCATCTTTGTGTCAATATAATTTGTGAAACATAGCTCTAAAAATCTCAATCTTGTTCTTCCCCTGCAGCGCTGATTGGGTAGAATTTCCACCACTCTGTTCCCATGTCTTTTATTTCGCCTTATGCTCAGACCATCAATGTTTCCTAGAGAATTTTCTCTAGATAGTTATTTCAAAGTGGAATAACCACTTTGAAATAATAAACCAGAAGGGTAGTATGTACACAACTTGATAGACCAGTAGACATACAACCTGGAAGACCAGTACACACATAATCTGATAGACCAGAGTACACATAATCCAGTAGGTTAGTATACACATATGGCCATGACACATTATGTCAGTTTAGGAGACTAAGAAATGCACAGATGCAAGGCACAGAGTTCCTTGAATTCCTCTAGAACTTTACCCAACAAACCTCAAGAGGACACTTTTCGCATAGACCATAAAAGAGCTTTTTTTTTTTTTTTCAGCTTACTGAGGTGACTTTTATTTCCATCTGTTATAAACAAGCAACATCAGATATGTTTACATTATAAATTGATTTCAAATCAAATGAGTGAGGATAGTTCCTGTTAGCCTTGTAAGCACCATGTGTTTAGCAATAAAAACATATTAGTATGGGTGTTTCTTTGGTGAGCAAAAGAAATCTTACAGGGAAAACAGAGTTAAATGCTCTGCATGTCCCCAGTCATCTGCAATTTACTTACCTTTTGTCCTGCACAGGGCACATCTGAGTTCATGCTACACAGAGCCTGTGTGCTAACATCTGGAAAGGTGTAAGACTAGCGGATTCATGGAGAACCATCTCATTATCAGCTCCATCCCATCTAGTCCCATTCCTGCCCTATTTAAAGCCTCTATGGAAAAGAACATTTATGAGACAAATGGTCAAAACAGTCTCTTATTGATAGAAATGCAATGTTGACAGCAACTCAGCAGAAGATAACTATGTCTCCTTCTTGACAAGCCCAAGGAATTGGGGGCCTATGGGGTCCGCATATTTCCGAAGAATCCCAAAGACCTCAAGAAATGCTCCCTGGAGAACCCTGTAGCTTTGCTGAACACACATTGATTATTCCAGAATCTTCAACTTCAAATTGTGTTCAGAGATCAGGGAAGAACATCAATTGCTAAGTCGATTCAACTAGAGAAAGCTGGATATTTTTTTATAATTTTTTAGTTTTAAAAATCTTTTAGTGTGTTATAGTTATATATAATAGCAGGGTTCATTTTGACATATCGATAAACACATATAGCATAGTTTTCTCCATTTCATCCCTGACACTACCTCTTCCCTCCCCCTGATCCCCTTCCTTCTCTTTATGTATTTACTGATGCTTGATAGTCACACCTAAAACTGGAATGCACTGTGACATATCCGTACACCTACCTAGTGTGATTGGGGTCTACTTCATTCCTCAGTTCTTCTCATTTCCCACCTCTTACCCTCCCACTTCATCCTCTACTTTTACATTAGTGTTGTTGATTCTTTCCTACAAGTCCTAGTAGGTGCTCACACACACACAAACACACACACACACACACACACACACACACACCTTGGAGTCTATGCATTTGCTTTGGTGATTCTGTGAGGGCTTCTAAGAAATTGGAGTCACATGCAAACTTGCAGGGATTTAGCAAGGACTGATGGATATGGTGGTTTTTGCTGTTGGAGAGAAAACCCACTTGGAATCCTGAATATCCATTGTTAATTAGGATGAGGTTGAAAAGGGCCATTCTCTCTGTGAAAAGATCTCCCCTGGAAACAATTGCCAAATTAGCTATGCAGAAATTTTCTGTGCAACAGGTGTCACCTGCAATTTGCACATGGGTTGACATGGCTTCCCTCCTGCCATCACGGATGGACGGTGTAGAAGGACAGCTTCAGGAAGCCAGGCTCCTCTTTAGACTTCAGAATTAAGTAGCAGTTGGTTTTTTTTTTTTTTTAGTGCCATCCCATTCGGACAATGATACTACATGGAATGAAACGACTAATAATAATACTAAAAATGTCAAGTGCAATACTGAAAAATGTCAGTATTTTTTCATTCAACCATGTCAGCAGCAAATCCAATCTGAAATATGCTGACAATAGAGGAGCTATGAAAACCAATATACTTGATGAGCCAGCCGTCCAATAAATTATATATGTGTACATAGACATTTGTATGTACTTCCCCCAGAATTAAGAGATACAGGCCACGAGGGTCCAGGATGGCGTGGCACAGCACGGAATCACTTAGTTTACGCCCGACATCTGTCCTCCTTAAATGAGGATTAAGCTTAATATGGAGTGATGGATCAGGCCCCCCAGCATGATCAAGGCCCCCCTTCCCAGAAGGTCATGGTGTCTTTCATCAGGCCTGAAATGGCGCTAAAATTGGAAATCGCGGCCAGCATTTGTCACGGCTGCCTCCCTTTGCATGAGGAAGAGGGACTCTGGGGTGCCACAGAAGCGTCTTATCTCAGTGTCCCAAAATATTTACTGATATTTATTTTTATAGTTTTAAAGAAACTCACAATCATTCTTATCTTTCCTCTGATTGCTAAGATTTTTTTTTTTTAATGTGGAGATGAAAAGGAAGGGGATAGGCTTACCACCCAGAGAAGATTGCTCGGATCTCCATGTGTGTCATTGCTGTGCCTGAGACTCTTTAGCATGCGACGTTCCAGCTAACTATCAGGGACAAAGAGCTCTTAATGCACCTCACTTCTTACCCTAAAACTCATCACAAAGCCATTAGATTAGGTGGGACGGGACACCTGAGTTTTCTCATCGGTTCTTCAGTTCGGGGAGCACCCATCTCTGGACATCTTTGGGAAAAAGTACAAATGGATTCTTTGTCCCACTCTGTTGCCAAGACTGTGTTGACCATCATAGACACTCTGCCCTCAGAGGGTCTGCAGGGTGCATCTACATGTCACAAGTGACCATATTTTCTAATGACTTAGGAAAACATTTATAACTTAAGATGATAAGACAAATGAGCCTACGAAGCAGAAGCTGGTTTGACTTCAACACGCTGACCAAGGTGCAAACTGTGGTGTGCTCAGGAACTGCAACTCTGCTCTGTTCTTCTCTAGTTTCCCAACTAAAACAATAAGCATAAATTGCCTTTTTAATAAAGAAAAATGATGTTGATGGCAGAAACGACAGTTATAGGTTTTTCTTTGCTATTGTTGTCATTATTAGGTTATTTGTCATTATGGTATTTTTAGTGAGCTGGTTGTAAAAAAAAGAAAAGAATGAAGGATAATGTGTGACCCTGCGCACCAGCCAGAGATCAAAGGGGACGATTCAGCCCTCTCCTTTCTTGGGGACTCATCCTGTGTCCCAGTCACTGGGAAATGCTCCCCCGGGGGTCTCACTGTCCAGAGATTTTGCCAAAACACTAAAGAAGCTGCAGTAAAAGGGTTTTGTTTTGTTTCCTTTTTTTTTTTTTAACTTAAACATACAAATTACTTTTTTTCTTTTCTTTTCCAGACTTACTGTGAAGGAACCAAGGTGTAGGGAATTTGAAACAAAGGTTGACATTTATTAAGCTAAGTGCTTCATGCGCACCATCTCATTTCTCTCCATTACTCACGAAGTTAGGGACCCTTGTGCCTTCAAATGTTTAGAAGAGGAGACTGAGATCAGTTGAGGAGAGGCTGGCCTGGGTCAACCCCAGATCTGTCTGGAACAAGAGTCCATTCTCTAAACCAGGATGACATTCATACATGCTTAGAAGGCAGCCACGCAGCCTGCAAGACATCCCAGTAGCACTTGGGCACGAGTCCTTGCAGAACTTTCCCACCTGCCACGTGCGCGGCTTTGCCACAGGGCTGGGGCTGCTGCAGGAGACGGATATTAAATGCACTGCCCTTGTACAGCCTGTGTTTCCTAGGATGGTCATATTGTGTCCCACATGCCATTTCTGCCTTGTCTCTTTTGTTCAATTATCTAGTCCCCCATCGTTACCAGACTGCTTCCTGGCCCTGAGCTTCGTAACACAGTTCAACACCTGAAGGGAGAGTCACTTCTCATTACTCTTCATTGAAACAAGTTCTTGATTATCGCACTCCACCCAAACATCCCGTTACATTTGTATCTGTGTGCTTGAGTGGGCTGGATCCTTAGCATCGACCAGGCACTGACTCACAGATACGCACATTTCCAATGCTAGACTTTTTGCCGTGTTAGCCTCTAAGAAGCTCATTATGCCTTGGGGCCATTTTAACATAGATTTTAATCTTTTCTTTAGTATCTAAAAGTGGATGTTCATCTATGGTGATCAGTAACACTTAGATGATTAAAAGTAATGCAAATATTTTCTGTTATTTTCATTTGAAACTTGGTCTATATGCTCTTGACTCGGTGAAAGTTTTACAGTAAAAAACCAACCACATCAATTTATTCCTGTATTTTTTCTAACATTTTGCTTAAAAAGATCTTCCACTGAGCTTGAAAAGATTTTTTTGTACCTTTTATTTTTCTCCCAGAAAATTTATGTGGGAGACATGGAGAAGATAGTCACTGTCCCAAGGCGGAGTGTTCAATCATCTGCCTGTCTCCTCCCAATTTGACATGCTCCCTTCTGCATACACTATGCATGCTATACAAAACCCAACCCAGAACTTCATCCTCTGTGCCACGTCTGTCCATTCCTATACTATTATCAAATTTTTAATGAATGTGTTCTTATATCAGATAGATTAGATCCATAATCTCTTTCTTCTCCATATCAATTAGGGTTTCTTTTCTAACCCCCTCTCCCTATCAATTAGATTTTTATTGGTTCTTCTGCTTATTAATTCTTTCAGATGATTTTTAGATTCAACTTGTCATTTTAAAAGAGTCAATTAGGCTCTTGATTGAAATTCTTTTACATGTACAGTTTAATGTGGGACATGTTGAATCTACCATGCAAGACCTTGAAATGTGTCCCCAAGGCTTCTTCAGAAACTTGAAAACACTGTAATAAAATTTCTCCTATGTTCCTTGTTGACTTCATCCCAAGGCATTCCCAAGGCTTCATTTTTCTTGTGAATGGCTTTTCTCCCTTTCCCACAACATTTTCCCAACTCTTTATTGTTGATATTTAGAGGGCTAATTTAAAAATGTATAGAACATTTTTCTTCCTTTTTACTTTCCTTCAGCTCTCCCAATCTGCTGTAATGCACGTCTCCCTCGACACCCATTCCAGCCCCACTTGCAGGCAGAGTGGAAAGAACGTGGCATTTGGTGCAGATGACATGGGCCCCAATGTATATTTGTGAACCTTAGTAACATCTGCTGCTTTGTCTATAAGATAGGCCTAGTGTTAATGACTGTAGCCCTCGTAAGAATTAAAACTCATATATGCTTTGTTTGTTCTAAATGTCATCCATCATTCTTTGAATGTAGATAGCTACAGTATATTGTGACAGGCACTCGTGTAACACTTTCTTAAGGGTGATATATTGAGTTAGGGTAGGTTAGTTGCTATAACAAACAGGCCCCACATGTGGCTTAACACACACACACAAATCATTTCTTGCTCCTATGACAGTCAACTGTGGGTGTTTCTGACCAGCTGTCTCTCTTGGATGAAGACTTCTTTAGGTCCTTGGAACCATTACAGTTGAACCAGTAGATGGGAAAGAGAAATCACTAAAGAATACATAGGAGGTTCTTGTGCACCAAGCTAGAAAGCCCCTTTGCCACCCCATCCTCTTTTTGGTAGCCTGAAGCACCTTACAGCAAAGGATGCTAGAAAATGCGGTCTAGGAGCAAGTGTTAGGTTTGTTGAGCATGTCAACATCTCTGCCACAGGTACTATTTGGAGGAAGGGGAGCGGCCCGTGTGCCAATGTGGTTGCTATTTGGGGAAAGGAGAGAGAGCACTTGTGCCTATGTGGTTAGTCTGAAAATAGTCCTGGAGAGTGGAGATTGTTCCTAGCTAAGCAAACTCCTTGTCTCCCAGTTTTCCACCCTCTTTCCCCCATAAACTATATGATCATGATTTTCAGCAAAGTCAGCCATACTTGTTTTTAAGCCCTGTCTGATAGAAGGTTAGAGGACACAGGGACAGGAGCCCACTTTGTTGTTCTGGTTTATGATAAGGCACCTGCCACTGCCTCCATGAGACCTCACTCCAAATGTGGCCTCTACTTTCTGCACAACAGGAGAGCAACTGGCTCTCCCCGCCCACTCCTCCACCTTCCCCGCAGGCTCAGGCCTCTCCCCAGCTCCTCCCCACACACATTCTCTGGCAAACCTCAGTTTTGGAAGAGCGATTACGATAATAATAGAAATGATGGCTGAGCTTGGTGGATACCTTACTCCATCAGGCACTGTACAATTGCACTGCTCCTCTCCTTACTCCCTAACAAGTCCGCAGGGGAGGGAAGACCCTTTATTATTCCCTTTTGGTGACAAACTGAGGTGCTACTGAATGGGGTAAGAAACATTCAAACTCACAAATTGAGAGTAGAGAGAACTCGAACGTCAGCAGCTACCTGCCTGCAGAGCCTTCAGTGGGGATCACCGTGCTGAGTTCAAAAGTGCTCCCCTTTGCTCTGAGCTTACAGTCAAAACTTCCTGCTTCAGTTCACAGCTGTCTTCTGGTATGCCCTCCGATTTCCTCTCCAAACTCACCTCTTGTCAAGAGTGTGCAGACAAACATACACATGTACGTGGGCACACACACATTCAGACATGCACAAACGTACCAACACACACACACAGAGACTCTCACACCAGAACAAGGTGAATTTCACCACTTGGGCCATGCTAGCTTTTCACTCCCTCCTGTGGCCATGTCCACTGGCCTTTGGACCCATACATTGAGTACCTAATTAAGGGTCAGGCACTATGCTAGGGGCTAGGGATATGAAAAACAAAGAAAAGAGACCTAAACCTTGCCTCTATTAAGTTCTATTCTATGGGGAAGAGAGATAGCAAACAAGCCAAGCAGAAGTCTGTGTTGGGGGGTATTGCTAGTGTCACAAAGTCACCAGAATCCAGGTAAGGCCTAAGGGTGTGGTAGAGGGGCTACTTTAGTTAGGATGCTCTCAGGGAAGACCTTTCTGGAGAAGGGATTTTTTTTGGCCAATGGTGGCCCTACCAAGCTAGAAGAAAACCATCACAGGCAGAAGGAAGAGTTAGTGCAAAGCCCCAGGATAGAGAGCCTGCTGGGCCTGATTGAGGAACAGAGATTGAGTCCCAGTCACAGGAAAGAAAAGAGCAACGCAGAGTGGGTGTCACAGACGTGGCCCATCTACAGGCCGCAAAGACAGTGGTCGGGTCGGGCCTGACTCCACAGTCAGTCACCTGGTGCTGTTTGGTTTTAAACTAAGTAATGACATGGTGGGATTTACATTTTAATAAGATCACTCTCACTGCTCTTGTTAAAGGCCAACTTGATGCCCTGAAACACTTCCTCCCA
The DNA here is from genome assembly GCF_001458135.2 of Marmota marmota marmota. Taxonomy (NCBI): domain Eukaryota; kingdom Metazoa; phylum Chordata; class Mammalia; order Rodentia; family Sciuridae; genus Marmota; species Marmota marmota. Next base: position 7,513,781 of record NW_026000222.1, on the reverse strand, counting down.
GTGCTGTTTAAAGGCAGCAGGAGTGGACATCATTAACATCCAATGACCATTTGATTTGAAAATTCTGCCTTATGCAAATTATGGAGAATCAGCACAGCGGAAAATATCAGTATTAACCAGTTACCACATCAAGTGCACCAAATTCTTATGACACGGAAGCTGGGCTTGTTTTTGTGTGGTTGTGTTTAGAACTAAGCTTGGCGTCTGGACTCTAGGTAGAGTCTGACCCTGCCTAGACCTGCTGTAAGTAGGATCAGTGGCCCATGTGATGCCCAGGTTGGCATTGGAAGTGTAAATATGTGATTTTCTCAAAATCTTCAATACTCTTTTTTTTTTAAATCTCTTTGAAAATTTTTAAGAAGATTTTTTTTTTTTCTAAATGGGACTAACACTTTTGTCCCCGATGTAGTAGATCCTGCTGTGAACTTTGAAACGGAGCTGTTTCTAATGGAGCTGTTTTTGCAGGTGTGTTGTTCTGTGGTGTCCCATCCCACCCTCCAACAAATGCAGACTGACATTGCTTCTGAAGGAGGAGCGCATTAGGAGACAGAACCCTAGAAAGAGCTGAGACTTGCAAAATAATGCAAAGGGTGATAAAAATGGGGTTTTGAGCTAAGTTTGGATCAAGAAGGAAAAGGAAGGGATTGGGAGCGGATGGTGCAACTCGAACAGATGACACAGAGAAAGCAGAAGTCCCCCGCTCCTGTTTTGCTTCTACCTTCTCCCCCAAGGAACAACATTTGAGGGCTGGAAGGGATCAGAGCGCACTGTTCATACCAAGTAAGCATTAATTTTGGAATCAGAGCTCAGGGTTCCGCACACACCAGGGTGATGGCTCACTTACCTGCAAAGACCAAGAGCAGAGTGTGTGCAGATGTTGCTGTGTGGAGCCAAGCGTTGGGCCCAGGGGCAGGGAGGTGGGGGGACCCCAACAGCTGCCCAGTGTAGCTCCTTCTAGCCACAGGGGCATGCAGAGCCACACTGCTCATCCTGAAAAACCAGAATCCTGGATGATTTTGTATCTGAGTTGCCAGACTTTTAAATGCTGGTAAAGGAGTCAGAAAATTCAGAATTTTCCAAAATGCTATGGGAATCCAAAGAATACCCATCTGAAGACTAGGCTGAGCTCAAGGCTGCCATTTTGGAAAATCTGATCTAAATTAACTCAGTTCTCCAGAGAACCTGGTAAATGACTCAATCCCTCATCAGCCAGTAGGAAAGGAGATACAAGAGGGGCCACAGAGAACTGCTATCTAAGATTTCTCCAAAGGTCAGTGTGGATTCCCACAGTAGATGACTGCCTGACCCTGACCGTTAGGAAATTGTAGACAAGGTTACTGGGGAGAATAAATGCTCCAAGAAAAAAAGGCACGGGTCCTGCTCTTAATCTTGGCTCAAGGAAGATCAAGGAGTTTTAAAAAAGCTGCTCGGTGGGAGTTGAAGGAAATTATGCAGAGATGGCATGAAAGGAAGGCAGCATTGTCAACAGGGAGAAATGTGGTTGAGTTTATAGGAATTTTAGGTGAATCTGTGCCTAGATAATCACTCAAATCCCAAAGATATTGATTAACTGGTCAATAGGCCCCAGAGAAAACGTTCTGAGCAATCATTCCACAGGGATCTAACATGTTTTACATATTTTCATTAACTAGATAAAGAACTATCTGATGGCAGAATAGGTCTTAAAAGCATATTGGAAAATGTGCACTGTGCATTTGTATTAATTTTTGAATCAGACTGATATATGTTGAACTTTCAGCTTCACCATCACTAGTGACATTGCCTCTGCCAAATTGTGGAATATCTCTGACTTTTTATTCCCTCCTTAGCAACAGGGAGCTATGGCAGGCTCTATCTTCAATAGGTACTGTAAGGATGAACAGGGAGAATACAGGTAATGAGCTTGATACGTACCTCCCCGGGGAAAGGCCCAATGCATGCTGGCAGCCCAACCGATCACTATCGCTACCGTGATTGATACATTTGCAAAAGCTGAATCTTTTTGTAGTTCTCCTGGGCTCAACAAACTTATACCCCTCTGTGATTCCTTCACTGTTGAATAAAGGCATGAGTGAGTGAATGAACTAATAAATCTGCTATTCAAAATAAAAATTCCAAGTTTGGAAGTTAAAGTAAAAGGGAAGAAGAGCTTTCTTGCTGTTAGGAACTTTGAAGTCAGTCCAGTCCTCCTGCCCGAGGGTTCTACCATCAGAGGAGACACCGGTTGTAATTCTTGGATCCTGAGGGTTGTAATCCTCTAGACTTTGCTCCCTAAAGATTCAGCATCTTTCACCCGTTTGGGGGCAGGTAACTGAGAAGTGCCCAGCAGGGTGATGATTGACAAATGTTCTCCAGGTAAATACTGTGTGTGGTGTTCCACAGCAAAAGCCTCAAGAGCAGACTCTATGCTCAAATCCTCTAGAGTCTTCAAAGACCACGTAAGGTGGAACAAAACTAGTCACCTCACCTCACAGGGACAGGGCATTTAAGATCCATCTGTACCTTCTCCAAAGTCAGCTGCTGTGTTCTACATGGACACAGACCTGGGCTTTTACAGCGTGGGAGAGGGATCCTAGGGGCACCAGGTTTCCAGAGGGGAACAGACTCTCCCAGCTCCGGGTGTGACTGAGTCCGTCTAAGTCATTGCTACAACCATCCTCGTGCCCTCCGGCTAATTCCCTAAACTCCAGGTGGAAAGATCCTTTCATTTTCAGATATGGTTCTCCTGCCTCCACACTTTAAAAAAATCCTGCTGTCTTCCAATCAGGCCTAGAGTACTGATCAAACCCAATACAATGGCCTTCAACCATTATAGACCTGGCCTCTCAGACACATCACTGCCTGGTTACTTCCTACTCCCTCCTTTGAGTTCAGCACCAATTTATCAAGACGTCCTCTCTGACCTCCTGATCAGATCTAATACCCTTACTATAGACTTCCATTGCTTGGTCATCATGCCAACCTTACATACGTACAGCCTGACACCCCTCCAGGGTGTCAGGGAGGCTGTAGGCAGGCAAGAGCCCAGTTCCCCATTATAGGAAGAGATAACATGGATTGAGTGTTCATTGCATACCGGGCTTTGTGCTGGGTGTTTGCAGGCCTTCAGAATCTCCCTGATTGCCTGTTGCAATCCTGTGAATTAAGAAATGAAGGCATAGAGAAATCAAGCAATTGCCCAAAGCGTGTCTATAATTTCCATGTGGGATCTGAACTCAGGTGGTTCCGGAGCTCATCCCTTCAACATGAACTCAGAGATTCTCAGAGTGGGGTTCAATGGACCAGTGCATCAGCATTGCCTGGACCTTGCAAATTCTCAGGCCCTACCCAAAAACTAGTGATTCAGAAACTCTGATGCCTGGCCCTGGCCCTGCAACCTGGATCTCAACCAAGACTCCCACTGATGCTCACGTTCACTCGGGCTTCCCAACTGCTGTTTGAAGCCATATTTCCCTATGATCATAGCGCCACATCTTAGGCACTTAATAAATGCTTAAGTGTGGAAGGCAGAAAGGGAGAGGAGGGAGGGAGGAAGAAGGCAAGCAAGCAAGCCTCCTCCCAAAGAACATTCTGAAGTAAGTGGATGGGGGTTTGCCGTGGCTGGACCATACTTTAATCTTCAAATTGCAAAAACATTAACATTATTGATTGATCAGACATCAATCCAACAGAAATTTAATTAAATTAGAATGTGTCACCGAGCAGACCTGGCTGCGTCATGCATAAATCTCAGGTAATAAGTTGACAAAGAGACAGCAACCATTGATGGCCAGCCCTGGTTGAACTGAGGGTCCACCATTTTCTCTTCCCCAGCTGCAGAGGCCCTGTGTGCGTACCCACACAGACACACACGCACACAAAAAACACACACACACAGAGAAGGTACAGGTAAAATGGGGTGAGCTCCTGATTTATGATACCCACGGAGTCCCCAGCAGCCATGACGTCCAAGAAATGCCCTCCCTGTGTGATTTACTGCTGTCCTGGTCTGGCTACACCATGTTGGGGGAATGCCCCAGCCTGGGTCCAGCCCTCGGCTAAAATGCTGACCCACGCTTACATCTACTGGGTGAGAGGATTAGCACTTGGGGTGTCCTCACGGCAAATGTGTCCTTTGGAGGCAGTCAAACCCTCGGAGGGCGGGAGACCTGCTCTTGCTTGGCCGGACAAAGAATGTATTTTGGTGTCAGTGAGAAGATGCACCTGCTGCCCCGCCCCCGCCGGCTCCAGCCCTCTCCTTAACTGGCTCAGCCTGGCTCACCCTGGGCAGGCCAGGGGCGTTGGCACTGAGGGGCTGGCAGAGCATGTCGGGAGGAGCAGACATGCCCTGGAGAGGCCACCATACCGGGAGAGGTCTGAATTCTTTGGGGTAGGGGACAGGGGTGCCTGAGGACAAGATAATCCAAGGGGGGGCAGAAAAGAAACCAGAGAAGCAATGCTCCGTGAAGCATGATAAATCACCCCGGCTATTCTGGTCCCGGGTCAGAAAGGCTCCCAGAGGAGACCCTCGGATCGGTGATCTCTGGAACTTAACCCCCTGCTTTCATTGCTTGCTCCCAATCAATTGCAGGCCTGCCTTTCCTTTTTAATAGCTATCTTCCGCAGAAAGAAAGGACACCATGTGACAAGCAGATGTTCTGGAGAGGCCACCGGCTGCCCCCCTGCTGGCAGCATTTATTCCTGAACCCCCTCTGGGTGTATCCCAGGCCTTGCTCTCAAGCCCGAGGTCTGCAAAACTGCAACCCAGCCAGGCCCAGGCCTGCTTTTGTAAATAGGGTTTTATTGGAACACAAATTTGTTTATACTCTCGGTGGTTGCCTTCCTGCTGCAAAGGCAGAGTGGAGTCGTCGTGACAGACACAGTCTGGACCACAAGGCCAAAAATATTTAATATCTGTCCCTTTATAGAAAAAGTTTGCTGATCCTCAGGCTAAAGAAGTGGCGAGTGGCTGGGGACCTGGGCTCAGGATGCGGACTGTTCTGGGCTCGGAGCCTGCTGCCTAAGAGCCATGTGACCGTCCGGCGAGTAGGGATATCTCTGTGGGCTTCCATTTCCTCCCCTGGAAGTGAGGATAATAATAAAGTCGCCTCCATCACAGAACATTAGGAAGATGAAATAGGTTGCAGCATTAAAAAGTGGTTGTGATAGAACCAGGAATTTCACATACGGGGCTCTCCTTTAAGCACATAAACTGCTTCTAAGCAAAGATTCACATTGCTCCCATTCATAGGTAAAAGGTGTCTCAAGTGTGCAAAAGTGAGTCCAGGCAGGAATAGACCATCTCAACCCTGGTCAGAGGCATGGAGTCGGCCTCTTCCTCTCCCCCTCCCCCAGGCTCTGAGGCAACCTCGGTAAATTTTATAAAGAAACACATTTCATCACAAGACCTACGCTGGCATTTTTTTGGGGACGTGCTAACACTTGGAACGTGAAGGATGTCCCAACAGATCATGTGAGCGAGGGAGATAGGAACACTGCTGAGGAAGTGGGAACTTCCTTGGATGTCCCTTTCCTTTGTCCTCTGAACCCCAACACTTGCCCTGGTTGGATCCTTGCCAGCAGGGACGCCCATCCGCCCTTTCCTGGCAGGGCTGGCCAGTGGGTTCAGGGCTGGCCAGGTTACTGGACCCCTAGGAGTTCACAGGGACCAAGGGACCAGGGCTGCAGCTGGGGGCTTGGTAACAAGGGCCTCCCACTCCTCTGGGGCTAGAGGAAGGGCTAGGGACACAGAGGATGACACACCAGTTCACACTGTGCATTCTTGGATGGTAGGACCCATGTCTTCAGATGCAACTAAAAAATACCATTTCTGGTCACAATAACCAGCATCCACTAATTCAGGTGCTATGCTAAGCACATTTTATTTAATCTTCACAAACACCCAGTGGGACAGATAACTATTTTTCTTTCCACTTACTAAGAAAACAAAGACTTAAAGAGGTTAGATCATTTTCTATTTAATATACTATGGGAAAGAGAGCCAGGATTCCATCTCCAATATGGCGCCCAGCCCACAGAAGTTACCCAATGTGTATCTGGACGTATGAGTGAGTGGGTGAATGATGGCGCCGTCCTGTACGAATCTAGACCCTGTGTGTTTTACACCACGCACCACTGTCTCCTGTTTGTCTCTGTATTCCAAGAACCAGAGCAGACGAGAGGCACTCAAATGGTTTCGTTAACTGGGAAAGGACAACAGGTTGGAATTACAAAAATCAGGGTTTCCTCCAAATCTTTTGCCAACGGGGCAACATACCGCCTCTGTAGCTTGGAATAAAGAGGAGAGGGGCTGCGGGGTGGTGGTGGATGAAGTGTACAGGTTGGTGCCTGGGAGATGGCGGGTCTCAATAAAGGGCAGCTCAACTCCTCACAGGTTTTGTTCACATTACATTATCTCCACACGAATCACCACCCTCATTCTGTGGGTGTTTGTTGAACAAATTGGAAGGTGTGTGCCATCTGACAGCTACCCAGCCGTTGGGCTTTGCAACCTGAACTTCCTCTAGGGAAGAGAAGGTGACGAGGACAGGTGGTGAGCTAGGAGAAGCAGCTTTGTGCTTCACAGCAGAGCCTCTCTGCCCACCAATCTACATTTTCTCCCTTCCTCTTATCTTGCAGTTCTTCATAGACCCAAGTTCACCACAGAGAGTTTGGCAGACTCTGGTGCTGGACCCTCAGCATACCCTGCTATTATTTCCCACCTGGAGATACAAAACAAACAAAAGCCCAAATAAACTGAGGCCTGGAGATATCATAGGGTTGGCGCAGGACAGCTGCTGGGTGGCTGTGTTAGGACTGTGGTGTTCTAGGGGGTCTGTTTCCTCCTTAATCTTTCTATGTCATCCAAATTTCCATAATGGGTCTAATTTATGTTTCTTTCCAGAGGAGGAAAGCCCTAAAAAGAGATCAGAGCAAAGTCACTGCAACTTTGGAGAAAGCAGCTGACGAGGGACATGCACTCTCCCTGGCCCATGAGACAGAGCGCAGTTCCCTGCAGCACTGACCCACAGCGGTCTTCCCTGCCTTCCCCGACTCAGGCTTTCCCACAGCGTCACTCCTTTCCCAGGGCTCTGGACTCACCTACAGGGAGGTCCCCGAGTCCTCATCTGAGCTAAGTCCTAGGGGAAAACTCAGAGGGTGGAGAGAAGAGTGAAGATCTTACCCAGAGAAAGGGACAAACAGCCATGAGACACCCAGCAATTCCTCTCCCAGGCATCTACCCAAGAGGAATGCGAATGGGCACACAAAGACTGTGTGGTTTCACTCACAGGAACATCATTCCTAATGGTCCCAAAGTGGAAATAACCGGAACCTCCATCAGCTGGTGGCAGGTTGAACAGTGTGTTGTACCTGCACACCAAGACACTAAGGACGAGATGCACACGCCTGCTCCGTCAGGATGGACCTCAGGACGGTAGACGAAGGGAGCGAGAGGGCACGTGTTTTAAGGTCCCGTTATGTGAAGCGTTCAAAAAAGGCAAATCTACAAACAGGAAGTAGATAGGTGACTGCCAGGGGCTTGGAGGTGGGAAGAAATAAGGCGTGACAGTAAGGGGCACGGGGCTTCCTTCTGGGGTGGTAAAGGTGTCCGTAAACTAGTGTAGGGTAATGGTTGCACCACTCTGTAAACATACAGAAGCCCGTGACGGTTCACATTTTAAAGGATGAGTTTTATGTAACACGTGTGCAAATGACATCTCATTGTTGCAGAAAAGGAGAGAAACCGGCCTATGGGGCCTGTGCCCACGGAGGCCAGCCCTGCAGGGCGCCCAGCCAGGGGCACTGACCCAGCTCCCGCCCTGGTGCAGCACCCATTCTGATGGAAAGGACAGGCCCCAGCGAGAGACATCCCTGCTAGAGGCTGTGCTGAGGGCCGAACTGTGGGCGCGTCTCTTGTTGCAGGACCGAGGAGCAGAGGTCTGGACAGAGCACAGCTTTGCTCTGTGCCCCATCCATGCCCTGGGCTCAGAGTGAGTGTCCTGGGGAAAAACCCTACAACAGTCTTGTCCTCTCTGGAGGGGGAAGTGCCCGTTTCTCTTTGTAAGCCCTGGATCTCTGGGTGCTCCCCAGGTGGAAGAGTATAGGGACAGTCCCAGAGTGCTGAGACCCAAGAGGCAGCAGGGACATGGGGTGTGACTGACATGTCCCATGAGCGTCTCTCCTAGCAGCCCAGGGCAAGCGCTGAGGGATGGAGCCCCTACTGGGCTTCTCAGGACCCACTGGCAGGACATGGTCACATCTTCTCCCTGGTCCCTCTTGCACTGATGCAAATGGCCAGTGGATATTCCCGACGCAGAGGTGGGAAACCCCTGGAAAGAGCTCACAGCTGTTTCCTAAAACGGCAGAGAAAATAAGGAGAGAAGCTGCCTCGGCTTCTCACAGCCGAGATCCAGGGCGCACGGAGCTCGGCGGCTCCCCTGAGCTTGGGCCCTACAGAGGGCGGTGGAAAGGGCACCGGGTGAGCTGTCTTTATGACATTATTGATTTATTCTCCACCTGCAGCTGAAAACCATGCCCGGACAGACAATAAAAATAAGTACTTAACCATATCGCCAGCTCCGCCGTCAAAAATGGATTTTACACTTAAAGATACAGCTGATCTGGGCGAGGGTTTTAATGACATTTTTGAGTTTTAAATTAAAAAAAAAAATCAAATCTTTAAAAAAATTAAATGAGAAATCACCCACGTGGCTCTTTGTGGGCTGCCTCGCCTCATGCCTCCAGGCATGGGGGTTGGGGGCTTGCATATGTAACAGGGGAGTGGGGAGGCCTGGGGGATGTGGCTTCCTTGGTGGAGATGAGCAGACCCGGTCCACGGAAAGGGGTAACTGAGCAGGATGCAGGGAGCAGGAGAGGGAGGTGGGGAAGAAATGGGAGCCCCAGGAACGGATGGGGTGGGGGCTGGGCTGGTTATTTACAGTCTTTAAATTAGAGCTCAGGGCCACCCCCTCCCTCATCCAGGTCTTTCCAGATGGCAGTGAAGAAGAGTCGCCCATGGGCAGCCTTCGTGCATCCTGGATTTACCTCTTTGGAGGCAGTTACCCCTGCCTGTTTTATACTATTGCTATTTCTAAAAATGCCAGTCTCCTCGGGCAGGAGTTACGTCTGGTTAATCCATAGGTTTCGATCGCTCATCCTGGACCTGGGCAACCAGAGACTGCTGAGCGCACGGCTGGGGGGCGGAAGGGAAGGGAGATGGCAGGATCGGGGTGCAGTGAGCTCAGGGGCTCTCTGTCAAGCAGAGCGCCTTTGCATCAGCCCCCTGGAGAGGCTGATGAGGCTGGGCTGGGAGACAGGGAGAGACTGGGTCCTAAGTGGAAGTGTGCCTTGCCCCTCAGCCCTTATTTTTCCTTCGGTGCCCATGAGGCCTCGGGTTGCTCGTTTCTCTGGTGATTGTAGAAGGCCTGGGTACAGCCATGCCTGATGGCCCACTCCCAGGAAATCAAAGTTAAAAGATCTGCTCACTGCAGTCTGAGAGGTGTCCGGAGCATGTTGCTGAATTAGGAGGGATCTGAGCGCCATGGCCTGGGATCACTGACTTCAAACACTGACACAAGCCAAGCAATGAGAAATGTGCGGTTTCATCTGCCAGAGACCCTGGCCCCTGCTGCACTTTCTAGACTCCGCTGGTAGCAGGGCGGATGATGGCGGCACCATCTACCCACCCCCGATGAACACAGTGTGCGTGGAGGCTGCTGAGCCTTCTGAGTTAGCATTTCTAGAAGTTTCCTTTCAATGGCCATGGGTGGTTCAGCTGTGCCCCTTCTGCTGCCTTTATGACACCTTGGGAAGAACATGAACTTGAAGTTACACGATCGGAGGGAAGCGGACATTTACTAACGGCTGTCCTGGTGCTGGGCGTGAGACTGAGTGCTTGTTACATGTACTAGCTTTTGAGATTAGTAAATACAGTGATCGTGTCTGACGAGGAAGGACAATGAAGGAACTCTCTGGAGAGATGGGAATGTTCTAAATGGCCCTAAGGGTGGCTACCTCCTTTGGTCTTAATGGAACAGCTAAGGGTCTGCGTATCCAGGTATATTGGTTTGATCTTAACATCTGTTAAAAAATAATGCTCAAGTGCACAGGGCAGAATGGGAATCATTACCAAAGCCAGGTGATGGTATGTGAGGGTTTGAGGCACCTGTTGTAGGCAGAGTTCTAAGATGACCCCAGAGATGCCCCTGTATGATCTCCTCCCCTCCATTGGGGTGAGGACCTGTGAGTGTGCTGGGGTGTTATTCCTGTGACTGTGTCCCCTTCATGGTAAATATGAAGCAATTTCACATCTATGATTAAGGTTCCTAGCCAGCTTGGTTGATTCAAAGGGAGAGTACCCTGGAGGGCCTGGCCTGATCAGATGAGCCATGAGGAGAGAATTTGGGGTTTCCTGAACTCCCAGACTCAGAGCAGCCAAGACTTTCTCTCTCTGACCCTGCAGAAGTGAGCCTTAGATGAGACCCGCTGGCAAGACCCTCGCAGGAGACTTACGAAGCTGTATCCAGAATCCTTACCCACAGAGAGTATGAGGAAAAAACACACAGGTGTTATTCCAAGATATTACCTTTATGGTACTTTGTTACACAGCAGCAGGTAACTAGTAAAATACTTTGCATTTGAAATTTTCTGGGACATAAACAGTTAAATCAAGTGCAATGGACGTTTAAGAGAGTGAAGGACAGTGTTAGGGAGCATGGACATAGACCCAGATTTGCCTCCCAACTCCACCCCTTTCTTGTATTGTGGTCTTGGCAAATTTACTTGTTCTCTCTGACCCTCGGTTTCTTCATCTTCACCATGAGAGGGACAAGAGGGTTCACTCCGAGAGCGTTCTAGCAGAGAAGCAAGAGGATCAGGGTATTCAAAGTGCAGAGTGTTGGAGAGGACAGATGTCAGTGTGGTGAGAAGGGTGACAAGATGACAGTGAGTGAGCAGGTTTGTCTCATGACAGAGAGCTGCTGTCACCCGTTTCCTTTGTCACCTTAGGCAATGGAGCCCATCATCTCTGAGCTTTGGTGCCTCTACCACTGACGTTTTTTAACGATGTGCTTTCCTATTATAAGAGCTCGCGTGTGCAGGCCTGAGAGCTGCCGTGGACACTCACATTATTGTCCATGACCATCTTGAAGATCTTTCCTGGGTGTCTTGTCCCAGAAGGTCAGGTGCCACCCCCCACCTGTCACGGGCAATGAGTCCCACCTCAAGGACATCAAACATTCTTGACAAGGCCGACAGAAGTCCCCAGAACACTCCAGGGCAAGATGGGAACAAGGACTCTAGCAACGGTTGAAAGGACCCAGAGAGGGAACTGCTGTAATTAACTTAATTTGAACTTGGCAGTGGCCACAGCTGTCAATGACACTCCTCCCCCTGGGCAAAAGGTGCCACCGGATCATTTTAATGACCATGAGGGCTTCTGTTGTTCACTGTGGCTGAAAGATGCCACTTCAAGGGCTGCAGGACCTAGGAACTCCAGCCCCAGGAGGGGCAGGGATTTGCTGGACATGGACACGGCAGTGGCCTTCAGTCTCTCAGCTGGAGAGGACCAGCCTGACAGTGTTTGCACGAGGAAGGCCTTGGTGCCTGGCTGTCTTGGGTAGAAAACGCCCTCGGCCTCATCTTCTCTTCCAGCAAAGGGGAAGCATCTCAAAGGCCCATGCTCCCACCAGGTCCAGACGCTGGCCGAGGGTCCCCCTTGCGGGGCTCGGCTCCCAGCACCCCCTCAGCTGGATTTGTTTCCCTGTCCTGCCCTGGTTTCTCCTTCACCTTCAGCTACCTATTTATCTGCATTTTGTTTATTACAGCGATTTTGCAGGCTGCCCCAAATTCACTGTGGAATAGGCGACTTATTTAAAGAAGAATAAACACTGAGATGCAGGCATGATTCCCCTCTTTGGTAGATAAGAAGACAAAAGCTGCAGGAGGAGCTGCCCACGGCCTCAGGACGGCTGAGTAGGGAAGTGCACATTTCAGACTAGGTGAAAACCCCCAGCCCTCCCCCCACTCTGCCACCCTGCGGCCAGCAAGGACCTCAGGGGCCTGGAAGGAGGCGCTGCTTTCACATACCAAAGCCCCCCTCGTCTCCAAGCCTGCAAAGAAGCTTCTGAGTTCCCTGTTTACATATCTGAGAACCAGGCCCGGTCTAGGGAGGTTCAGGAAACTGCCAAGGTCACAGGGCCAAGGGCGGTGGGACAGAACTTGAGACAGGGGGACAGCTGCACTCATGCAAGGCTGTGGCTGCCATCAGAAAACAGGATCAACGTCATCAGTCATAGGAACGGGACCTGCATTCCATCAAGCGCTATATCCCTGGGCTCCTAGGTACCATCCAGCACCCTGTGTCACCCCAGAGGAGCTGTAGACCGTCTGTCCTGGTGTAGCTGTGTATCATCCTGTGTCCCGACCCGTGAAGCCTCCATGAAGTCGATAACCCACCATTATTCTTCTGGGTCTGTGTTGCGTGAAATCCCGAATGGTTTATTTCGAATGTCTGAGTAAGCTATGGGTAGAAGACCTGCACTCTACTTTGGAAGTTCTGTGCCTGGATGGAATTTGTCCAGGAGGGGCTGTTAGTCCAGAACTTCCCCTGTTGGTCTCTCCCCAGGGTCTAGCAAACTCGCCCGAATCTGGGGGAGCTGGTGGTCAAATCCATCTCCCAGAACTTGGTTCCAAGTCCTTGAAAATGCATCCTGTGCCACACTCTGGGCAGGATTGGTGCTTCCTTGCAGGAAGGGAAGGAAGGAAGAGGCTGCCAAGTGCCCAGGCCTGCGTGGCTACTGTACACCAGTGATTTCATTCTCTCGCCTCTTGGCATGGCTGACCTAATTTTAAGATGAAAAAGCTGATGATCTGAGAAATTGTCGCTTGGCTCCAATCACAGGGTTAATTTGTGATGGGGCTAATATTTGGACCAGATCCTGTGGCCCAAATGCCCATACTCCTTTCCACAGATTTTCAGCGGTCACCTGATTTCTACTGATAGGTCACTGATAGGTGACCAGTAGAAAGAGTCCTGGCGTCCCCACAACGGAAGAATTCATGGAAGCCCACCTACTCGCTGCCCTAGATCAAGGTCCAGGGTGTAAGATTCATAAACGCTCTGGCTTGTCCCCAAACATCCTTGACCGTGTCACGCAGTCTGAGATAGCACCTCTCGGAACCTCCGTTTCAGAAAGTCAAACTCCAGGGTCCACAATCTGCGGCTGGTGGGCTGAGAGCCCTACCACGCAGAAGGGCCTGCTCCAATTCCCCAATTAGTAACATGTTGTCGGGTTCAATTCTCTTCCAGGTGAAATTGGGCAGGCAGAATTCTCAGCTGAGGTAAAAGACACTCTTTAAAAAACTGTTTTACAAAATACATTTTTAATTGGCTTGGATTTTAAGATAAAAACAGCCTAGTCCAACCACAATGTGGCGTGACCCAGATTGGGATCAACTAGGGAGGGAGGAGGCAGGAAGGGGCCGGGTCCTCCTCTAGGACGAGGTCAAAGGCACAGCCATCACCCTGCAGGAGAAGTATCCGTGGCAGGGGCTTCCTGGTGTCCTGAGGCTCTGCTCTGTTTTGTGCCCGCATCCAGATGTTCTCAGCTTTCACTGTGAGGAGAAGGCAGGAGGGGTGGGTTGGGCCATAGCTCTCTTGGGGAAGGGATCTCAGAGCCAGGGACAGAGCTGGGCAAGGACAGTCAGCCTGGAGCCAGGTGTGAACCAAAGCCTGTGTCTCATCCAAGGGTGGACAATGACTCCAGACAGAGCAGAGGCCACTATGCACTCACCAAACCCCACTTCCTATTCTTCAGGGAAAACAGCTAGACTACATTTCCCAGCATCCCTTTCAGTTCAGATAGGGCCATGTGATTTGTTCTGCCCAATAGGATGTGAGTGAGTAGCTGAGGCCATTTCCTACTTGGGCCAGGAAAGTTTTCATTCCCTTCTCCTCCTGCATCTGCTAGCACAGGAGAGGGGAGAATGGAGAATTAGAAAAAAATGGCAGAATTGTGCTCTGGAGCCTTTGAGCTACCACTTGGAGGCGATCCTCTCAGCAGGAACACCCTCAGGGAGTGGTGTCTGTGTGACAATTTGATATTTTTTTTTCTGTTGATTCTTTTAAACATCTGTTACCCTTCCATGACTAATAAACAAGATGGGAAACATAAAGACCAAGGAAGCATTCTGAGCATAAGACGGCCTGGGATAAGAGAAGTGGTAACTAGGAGGGGTAACTAGACAAGCCCCAAGACATGCAGAGTGGAGAGGGGGTGGGTATGGGGCTCCCAGCCACAACTGTCTTGATAGGGAGGGCACCCTGTGGACCCATGCGGCCCCCATGGTGGCCTGTCCTGCCTCCTCCTCTCCATCCTCACGGACCGTATTCCTGGATCCTGAGATCTTCTACATTCAGGTCTGGTGGTGAGCATCTTCCATGTTTTATCTCACTCCATGTTTCTTCCTTCACAATTACCCTCTGAAGGAGGCTCTGTGACAGTCCCATTGTGCAGGTGAGCAAGTGATTTGCCTGAGGTCACCAATGGACACTGACCTTCTCACTCTATAGTCCTACTCTTGACCACCCACTGTGAAAGCCTCCGACTCCTATCACAGTCTTGTCTCTCATACCCTTCCTTCCTTCCTTCCTTCCTTCCTTCCTTCCTTCCATCCATCATCTCTCCCCTTCCTCCAGCCCACATTTCCTCCCTCCACCCCCTCCTCATCCATCCAAGGACTGATTCACTCCTGCATGTCTGAGCTTCCTCTGCCTCCTGGACACAATGCAGGCCCTAGCACAGAACCACCTGGGTTCTAGAAGGATCCACCTGGGTAGGCGAGATGGTCCCAGGAAAGTCTACTCAATGACGCATGAGCTGAGCAAAGCCACTTTGACAGCAGGGTGCAGCCTGCTCCAACTTGGGCAGATTCTCCTGACCCAAGCCTGGAAGTCAGCCTGCAACTGGGAAAGACTGCAGCCAGGGTGGCTGGTGCAGCGGAAAGTGCTGGGTCAGGGGACAGGGTGTGGGGAGGAGGGTGACAGGACAAAGGCTGTGAGAGGCATTTGCAGCTGTGGGGAGCTCCTGTGAAGGAGCCCCGACTGGCTTGGGTTTTGAGCTGGTCCTGTCTTGGTTGCTCTCAGCCCATCCTCCCAACGGGGGAGACCACAGTCATGTGACAGTTTCATTTCCCCCAGAACTTTCTTGGCATTTCCCTTCTTCTCCTTTCCCTCTATCTGGGGGTTCGTTTCCTTCCGCAGGGGAAGTGCAGTGTGCAGTTGGCACTTCTCCAGAGTTCCAGGCGGAGCCTCAGCGCTGCCTCCCGCCTCCAGCCCAAATCTCCACCAGGAGGATGGAGAGAAGGGAAATCGAAGACCTGGTCTTTTACAAAACCCGAGCTGGCTGCCTGGCTGCCCAGAGATGCTATCAATTGATTAACATGCAGCCTGCCAGCTCCCGCTTGATAAGAGAGCGCGTCCTACAGGGGAGCCTCCAGCCCCTTACAGAGGAGCTCACGCCTCCATCACCACCTGCCCTTCCCACGCCCCCTCCAGTTCCTGTGCTCATCCCTGCACACGGGGTGGCACGGGGCACCCTTGCAGCCTGGCCTGCCCCAGGACTGGGTGGCAGCTGCAGGAGGTAATCACCAGGCTGCCTGCTCCCTGCAGAACAGAGCCACCTCTCACTGGCACCTGAGGAGGGGTCCGAGGAGAGGGCATGCCAGGACAGGGGGGCGCTCCGCATCCCTCTTCCCTCCTTCCTTCTTCCCATCAGTAAATGTGCATCGGGGCTTCTGAACAAATGCTGCTGGAGGAAACGGAGCAGGGAACGAAAGGAAAGGAGCAAAGGGAGAGGAAAGGAGGGAGGGAGAAGGGACAGAGCCATCGGCCATCAGCTGCGCATCAGGAGAGCTGGTGCGAGGAGGAACAGGGACTGCGAGACCGGATCATGGGGATCCTCTGAGGAAGTGACAAGAAGAATGAAAATAAGCTTCTCTCTGCTCGCCCGAGGCTACGGGCTCACTTAACTCAGAGAAGGTCAGGGTGGCTAAGTAGAGGGACTCAGTGAAGCTGGCGGGCTAGACAGCCAGGAGGGCGTGGGGACCTGAGATCTCCAGCCTCCCTGGGTTGGGTCTCCATTCTCTGGGCAACGCTCAGGCAGTGACATGACCTGCCGTGATCCTTGCCATCTGTGCTCCCTGGACTGGCTCCCGGTGGCAGGTCAGGAATGTGAGTCACCTCTCATGGAACAGTGGCCGTCCTGATGAGTATCAGCAGTGCCAGGGGCAGAAGGGGTGTGCTGGATGGGGAGGGCTCAGAGCAGACGTAGCAGCTGCAGGTGCCCCGTGCGCCCTCTCTGCATCTTCCACTCACACCGTCTGGGACATCCGACTGCATGGCTATTCCGTTTCTGGGGCAGTGGTGGGGAGGGACAGGGGCTAAGAACCCTTCCCAGCAGTCACTTATCCAAAAGCACCACAACCCAGGTTGGAGTCCAGGTTCCCGAAGACCCAGGCGACCTCCCTTCTCACTAGGCACCAGCTAAGCCAGGGTCGTGCAGGAGATGCCCAAGATGCTGCCACTGTGGGTCCCCACAGTCCCTCTCCCCAACATGGGCTCTGGCTTCTCCCCGCCCAGAAGCAGAGCATTCAGGTGACCCCGGCCCATGGTGGCTGAGAAGGGAGCAGAGCCCAGCTGTCTGCAGATAACCCAGAGGGGTCTCATTCCTTGGAGCCACACACACGTCCACTGGGCGTTCATAGGCCCAGCAGCAGCTCTCGGGCCTCCTGTGTGAGTGGTGAAGGGTTTCCTTCAACAGGAGAATGGACCAGGACAGCCTGCCCTGGGAGACGCCTGGGGCATATTCCAGGTGGCAGCTGAGCCAGGTGCCTGCTGCGAAGGTGGAGCCCTGACCCTCCTGGCAGCTCCAGCCCTGGACTGTGGTCTCTGTTGAGGACCAGGCTGGGAGCTGCTCAGCTAGCCCCTTCCTGCTGGAGCAAACAACTGTGGCCTTGGAAGAGGGGTGTGTGTGTGTGCAAGTGAGCCTGCAGTTGTGTGTGTGCAAAGGCATTTGTATAGAAAGCTGCTCAACAAGAGGAAGAACCCAGAGGTCTGGCCCAAGAGAGTCAGCATCCCGGGTGTGGTGAACAGGACTGAGGGTCACACCAGCTTGTGTCCTGGACCTACCCTTATAGGTCCCAGGACCCCTGGAAAAAGTGCTCAGCTTTCCCAAGCCTCAATTTCATATCTACAAAAACAGATAACTTGCTCTTTTGCTTGATGCACCTTAGGAAGATGAGACCTGTTGAGAGCCACAGCCCAAGGGGCCCCAGCAAACTTCCAGCTGCCGGCTGATGATTGGCTCACAGCAGCCCCAGCAACATCTAGCTGATTGGCTCCTCTGCGGTGATGCTCATTGGGCTGTTTCCCTGCCCTTTCAGACCATGGAGCTGCTCATTGGGGGACTTTTTTGGCTCCACCCACGCGACCCAGCCAATCGGCCTCAAGAGCAGGAGGAGTGGGGGAGGTGGTGAGGCTTGTGTTGGAGGGAGGGGCTGGTGGGAAGCCAGTGGTGGCAGTTGGGCTCTGAGGGTTTTTCCTGAGGAGCTGTTTTGTTTGGCGTGTGTGGTTCTAAAAATAAAGTTAGTTTCTTTTGACAAGTGGCTCCTGATTGTGCCCAGCCAGACTGCGGCAAGACCTGATGTTATGTGAAAAGATTTAGCATGAGAACTGGTATACAACAAACACTCAATAATGCCCTGTTCCCTCCTGGATCAGCAATCTCTTCTTCAATCCCGTGTTACTACTCACTGAGTGAGAGTGTCTTAACCTTTCTGTGCCACAGGTTTCTCACTTTAGAACAGCGACAATAATAATAATACCTACTTGACAGCGCTGTTTGAAGAGTGAATAAGTGAATACGTTTATGGTGCTAGGACAATTAAGCTCTGTCCTTTGCCTGTATGTCACCCACTTGTTATTATTTGATCTCATCACACAGAGGCACTGAATCTCCAACGAGGCTGAGTGCTCTCCATGGACCAGGGCTGAGTTGTTATCCTGAGAACCTAGCACACAGTACATGTGCCATACGTGTGCAGTGGTTTGTATGCTGAATTTCATTGAATTCAGTCCACAGGCACAAGCTAACCGCTGAAGACAGCAAAACTTTGCAAGATGGAAAGAAGATTTTCAAGCATAGAGGGATCTGTTCTTGCTCACACGAGCGAGCTAAATAGCTACCTTTACAGCAGGACTTATCAGTGCCTTTGATGAGTTAAGTCATAATGGACATTATAAACCTCCAAGACGGAGATACTGCAGGGAATATTTCTCAAATTCATTTGACCACCAGTTACCCTCTGCAGCATCATTTAGACGTATCAGTAGCTATCCTAAAATAAATAAATCCTCACTGCTTCTCGCTCTGGGTGGGCCGGACCCTCTTGTGTGAGAACAGCACTTCCTCGCAGATCAGTGTCCGTCACCGCCTCTCCGTCATCTGTCCCTGAGGACCCCCTCCCCCTCCCACCTCCCACAAAGTGTATTTTGAGTAGAATAGTTAGCCTATTTTAAGCAGTCCATCCTAAACATGCCACTCAGGTTTGGCCCAGGTCACCCCACTGATTTTCACCTGGTGGGGAGGTTGATGGGGAGGAGTTTAAAGTTTCTCTCCCGTTTTGAACGAATATCTATTGAAATCTCCCTCAGAACATTTTTTTCATCTTAACGAGGGATGGTTTAGTTACAGGACCTCCGGCTTTCAAGGCCAAGAACAGCTCAAGTCCATCCTGTGTGACTCCCCTTGGTGAAGTTCACCATCAGGCAGAACCAATCCAAGATGCCAGTGGTCTGCAGGGTGCTTATTTAGGGCAGTGTGCACAGGAATGGGGCCCGCCTGTGGTGGGCGTGTGGGTAGGTGGAAATTCACCTGTAGACTTCACGGCATTGCTTAATCTCAATCAAAAAATGAATCACAAAGAACTAGAATGACCATGAGGAGGCATTTTCCCTGTTTGGGGAAATTGAAAATTTTTTAATGAAGCGAAAGAACAGGAAGAAGCCCTTCAGCTATTGAGACCCATTCCAAAGTAAGGGAACAATCTCAGTGCACCCCTTGGGGAGAAACTCAATTTTATTACCCAGGATGTGAAAGGCAGGCAGAAAGGGCCATGGTTCAGGGTCTGCAGAGACCCAAGGGCTCTCAGATTCAGGAGATGGTCTTTGGCCAGGACTCTGGGGGCTTCAGAGCACCTGACTCCCTGGAAATCTCCTGGGCCTCCGGGAGCCCCTGTGCTCCTGGAGGTAAATAGCTTTCATCTTTGCATATGGATGAACTTTCTGCATTTTAAATGAGAATCTCTCCAGAAGGGGATAAGTCTCTGTGTTCTCAGCTTGGGGATCCAGAAGATAGTGGGAAATGAGACAGCCTGTCAATCCTTTCAATCCGAGAGGGATGTGGTTACAAATCAGTGGGAGAAGCATTTGCATCGAGAATCGAAAAGTCAAAGTCTCAGGACTTAAGAAGTCTGTCCCTGGGGACCCGAGTGGCATATCAGCTGCTTGGTGCTGCCACCGCGGATCTCTCTTGCTGCCCACCCCATTTGGAAAGCTGGCAGGAGAGCTGGCCTCCTCCAGGGTTCTGGTCACTCTCTGGGCAATGGGAAGCCCCTTCAGCACCTCCTTCTTCTTTTGGGTGATGAGAAAATGAAAACCACTCTAGGGACTTCAGGAGACTGGTGTGGAGGGAAATGCTCTGCACTGGATATGGAGAATCTCAGGCTCTCCTCCCTCCCCTCTTCCCCTTCACGTGCAGTTGGGAGGGCCACTCTGGGTGACGCTGCTTGGGATTGGAGCATGCTCCTGCCACCTAGTATCTGAGTGACATTGGGGCAGGTTCTGAGGTCCCCCAGAATCCTCCCGTGTTTATGGGAGGCTGCAGTGTCACATTGCATGGATCTCCTAGGTGTACCCCGAGGGTTCCACCAACCTGCAGGGAACAGATCAAACTTGGCATCTGGCACAGGGGTCATGCTCCTTATGTCATAGGCAGCTAGTGTTGTGCTATTGTATCATCACCATCATTAGAGAAAGACTGAGAAGCCAGTTTTCAAGTTAGATGAACTCAGGGGGAGAACCCATCTCAGCCACATGTAGGTGAACCCGTCCTGATTCCCCTCTAGCTAAGGCACCCTGGAGCAGCTCACTGATGGAAGCAACCCTCCCACTTTCTCCAGCCTCCTGGCAGTGAGTCAAGAGGAGCAGGAATCTCTTGGACCTAACAGGTCCTCACCTCCTCATCCATCCATCCATCCATCTCTCCACCCATCCGTCCTGTGTGCACAGAATGTTCTAGGCATCCCCTCCTGTGACCAAAGCCCAGGGAATAAAACTGAGTAATGCAAGTGATTTCCCTTGGGGATTTCAGAGAAAGGACAGCCAGGCAATGTCACAACACAAAGCAAGAGCAACAGCAGAGGGAGGGACAGACCCATCAGAGAACAGAGGTACCCAACTCAGTCTGGGTGATAGGAGGGTTTCTGGAGGGCAGACCTCTCATTTAGAAAACAAGGAGGGAGGATGATTCAGAGAGAATTCACCTGGCCAAAGGAACAGCAGTGAGAAGCCGAGTGTCTGGCTCTTTTTTAGGGAAGACTAGGATGGAAAGTTTTGAACATGGTGCTTCCAAGTGCCCAGACCTGTGCAGGGCAGAGGGAAGGTGTCCAGGAAATAGCTGTTTTTCAACTCCCAGACAGATAGAAGCTGAGGAGTAGATGCAGTCACGTAGCCTGGAAGCCAAAAGGGCCCAGGAGGAGCCTTGAGGAGCCCTCACGCCTGCCTGGCCCTGGAGCTGCCGGGCATCCTCCTAAGCTGCTGTACGACTCACCAGCCTGGACACGGGCACAGCTGGAAACATGCCTGAGTCTTGATTGAATCGCCAGCCATTCAAATGAGGCAGGAGTGAAGACGAAACGCCAGGCAGTGGGAGTCACCAGAGCCTCTGTACCCCAGGAAACCAAGGGCTGTGTGGGGAGATCCACGGAGGAGCCTCCTCTGATGGAAAGGAGAGTTGAGCTCTAAGAGTCACTGGTTATCACTGGATGAATAAATCACTCAGACCATGCAACTCCTGGCAGGAGAGAGAGAGAGAGAGAGAGAGAGAGAGGAATCTCCATGTACTGACACATGAGTGTAGAACACCTGTGCACTAGAGGGGCTGGACAGTCCTCCATGATGGGTTCTGTGAACCGAGACACAAAGACGCAGATGCCTTTCATAATGAGGACCCATAATGGTGACGATAACGAGGGAAGGGACGCCTTTCTGATATCTCTGTACGATTTGAGCTGTCGTGCCCAGCAGTGGTTCTGGGATAAGGGAAGGATGGGGAAGGAGCAGGTTGGAGGTTTACTGAGGATGTGGGGATGGGTCAGCATATGAGTTCAGATTCGTGGTGACGAAGGGAACGGCCAGGTGCAAATTAGAGAAATCCAGTTAAAGGCAGAGACAATGGTGATGCTGTCTGTACCTGGAGGCGTGCTCCTCTAAGTCCGGGTTCAGAGAAGACAGGAACAGGAGTGGAGGTGGGGCACAGAGGGCAAGCGGTCAGGGAGGGTCAGGGTGTCGGAGACCACCAGCATGATACACATGGTGGAACCAGCTCTCTACCTTCAGGATGAGTTTGGTGGCTGGAGCAGCACAAGACCCAGACACCAAGGCCCCCATGGTGGTCTTCCCACAAATGGGACAAACTCCAAACTGAACACACGGGTAAGGGGGCCCAGTGACCAGGGTGCAGCAATAGTCTTATGAACAAGATAGGGCACAGATGTGAGGATGGGACCTTTGGTCAGTCAAACAAGCAGGTTTGGAAGTCTTTCCCTGGGGTCTGACAGCATATGCAGTGTGGCCTCTGGTTTGGGGGACACGGGAAGCAGGCAGAGATCCAGCTTGCCAGAGCCAAGTCCCCATCAACTCTGGAGTCGCCATCCCTCTGCCCTGGCTCTCCCTGGTGAAATCAATCACCAGCATCCAACATCCCACAGAGAACCTCAACCTCTGGCCCCGGTGCCCCCCACCTCTCAGCCCAAAAATCGTGCCGCACCAGCCGACAACCACCAGGTAACAAAAAAACGTTCTGCTCTGGATGTGTGAATTAGGCCAACTGATGAACAATTTTTCTTAAGAGGATTTGCTTACCTAAACCTAATACACCACACCTGAGAAGTCACGTGAGCCCTGGGTAGAGCTGGCTACAGGGACAGACAAGGTGCCGGGGACCTTCCTGTGAAAGCAGCAAGGAAGGGGTGACTTAGTGGGGACCAGTTAGACCCGAGCTGGCCATGACTGCAGCCTGTCCACACACAGCGGGTCTCCTCTGTCCCTTCCTCAGGAAGCCCGGACCAAGAAAAAGGCCGGGGTGGGGGATCCCAACCCAAGTGACTAACTGACTAATTAAAAGTCAGACTCAGAACTTCCCCCCAAGCCAAAAAATCTCAGGCTACCTTGCAAAGTTCTTGGTGAATTAAAAAAATCCTATTTAAAAATAAAACAAAATATCCCCATGAGCTGGGCAGTGTGTGTGTGTGTGTGGGGGGGGGGGTATAGCAGGAGGTTCAGACATAAGCTCTGAGGACAGGTCTTCAGGATCAGACGACCAGAATGTAGACACAGAGGCATTTGCCACATTTCTTAGAACGGCCTGCCTGGGATTGGGGTGGGGGTGAGTCAGCCATTCACAAGGGGTGCGAGATGGAAGGGACATTCAAAAGACAAAATTGCAATTACCGCCCCAAATCAAAATGAGCTCAGAGCAGTGAGCAGAAGAGAACGTTAAATAAAGAGTCTGAGGCTGCTGTGGCCCAACCTGCTTTCCTCACGTTACGCTGGCTCCAGCCCTGTGTTCTCTTCATCGCCAGAAAGATAAGCAATGTGTTTGGCCCGGGACGCTCTGCCCCAGGTGTGAACCCATGTAGAGAGGTGTAGATTGCATGTTCCCAGACAGACATGTCCAGGGACCTCAGACAGCACCAATCACAAAGGTCCCAAAGCAGAGACGGCTGAGGCCTCATCCATGGTCAAGGGTACCCTATGTTCTATTCCTACGATTGCAGCTCAGCCACAGGAAGAAACCAACCACCATCTCTCCATGAAAAAGGCAGCAAAATCTCACAAACACATGGAGGAATGAGAGGCCTGACTCCAAAGAGAACATTCTATGCAATTCCATGTACACAGCACACAAAAGCTGGCAAAATTAATCTTTGGGTTTAGGAGGGAGGTGGGGTAGCGTGGGGAGAGGGGTCACTGGGGCAGTTCTGATGTGGTTTTCCACGTCGGCCCTGGTTCTGTGGGTGTTCACACATCGTGAAGGTCTGTTAACCTTTACTTCCTTTACTTCAGTAAGAAGATTCCTTAAAGATACAAAATCAGGTGGCGCTCAAAACAACCAGCTCTTTGTAGACCTGGAAGAAGGACAATCAGTTCTTCCCAGGATGTTAAGTTCCAAGAGAAGAGAGCTTCCTCCCCCAGAGCCTTCACAGGAGCAAAGACCTGGCCCGTCCTTTGTGCACAAGCATTAATAAAAATGGAATGTTCTTTCTCCAAGGCCTGCAATCCCTAGTTCTAACAGGATTTCCCTGAAAATAAGGTTCTTTTGGAAAGATCCAGGATTTATGATTCTTGGTCCTTGCTGTGGTGGCGGCAGGTGTAACCTCTGCACTGCTATTTTCAAGGCCTTCTATCACACTTGGCCTCCCCAGGAGGCCAGAGCTCTTGCATGCGATCGTATGAGTTTTCTATTGCTGCCATAACAAATGGCCACCAATTCCGTGGCTGCAAACAGCACAGATTTATTGCATCGCGGTTCCGGAGGTCAGCAGCCCAGTGTGGGCCTCGCTGAACTAAAACTGAAGTGCAGCCAGCCGTGCTCCTTTCTGGAGGCACCAGGGGAAATTCGTTTTGCTCACTCATGTTCCTGGCAGAGTCCGGCTCTGAGATCCTGCTCCTTTGCTGGCTCTCAGCAGAGTTGGCTCTCAGCTCCTAGAAGGCCCCCAGATGTCCCTGCATGTAGCCTCCTGTGACTCAGAACCACCCACAGGCTTCCACCCTGAGGTCTCCACCCCTGGCACTACATCCTAGAAGGTTCTCAGGTGATCAGACTGGGCCCACTCACATAATCCAGCCTAGTCTTCCACCTCAAGGTCTGTAACGCCAATGGCTTCTGCAAGGTCCCTAGAAAGGAAAAGCCAGTTTTCTATTCTATCTTCCCACTTCTGACACTAAATGGGTGGGCTCAGCGGGCCCCAGTTGGAGGCTGAGGAGGTGGCTTACTTTTGACCCTCGGGACCTGCAGTCAGAGAAGACATCACAGGTGTGGGGCTCCGTCCTACAAGACTGCTGATCCCAGGTGCAGGCCTCCTGCCGGTTCTTCCTAGTGACTGGCTGGGGCCTGGGGGCCTCCATTCCTCCTTCCTCAGGTTTGGTAACTATCTCGGGAAAACTCAGAGAAGCACTGGTTCTGCTTTCAGTGCGTCATGAAGGGTGCGCATGCTCAGGGACAGCCGGACTCAAGAGAACGGGGGTGGCAGGAGTTGTACTCCCCCTCTGGGAATGCCCCACTTCTGCAGCCTCCACCCGTGCTCAGCCCAGAATCCCCCAAACCCAGCAGTTTCGAGTTGCTCTGGAGGTCCCATTACGCAAACCACTGGCCATTAGCAACCGAACTCCATCCAGAGTCCCACGGGTCTCCCTGGAGTTGATTTCCCTGTCAATCATCCTCTGCTCTCCAAAAGTCACTGTGACTCTAACTCAGAAGTAGCCTTTTCATTGGTTCATTTGTTCAACAAATATGTGAGTGCTGACCACATGTCAAACTCACTTCTGGAAACGGTAGACATAGAAACAAAACAGAAACATCTCTGGCTTTTATGGAATTTATCTTTTAGCAGAATGGAGATGATATACAAATATATCATTAAAATAAGCAGTTACCTAGGCAGCTTCTATAATGGCTCCCAGAGATCCCTGTTGAATTCTTCCTCATTGAGCTATGAGATGACCACAGTCTTGGCCACTGTCTTTCCTGCCACCTTGCAAAATATCCTGAGGCAAAGGATCTTGCTAAACCACACCACCCAAGTTCCAGATCCACAAAAATTCTAAGATAATGTTGTTGTTTTAAACCTGCAATGCATTGTGGTATTTGTTACATGGCAATAGCTAACTGATACATGTGTTATGTCAGATGGTGATGTCTTAACAGAAAAAAAAAAAAAAAAAGAATACAGCAAGAAAGGAGAATAGGGAATTCCAGAACACAGCTGGGCTGTACTTGAGAAGAAGTTTCATTTGGATGATTCCATATGATATCATAACAAGTATGACACTCAAGAGTAGCTTCTAGGCAGCTATGATTTTCGAATGACGGGGGGTGGTTCTGGCACTGACCAATACAATCAGCAGGCTTGGAACCGTCACACACTGAGTCAGTTTCAAAGACACAACCTAAATTCCTTTACTATGCTTTATTACTCTCCCTGCAGATGCTCCCCAGGTTTTGTTATCACAGCTGCTACTAGAAATTCTCCGAGTTTTATTAACAGAGCGGTTTCTTGCTGTGGGATTATATAACATACCTTGTATATCTGCCTTCATCTATATGGATGGAGAATTCCATATGGATTAAGTTTTCAAAGGAGGAGGTTCACAAAGAGGAGTCCTTCTCTTCGAAATGCAGATGGCGGGGCCTGGAGATGCTTCAAATGTGAGCTATTTAATAAATGATGGCGCTAGGAAAATAAACAAACCAGTGGAAAGAGAAGCAGATCTTGCTCATGACACCCAGGGCTGTTTTCTTATGCAAATTCATCTCTGCAGCCGGGGGTGTTTTCATTTTCCAGATTCTGATTCTCCAATCATGATAAATCCCTCTGATTATTTTTTTTTTTCTTGCAAGTTACAATTTAAGGTTCTATACAGTAGTAGTCGGCCTGAGAATATTGGTGGGTGTAATTCTTGGTCTTGGTTGAGGCAGAAACTTAAGTGAGTGTAACGATTTATATGATCAAATAAAATCTCTTCTGAATAATAATAATAATAAAAACATCTTTCCTACGTCTCCCAACTCTCTTAAGTCATTTAGCGCATCCACCAAAATGGGATGCCCGCGGCTGCGTTTGAACGGGTCTAAATGCTGGCACGTAAATTCTCTCTCTCTCTCTCTCTCCCTCCCTCCCTCCCTCCCTCCTTTACAAAGGAAGTTTCAGAAACAGGCAGAGGATTAATTGACCTCTCCATGCCTCTGAATCCCCATATTTAAAACAAACAATAAGACAGGGAAAAAAGGCTTATTGTTAAACAGTTTTCCCTGCTGTCAGGATTGGCCACCCCTTAGAAGACACCTCCTCTGAGAGGCCTCTCTTGGCTCAACCAGGGTGGGTCAGAGGCGGCCACCTGAGCCCTTGACTCTCCTCAATCCACATCTCCCCTGCCCCCATTCCTATTAGTGTCTCCCAGGAGACCCCGCAGGGTTGCATGCACAGTTGTGCAAATGGGGTGTGCAGAAACATGCGAGTTCTCAGGCAGCTCCCGCTCTAGAGAGAGGTCTGCAAAGCCACATGGCATGGTGGCCGTGGGGCTGAATGGCAGCCGTGGTCTGAATGCTCATGTCCTCTCATGTCCAAAGCTAATCACCAAGGTAATGGGTTTTTTTTTTTTTTTTTTTGGTAGGAGAGGTTTTTGGGAGGTGATTAGGTCGTCAGTAGAGGGCTCATGAAGGAGGCCCCAGAGAGCTGCCCTGTCCCTTCTACCATGTGAGCACATGATGAGAAAGTGCCACCTAGTAACCAAAATTGGGCTCCTCCAGACACCGCCTTGGCTGGCACCTGGATCATGAGCTTTCGCAGCCTGTAGGACTATGAAAAATATTCCTGTTGTTTGTGAATCTTCCAAATTCGTGGTGTTTTGTTAGAGTGGCCTGAACTGTCCAAGAAACTCTCCCAAAAGATACATCCTGTCCTTAATGTGCCACCTTATATGGCAGAATGTGGGACTAAGTTCAGAATCTTGAGCAGAATCTTCTCTCGGGTCACCCAAGTGGGCCTCAGACTCAATGAAAGGCATCCCTAGAGGGAGGCAGGGGGACTTAGACACACAGAGGAGAATGTGACATGGAGATGACCAGATGACAGAGGAGAAGGTGACATGGAGCAGAGAGATGCCACCACAAGCCAAAGAATGCCAACAGAAGCCAGAAGAGGCCAGAAACGAGGCCTCTGGCCTCTAGAACTATAGAGAACGAACTGCTCTGGTTCCAAGTCACTCAGTTTGTGGTGATTTGTTGCATCAGTCACAGGAAACTACTATAGAGGCTTAACTCCATGAGAGAGAGAGAGAGAGCGAGAGAGAGGGCTAGTGATCAATAATACCAGTCGCTAGCACCACAGACGTTCCTCAGGGAACACTGTCACCCCCTAGGTGGCATGTGCCCTCTGACACAGGCCCACCTCCATCTGTCTGCACAGTAGACTCCCAGGCTACGGGAGCCCAGAGGTGAGTCACCCAAGACCTCCACCTGCAGAAGGGCAGAGCCCCTTGCTCGTCGTGCCAGATTCCCTGCCTGGGATGCTTCCCCCCACTCTAAGCACCGGTCTCTTCATACCAGGCTGGACTTGCACACCTGGTGGTGTCTTCCAGAAGCAGGGTGGTTTCAGCCAGAAAGGAGCTGTGAAGACCCGCCTGTCCGCCTCTCTGGTGCTCAAGGCGTGCTCTCTGCAAAGCACCCTGGGACTGGTCTCTGCAGAGCGGCTTGTAGGTATCACTGTAGTTTCTCACTACAAATATCAAACAAGCACCAGAGGTTGCAGACAGGGGTCTTGCTAGAAGCTTTTAGACTCCCCGAGGCCCCTGCTCCTCACTGACAAGAGGGACTTGGAGCAGGGCCTCCCCAGAGAGTTCCTGGGAGAGGCTCAACTGCTCATGCAAAACGCTCCAAGTCAGTTTCTGTCAGGAACACTCGCTCCCGGGCTCCTGGTGTCTCCACATCCTGGTGGTGAGCAGGTTCTTCTTTCTGTAAGAGGAACTGTCTGACCTGAAGCCAGCGTTGTGATCCCTAGGGCTGCCGTCATGGGTGCCCATTACAGGGGATCACCAAAACAGAAGTGTCCTCTCAATGTGGAGGCCAGGAGTCTTAAGGAAAAGTGTCAGCAGGTCCCTGTTCCCTCTGAAGGCTCTGAGAACCACTCCATGCCGCCGTCCCATATCCTGTGGTGGCCAGCAGGTGTATCTACAACACTCCTACTTGCGTCCCTGTCTTCTCTGTCTCCACCCTCTCCTCTCCTTAGAGACCAGTCACTAGACCCGGGGTCCTCTCTATGCCACCATGACTTCATCTTAACTAAATATGTCTGCAAGGCCCGTATTTCCACAAGATCACCGCTAAGGCTCTGGTTGGATAAGAATTCTGGGGTGCACTCATCCACCTTCAGCTGGTGACAGGTCTTCTCTGCTTTTCTATCAGCAGTGAATCTAGAAGAAATCTGTGTTTTGCCCCTAAATGGGAAGGCCTCATTGCTTTCAACGCCTAAGCTCGATTGTCCTGATTGATCAGTTCTCACCATTCCCATCTCATCTCCCCGAGACACCGCAAACCCCAGCCCCAGTGTCGGTGCTGAAATTATGCTGAGTGTCAAAATCACATCAAACAACTGAACTTATTTCCACCAGAAAAATTTGATTATTTCACTTTGATTTACATGGCTTTTACCCCCCTCCCTTCTCTCCTACAAACGCTGACTTTGGAATCCCCTTCGGCGCAGGACAATGAGGAGCAGACGGTGTTTCCGATGGGAAGGGGAACTTTCATTATGTTTGATACCATATTTTTCTCTCCTTGATTTGAATGTTATAATTGGATTGGTGAGATATTTATTAGGAACTCTGTGTTTCTTTTTTTCCCTCCGACTGCTTGAAGGGTGTCTCTTAATTTGTTTCTCTCTTTGGAGTTCTGAGAAGTAGCTGTGAGGTATTATTCCCATTGAAAGAAACTCATTTCTTTCAAACATTTATTTAAGGGTGTCATTTTCTTAATAATTCTGAGGATAATTCAGAATAATTTCCACCACCACTGCAATTTTTAACTTCAATGGAATATATGTCACCTGTCCCCTGGCCGGTTCCCCTCCCACGAGCCCATCAGTTGTAAGGGCCAGAATTACTCAGGTACTGACTGTGGTGGAAACAGCACTGGCCTGGGAGACCTGGAGAGTTCCACCAGCTTCACCACTGACTGGCCTGGACAAGTCTGTCGGCCTCAGTTTACCCATTCATAAAACAAGGGGTTGGGACCTCGTGACCTGCCTCCGAATTTTTAAGCCTTTCTGCTCCATCTAATTCCCAGTTGTCAGAAGAAGATGTGAACAACACACTGAAACTCACAAGCTCAGTCAGTGGGTGCATGGGGTGGGGTTGGGGGTCCACTGCAAGGACCCAAGGGAATGCTCTGGGTGAGGGAAAGAGTCTATGTGCTCTTTGAAGGGGTTATGGGGGCTAACCTTCTACCAAAATTTATCAAACTGTCCAAGTCGTCTGCACACATCTTCTTATGTCTCCACATGTTGATGAAGAAGCTGCTTTTTTTTTGGAATTAATTTATTTATTATAATTAGGTTAGATGGCAGCAGAATGCATTTTGATTCATTGCACACAATCGCAGCACAACTTTTCATATCCCTGGTTGTACACTATGTAGTGTCGCACCATATGTGCAGTCACACAGGTACCTAGAGTAATGATGTCCACCTCATTCCACCATCTTTCCTGCCCCCATGTACCCTCCCCACCTCTCCCTCCCCTTTGCCCAATTAAAACTTCTCATATATTTGTTGATCAATTGCATGTCTTAAAGGTCCTCCAATTTTCCCATGGGCCCCCCACTCCCCACCCCTGTTATGGATCGGCATCCACTTATCAGAGAGAACATTCGGCCTTTGGGTTTGGGGTTTGGCTTACTTCACTTAGCATGATATTATACAACTCCATCCATTTACCTGCAAATGCCATGATTTTATTCTCTTTTAATGCTGAGTAATATTCCATTGTGTATATATACCAGAGTTTCTTTATTCATTTATCTACTGAAGGGCATCTAGGTTGCTGCCACAGTTTAGCTATTGTGAATTGAGTTACTGTAAACATTGATGTGGCTGTGTTACTATAGTATGCTGATTTTAAGTCCTTTAGTATAGACCAAGGAGTGGGAGAGCTGGGTCAAATGATAGTTTCAGTCCAAGTTTTCTAAGGAATCTCCATACTGCTTTCCAGAGTGGTTGTACCAATTTGCAGTCCCACTAGCAAGGTATGGGTGTGCCTTTCCCCCCACATCCTTGCCAACACCTAGTGTTGTTTGTATTCTTGATAACTGCCATTCTGACTGGTGTGAGATGAAATCTTAGAGTAGTTTTGATTTACATTTTTTGTGATTACTAGAGATGTTGAATATTTTTTTCATATATTTGTTGATCAATTGTATGTCTTCTTCTGAGAAGTGTCTGTTCAGCTCCTGAACCCATTAATTGACTGGGATTTTTGTTTTTCTGATGTTTAAGTGTTTTGAGTTCTTTATATATCCTGAAGATTAATGCTCTATTTGATGTTAGTGTGGCAAAAATTTGCTCCCAAAATGTAGGCTCTCTCTTCACTTCATTGATTGTTTCTTTTGTTAAGAAGAAGCTTTTTAGTTTGAGTCCATCCCATTTATTAATTCTTGATTTTATTTCTTGCACTTTATGAAAGTCAATACCCATAAATCATATGCATTTCTATACATCAGTGATGAATCTTCTAAAAGAGAAATTAGGAAAACTGCCTCATTCACAATTAAATTGGGAATCAGCAAAAGAGGTGAAACACCTCTACAATTAAAACTATAGAACACTAAAGAAATTGAAGAAGACATTAGAAGATGGAAAGATCTTCCATGCTTTTGGATAGGCAACATTAATATTGTCAAAATGGCCATACTGCCTAAAGTGGTATACAGATTCAATGTGATTCCAATTAAAATCCCATTGGCATTCCTTACAGAAATAGAAAAAGCAGTCATGAAATTCATTTGGAAAAATAAGAGACCCAGAATAGTGAAAACAATCCTTAGCAAGAAGAGGGAAGCAGAAGGCAGCACAAGATCAGACCTGAAACTATGCTACAAAGCTATAGTAACAAAACTGGCATGGTATTGGCACCAAAATAGACATGTAGACCAAGGGTACAGAATAGAGGACACAGAGACAAACCCACATAAACATAGTTATCTCGTAGTAGACAAAAGTGTCAAAAACATACAGTGGAGAAAAGACAGTCTCTTCAACAAATGGTGCTGGGAGAACTGGAAATCCATATGCAGCAGAATGAAAATAAACCCCTATCTCTCATCCTGCACAAAACTCAACTCAAAGCGGATCAAGGACCTAGGAATTACACCTGAGACCCTGCGCCTAATAGAGGAAAAAGTAGGCCCCAAGCTTCATCACGTCGGAAAAAGCTGCTTATCAAAGGAACTGGGTCAAGTGTGCGCATGTGCACGCACTCACGCATGTAAGTTCACGTATGTACGTAGATGTGAAACCAGGGGACCAGCTAATGTTTTCAAGTATTAGCCTTGTAGGACTGTCTGAGTGTTCAAGTTCAAGGGACCAAGTGGCTGAGGAGGGCAGCTCGGGTTGGTGGCTGACACAAGCTCAGGAGCCAGCTGACTTCTGAGGGAGCTTGAAGGAAGAGCGTCCAGTATTCTGTTAACGTTGCCTTTCATTTTTGCTACACGGTTTCCTTGCTCCTATTCTATGCACTCAATTAACAATTTTTTTTTTATTAAGTGTCTACAGTTTTTCAGAAACTATGCTAAACAGCTAATGTTCCTTGTATGATCCCTTGATTTATCAATCAGCACAACCAGAAAGCTACCGGAATTTAGATGAGTTACAAATAAAGGAACCTACATTTCCCAAGAGCTTAAAAAAAAAAAAAAAAAGGAGGATGGAGTTGTTTTTTGGTTTTTTTTTTTCTTTAAAAAAATGTATATATAGTAAGAAAAAATGTTTACTTCATGGCTGAGGTTGTGGCTCAGAGGTAGAGCACTCACCTAGTATGTGCAAGGCCCTGAGTTAGATCCTCAGCACCATATAAAAATAAATAAAATAAAGGTATTGTGTCCAACTACAACCAAAAAAATAAATATTTTTTAAAAAAATGTTTACTTCAAAATTAAAGTAAATAAAACTCTCAAAGATGGGAAACCTAAACCACTGTGGTCCCCAATTTAAAATTTTTCCTTTTTAAGACACTTCCCTGTACTGCACTGAAATTAGTGGCCACATGGCCTTCTTTTGACTTTTCCATGTACCACTGTGGCTGGATTCTGACTCTCACCCCAGGGAGTGAATTCCTTTTTATCTTTGCCTGAAGAGGAACTGCTTTGTTTTCTCTTCTTGGACAAGGAAAATCACATGACTGAGTCTGCTTCCCTTTTCACGTTGGTCACCAGGAAGCTCAGGGCCAAATGTGTGGCCCAATCGGAGCTGCTGTGTAGAATTGTTTGGTCTGCATTTTTTCCTTATGATTACTCCCTAATCTTGACCTCTTTTTATAGTGTGCAACTCCACCATTATTTTATTTTTGTGGTTAGTTCTTAAGCACGGTTCTATTTAAATATCCCAGAAACCACTTAGGAAATTAGCTCATTTTATTTTAATAAATAAGAGAAACAATTAAATTGATGATTTCTGTCTCTAAGATATCAACTGGTATGTTGTGGGGCCTCAGTAAATGTCTCCCTCCATGAGAGGTGGCACTTTTCCCCCTATGATCTTTTAGATACTACCCAGCAGAGGGTGTTTCCTAGAATTGGATATCCAGACATGACGCCCACCTTCTGTGTGGGCCATCTCCCTTGGCTTGCTCACGACAGCCCTAGTCTAGCATAAGCCTTTTCACAAAGCAGCAGGACAGGACCCATGAGCCCACTGTTCCATTTCCCTCTGCCTCCCACTTTCACCCTGCAGCCTGCACCTGGTGCCCCACAGTCCCCACTCCCCCAGTGAGCACAGAGCAGGAGATAAAGCTTCAGGCTCGGAGAGTGAAGGACTGGATTCCCGTGCATGCCCTCAGAGCTGTAGGACTCAGAACATTACTAGCTTGGTTGAGCCTTTGCTTTCTTATCAGGAGGAAATGACAAGTTTCTTAACTTGTGGGTATACTTTGAGAATTAAATGAGAATCACGGGAAACTCACAGAGCACAGTGTCTCCAATAATTCTCAGTTGAATGGTTCCAGGGAAGGGTGGTTGATGGATGGATGGAGGAGAAGCAGGTGAGTGGATTAATGGATGACTGGATGGATGAATGGATGGATGGAGAAGAGATGGAGGATGGACGGAAGGATGAGGGATGTATAGATGGATGCATGGTTGAATGGATGGATGGACGGACGGAGGATGGATAAGTGAATGGATGAACAGTTGAATGGATGTGTGATGGATGGATGGGTGGATGGATGGATGATGGACAGATGGGTGGATGAGGGATGAATATAGCGTGAGACTATGCCCCAGACAGGGAAATGCCCGAGGGATCTATTCTTCATTTTTTTTTTTTTTTGCCACAGTTTGGAGGGGACCATGTTCCCTTCCACACATTCCCTGGTTATAAGGTTATGATGTTGCATGCTTATGTGTGTGTGTGTGCGTGTGCATGTGCACCCACACATATACAGAAGTTACTCTTCTGTTCCCAGGGTGTCCTGTTTGTTCTGGGGCTCCCACATTTGCCTTCTTGCAGCCTGAGCACTTGCCAGAGTTCACAGGTTTTTTTGTTTTTTTTTTTAATTCAGAAAAACAAACGAAAAGGATGTCCAAGAAGCAGCATGTCAAACGCACATCTGATTTGAAACACAAGCTATTATTCAACTCATTTCTAGACTCAGGATTCCAAGTCGGAGGACCGGTGGAAGATGGTGAAGCTGACCCAATTCCTGTCCTTATAGCACTGACATTTTTCTTTTCTGAAAAACAACCTAAAAACATGCTGTTAAGTGTGATCTGGAAGGTCACACTCTGTGTTGGTTTTGCTGTGTCTGAGGCCCCTGTGCCATGAGGGAGCCGGCAAGCCCTTTACCAGCGTTTTCTACCGGGAGATGAAGATGTGGAGGGATTCGTGTATTTTTACTTTGTCCTTGTCCCTCGGTCATAAGAGAGGGGGGAAGTTTGTCAAAGGAGGAAGATTAAAATTTATAAAAAGGCCCCAGAGAAAGGGACCCGTTGCTCCTAGGGAAGAGCCTTCTGATCACCAGTTTATCCGGAAGCTCTTGCTTCCTGTCCAAGCCACACAGCTAGGACTGCGTCCACTCCCATAGTGCTGGACAGGGTGCCAGAACCTGGGACTAGGGCGTGGCCAGGACGGAGAGAGGCCCTGCTTCGGGCAGTGCTGGCTGCGGGGCCAAAGGTCAACCAGGGCCTGTTAAGGGTGTCCAAGGGGGTCAGCAAGAGCCGTCAGTGGGATAGCTGGGGTCTGCACCTGGCATCTCTGTGACCAGGCCATCGGAGCAGGACTAGAAGACCCAAGGACGTGAGGCCACAGGGACAGGAAGCCAGAGCAAAAGTGTAGCAGCCCAAGAGTCAGTGGACAGAAGGAAGCTCTTGCAACACGGCACAAGACGGCTGCCAGGAGGAGAGGAAGGAGAAGGAAACAGAGAGAAGCGGAGGAACACAGGGAGAGAAGGGGGCAGACGGGCAAGAGCCAGGGGGAATGGCATCGTGTCCCCTGGGCTCCAGGGGAGGATGCGTCTCCTGAGCCGCCCGATTCATCCCCCCAAAGTCAACAACGCAACAAGAACGAGGTTTCTTGGAGTCAGATTAACGCCACTCGAAATGGATGAGACTAAATATCTACTCGGTCACCGGCCCTGGCCTGCGTCCTTTCTTTGCGTGTTGCCTTTAGGACGTCCCTTGGATGTGGGCACCTTCTGTAGGCCCCTTCCTCTCAGGCAGCTGAATCTCAGCGGTCAAGTTCCTTGGGTTCCTGGGGGAAGGATCAGGGTGCCACCTGAGCTCTCAGTCTCAGAATCTCCACAGGACCTCCTGGTCACTGTGCCTTTGGCAAGCAAGACAGCAGCCGAAGTTCCTGGACCAACATCCCTCAGGTGAGGGTCTTCTGCGTGGGACGCCGGAAGCATGTTTCAGCTGAAGGAACGTGGGCAAGGCCTGAAGCCAGCAAGGCCCCACAGCAGCAAAGGAACATGGGGAAGTGTCCGTCCAAGGAGAGCGGCCCAGAGCCAGGCCAGGATGAGGGCCAGGATGGATGTCGGGGGAGGGGCTGGCGGGAGCCCAGTCAGAGCCGTGCCCTGCGGGTGCCTGGCTGTCCTGGAGGTGTGGGCCTGAGCTAGCTATGGGAGACTGACTGTTGGGTGAGGGTCCAGCTGAAGGAGCCAAGAAGAGAAGCAGATTTCATGAATCCCCCCCTCTCTCTCTTTAAGTGGGTAAAGGATCTGTTTGGGGACCACCACAGCCATCAGGCACGAGAGGGTGGGGACTCAGGTCAGAACGGGAGAGAAGGGAGCTGAAACCAGACCTGGAGGGTGTGCCATGGGCAGGGAGGGGAAGCAGTCCTGTGCAAACCCTCAGCCACTGCGTGGGGACCCTGCTGGCCCCTCCAGATGCCTGCCTCCTGAGGCCACCACGGCTGGACCCTCCAGCAGGTCTCAGGCCTGGACTGCAACAACTCTGCCAGGCTGCGGGCCTCAGGGTGCCGGGAGGAGCCTCTGCTCCCCCACCCACGCCTTCTTCATATCCATTCTTTATGGAGGTTCCTGATCACCTTCTCCGAGGGTGCTCTTTCCAGCCAGGGCTCATCTGAACAGTGGCATCGCTGTCCTATCATATCCAGTCAATCCCTCTGGGTCGGTGGGGCATGATGTCTCCAGGACCCCCTGCAGACACTCAGGTCTCTTACATGAAATGGTGTAGTGTTTGCACATAAGCTCTGCACATCCTCCCGCAGAGGTTAAATCCTCCCTCGATTACTAAGAATACCCGATACCACGAGAATGCTACATAAATAGTTGCTATATTGCATTTTGGGGGGAGTGACAAGAAAAACGTCTGTGCATGTTCAGTACACAGGTGATTTAAAAAAACACATTACTGATCTGTATTTGGTTGGGCTCATGGATGTGGAAGCTGTGGATTGGGAAGGTCGACTTTAAATAGTGCAGATGTGAGTGTAGGTGTACTGCAGCACAGAGCATGAAGAGAAGGTCCAAAAGGTCACCTTTACACAAAAAGGTCAAAGTTCAAGTGAGCCTTGAAGA
The DNA here is from genome assembly GCF_001458135.2 of Marmota marmota marmota. Lineage (NCBI taxonomy): Eukaryota > Metazoa > Chordata > Mammalia > Rodentia > Sciuridae > Marmota > Marmota marmota. The sequence goes on along the minus strand of NW_026000222.1, from coordinate 7,477,444 downwards.
CATGCTAAACGAAAGGAGCCAAAAAACCAAAAGGCCACGAACCGCAGAACGCAATTCACGCCAGTGTCCAGCGTAGGCCAAACGTAGAGTCCTAGAGACAGAAAGGAGTTTGGTGGCTGCCAGGGGAGGGGGAGGGGGAGGTGCTGCTAGTGGGGTTGTGGTTTCCTCTGGGGTGATGAAAATGAGCTGGAACTAGGTTGAGGCGAAGGTTTCATGATGTGAGTGCGGCAGATGCCACTGAATCGCACACTTTAAACTGGATAAATTTATGTCTTATGAATTTCACCAGAATCACACTCAAAAAAAATGAATAGGTAAAGCTGGTGATATCTGCCAGACGCTGCCGTTCATATTTAGGTCCTTACATGCACCCTTCAAGGTGTGCACCCTTGCATTTGGGTTGCGTGGCCTGTGTCATTAGGCTTCTTTCACCACATCAATGACAGGTCTCCTAGGTGTGGTGGTGACAGAGCAAACCCCTTTTGCTCTAAGCAGAAGCAGAATAAAAATAGGACATGTCTCTGCAGAAGGGAACTTGGTCCCCAATGGCACTGGTGTGTCTGAGGAAGCCTGGGGTGGCAGGCCCCAAGTTCTGAGGCCAGTGCTGCAGCAGGCGGTCCAGGAGAAGCCAGGGCAGGGCCAGTCCTGGGGAGAGGCCTTTGTGCCCCCTCCACCCACTTGGCCAGGGAGCGTGAATGTTTACACAGCTTGGCTGGCAAACGTGTTGGCAGCCTGGGCCTTGCTGGATGGGACGAGAGGCCCTGCTGGGCTCGGGGACCGGCTCTGAGAGGCCGCTCCTGTCTTCCCACCCGTCTTCCCATTCCTGGCTGGCTGTGGCCAGGTCTGGGCCAGCGCAGGGCAGGAAAGACCTGGGGGTGTTGGCCAAGCCTCCAGAACCTTGGCCCGAGCAGGCAATTCCTTCCCAGTGGGGCCCCGGGCCTGGCAAGGCGGATGCCTGGCCCACCATTACCCTGGGGACATGTGTTGTTCTAGGGTCTTCCAAATCAGGAAGCCTGTCTTTTTTCTTAGGTTCTGAGGAGAACCTTCCTGCCTGTGTCTCCTCTGTCTCTGCATTGCGAATACACTTGGCAGAGTTGGCGTTCAGCATTCAGGAGTGCCAAGGTAGAAGGAGGACATCAGAACACCCCGGCTGAAGGGAACGGCAGGGTGCCCTGACCTGGAGCAGGAACCGAGGCCCCAGCCCCTGAATTGATTTGGACACGGCAGGCAGTTGCCAGGGAAGGTTCTGGAATGGGGTGCATCAGGCAGCTCTGCCATTCCCGGGCTGTGCAGTCTCAGGAATGCTGTTGGGCTTGATCCACTAAGTTCCAAGGTTTCAACTCCATGTCTATTTCAATGAAATTGACACAGGTACATTAAAATAGGTAGGAAGTCATAATCAAAAGCTTATATTTTATTATATTAATTTATTTTAATTAGTATAGTTGTAATAAAAGTACAATGTTATCATGTTACAGAGTGATAGATTCTCTAAGTTTTTATAGGTGTTCTACATCTGGGACCATGGGACAGAGTGGGTCAATGTGCCTCAGATTCTTCATCTGTGAAATGATATAATAACTGCATCTCTCTCTGGTGGTGGTGGTCAGATAAATACAGGTAAAGTGCTTAGGGGGTATTGTGGGCCTGCCAAGACCTCGGTGAGTATGAACTGTTCTTACTAGAAATACCTTTACCTTCTCTCCAGACTCAGTGCTGCATTTGGGATATCGGGCTGTCAGAGTCTTTCAGAGAATCCTCCTAGTGGGAAGTTACGCAATTGCAGGATTTTAATGAGGTGTTGCCACTGTTCCTGGAGGTGGGGCATCTCCTAAGTCTGCTGACTGTCACAGCCACCTTCAAACCAGCCTCTGCTTCCTCATGGGACAGAGCTGCACGACTCGGGGTTCCAGAACAGAGGGTCCTGCCGCATCTGCAGTCACCCTGCAGGGGGCTCCCCATCAAAGGGACAATGTGAAGCCACTCTGGGTCCTATTTACTGTCACACCCACAAGGCTTGTGACCTAGAAACACACATAGCATGGGACAGCATCATGGTGTGTGGCCGAGGCAGCCACACAGGACACCACACCTGGGAGTTTCCCGTGCATAGAAAGTTCAGCTGTGGCCGCCTTGGGATTTTAATAATTCTTGGACACCAGGTGCAATCGTTTGCACTGGGCCCTGCACTGCACACTGGGTAGCTGGACATCTCTGTGCACTGGTGCTCTCTCCCTGAACTACCCCTTGTCCAAGGGTGCAGGCGTGTGCACATGACTATGTGCGTGGCCCTGGGCAGGGAGGGATGCTTTTGCACTTTTAGTTTCTCTACGTGAGGAGACACCTCTATTACCCGTCACTGCAGAAGAAGCACAGCTAATTATGAGCGGTCTCCAAACAGGCCACCCCTCCAAGCAGATGCAGCCAACCCAGGGCAGTAGCTGCTGGGAGGCTGGGGAGCCGCGGTGCTGACTCATGAAGATCTCCTGCGCACCCGGGAGGTGATTTGTCTCTGCTTCACTCCTGCGTCTCTTGCAGATGATGTATGAATTGCCTTATTTACCTTTTCCCTCCAAACCTTCTCCTTTATTATTTTTATTAATGTCATGCCAACCCCGGAAAAGGTGTTTTCTTTGCAAAAAAGGAAAAAAAGTGGGGGGAGGGGAATAATCCCTTCAACACCTCATTCTCAGAGCAGAGGGAACATATTTTTTAAAAATAGTAGTATTTGTGCATGTGTGTGTGAGAGAGAGAGAGGGAGAAAAAAGCTATATATATATATATATATATATATAGAGAGAGAGAGAGAGAGAGAGAGAGAGAGAGAGAGAGAGAGAAGCTTACGTGGATTAGTTATAGGAGAGTCCAAAATCTGAATATAAATAATAATAAATTCAGGTCTATTTTAGAAAAGAACAGATTACCCAGCAAAGTTTTATCATCTTTATTGACAATAAAAATATTGCTGCATTTATCACGTTTTAATTTTAAAAATAAGAGAGATGTACAGCACAGAGCCAGAAGAGAGACACAATTCAGGGTCTTAAAGTACCCACTCACTAGGTTCCCAACTGCTTGACCCTGGCTCTGACTACTGTGTGTGTATGCGTGTGTGTGTGTGTGTGTGTTTGTGTGTGTGTGTGCACGTGCATCACTGACTAGGTGCTCAGCACTTGGCCCTCAGCGAACCCTGGAGAATACAAGACTCCCTCTGAGATATTGTGTGACCCGAATTGCAGAGGATGAAAGCAAGGCTTGACTTGCCCACTGTCACACGGCTCACTTCTGAGGCAAGACTGCAGCCCGGATCCACACAGCCTTGGGGTTCGTGTACCTGGGTTCTAAACATCCTTCTTGGCTTGTGTCTGTAAACATGAGCCACCTTGATTCACTGTGGCAAAGTAGACACAGATGACACTTAACTGGTGCACTGATCCAGTCTGAACATGACATCTCAGGGGACAGAGATGGGATCTCTCTAACCTGTCATCCAGAGCACACATTTCTTCTCCAGTTTCTCCTGTCATAGATACTTTTGGACTATTACCTGTGACAGGGAACTTACTACCTGTCAAGACAGCTTCTGCATGATCCCACAGCTCTTTGGGACCCTCTGATTTGTCCTTGAAAGACAGGGCTTTTCTCTTTCACCCCTGGATCCTTGGATCTTGTCTTCAGAATAGGCTCCTCTGGCCTCCTGGACTGCCCTCCTCTCCAGGCAGAGCACCTTCTGAAGTCTCATTGTTTCTTCTGCGAGCCATTTGCCAGGGTTCTGGACTCAGGCTGAAGAAACACAGCCTTCCAGCTTCCCGTTGCTGCCCATAACCTTGGGGATGCATTCCTGGGGCCAGACGGGTCATGGAGGTTGCACTCCACAAGGCTTCCTGAGGTGGAAGGCAGCTGGGGCCATCCCAGGTGGCCTGGGAGGGGAGCAACGAGGACCCTCCTCCACTCCCATTGGCCCTTGGAGCCTCCTCTCTCTTGAGAAGCAGCCTCCCTTCACCTGGCAGTCAGTGACCCTTCACAGTCCTGGCCAGGGTAGGGTGTACTGCTCAGAAAAACAGCCTTCTATCAGCTTCTAGACCATCCATCTCTGAATGTGACAAAAATAGTGGCAAAGACATCACAAAGAAACAGGTGTGCCCAAGTCAGTTTTGTGTCAGGAAAAAGAGTTTTGATTTAATTCTCCCAACCCATGAGGATGACAGCCGTGTGGTCCCGGGATCGGTCTCTCTGCACAGGCCATCCGCCTTTATGCGCTCAAGCATGGGCAGCTGCAGATGTTAAGATGGGTGAGGTCCAGTACAGAGTTCAGACTGCCCCAAGCTGGGTGGCCACAGGGCTACGTCTGCCCAGAGGGCTGCTGTTCACATTCCCTGCTGTGCAGAGGTGTCTGGAAGGACTCACCCAGCGGTACAGCACGTGTGTGTGTACGTGTGTGTGTGCGCTGTGCAAACTCACACCTGTCACCTGTCACTGGCCCACTGGACCAGGACCTGGAGCTGGGGCAGCGGCCTCTGTTCTGTGCATCCAAAGCTTAGCAGGTAACAGACAGAACACAGCTTATGGAGTGGGAGAACAGGAGTTCAGGATTTCAAAACGAGGTTCTGCAGCCGACCAGCTACGTGGCCAAGGACATGTCACAGAGTCTCCCTGAGTGCCAACAAAGCTCCCTGGTTGGGGGGGTTCGAGAATGGTGAATGATGGTCACCTCACAGAGCACTAATCAAGACTTGAGATCACAAGTGTCCTAACCCTAAGCCTGTCCTGGAGCGTTGTTGATGCTTAAGGAACAAAGTGTTTTTGGAAGTCGCCCTGCAGTTGAGGGTCCATACACGGGAAGGAATCTAGAAAGCAATTATGACCAAACAGCTTGGTGACCAATCCCAGTTTGACCTTTTACCAGTCATGGGATCCCAGGCGAGTTACCTAACCTGCAGGTGCCTCTGTCTCCTCATCTGTAGAGCTGGGGTGACAGAAGCATCTGCCCCGGGAGCTTGCTGTGTAGATTCAGTGAAATGCATCAATGAAAGGGCGCTCAGCTCAGAAGCGGAGATGCTCGGGATGTCCTCCCTGTACCCCAGCTCACAGTGCTGATCCTCACCCAGCGCAGACGGTCCTGTACCTGAAAACCTGGGTCTTTCTCAGCCCTGTGTGTCTCCCCAGTAAGAGAAAGCCCAACCATAAATCCTCATCAGATGGAAGAACGGATTCCACACAGGAACACCTTCTTCCTCGCCACAAAAGTGGGCGTTTGGTATTTGTCATCGCCGTCTGTTTTAACCTTCCTTCTCCCACATTTTAGTAACTTTAATTTCTGAAGTGTTTAACAGTTGTTCTCCGATAAATCACAGTTGTGCTTTCTGGCCCAGTTCGTGGGACTTCTCATTGCACAGGGGAAATAAGGTCTTCCGGCTTGTTGGAGAAAAGCAAATGCATCTCCTTGTCTATTCATGGTGATGTCGCCGGGAAAGGACCTTGAACACGCAGCTTGTCAGACTTCCCATTACCTACCATTCAAATGTGGAGTGGAATTCTTTTAAAAATGGATGCAATTCAACTTTTTTTTTCCCCCAGGGGCGGGGAGTGGTTTGCAGGAATGGTTTCATGAATCATAGCTTTGTAAAGATGATCTTGCCTAAAAATAATAGGAAGGCACAGGCAGCATGGGGGCAAATACAGTATATACTCAGCATTTCAAAACAAGGTGTCCTGAATTCCTGGCCGGTTGAAAATTAAAGACGGTACCGGCTTGCTCCCAGAACGCTGATGTTCCTGAGTGTTTCTCTGCACAGTACTCATGCTGCCATTTTCTTCCAGCAGGATAATTGGAAATTCAGGCTCTAGTGACAGAGAAATTTGGGGTGGAAGCTAGAGTTATAACTCCTCTAGATATTTCCTATCTACTCCTATAGATCCGAACTTCATCTACCCCATTCTGTGCCCCAGGAGGCTGTGGAAGGGGCTCATCAGCCCCGGAGTCCATTGCTGTCTGAAGGCTGGTTGATTTGGCCAGTTAGGGCACGGACAGCATGGGCGGCTAGATGAGTGTTGGATATATATTCTCCTGGCTCCCTTCCCAGTAGACCATGTTTTCGCAGTAGCTATTTTCCTTTGTGAAGCCCTCTCCTTCCCCTAAGACACTCTCTGGGGTCTGACTTGATGGTTCCTTCATTATCTGCCTCCCTTGACCCAGCTTGAGTGGCATGAGAAATGCCCACAGTGGGGAGGACATCATCACATCCTTGGCGTCACCTCTCCAAGTCTCAGCTCCCACCTTTGGAAATGGGGCATAGAAAGAGTGCCTGCTCTGTCCAGGTGTGGGGACCAACTGAGGTGATGCAGGTGATGTCACCGTCCAGCTCAGAGATCCTGCTTAATAAAGGGTCACTGTAATTTGTCACCATCATCCCTGTCACTCACTTAAATATCCAGGCTGCTGACCCTTCTCCCCCGTCATTCAGAGCATTGTCTGTGATGGAGATTAGTGCCATTTATCAAAATGTTTCTGGCTCTTCTCCTCCCAGGCAAGAGAGGAGACTTTACCCTTGGGCACAGACAGGGGACCATCCTTGGCCAATGAGATGTGAGTGCAAGTCACACCTGTCACTTCCGGGGGAAGCTGCAGCACCAGTGTGTGATTTTCACCCCACCACTGTGATCGCAGAAGCACAGGTTGCAGAAGAGCCTCCCCAGCCAGAGTCTCTGGGTGACAACAAAGGGCAGAGCCAACCCCCACTGAACATGGCACTTGAGCAGAATCAAGCCATTATTGCTGCCCCTCAGGGAGGAACAGAGAGGTGAAGGCAGTGGCTCACTGACATGAACCCAGCTCCTGAGCGGGTCCCCTGCTTCTTCCCCTGTCTGCTCCAGGGCTGGGAGCCAGGGAGGCAGAGCAGCTGGACCTGCCCCACCTTGGGAGCACATAGGAGCCTGATGGCAACCTGCAGCCACTGAGGAGGTGGAGGCAGTCAGACTGCATGAGCCCAGGAGTTCCAGGCCAGCCTGGGGGACACAGTGAGACCCTGACTCAAAGTGGGTGGTGGGGGGGGAGCAGCACATAGGAAGGAAGGCTAACGTGTCATCACAGAGGAGGAGGAGCCTGAGGGTCCGGCACTGGGATGCCGGCTCTGTTTACAATGTTACTGAGTGAATAACTTTCCCTAATGCTGAAACCTCAAAGTGCCCTGAGAGTCACCACTTACTCTGTTTTAGGGATGCTTAAAAGGGTTATCAATTTCTGCAAGCCCATGGCAAGGAGGGAAAACTGCTGGTACCCTAAGTGATGTGAAATCAGCATTCCTTCAAATGTCCTTGTAACCAAGTAAAGTAGGCATCATCTACAGATAGGGTGAGTGAGGCTCAAAGAGGTTAAGTGAATGTGCTAAGGTCCCATCGCTAGCAATGGGCGTGTCATATAATAGGTGCTTATTTGGGCAGATACTTGTCAAATGCTAGCCCCGTCGGACGGAGGCTTCCTTAAGACTTGCTGCGGATCAGCACGTGTGGGATGCGCTTATGGAGTCTGTCTGTGCACACGGAAATTTCATGGCTACTGTTTGACAGGTGAGAAGACTGATTGATAATTCATTATCCAAGGTCTTCTCCATTATGCACTGTTACCCAAACTGTGCTCTCTGGAACACAAGGGTTCCACTGATCTGCTCCAGGGCAGGTGAAGAGAGATTGAAGGTCTTATGCCATGTTCTTAGAGCAACTAACTCCTCGTATTCTTTATTGGTCTTTTTTTTTTTTTTAAGAAGATTTTCTCTAAAAGCAATTTTGCCTGACTTAAGAAAGAGAAGGGGGAAGACCTGGGAGCCGGCTGTTCTCTAAAACACCTTCCTCACTGAACCTTCCAGCAGTCTGTGAATGGAATCCCCACTTTTCTGTCTGCAGGGCTGTGAAACACCGCTCTTTTTTTCCTGACTGTCTGTTTCAGCCATCCGGCATCTGCTAATATCTCCAGACCCTTATAGGTCTATACTGTGGATTCCAAAACCACCCCGTCTGAGTTCTGATCTAAGCTCCTTGGCTCTGAGACTACCGGGACCAGATTTTGTCCTTTTTTTCAGATAAAAATCATGAAGACCAACCATTTTTAGCCAGGCCCCGGTCTAAAATCACCAAATAGTACCGATGGAGAAACATCTGGAGATAAAGGACTGCCCAATCCTGAGAGAGCTGTGGGTCCCTCCCTCCCTCTGCCCCGCCCACACTTGCCTCTGTGTCATTTCACTTAATTAAATATTTTCTTAATTTGGACTGCTTACCCTGAGGACTCTGGCTGCAGACCTACATTAAATAACTTAAACAGCAAATTAAGCTCAAATAGTGAGGGTGCTAGCCTCTCATCCAACCCATCTGCAAGACTTGGGGTCTCTTTTCCAGTACTGGGCTGGAAAGATGGGGTCCTAAAGACACCACATCTGTAACTCCAGGGCAGGGTCTTCTGCCTGGACCTAGGACTCTGCCTCTATTGTCCAGGATCTCAACAGAACTGTCCTCAAAGAATCACAAGCCACCACCTGTCTCCCTCAAAGGTCTACCAGTTATTGTTTATCTAGAAACATACCAGCAGTGGCTTCTTGTAGGACCTAGTATATGCTTTACAGACACTTGCTTGTTTCGTTTTCCCAACAATGCCACGAACAGTTTGCTGTGTCTCCCATTTGACAGGTGGAGAACAGAGACTCAGAGGATGATTCTTTTGCCCCATGTCAGCTTGCTAGGAAGAGAGAGAACTGAGATGTCACCCAGGGATCCCCCTGCACAGTGTGTGCATGACACCACCAAGGACATGCTCTTTGGGGAGTCCCTGGGTGGCCCGCATGGGGCTCCTCATCCATCTCTGGACAGCCCTGCAGGGAGCTCTCCTGAGGCTGCAGGTGGTTACCAACGCAGCTTTGACCTTGACGGATGGGTCTCCTAGAACTCTCCGGGAGAACCTGAAAATCTCCAGTGATCTCTTACTCAATAGATCATGGGGAACAGCAATTAGGAACAGGGGTTCTGTGGGCAGTGGGCTTGGATTTGACCCTGCACCGACTCTGACCAGCTGCCTGACTTTAGGCGAGTTATTTGATTTCTCTGTGCTTCGTTTTCTTCATTCATGAAATGATTATAGTAGTACATTCCATAGGTGATCACGAGGACCAAACTGACATATAAAACACATTGAGGATAGTGCCCGGCACATAGTAGGTGCTTGCTAAGTCTTAGCATTATTAACTTCATTATACACCCCAAAACTATGAGCTCCTGGAAGTGGAAGAGCCACAGATCTACCACGCATCTGGCTGTGAGAAACATATTACTAATAACTCTACAAATGCCTTATGGTTATATTTTACTTTTCAATGCTCTTCATGCCTATTTTCTTAGTTGATCTTTAAAACTCCCCATAGCAAGGTCACCACAATCCTCCCCTTCATATACATGGGGACCAGAGACGTTCAGTGACTTGCCCAAGGCTGTACAGCACAGACGGGCATACCTGGATCTGTTGGTCAGAACTCATGAGACTCAGAAACAACCTTGTGACCTCCCCAGGGACACAGATCACAGAGGAACTCCCGTGAGGTGGGGCGTAAGCATTCCAGGCTCTACAGACTGGCATGCTAGTGCAACCACAGAGGCTAGGTCAGCTCTGCCCAGGGCAGAGAGGACAGCTGGGGTCTGCCACCTGCTCTGTGTAAACAGGATGCTCTGGAGAGTGACTACCCCAAACCACGTGTCTGAAGTGGAAGAACTACTCCCAGGAGCCCGAAGTCCCCGCCTTCCCGCAGGAGCATGCCAGCTGTTGTCTCGGACACTTCTGGGGGGTTGTCATCCCTGAAGCATGAGCCTTGGCCTCCTCCCCTGCCTGTCTCTCTCCCTCCCTATCGCTGTAGTGAAAAAACCCAGGCCCTTATCTCTTGTCATTGCTAACCATCCCCTGACCCTCAGGGACCAGGAGCGACTGTAGTCGGGTGACCTGGCGATGCTGTTCCCATACAGGATCTGCCTGTGGTTCTCACTTGCTGTTACTGCACTGGCTCACCTTCCGGTCCCAACCCGTGGGCTGATGTGCTGCTGGGCTCCTCCCCGGCTGTGTTACAGCGCAGGGAGCCCGGGTGGTCCTCCAGCCTGTGGCCAGGTGGGAAAGCAATGAAAACTCTGGAGTATCCTGACCCTGTAGCCATCTTCACCTGTCTCTCCTGGCCTGGTGGTGTGTCTGTCCCCCGAGGGAGTGTGACTTTCCTGTTCCCTGGCTGGGCAAGGAGGGGAAGCCAGAGGCTCAGGGGGAGATGGAGCTGCATTGAAGTAATAGCCCTGGTGCATCCATTGATACTTTGAGCCAAAAGGCTCACAAGAAATATGGCAAAGAGCTCAGCCTCTTCTGGCTGCTGGGCGTGTGCGGGTGGGCCCTCCGGCAAGGCCTGCCAACTCCCCCGACTTCCCCTCTGGCCGGGTATTCATGCCTTCCAATTCCGACTCCACCTAGCAGCTGGGGTGATCTTACAATAGGATTCAGATCAAGTCACGCCCCTGACTCAAGCCTTTCAATGCTTTTCAATTCCTCCAAGAAGAAGAACTGAAGTTGTCACTGGGGCCCAAGGGACCCTTTAGCCTCTGGCCCTAGTCACTTCCCACCCCCACTGCGGCCGAGCCGAGCTCTCCCCACCTCTCTGGCTGCCTCTCCTGCATCCCCCAACACTTCTCTTCCTTCCCTGACCTGTGGGTTCTGAAATCTGGATATGTGCTCGGAAATGGCCACCAATTTGAGAGCATAAGACAGTTTCTGGCACTGACACAGTGGAGGAGAACTTGGGTTTCAGTGCCAATCAGATCTGGTGTGTTGCAATCCTGTCCTTGGGTGATTTGGGGCCACATTCATCTACCTGCGCAAGCTTTTCTCCTGGGTTGGCAGAGAGGGCAGGACACCCAGGGTGCCCAGCTGCTGTGAGAGCCGCTGCTCCTCAGGAGCAAGGGTCAGTGTTTGAAACTCCCCGTGTGCCAGGACCCTCCTAAGCGCCTCACTGGCTTGTCTAATTTCATCCTCACAACAGCCCTGAGGACCTGTGGTTTTCACTGTCTATTTTAGATGAATAAACCGAGGCTTGAAAAGTCTGAGTAACTCACCCAAGATCATTCCGTTAGGCATGCCAGAGCCTGAGTTCTCTCCTAGTCGCTGTATTTTACTTTCCTCCAGGACTCAATGAAATAATGAGTCCAAAGCATGAACACATAGGAAGTGCTTAGACTGTGTTCAGCGGGAGAGGAACACAGACGGCTGGAGGGAACTCTGTTCCCGTGGCCGAAATCCCACACCCCAGCTCTGCAGCCGACACTTCCCTGTTTACTTTTAGTTAATAAAATCATAAAATATCATTGGATCCTAATGGGACCCCACGGGGGTTAATTACATGGTGGAGAATTGTCCTTGAGCTCAACCACCGTTGGTTTAATAGATGTACCTTCAGAAAAAGATATATAGCACGCGGATCTGCACAGAGGAAAAGAAAGACCCTCCTAATGCAGATGAGGGAAGGGAAAAGTCCGCACTCAGCATCCAGCTTGCTATCAATCCTCAGGACACGTTTCCTGCAGGATCTCGAGGTTCTTCCTGCTGTGGACTCTGGAATTCTAGGACCCGTGGCTTCCAGCCAGAGCAGTTTCCCAAACACCCTGAACAAGAGACTCCCTGTTCCTTCTAATTGAAGTCTCCCAGAAAAAAAAAAAAAAAGAAAAGAAAAAGAAAAATTCCTAGCCCTCTGCAAATATCAACAACACCCTCCACACACCACTGGGTCATGTCTTTCCAGGACAAGAGGCTCCAACCAGTTTGTATCCTTGGGACTCAGTTTCCCCATGTATAAAATGGGATAGTGCCATTGGTTTCCATTAAGTCAGCTCATTTCAGGTGTACTGGATACAATGCAGCGTGAGCCAATGATTTCCCTGTGCTTTCTATGTGAAAAGCACACCATCCTCAGTGCTCAGACCTATCTCCACCTCACGCACTCTGATACATGTTGGTAATAACATCTTCATTTTCCAGAAACAAGGCTGAGCTTCTGGGAAATAAGGGTGAACAAGATGTAGTCACTGTCTCCAAAGAGCTCAATGTTGGAGGAAACAGCCAAGGAAAATGTCCCTGCAAGGAAATAGAGCTCGTGTGAAGACGGTACTCGCTCACAGTGAAGCAAGCACACAGGCTGGGATCTGAAATGTCACAAGGGCTAGAGGATGTGCATCAGATTCAGAGACATTGAGAAACATGCCCAAGGATGCACAGCTGCCTAGAGATAGATCCTGGATTGAAATCAAGGTAGTTTCAGCTCCAAACCTCCACCATTCCAGCACCATTTAGACTTCTCAATCACACTCTTGGCTGCCCTGGGGAAGAAGCCATGGTTGTGGGTTTTTTTTTTTTTTTTTTTGTTTGTTTGTTTGTTTGTTTGTTTTTTTACATAAGTCTTACTGCATATGCAAGATCATGCTGCAGTGACTCAATACACAGGAGAGGAGTAAGGAAATAGAGCTTGTGTGAAGGGCAGGGGCAACATCTAGATGCCTGAAAGTGATGGAGGTGCCCTTTCCCCCCACAGAGGTGCTCAGGGAGCAGATCTGTAGTGCCACCTCTGATTGCATGCACAAGTGCAAGAAGTAGCCAAGAAGTACCAAGTCAGCAGCCACACTACCTGCAGCAGTTCATAGATACCTGGGGACTTTCCCTGTGCCTGGAACAGCCTGGAGGCATCATAGGCATCTAGATGTTGCCCCTGCCCTGCGGGAGCTGACTGTCAAACCCAGGAGGCTAATGCACGCACAATCCTTCTCTGAAGGCCATGCAAAGTGTACACAGTGAGCAAGGTCCCTGCGAAGTGCTCTGGGGGTGGAGAGAAGCTGTGATTAAATCAGAGAGGCTTCTTGGATAGAGATCAGTCCAGTGATGGCTTGCTTTCTGGGACTTTGGGCAAGTCACTTAATATAGCTGAACACCGTAAGGCTGAATTTGATGAAGGCTCTGAGCACTCGGAACTCCTCGGACAGAGATGCTTGTTTCATAAACATCACTCAGTTGGAGAACTCAGAGGAGTGACAAATCCCCTGGAATACCGTGAGTAGGTTACCAAATTCCAAGGAGGGGATATGATGTCTTCTGCCTCAAAGTCTTCCCCAACCCAGAGAGGAAGATCAAATAACGAAAAAGGAATTTTAAGGATTTACTGAATGATAATAGCCTTGAAGTCATTGTAAAAATGCTGCCCCAACAGATTTCTCTCCTGGCATATAATTTTTTTTTTAATCTTCTTGAGCTTTTCCTAATCCATTGGTCAATATTGTTTGATAGCAGATAGTATTATGATGCTAGAACACAGGGCTTTCTATGTGGTAAACCCACAGGGGTAGCTATTGGTCTCAATGACCTGTTTCCCTTCCAGCCCGGTTCTCAGAAATTCCACATGGCGTCTAAGAGGAGGTGGTACTTCATAGCTTATCCTTTATGGTGGGTAGAATGAATTCTCTCTGAGGACAGGGAGACTAGAGGACTTTCCTCTGCACTAGACCAGACCTCATTGTAGGAAATGATGTGGACCCTCCAAAAATCTGAAATGAACTTTTACCCTTATTATTTTTTGATTCTTCACCACAATCTACAAGTATGAGCTCCTTCATTCATCCACGTACAAACGTTTACTGCAGAACAGCCCCTCGGGCCACGGACACATTTTGTTGAGTGATGTGACTTCGCTGGTAAATTAGAGATACTGGCTATCTTCACACTAAAGACTGAGGGTGTCACGGTCCCTTCATATCTGGGTGGGGGTGGTCAGCTCCAGGACCTCCCTGTGAATACTGAAATCCTTGGATGGTCAAGTCCCTCATGTAAAGTGGCATAGTGTTTGCCCACAGCCTCCACACATCCTCTAGTATACTCAAAATCACCTCTGAATGACCCATAACACCCAATACAATGTAAATGGTTGTTATAATGTGTTTAGGGGATAGTGATAAGGGGAAAGAAGTCTGTACATCCCCAGAATAGATAACTTATTTTTCTGAATATGTGTGTGTGTGTGTGTTAGTGTAGTAGGTCGAATCTGAGGATGCAGAATCCTTGGGTAAGGACAGCCCATTGTAAACAAAGAATTGCAGAGTAAGATAAGCCAGTTCTTAAAACCACAGTGACAAAGGTAGAATGTAAGGAGCTTCACACTGTCAGTTGCTCCACTTCACAGAAAGAAAAAAGTGGGGGACAGACAGGTTCAAGGTCACGTGTCATGTCCACTGTCCTCCAGAAGGGCCTGGGGACTAACAGCCTCAAGGTAAGGAAGTCATTGGCCTAAATAGAAACGAGGACTTTTTCAACTTGGAGGGGATTTGAAAAGTTCAATGTCCTTTCTTTGCTTTCTGTGTCTTGAGTAATACGACGGAATCTATCCTGTGCTCATCATCGTGAAATGACCTGAAACCACAGAGACCACCTATACACACCTGTCCTGCAGGTATCAGGATTTCCCCAGCCACTGGAGCCGACTCAGGCCCTGGGGGATTTGGAGAGCTTTGGAGGGACTTCCTGGCACCCAACTGTGCCCATCAGCCTCCCCAGTTCCTTTTCCTCCCTGATAAAAACGCTGATCCCCATTCGGGTCAGTCTCAATGGAGAGCAAGAAGCCTGGGAGAGAGTTGACCGACTTAACCCTTCCTCTGGGGGACTTAATTTGCTGCGTTAGCTGGGGGCTATGCAATACCTTCTTGCTCAGATTTCCTGCTCCCCTCTGACCCATCCTTCTCTCATAAGGATTAGGCCTTCCTCTGGGATTGGACTTGGAGGCCTGCTTTTTAGACGGGGATTTATTTGAAACGGGCAAATGAAACTTATCTAGCCATTAGCCTGTTGCAATTATTCCTGTCTGCTCAGCCAAATGAGAGCTCAGACGGAGATCCCAGAGCTTCACTTTGACCACACCACATCCATCCATGAGTGGGGAATTTCTACCCTTCCTGTGTCCCCGCGACTGCATTTGGTTGATGCAATTTGGAGATGGATGTGGACTTTGGTTTTGCTTTGTTTCATATTCTGGTTTCCTCGACAGCTCGCAGCCTACAGCCACTTCTTTGGAGAAACATATTATTTCCCAATTTCCCATTGACCAAATATAGAAATCATTCAGTGACTGTCCCGCAAAAAAAAAAAAAAAAGTCATTACTTGCTTTCCCCCAAATTCTTTATCCCATTGGCTATGGGAATTAGATAAGATTAAGTTCTTAGGCAACATCAACTTATGGGGCAGACAGATTCTGTGCTGTTCAGCTGTGTCAGGACAACATTTCTATCTGCTTAACAGAAGACAATGTGCCCAACACACACACTCAGACAGCCACGCGAGGTCTGCCTTAAGTAGAGCAGCATTAGGTTACTTTAAGGTGACAATTTCTAAATGAGAGCAAAACTGTGTAATAAGATTTAAAAAATTGGGCCCATTCTTAGTTCACGAGCTCCCCAGCCAGTGACAAAATATGCCATTAGTGGCCACAGCACGATTCTGAAAATATACCTTCCTTACGATTTAACGCTTTTTTTTTTTCCCTGTGAGCTAAAAATTACAAAGCCCCGGATTTCATCGCTCTTGCAATCTATTCTTTTCCCCTGACTTCCTGTTTTCATGAAATTTTAATCAGGCACTTAAAATAAATAGCTATGCAGAGCTTCTCTCCCTCCCCCAACGCCTGGGATGGATGTTTTGGGGAGTGATAGTCCAGAGACCTTGAGAATGGTAAATCCCTTTCTGCCTTGGCAAGACAACAGAAATTGGGACACCTCTGTCCATGGCCACATACTCAGAGGGGACAGAGTGGTCCTGGTGGATCAAAGTCATAGTATGTTGGACTTTTTCTTCTTCCTCTTCCAAATATTGACAGCAATTTGGTCAATATAGACGGCAAACAAGATAAAACACAACTACATTATTGTAGGAGAATGAAAGAAAAAAAGAATAAACCACAGTAAACTTTTCAAATCCCTTTAAAGTAGGGAAATTAGCTATTTAATATGGGCTGCTGCTGGTTATTGGTAACAGCTTTGAAGGGTATATATTTGAATCCTCCTTATTTAAACAAAAGATGCCTAGTGTTTAAAACCAGCAAAGATTTGGCACTTTTTTTTTTTTAAATGAAATGATTCTATATACAAATGACATAGAAAAATACTTGGGTCACAGAATCATCATATTAGGGATGGATGTGTTTTCTAGTATGAAGTTCACGTTTCAAGGACCAAGGAAGAGGAAAGAACACTGCAGAAAGAACAGGGTCACCACCACCCATGCTCCGTAAGTTGAAGCCCGAGGAACCTGGAAAGAAAATCCTTAGAGACACACAAGGAAACCAACCTCCTTGCCTGCAACTCCCAGTCTTCGGTGGGACCCCTGGTGACCAGCACGGAAGACCCATTTCATCAGTGAAAGTGCAATGGAACCACGCAGCAGTGGTCATCCTTTGACCCCCAAGAAGCATCGTGAATCTTCCTGCCTTTTCTTCCTCCAATGCCACTCAGTCCACACTAACCACAGCTTCTGATAAATGGCCAAGGATGGTGCGCTTCCTAACTCTGGAGGTCCAGTTCCTGGCTTTAAATACTAGGAGATATGTTCTATACTTGCACGGTGAGCTGGTAAATATTTCTTACTGGACACACACACACACACACAGACACACACATAAAATGACAGCAAGGATCCTGGTTCTCATAGAATTCTGTGGTGTCAGCACCCCAACATTGCCAATTTCAAACTACTGTGGCGTCCTCAAATGTGAATTTGAGAGATGGGTAGTGACTCCCCCTTGGTGACATCTATAATACAGTAGATGCAAGTAACAAGTGCATAGATAACAGTGTTGTGTGTTAAAAAGTATTTTTGAGTACCTAACCACATTAACAAAAAAGAACTTGATTGTAAGCTTACATAATTTAATTTTTTTTAAAGAGAGAGAGAATTTTTTAATATTTATTTTTTAGTTTTCGGTGGACACAACATCTTTATTTTATTTTTATGTGGTGCTGAGGATCGAGCCCAGCGCCCCACGCTGGCCAGGAGAGCGCTCTACCACTTGAGCCACATCCCCAGCCCTAATAATTTAATTTTTAATAATAGTTTTGCATAACAACTCACAAAATTTCTGAAAATTTAACAGTGGGCTCTTGTGAGACACTCCATCCAAGCATACCCTGGGGCGTACCCATGTTGCAGGGGAACCTGGCTGGAGAGCCCTATTCAGTTGGAAATGGCTTTGTGTCATTTGTGGTTCAGCAGTCTTGCCTATTTCTAGGGATAAACCATATTTTTGGCTTTGTAATAGTTTGGTCTTGGTATCCCCCAAAGTTTCCCAAATTGACCACAAAATACCAGTGTTGTCTGTGTTTGTTTGTTTGTTTGATGTAGAGTTTCATCTTCTTTGATGTCTCCAAATACAGCTCCATGTCAGCCTTCTTACCTTGTTTAAGTGGAATGTAAATAACCTCTGAAGAGAGGAATCAGCTCTCCAAACAAAAGAAGTCATTCGGCTCTACAGAACCTCATGAAAATATTCCCCTTCCTACAGGCCCAAGGGATAAATTTCCATTCCGGAAAATAAAAGAGATTAAATTTCCACCAGGTTACTTTCCTAATGCCGGTGCTGGAGAGCACACAGAACAGGCAGTCTGGGGTGCTGCCCTTGACTGGGGGGGGGGGTCCCATCATTTGGTTACATTTATCAAGGCCACTTCTCAGTAATAATTATTTCATAGTATTTTTTCAAAATCAGGGGCATCTGTAAGAATTCCAGCACTTTGCAGACGAGAACGCCTGGAGGCATTGGCAAGAGCCCCCGGAGAAAGGCCTCCCAGTAAGGTGGAGGCCTCAGGGTGTTGGCTCCAGACCAACAGAAAAGAAGGTGGGAGCTTCGCAGCAAAAATTAAATTTGAGGATTCAGCTCAAGTTTCCAGGGACCTCTTATTCCAGTACTTTTCTCTGCCCTCTTTAATTCCTTGGCTGTGTCCAATTCCAAGGTCCCAGCAGCCTCCTACCCCTTCTCTTGGCAGTCTCCATGAGCAATGGTACGGTTTTCTGGAAGGGTACTCCTGGAGAAGAGCGCCAGGCTGCTGCGGTTGGACGCACTGAGCTCCTGTGAACCACCCACACTATCAACAGACACCGTCCCAGTGGCCGGGAAATCATCCTGGTCCTGGCAAATCCTCACCACTTGGGTAGGAACTGAGCAAAATTATCCAAGCCAAGCAAAACCGAGCAGTGCGGGGCTCTCTGTGCTGAAATCCAGATTCAGCATGAAGAATCTTGGCAGAACTATAGCTGGGCTGAGCCCTGGTTAATGTCACAACCATATCTCAAATAACCCATTCTCTTAATAAAACACAGTTTGACTTAAGGCTTTGAGATATCAATTTGAAGAGAGAGAACTATCAAGAGGGAAGCCAGAGGAGAGCCTCCTTACGATATTAGCGCTCTTACTGGATGCGTATGCTTATATGCATTTCTGACAGAATAATCCAGTACTCTGAAGTTGAAACTGGCTCTCTTTGGCTTTTTTTTTTTTTTTTTTAATTTACAATCACTAACTATTCAGGGATTCTCAGAAATGCAGAGATTTCTTGGAGCTGGTTGCCTGCAATACTGCGACTTCCCTTCAATCCCATCCAGGCGGTTGTGACCTGGTGCAGGATTTCCCTGCGTTTGCATATTTATAGGGTCTCCTCCAGCTCTACTGAACAGAGCTGGGTGCCAGCAAGAGGAAATCAAGCTGTCAGGAGTTTCTATGTTTGTTCTTACCTATAGTCTTGGTAAGCCAACCCAAGTTCCCCCAGTGGAGAAGAAAACCTCTTCTTCAGGACTCCACAGCTACATCCGGGGCACCCTGAGGCAGACAGGGATGGGGGACATGGACTGGAGCAGAAGGCTCCAAACGCTAGCTGGGCTCTGGGTCAGAAGCTCTGCCTTCCCCTGGGACAAAAGTGGGATGAGGGTTTACTTTGGATTCAGGGCCCCTGAGTTTGCTCCAGCCTCCACCTCTCTCTAGCTGGAAGCTGGAAATCTTCTTGGCTATCCCGAGTCTTGGTTTCCTTATTCATTAATAAATAAACAAACAGAAAATGAAAAAAAAGAAAAGGGAGAAATTCTCCACTGGGGACAGTCGGGTCAAGGGTGTTCAGAGGTCTGTCTACGATTTTAGCAAATTCCCAAGTCTATGATTTTTCCAGAATAAGTGATTTTTAAAATAAATGTTAATAATAATAACTACAATAAATTTAATATCTCAGAGGGTTTGGGGGAGAAGTTAGACATATAGCAGAGCGTTGACATTTAAAGAATGCTGGCTGAAAATACAGATGGAACACAGAGACTAAGCACTAGGTGGATATAATTTTGACTCAATTTCAGACAAGGGAGGATGCCCGTGACAAGTACCCGCCAACATCCCTAAGCGGGGCCCAACCAACCACGTGGGTTAATAATGATCTCTATTCATGGAGGACCTGACCTTGAAGAAATCCCCAAATATCTTCTCTTAAAGCCCTGGTTACTTTTATATCTCATCTAGCCTCAGAACACACCCACAAGATGCCCATTTCCCAGATGGGGAAACAGACATAAAAGATTAGTGGTCTGTCTGAGGTCTCACAAGAGGTTCGAAGGGGCCGGCAGACTGATGGACATTTGCAGTCACCCAAAGCCTTTTCCAGCTGGCTGTCCCATCTCATTAGGGTCCTGAAGGTCAGTTAAAATTCAGAGCCCCTGAAGGCATTAAAAGAAACAAATGGGAATATAGGTCAGGTATCCCTTATCCCAAATGTTTGGAATGAGAAGCATTTCCAATTTCTTTTTTTTTTTTTTCAGATTTTGAAATATTTGCTTACACATCATCAGCTATCTTAGGGATGGGACCCAAGTCTAGACAAGAGATTCATTTATGTTCCACATTTGCCTTAGACACATATAACCTTAAAGGTTATTTGAGACAGGACTTGGAGTGCACCTGCATTTTGAGGTTGACCTGACCCACCAGGTCAAGTGTGGAATTTTCCAGTTGGGGCATTATACTGGCATTCAGAAAGTTTCCAATTTGGAGGCATTTTTGGATTTCTGATATTCAGATTATATATTATCAACTTGTACTGAGAAGGTTTTGAACCCTATTTATTTAAAAAAAATTAAAAAGTACATGCCTTTGGAAAACATGTACAGAGTGCACTAAATGGAAAAACTCAGGATAAAATATTTAAGGATGTTATTAAATTGTATAAAGTGTATTTCTTTTATAAATGTAAATGAACATATGTATTAATGCCTCAGAAAACAGATAGAAACAAAGCCCTAGTGTTAATAAGGGTTTTTCTAGTTATTGGGAGAATGACCGAGTGACTATTATTTTCATTTTTGATTTTCTGGATTTTTTAAAACTTTCTGTAATATATGACTTTTCTAACAAAATAAATCAATAAATAATTGTTTCATTGTATTTTTTCAAAATCAATTATGATTGCTTCTTTGCATAATTTTGATCTTGGAGATAGTAAGACTTTGGGCCCTGGGGTGGGAGAAATGGGGCTTAAATACCCTTTAACTATTTCCCGGGGCCAGGAAGAACTCTGGAATCATGTGTGTGGCTGATTGGGGAGATGGCATAGGGACAGTGACCCAAGAGACGGGGAGCCAGAGACTTACTGTGGACCTGCGCTTCCAGTAGATTGTAAATCTAAATCACAATACCCCAAGCTCTAATTTCCTAAAAGTCCAGCCTCAGTGAACACTCTAGATGAAGAGCAGTACCCACGTGAGACATCTTGATTCTATTGCTATGGAGACTTCATAGCCTTACCTCACCTGAGTGTTTCTCAGGAAAAACTTCCAGTTCTCCCCAACTTCAAAGAATTAAATAAAAGACAGGCCAAGCAATCAGAGCAAGAAGCCTCTATTCTCTGTACCTCTCCCCTCCGAGAGGGATCCTGGGAGGAGTTTCCTAAGGGAGGGAAGCCCAAGGAAGCAGAGGCGGAGGTGTGTGGGAGCTCTGATACCCCATCCTGCTGTCCGAGGGCTCTGGAAAAGGTTTGTGCAGGCAGGGGGCAGCAGAAAGCCCCAAGGAAGGCATAAAACACAGGTTGCCTATTTCCATGTGCATTTATACAAACAATAATAAATTGCTGCTAGAGTAGATCCTAATATCGCAGGAGCGGGTGCCAAAGTTGCACTGGACCGACTTCTACTAAAACTTATGTTGGTCATTTATCTGAACTGAACTGGGCTTCTTGCGATCGGATTTGCTAAATCTGAACCGTGGGTTGGAAACAGTCCCTGATTCTGGTGTGAGAAGAGTAAGGTGAGGAGGGTGGTCAGTAGGGGAGGCCCCTCTGTCCCAAGACCAGCATCACTGGGTCACCTGGGACAGATCTTTAAAGCAAACAAGATGGGGGATCCTTGAGAAGCAGCTTAGATGAGAGTTTCACTAACTACAGGGGAGAAAGAAGAAGCTGTGTGCTATGGATGAGGAGTCTGCGCATTTGGGGGCAGTTTCTTTCAGCTCGAATCTCTAAATCCAAGAGATTTCTAGCTTCTCGGGAGCCACATTGAGCGGTCTCTACTCAGAAAAGAAGCTCCAAATCATCTGCCCTCGGTAAACTCAGGTCCTAACTAGTAAGAAGACGTTGAACGAAGTGTCCTGATCAGATCCTTAGGAGAAATGGCACCATCTCACCCCATGTTCTTTCAGACTTTTAGTAAAGTTGCATGGGGTCCTCTGTCAGGCACGGTAATGGAGAAGGTCCGCGTGTGTGTGTTTGTGTGTGTGTGAGTATGTGTGTGTTGCCAGACCAAGATGGACAAAAAATAACACAAAAGAACCAGTCAGTGCCTCGGATGTCTTTGAAGAAGCACATGGATCTTGTCTTACAGTCCCCAAGTGGCCAACAGATCCATGTGGTCAGTACCAGCTTTGCACAGTTAAAAAAGAAAGAAAACAAATATCCAAATATCCGATATCATTGCTGAGAGCTGGCCTGTGGGTCTCCGCCGACATCTGAACTGCTTCACACAACCTCCTGGCTTCTAAAAATAGATATTCTGTGGTACATATAATTTTTATAAGATGACTAACACAGGAATGCCCTTTGGGATAACTTAGTGTCTTCGTTTCTCCTTTTTCTCTCTATATTTATCTATGTCTTCACTGGCTTCTTTGGATAAAAATTAGGCGGTAGCAGCTATGGGCCAAGAGCATTAGGCAGGAAATTATTTATCCATTCTTTAAAGGACTGTAATATTTTATCAACGGAAGAGATATTTATGTATTTTTAAAGGGGGACAGAGCAAGAGAAACGGAGGTCTCACTGTCCCCCAACGTAGCAGCTAATCCTACAAGAACGCTTTCACTCAAGTCGTACTTTAAACTGCAGTCCTTTGAGGAGAAAGACCAGAACCCACTTGGAGAGGTGACTGGCTCAGAGTTGGCTGTACAGAAATATGGCATGGGGACAAGCAATGAGATTTTATTTCTAAGCTTTGAAGTCGTTTTGCCCCCCTTCCAATGAAAATAGAGTTCCAGCAAAATATGTTACAACTTTTCTCTCTTCTAAAATAGTAAATAGATAAAAATGTAGGTGCCGTGCACTCTGTGCTTCTAGTGACCCTGTGTCTCCCTTCCTCACTGACTTGCCAATGCAGTTTTGTTCCTGTGATCAGAGACGTGAGATCAGCTGCACACCTGGATCTAAGAGATCAAGGATCTTTCTGAAAAAGTGCCAGAAATCTGTCTTGGACTGTGATAGCTTGTAGCTAACTGAGCACCTACACACCTCTAAGTCTTGATGCTTTACATGTCATATCCTTCGCCCCCAAGACCTGCGGCTTACAGAATACTGCCAATTGTCTACCTTAAAGACTAGTGACAGTCTCTAACCACTTCCTTTTCAGGGCATTGCCTATAAGGGGCCCAGACCTAGAGAGACATAAGGGGGAAAAGAAAGGCCCCCACTTCTGAGCCCCGACTTTTCCCCAGGACAGTGGGAGCTAGCTTCACCATCTCTAGGTCCCAGTTTTCATTGTCTTGTTTGTTGGTGATATGACAAGAGCAGTGGCAAAAATGTCCAAGTCCTCCCCAGGCTGGCTGTGCAGACAGGATGAACTGCCTCAAAGTCCTTCCGGGAATCTCGACCTCCTCTAGGGAAGCCTTCCTGGACTCCCTGGGGTCAGGGTGGTCCCTTCATTCTGCATTTCAGATCAGCAGGGAAAGGCGAGGCTCTGAATAACCCCAATCCCAGGGTCTGAGCCCCGGAGGCTCCCTTCCCTTTCACACCACGGCTCTAATGCAAGTCTGCAGAGGCAGGTAGAGGGTTGCTGCTCACACTGAGGAGTCCCTCGGAGACCCCATCAGTTGACAGTACCATTTTCCAACACCATCATCCTAACATGTGTCTTCCGGGTTTGCCAGAGCAGAGGTAGACAGTCTAACCAGTTCTGCTCCAACTCTTAAGCGACTCCACCCAGAAATGACATCAGCCACTGTTACCACTGTTTTATTGGCCACAGCAATTTATATGACTATGCCCTGTGGTCAAGAGGTGTTTGGAAATATCCTTAGGTTCAGGAAGGGAAGAAGAGCTGGAAATAGTAAAAACCATAAGTATCACTTATCACATGTTTCTGTCACATGCACTGTTCTTCTTCCGGCTACAGTCCTGTAGCAAATGTCCACTAAGGCGATGACCAGTATTTGCATATGTGCTTTTCTCTCACTGCATTTCCAAAACCGGGGTTGTGTCCAATTCACCTTGAGTGTTGCAGGTTAGGAAGACAGTAGGTGCTAACTAAATACTATGCAGATAGCTAGATAGATGGCGATAGACTAGATATATAAAGAGAAGCCCTTCTTAGCTATGAGACGTGCCTGTTACAGGGCAGCTCTCACCAACACCATCTTGAGTACCCGACACACTCTCTATAAAACTCTGGCCCAGGCAGAGCCCATGAACTTTAGAGCATAAAATTCACTGCCGATTTCTGCTAGTTGAAAATAGCAACAAGACATGAATTCTGTGGTGGAGTTGGTAGAAAGAACTTCTGGGTGCGCACCAGCGTTTGTGTGTGTGTGTGTGTGTGTGTGTGTGAGAGAGAGAGAGAGAGAGAGAGAGAGAGATCTACTTCAAGGTTGTTTGACTTTTGTTGTTTCATTTATTTGTTGTCGTAGAACAGAACTCGCTCACGATGATTTTCTAACAAGATTTAATATCTGCCAGAGTGATAGTCCTTCTCACTCTCCCTTTCCCAATGAAAGGAGAGGTCATGCCTTCTATTTCTCTTTCCTCAGTGCAGTTTCTAGAGTAGAATTCACACCTGGCAACCAGGCCAGTAGGGACTCAAATTCTGAATTTTCAGATCCTTAAGTCACCTGCTGCCCCTGAGGGTCAGAGTGCTCATCTGTGGAATGGGGCGAGGCAGTTTCCAGGTCACTGGGCGCCGTGGGCACCTCCTCAAGGGGGGGGGTTCAAGGCCTGAACTATAGAAAGCGCCCAATCAATGGCGCCTGCATTCTGAGGTTCCCAGGTTTCACATTCCACCCCTGACCTCCCTGGGGGGTAAAAGAGATGCCAGCTGTCTCACTGGCACCCAGGGCCCCTGGGTTTGGATTTTGCTGATCTGGCAGATCTCGTGGCATCCCAGGAATTTCTAGCAGCCATCTGTTCTCAGGCCCAAGTGCAGCGAACAACAACCTATTTCCACTCCATAGGTTGAGTTCCGAGAGCCGCAGAGTGAACCCCACGCCAGAGCAGCATCTTTCTAGGGCCAGGTTTGACTGGGAACAGAAGAACGATGGGTGATTCTGGGCGTGAAGACTAGCTCTGCAGACTCAGTGCTATGTGACCCTGGGTGGGCCCCTTCCCCTGTCTGAGCACCTGTGTTCTGGGCTGTGGAGCTGCAGTAACAGCTTCCTTTTGGAATTCTTATCGGAGGAAGCATGACTTTGAATATGAAGAACTCATCACAGTGCTCCACACAGCAAGCCCTCGGGGACCCCTGGAGGCTCAGGACCTCGTGTGTGTCTGGATGGACCTATGGGGGGGCCCTACAAGGGAAGGAAGCCATGACACAGTGCAGTGGAAACAGCACATCCGAGTGTGACTGTGACTGTGACTCGGTCCTGTCCCAAGACTCATTTGAACTGTGAAAATATTCACTACGTGGCCAGCTTCACCATTCAATAAGAGGTGCTGTCCCGGCAAGTAGCTAAGTGGTCTTCCCGTGGTAGACGGAGGTGCAGCCTGGTGAGCCGTGGGGGCTCCTCTCTCTCTCTCACTCCTTCTCACTTTCTCTCTCTGGGTAAAGTTAAAACACAAGAGAAAAGGCACCAACACCATGGGAGGAAGGAAGGCTCTTAGGAAAAATGCTATTAGAAAATTGCCTGTTTATAAACAACAACAACAACAAAAAAATCAGGTCAACATCCCAGGTTCAATTCCAAAATAAATTCTAGATGTGTTGAAGATTTAAATGTCAGATACAAAAATCATAAAAATGAAGAAAGTAAGGGCAAAATGATGACTGATGTATCTGGGAAAAATCTGACTAAACACTGGAGCAGAGAAAGGCTATCTTAAGATAGAGTACATTTCATTTATAAATGTTATAAATGTAAAAACATAAAAGTGATTAAACAGGCCAGGATGCATGTGGAAAACATTGCATCACAAATATGATAAAGGGCTTGTACCACCATATGTAAATAGCTATGAGAAATCACCAAGAAGAACACCAACATTCGTGTAAGGTAAGGGAAGAAAAGGACAATTTACAGAAGGAAGATTAAGATGACTGTAAACAAAAATATGGAAATGTGTTCAAGAGCAAAGATATGAATATAGGATATTGAAACAATCAGACACCATTGAGCCCTGGTGTCAAAGAAATTTCTATACAATGAATAATTCTATCAAGGCCGTCCGTGACAGTGAAACAGTCTCTCATAGAATTTGCGGTAGGAAAAGCTGTTTCAATCTTTGCGAAAAGCAATTTTATTTTATGTATTGAGATGTAAAAACCCACCCTTTCACAAATAATCTTATGTGTTAGAATTCATGCTAAAGAAATAGAGACTCTGTATAAAGATGTTCAGTGTAGTGCTATTTGTAATAGAAAAAGGGAGAACATGTAAACGTGCAATAATAACTTCATGATTGAATTATTTCATTTATAAAGAATGAGATTCAGCAGCCTTTAAAAATGATTTCAGAGATAATTAATAATAAGTAATTACACAGAGCCTAAAACTTCATGGAAAAATACAGGCTGCTTCACTGTATAAATACCACATGATCATAATCATGTAAAACGCTCTGAAGTATGTATGCATTAAGTGGCAACCTTCTCCAGAGATATTTTTCTGATAGTATTATGAATGAGTTTCAGTTTTTCCTTTGTTCTGTTCTCTAAGTATTGGACTATACTATTTCTATAATAAAAAAAATATATTTCTAAGCCAATAGGACGAGAGCAGTTCCTCCTGAGCCCCCATTGGGAGAAACTTCCATCTTCATGTGTTCCTGCTCAAGGGAGGACTGAGACCTCAGTCATGGAATCTCTGTCAACCAGAAATGTAGGTGGGTGGGGCCTCGGGGAGGAAGTAGCCTCTGTGGGCGTGCCTTTGGGGATTATATCCTGTCCCCGGCTCCTTCCTCTCTTTCTCTCTGCTTCCTGGTCCTTGTGAGCTGAGCGGATTTCCTCCACCACATCCTTCCACCAAGACTCTTGGCCTCACCCCAGACCTAGAGCAACGGAGCCAGCCAGCCATGGACTGAAGCCCCCAAACTATGAGCCAAATCAACTTCATCCCTTTAAGTTGTTATTGTCAGGTATTTTGGTCATCATGACACAGGTAGCCCCTGAGGGCGTCCACACACCAAAGCCTCTCCAGCCAGCTCAGGAAATACCCCCTGGAAGACTGGGCACCCCTGTGAGTTTCTCCTGCCATCAGCCTCCCACCCGGCCCATCTTCCTGTGGCCCATCAGGAATGCCCTGTGAGCCCCTACGTGAAGCCGTGGCCCACGCTGGATGTCTGCTTCCTGGTGTGCACCACAGAGCAGGTGGCCTGACCTTGTGAAGGTCTGGGTGGACGACACAGATAGACTTTTTCACAGCACAGGCTGAAAGTAAAGGATTCTGCATTCAGATACGAGCATCGGGATTCCACCTCTTCTTTTGCAAGTGGGGAGGAGAAGTTACCTGCAAGCTGTTGGGAGAAGGGAGAGGTCTAGGTGTGTTGGTCCGTGAAAGAGCTTAGCAGTGTCTGGCACAGGGTAGATGCAAGGTTAAGAGCATGCTCTGCTGCAGTCACCTGGGCGCTCTAGCACTACCACCGTGAATATTAACGGCTGCCATTTCTAATCCAGTTTTAGTTCTACTTACCACGGCTGCTGTTTCTACATTCACACACGATGACGGTTATGACTCCTGCTGTTATTAGTATTACAACCACTGCTGATAATACCGTTGCTGGCACTTACTACCACTGCAGCTATTACTGCTCCCGCTACTGTTACCATAGTGTCACTGCCATTGCTACTGCCATTACTACTATTTTACACCACCATTACTGCAACCGATGCTGCTGCGCTGCTATTAGTTCATGTGCATTTACAGCCACCACATGTTCCAGAATAGGGGAAAATAATCTTGAATTATTGGGTCCTGTCGCCTCCAAAAGCTCTCACATAACTGTCAGACTATGCACCTGTTGGTGCAGAAAATATGTGTGCCTGGAACTCAGATCCTTGTTGAGTGAAGTAGTAATGCTGAGGCATCTGTGTCGGGCACAGTGGGGACTCTATGTACATTATGAGTCCCCGCCTCCCTGCCAAAGAAAGCTCTGCCACCCAGGAATGGTTCTCCTTTTAAGGATGAGGATACTGAGGCTTGGAGCAGGGAGGTGATGGGCCCTAGCAGGCAAGCTGGTGAACGGCGGGCAGGCTCAGAAGTGTCCTCCCAGGGCTCTGTCCCTCAGCTGAGCGGCTAGGTTTTGAAATAATGACAAGAGAGGTTCAGTCCTGGCGCCAGCTCAACTTGCTTGTGGCAGGAAACAGGTTTCAGAGTAAGAGGCCGAGCTGGTTTGTCCCTGTTCTCCTGACTCCAAGTGCTGCGGTCCTTGGTGACAACTTCCTGCACCTACTAGTGAGAGCCCATGTAGTGAGTGAGTGACTGTCTGTGTGGGACACTGGGCCCCCAGGGGCCAACCTGAACAGGAATGCCCAGGGAGGGAGAGCAAATGCCAACAGGGAGGAAATGGAAGGCCAAGGGAGCCCTTGGTGCCCCTGAGTGGGACGCATCAGGAAGCGGTCCCTGGGCCTGGTGTCCCCAAGGCCCTCTGGTGCGTGTTATTTTGGGACCGGACCACGTGATGAGTAAGTGCCTGTTGGATTAGATAGAGTCAAGGCCAGCTTCCAGACTGGTGTCTCCCAAGCAACTCGGGTCAGAGGGACTGAGGCCTATGGCAAGATTCCAGCTCCACCCACCCCCAGACCTCTCCAGGGCCCTGGATAACAAAAGGAAGCATGGTGAGCAAGGGGAGAAGCTCTTCCTTCCCCTCCAACCCAAGCTCTGCAGGGCGCGTGGGCAGAGGCCAGATCTGATGACCTGGGCAGAGCAGCTCTTGCTCAGCGGGTCTTGCAAACTTGGACTATCTGGGATCTGAGTTCTGATGGTGAACTGGGTTTCCTGGGCTGGGAGGGATTCGCTTCCTTCCCCGTGGGACTCACCCCTCAACCTCAGCCTTCCCAGGCACTGTCTGTCTCTGGCCTTGCTGAGACTCCAGGGACCTTGGCGAAGAGATCACGAGCCACATTAAGAAAGGAGTTTCAGGGTGCTTGGTTTTACATAATTAAGACTCCGGGTGGCCTTTGCATCACAAGTCAGTGGAAGCTGCCATACTATAGAAAAGAGACTATCCCACTGAGTGACAGCAGGATGCTGCCTGCGTGTGCGTGTCCCGTGTGTTGTTCTCTCT
This sequence comes from Marmota marmota marmota, assembly GCF_001458135.2. Classification (NCBI taxonomy): domain Eukaryota; kingdom Metazoa; phylum Chordata; class Mammalia; order Rodentia; family Sciuridae; genus Marmota; species Marmota marmota. The sequence goes on along the minus strand of NW_026000222.1, from coordinate 7,448,412 downwards.
TTCCATCACTCTCTCACTCAACCACACAAGCAATAAAATTCAGAAAAAAATGTTCAGGTGTTTTAAAAGCAGAACCATGTCGCTGTGAGTTTCATGTTTCGCTCAACAAAGTCATTCAGGTGGCAACATCATGAACAGGGACAACTGGGATAAAAGCAGATTCTTCCCAGGCATTTAAAAGGATGAGACAAAGGCAGTCCCTGCCCGTGTTACCTGTGTCTGTCAACATGATTCTGCAGTCTCTCATGTAGACATGCAAGAGTGGAAAGGAGTAGAGTTTGGAGCCAGAGAGAACTGGAGTTCAACTCTAGCCCTGCACCATTGCAAGCAACACAACCCTGAGGAAGCTGCCTTCTGGGTGTTCTCACTTGCCTCGTGTCTAAAATGGGAATGGATCCTGCAGGGAAGGCTTCATGCCAAGATCACAAGAGCAGCTTAGGCAAAGTGCTTGTGGCTGAGCCCGCTTGGCTGCTCAGCCAGTGGCAGGGTGTTCTCAAGATGGCGGCCCTCCTCCTTCTCACCGTTTCCTCTGGGCAGGAGAAGAAAGTACAGTATGGCTCCCTGTCTAATTCTCCATCTTCTGGGATGACACACTTTGTGGCTCAGGCTTGTCTACATGTCAATGCTAGGTCTACAGCTGAGAAATTTCCAAGCCCTTTCTCTTATACCGGCATATGGAGTCCAACACCGAGAGACTCTCCATCATTGAATCTTCTTGGACCAAGAGATGAAAAATGTTTATAAAGTTTAGTTTTAAAAAGCCACATAGCTGGCAGTGAGATGAGCTACAACACGGAATAGAAGAGCAGATGCCAAAATAAGAGGAATAACTATTGAGACTCATGTTGTGTAATACAATAGAAATTAAAATTTTAAGTAATTAAAATGAAGTACAATTAAGCACGTAGTGTTTCTTTCACGGTAGACTCATTTTCAATGCTCCAGTCTCACTGGGCAGGCTGCAGCTGTTTTGATAGTAGTAGATCTCGAACTTAATTCCATCACCTGAGAAAGTCCTATGGGATTCAGGGATGATGAGCAATTTCAATTTTTTATTTTTCTAAATCATGTGCCATCCTTATTTTTTTCTATTAAAAAATTTCAATATCAACAGGCCAGGGAAAAATTTTAAAAATACTATTTTGGTTGGTGTATTTATACTGTGCATTAATTACATTCATATTTGTAAATTGGTTAATATTATTATATGACCTCGACCCAAAATGGCAAACCTGAATTACAAAAAGAGCTGCTCGCCTAGTAATAGGTGAGGTTGATGCTTTTAGGGATTTTTGTGTCTGGGTGTGGTGGAGATGAGCCCCCTGAAGGCCCCTGTTGTTCTGTGCAAATCCAGACCATCTTGGGATGGGACCTTCAGAGCCCTCGGTACAGGACAGCTCTCCATGCTCTTCCTCGGCATGCATTCCTGATTGCTTTCTTTTGTAACTTCTGGAATATTAAATAGGTCGTCTTTGAGTCTTTCCCTCCATGGTTTTAGATTCTATTCTTAAACAATATGAGGGAGAGAAGCAAGGCTTGGAGGAGGAAGGAAGAACAGACTGCATAAGGTTTACTAGAGCACAGGCAAAACCAACCTGGGGAAGACACCTGGGCCTAGGCGTCTGCTTGGATAAGGGAGCGGGTGCATTGCTTAGTATGCACAAGGCCCTGGGTTTGAACACAATGTTGGGGGAGGAAGGTGAGAAAGGCAAAATTGGAGTCTGCTTAATTAAGAGTGCAAAATGGCAGTGCCAGGTCATCCAGGTGTCAGTCAGGGTCAGAGGAACATTAAAGTGCGGAACCCTGTTCAGCTGCACATGTTGCCTGCCCCTGAAGCCGGCCCTTATTCAGACTTTTATAAGCCATGGGAGGTAAAATGATTTCAGTCTGAGAAAAAAAAAAAATTGTGGGCATTCCAAAATCAACCAGTAACTTTTTTGCAGGGAAACAAGTATCAGTGCAAATCCCTCCCAAACATCCTATTATTGGGTCTACCTTTGATCAGTATTCAAGTCTAAAACATCTCTAGGTAGCCTACTTTAAGATCAGGACACTGGTAGAAGCAGAAAGTAGAAAGGCAGTCGGTCACAAGGCTGGGGGCCTAGAAGATGACGAAGCGTGCAAACTGTCAATCAACAGATTAAAGAGCTCTGTCACACACCACGGTGGGTGACTGCAGCTGGTAACGATGTATACTTAAAAATTGCTGGAGAGTAGATTTTAAGAGTTCTCACCAGGGGAAAATGATGAGCCAGTGAGGTAATGCATGTGTTAATTAGGTCGATTTAGCCATTTCACAAAGCAGACTTCAAAACCTCCTACTGAACACCCTAAATACAGACAACTTTTTCTTTATGAAATAAAAAATGAATAGTGAAATAGATACCATTCTATTGGGGAAAGATTAAGTTGTTGTGACTGTCACTACTGTCATTCAAGTGCTGAGGGGACTGTATGGCTGTAAAACTTGACCTCATTAGCTGAAGACAAAGAAGTACCATCCTTATGCATGTTGGTCTATGTCCACCTTGTAAAGTAACCCAAGTCGTCTCATCGTGGATGTTACATTGTTTAGTAGCAAAAACGAAAATCAAAATCAATGGCAGAATTACTTAGGCTGACTCCTGAGTTCACACTGAGAGAATGAGCTTTGCCATCACACGCTTTACTTGATACCATTTTCTGTAAGGAGTGGGGTGATATGGAATGGTTGGGAACGCACAAGTGATAGGATCAGTTTTGATTGTGAAGCAGAGAAGTCTGTCTTTAAGGAAAGTTTTAAAAGTTAGAACTATCCCATTTTACATAAGATCCTGATGGCATTAAGAGAACCAACCTGCCTAAGTAATTAAAACAAATTTAAAAATAAAAAGAAAAAAGAAAAAGCAACTTTGTTTATGTCAGGCACAGTAACTGGTTCTTAGAAGGAGTCAGGCAGCCAGGAACACTAGCCTCTGTGTCATGGCTGTCCTTGAGTGCAGCAGCAGCATCTGGTCAGGAGCAAGAGGAGGAGCTAAGCGCTGTCCCTGAAGATATCAGGTGCGTGGTCGTAGGCTCACAAGATTATTAAATGTGGACAGGGGACAGATCGCGGTTGGAAGCACACATGCTTCAAATCCACCTCTGTTGATAATGGCTAGCTGTGGGATCTGGGAAAAGTAACTTTCTATTTCTGCCTCAGTGTCCTTGTCTGGGAAATGGGGTAACCAAGAGATCCTACCCCAGATGCAAGTGCGTGGACCGAAGAGAAAAGGCACATAAAAAGCTTACCCCAACAGCTGGCCCGCGGTTAACGTCACTATGGAAATGACAGCAAGGAGCCTAGATGCATGACATATTTATGAATGGGAAACTACATGAGGGATATAAATATGGCAAGCATATTTTCTTAGCCAGATTTTGGGACATATGATTTGATAATCTCAATGGCACACTTGGGAGTAATGACATTGGAAATTTTAACTCACATGGGTGTTGGGAGGGGCAGGACGTGTAGCTGACATGGTCATAGGACGTGAATGGCAGCCTGAAGGCTTTTCTTTCAAATGTTCCTTTCTGAAGTCAGGTGCACGAGGGTGAAGGCAAAGAGACAGTGAGGAGAAGACGGAGAGGTGCAGAGGCAGCCTCCATCCCAAATGCACGAGCACACACCCTCACATGCACTAACACGCATGCACACGCACACACACACACACCCCTATGTACATACATGCCTGCACCTACACACATAGACACACATGCAATCAGTTTGTTAAAGGCTCATCTAAATATTTAACATGCATCCTAAGTCTATGCTAGTCTCCAAGTTGACACACTTACACCAACACACACACACTCACTCGCCTTGATCTTGAAAATACACTTAGAAATACCTTTGTGGAAACCCCTAAGAATTAATTTTAAAGTCAATTGGAACATTATATCCTGCACATTGCTATACAGATGCAAAAGGTTGTTCTGGAATTGATAGAGCCACCTCCACTGGGAAAGATTAAGATTCCTGAGAGCCATCTTGGATTCCAGGAAGTTCAACTGCAGATGGCTAAAAGGTCTGTATTAAAAGCAGGTTTCACAGACAGGGCATGTCATTGCAGAAACCCCGGAATCCACACAGGGGAAAGCCAGGGATGCACACCTCTGACCTTTTTTCTTCATCTATCCCAAACTCACCATCTGTTTGGTTTAAAAATTCTATTTATCTGTGTGTGCATGTGAGGGACAGAGATCTAAAATAGCATACATACTATAAGCATTTTGTTTCCTAAATGCTTTCTTAATACATGGGCTCACCAAAGAAACAGGTTCACAAAAAAAAAAAAAAAAAAACCCTGAGATCAGTTGCTTTAATAAACATATCATGGTTTGATGTAGTGGTTGTTTTCTTTTTTAGACTTGATTTATCTGTCACTTTCTTTCCAAATTTGATTTATTGGTCAATTTCTTTTCAAGATTTGATTTATTGGTCAATTTCTCTTCAAGATTTGATTAAAACACATTACATAAGTCTTTTCAGATCTATTTCTAAATATCATATATATTTCTAAGTATGGATGTTTAAAGTCTTTATTCATAAATGTTCTTGATTGATGCTTGTTTTTTCATTAGTTTTTTTTTCTATATACTCCAGGTAGTCATTTATTCTGTAATCGGAATCAACATAAACAAACCGTAAAATCCAATTGTGTAATGAATTACTCATATCTCAGACTCAGAGAGAAAAGGAACTTAAGACATAGCAAGGTAAAACCACCCGTGTGTGTATATGTGTGTGTGTGTGTGTGTGTGTCAGGGAACACGTTGGTGGTTGATCTTGAATCTCTGGGTTTACAGATGCATCATCAGACAATTCTGCAGGACAGGATTCCAGCGTGATGTCTCCTGCGACCATTAATTGGTCCTCGGCTACCTGGATGGCCTTGACAATGGAGAGTCCTGTATCGTCCTGGAAAAGGTTGTTTCATTTTAACGGCTCCACGGTGCGAAGTCCCTTTCTGTCTTGGGACTTCCCTACATCCCCCTCAGGAAGCAATGCCCGTCAGATACCCCAGCCCCCCATCAGGCCCTGGGGTGCTGGGTACTCCCCTGGAGGGCAGCTCCTCAAAGGTGGGCTGGGGCAAGACAGAACAGGCAGGTCTAGATCCGAGAGTCTGAGGGCTCCGAATCTCACACTTTCGTGTCTACACCCCTGAAGCCTCTTGGGATAAGAATGTTCAGAAACCAGTTACTAGTATGCACTCCAGGAGGGTGGGATGTCCACGAGCATGTGTCATTATTTAGAAAAGAAATAATTACACCCCTCTGCCTTCACACCGTCTTGGCCTAGTTTTATCATCTGCAAAACAAGAACAGTATCACTCACTTTGGAAGGAAGTTTCAAAGAATAAAAACACTAATACATGCAAAGCCCACCCAGCTGGGGCGATGGTGGCTGCTGCCAGCTGTTTCACAGGTTGACGCTGAGTAGCCAGGACAGCTGAAGAAGTCTGTCGTCTACTGGCCAGTCACGGTGGGTCAGGCCTGGTGCACACTTCTCCAGGGGGCATCTGCTCCTGTGTGGTCGGTGTTGCAGAGACTCTCCCCCTTCTGGCTGGGTAAACTCAGTCAAGGCCAGAACAGTGAGCATCGTCAGTCCCACCTCAGGCTGAGGCTGCCCCACTCTGCAAGGTAGCCTTCTGCATTTTTAAGAAAGTTCAAGATTTTTTTTTTTTTAAAGCATGTTGGAGCTCTAAGACACTCAACAACTGCAGGTCATTAATGTCAACTTCAAGGGAGGAACTTGGGTGGCTTCAGCAAGGACTCAACTTAGTTGATTCTCTGCCTGGCCCTTGGCATGGCCAGGGAAGTGATGCTTTGATTACACTGGCCATGTCCCCAGTGTGGACACCTCTCTTTCAGATTGGCACTCTTCTGAAAGTGATCCCTTGTGGTTCCCTGTTGTCTCTCCGAAGCCTGGTGCCAATGTGGGTCATCTTGCAGCATCTGAAAAAGGGGGCGGACAAAGCCTGATTCAACCAGCTTTTCTCCTGTCTTGTTTAACAAATCGGGATTCTAAGAAAGTTATATCTTCCAAAATTGTTTGTAAGATAAATCTCCAGGCTGGGCGTGGTGGCGCACATTTGTAATCCCAGCGGTTTGGGAGGCTGAGGCAGGAGGAGCGTGAGCAATTTAGCGAAGCCCTGAGCAACTCAGCAAGACCCTTCTCTAAATAAAAATATAAAATCGGGCTGGGGATGTGGCTTAGTGGTTAACCATCCCTGGGTTCAATCCCTGGTACCAAAACAAACAAACAAATAAATCTCCAACTCCTTAGCATGGTACAAAGGCCTGAGACCTACCTGCCCTGGTACCCACCTGCCCTGAGACCTACCCGCCTGTCCATCCAGACCTTGTGTGGCACCTGCTCTTGGGACAGGGGGAAATGTTGGCTATTTATTGGGAAATTTCCTGCTCCCTGGTTCTTCAGTCTCTGCACTCACCATTCTCTCTCCTGAAGCCACTGTGCCATCTCCAGTGACTGGAGAATCCCTCGTCCTCCCACTCGTGTCAGGTGCTGCTCTTCTGTAACCCCTTCTCACCTCCTCCACCTCTGGACTCCCTCCCCCTCCATCCCCTCAGGGCGCAGGGCAGGAGCTCATCCCTTATCCTTCGCCTTCCTTCTCCAAGCCTTCCCAGGCTGTGTGCCTGAGTTCTCCCACCAGGATCTGCTGCTGACTGAGAACCGCCGAGGGGATGCCTTCCCTGAGTGGCCATGTCTACAGGAGTCAGGTCCCAGGCTGGCGCAGTGAGGCCTTGGAAAACCGTGACATAAATGAGCAGAGCCGTGGCTGTAGGTCTGCCACGATCCCAATCAACTAGACTCCATTTGGCTGCACCAGTTGGGTTTGGGAACAAGACTAGGAAGATGTGGTGACCCCTGCCCACTTCCACGAGGGCACAGTTGAAGGAGCGTGGAGACTGGCCTGTAGGTGAATCGGGGTCTGCCGTTCCCAGCCGTGTGAAGCTTGGATCTCCATCTCTCCACCTGCCCAATGGGTTACTAACATCCCAAACCTGGAAGAGTTGGAGTAGTAAGTGATGGGAAAACGACAAAGGTCGTGGCACTCAGTAGGCATCCCTGGGGCTGCCAGGGCCCCTTGACTCTGTGCTGCACAGGAAAACTGCACTGCTCAGCATTTGGCTGGGCAGCATCAAAGAGCCAGGCCACTCGGAGCCCCGGGCCCAGACCAGGACCAATGAGAGGTGGGGCTGGCGGGAGCCATCTGGAAGGCTGCGGGAGTGTTTAGCAGCTCCTGTTACAGAACCCTCCTTTTGGGGACAGCTCAGGCAGCCAGAGTGGAGCAGTTTATGCTCAGAAAGCACCTTTGTCAAAGAGATGCCTCAGCAAATTATCCTGCAACACAGTTGGCCATCTTACCCTAAGCCTGTAGACTGGCATGATGAAATTAGCTGGTCAGAGAGCAGCCAGGTCTCATCCCTGCTCCCAGACATGCCACAGCCTCCAAGAAGGCCCAAGGGAAGGCGGGTTATTGTTGGGGTTCTTTGCTCTGCCTTCTTAAGAGGGCATCTAGCAAGGCACAAGATACACAGGGTCCCTCTCTAGTGCTACCTGTCATTGCACTCAATGATATCTCTGCTTTTCTCGGTGCTCTTACCTTTGCAACATCAAAATAAGAACAACAGCTAGTGTGCCATGCATGTACTGGTGCCAGGAACTGCCACAATGCCACAGAAGGATTTCCTAGGGCAGTTTGTCAACAATCCTACTGAGGCAGGGACTAAACTCTCCAGTGTGCAGATAGGAAAACAGAATCAAAAGCAAGTGGCTGAGTCACTGGAGCTGTGTCTGCTGGTCTCTAGAGTAATCTCTCAGTCCTCACTCATTAGGAAGGTGGAAGAATGCGAGCCACATCAAAGATGCCGAGATAAGAGAAAGACCATCTCAAGGGAATTTGAGGGCCAGTGGTAAAAGCTGCCAAGGGTCGATTGAAATTCCAGCAGTTTGAAGGACATTTCAGAAGAAATGTCACAAGACAGAAGACAGGAAGATAACTGGGGTGAATGAGGATGCTTACAAACAAGTGAAAGTCTCCTCATCTCCTCCAGATGTGGCCCCTCGACCCACTGTGTGGAGTTCACCCGGACAGTTATTAGGAAGAATGATTTTTGAACCCAATCCCTCTTCCAAAGACATGGAATTCTCACAATGGGCCCAGAAAACTGACCATTGAACAACTTGGGAGCCCCCAAGTGAGACTTTTGTACTCTCCAAGTTTGAAAATAGTGAAGTACATCTCACGTGCCTCCTTAGTGTCTCATGGCTTCCCTGTCTAACAGAACAGGGACTGGCCCAGTGTGGCCCTTCATGCTTCTGCCCTTACTTATGATGGCTCCCGCCATTGTTGATTCAAACAAAGTAATAAGAAAGGGCAGGGTTCTGGCTTCCCCAGAAGCTAGAACCCAAAATGTGAGTAATTCAAGTCTTATGGGAAGAATATTTTGCCAGGGGGAGTGGACTGATGGACTCCCTCTATGTCCTGCTCTGATGGCCTGTCCTAAGGACACATCTGGAAATAAACAGCTGGTCCTTGTGAGCCATAAACAATGACAACATATCAACAATGCATCACTTCCAGCTTCCTCTGGTCCACTGTCTGGACACTAACCCACACTGCTCTGGGCTGCACTTCTTAATAAAGAACCAGCGCTCAATGTTTGTCCCAGGCTCTGGATTTTTCAGAAACTTGAGTCAATAAAAGAAGCAATACTCTATAGGTTACAGTCTGAGATCTCTGGAATGCATTCAGTATCTTTGGGTTTTGACCCCTTCTTACCTCTAACAGTGGTGTGCTGGTAAACATTTAACAATCAGCCTCCCCAAGGGAAAAAAAAAGCCCTCATTTTTAGTGTTTCCTGATTTCTGTGGTGTAAATATACCCACAATGGCTGAATTTAATCTACCAACATGATATTATTAACTGCAGGGTTGGGAAGAAATGTACAATGCTGCATCAATGGAAGGTATTTCTATCAAACAGAACATAAATATTAATAACCTCAAGGGTATAAATATAGCAAAATTTACCACTTAGCTCCAGCTCCCTCTTCAAAGCATGTCCTGGGTGTCCAACAGGTTTGCCATGATCTGGTTTAGCATATTGATTTTAGTGAGTTATGTTGATTTTCTGCCTTCCAAAGTCCTTGGTTATCATTGCCTGAACCCACAATAATAATCCTTCAGAAGGAGATTATAAACTGGATGATCTCACAGTGGAACTCAGTCTTAAAGAAGTACAGAAATTAATTGGTGATATTTTGTGACCAAATTAACCACATAATAACAGAGATTGTGAGGTGAGGATTAAGTGGGTAAAGTAAATCTTTGAGCAGGCTTCTGAAATATCTCTGCTTTTTATTCATCAAATCAAGAACAGTTGGCACATTCCCACTATAGTTATGAAATCTATAGATTAGATCCATGCCTTAATTTACTCATCTGGAAAATGGAAATAATTAATGATAACCACACCACAGGGCTTAATATATATGAAGAACTTAGGGCAGAGCCCAACACAAAGTACTCTGTAAGTCTCTGCTAGGTTGGGGATTTTCCGTCACAGGCTTCTGCCACCCTCACATACATGCAAGAACGTTTTGGCCAACCCTCACTTTGACAGGCTTCAACCACCAGGATCTTTTCTTTTCTAAATTCAATTCCACTGCTAGTGCCAGCTATATCGACACTGGGCTACTGAGGAAGAGCTAAGCAAGACTTTTCTGCCAAAGTCATTTCCCGAAGTTTCCATTTTTGGAGGAGAAAATTAGACAATGGCCAAAATCAGCAGTTTGAGGGTGAAGGAGGAGAAAATGAGCTTCTCTTTGCCAATGGTTTTGTTGCAGAATTTTCTAGGCTCCCAGGTGCAGAGTGGGAGAAGAACTGCTCTGTCCATGACCAAGAAGAAATAGACCCACCGGTAGAGTCAGCCCAAAGGTAGAGCTCCAAAAATAAGGACTGATTTGGCTGTGGGTACTAGCTGTTCTCTACCATTGTACCCCAGCCCTCCACGTACCACTGTGTAGCCTTGGGCATGTCAGAACCTCTAAGGCTGTTTCCTCATCTACAGAGCCGAGAAGATAATGGTGGCCAAGTCTTTGGGTGTTGTGAGCATCCATTGGGATGATCTATGTTAGAGTTGACCCTGGTCACCCTCTAGTAGTGTCAAATGACCAAAGTGATCCATAAGCCAAGGCCTAGAGGGTGATTCAAGAAAAGGCAGTGAGTGTCTGATGCTGCAGGGGAGCAGATCAGGGCAAGCATCTGGTGTCACTTGCCCACCCCCAAAGGTCAAAATGAGGGCCCTGTCCTGCAATTTGAGCAACAGACTGAGCAAGCCAGAAAGTGACCAGCACGCCTTATAGCTGGAGTGCCTTGTTCCTGAGTTGTTTTGGTCTGTGGAGGCCATTTTACTAGCACAATGGTCATCAGAAAGAGCCAGAAAGAGCGTGAAAGGGAATCGTGCCCATTTATGCTTAAGTTAGACTAGGAAATGAGAAAGGAAGGAGGGAGAGAAGGACAGAGGAGGGAGGGAAGGAAGGAGAGAAGGTTAGTTTATCAGTTCACCTCCAAGGAAGTGCCATGGTTTGGTGTTGCCCAGCAGTAACCATCTTTGGCTAACTGTACTGATCTGATTGTCATTTCATGTGATCATAGTGCAGCACTTATTTGGGTTAGAATTAAAGAGCAATATTAGAACAAAGTTTTATCTTTATTTTCTCATTCAAGAGATGAAGGGAGGTTTGGGTCACACTTTGAGTGAATTATACCAAATCATACTCCATTATACCTAAAGAGTGAGGCACAGAGATAGCTTATGTCCCTGGAAGAAGTGGGAATGGGGGTTCTTCATGAAGAGTGGGCACAGAGTTCTGGGCCCTAAGGATACACTGCTAAGTGACAGACACACCTTCTCCCTCACAAGCGTTTAGCTGCGGTTAAGGCCAAGAGTCCAGAGGCTTTCTTTGAGACAACAAAATAAAAGAATGTCCTCCCTGTGGCTCTCAAAGATTGTCAACCTGGCTCCTACATGGTTGTAACAGGGGTTCCTGATTTCTGGAAGCTTCTTAATTTGGAGGGCTTATCAAGTAGCCCTCCAGCATCATCTCCCTGAAGCCCAGCAATCCATCCACAGTTAGTTAGTTCTCGGCTGGACACGGGTGCTTCTCTGAACCTACAGGAACACCACAGAACCCCCATGCAGGGTGTGCCCTATCAGTATCCCCCATCCTGTGTTTGTTTTGGAGGTTGTGGACTTTGATTTAATTGTCATTTCTGAAACCACAGAATCACTCTTGAAACTCAAATGTGGAGCCCAAGGACATTGGCTGTGGTTTGCTTAGCTATAAACTGGCCTTGCCCCACCAAGAATACAGCTCGAGGGGACCCTTGGTTCCAGCCACTGAGGATGGACTGAGGTTCCAGTACCCGACATGGCACTCTCATTACAATGAACTGCCGCCAAGGGCTGGCGGGGGTTCAGTTCACCACTTCAATCACCCAGGGCCGTCCACATCGCAAGACGGGCAAGGCCCCAGCCACTCTTTGTCCTCAACAGTGGCAAATTCCAAACACAGGATACTTGGCAAGAATCGGACTGGATCTTCCCAAGGGGAAGTCTGCAAGGGATGGATTTTAAAAGTCACGTACTTTTACCTGTTTCCCTGATCCCTCATTCAATAATTTAAAAAGAAACAAATAATCAGGTGATTGAAAAGCTTGGGCCCTCCACTGTTTTATTGACTTGTCACTACAGATAAATGGACTATAATTTACTTCAAGAGTAAATTACAAGATGTTCATAAAAAAAAAAAGTTGTACATTACGATCCCTAATTAAGATGTTCAACATGATTCCCCTTTTAAATTGGAGAAGCCAACGGAAATGGAAAACGCTGACGGCGCTGTATTTTCACTCTGCCTCTTTTCCTTTCTCTCCATCGTATCACGTTATTGTCTGGCACTCTGATGGGCAGATGTGGTGAAGCCAAGCCTGGGGCCTCCAAGTTCTCCTACAGCATTGCTATTTTTGGTTTGGTGGGTTTTTTTTAAATTTATTTGATTCTACCCATGTCTACGCTGTTAATAGTATTCTTCAAAGAAATTCTGAAGCCACATACGGCTTTGGAGACGCTACTGGTTAAATCAGAGAGACCAAAAAGGTTTGGGATGGGATAGGGGGTAGAAAAACACAGTAGGTTGAATCAGTGGAGTCCTGACACACACACACACACACACACACACACACACACGCAAAAGTAACCTGAACTGTTTTGACTTTTTGTCTGCAAACACATGCGATTACGGACCTTGCCTTAGGGAGAGGAGCAGAAAATGTTCTCCAGAGCCAAAGTTGGCGCGGTGGTCCACACAACCCAATGAAAGCCGATGGCTGGAGAAGAGGGAAGGCGGTCCATTGGGTTCTTCACAGAGGAGGCTCCCCAGCCAGGACTTCATCATGGTAACCATTTGCCTTCATTGGCTCAGAGTTGTTGTGTGTTTGAAGTGGGCAGACACCACGCTAGCCGTGAGGGGCTGGAAATGGACACAACGGTGTCTCCGGTCTCTACAGGAGTCGCCATGGCCCCGGGCTCACAGCAGCCCTGGCCCGCGCTTAGCTCCTCCTGCCTTCAGCACGTTTCCTGCTGTCCCTGGAAAGCCTTTCCTTTCCCACCTCGTCCCCCCAACCCAGGACGCCAAACGCTGGCCCTGAAGTGCTGAACGCAAGCAGCACCTCTGCTAACCTCCTGACCACGCTCCGTCACAGCAGTCCATGCCCGGTCTCCAGGCCCCGGGTGACATTGTCAAGAACGATTTGTCGAAGGCCTACACCAACCAAGCTGCAGGGTGGGGGGCACATGGGTTCCCTTGGCTCCCTCAAAGCTCACAGCTTTTCCACACTGTCCACAGCCTGGATGGGAATGGACACCTCAGAATGTCCTCAGTCATCCTGGCCACAGTCCCAAGGAGGCGGACTCCTGATACCTGTAGACCTGGGTCTCCAGGCCAAAGCATCGAGCCCTTCCTAACCTCGTTCTGAAGGCTCCATGCTCTGGGGAAGGCCCCTTGCTCACCATGAAGCTGCTCTCCAGGGCTCTGCCTGGGACGCCCTTGAGGAGGAATAAGTGGAAGATGAGGAGGAAATGTCGTCCTAGGCAAGCTGAGGGTCTGGCTAGGAGGCCTTCATCCTCGCCCCTCTGGGTCCAGTCCCCTCCCCAGGTCCAGAAAGCAGATGAGATCCCTCCCTCCTTTTGAACAAAGACCCAACTCTTCAGGCTCCTGTTTTCAGTTTACACCTTTCTACCAGATAGAGATTTTTCCCACTTGCCCCTTCTCCTGTCCATCCACCCACTCAGCAAATATGAAGTCCCCACTGTGTGCAGGGTCGGTGCGAGGTGTATGTACTGTGCAGGCCAACAGTGGGGCTCACTCTTGGGTGGATGTCCACACACTGAAGCCAGTGTCCACGAGGCACTAGACCCTCTAGACACCAGGCAGAGCTCAGGTTCCAACTAGTGGGTAGAAGGTTTCCACCAGACAACTCGTTAACTCCCAAACGCCAGGGCTTAGCACACTGTCCGTGGTTGCCTGTGGCTACCAAATCCTGGACATGTGGTCAGTGCCTGAAGAACCGAATCACTCATTTTACTTGATCCTCTCTGCCTTACACTGAGAGACGGAAGCAGGGTAATTTCCTCCTCAATGTTTTGGTCAGACCGGGTTTCACATTGTTGAAGGGCACATCCAATTGAGATCTATGTCAAAGTTCAAAGACTTGGCACAGAAATGATGTTTGTGAAGTATCTCATGACTACCTTTTATATCGAGTATGCATTGATACGATCCTTTTGGTTTAATGAGTTTAAAGCAATGTTGAAAATCATTTCACTGTCTCATTTTACTTTCCTAAGAGGGGCTGTTAGTGAGTTTAAGATTGAAAATGTGGCTCGTGTTGTCTCTTACCGGATGGCTCTAGATGTTTTAATAGACAACTGGCATTAAACAAGCAGGCCAGGCGTGGGTCTGGCTACCCAGATGACCTGAGGAGGTGTCGTGTCTAATTCCTTTCACCCCGAGTAATGCTGGGGAAGGAGAGAGCCTTTGCTCCCTGTGAGTTTCACAACCAGAATGTGTTATCCAGACTCCTCGGAGCAGAACCATCTGGGGATATTAGTAAAGCCACCTCCAAATGGTTATCTCAGAATCGAAGTTTCTTCTTAATCTAGTTTACAATTCCATGTATTTCAAAGGCAAAGAGAGAGAGCCTTCCTGGAAGGTGGGGTCCCTTTCAAGTGGAACTAACCCTGCTTTCAAGATCCCCTCCCCAGGGCCACCGCCTCCCCCTCAGGCCTCCAGGGATGCTGGGTAAGCAAATGCAGGTCCTGTAGGGTGGCCACTGTCCCCTTCACTTCTGCAGGGGTTTCCGTTGTTGTTTTGTTCCAGAGAAGCTGGGAAGAGAATTCACTGGTCCTGGGAAGCATGCGGGCGTGTGGGAAGACTTCTTCCACCTGTTCCCCGGCAGGTTCGTTCGGCTGGTTGCAGGGGAGGAGGGAGGAGGAATTATGGGGAAGAAAAGTGAGAGAGCAATGCACAGGACTAAGGTCACCAATGTCAAAGCCAAACCCAACATAGGCAAGGGAATTAGCAATGGGCCAGGTATGTAAAATAGTCTCTGTGAGACTCATAACTGCCCTGACGGCGGGTTCTGAAGGATCCCCACTGTTCACAAAGTGCAGCCACCTACAGTGGCCCCCTCCACCCATATGACAACCTGGGGAGGAGGGAGCAGCAGTGCCAGCCGACAGCCCTTCCACATGCCCATCTTCTCTGCTCAGAAGGTCAAGATTTTGATCAGGTGTGCGCAGGCGACACGGTTCCCAGGAAGCCTAGCAGACGCCAGCTCTGGGGCCTCTGTGAGGTGCATCTTGATCAGGCTAAAGCCATGGTGGTTAGTCCCAGGATGAGCACCCACCATGAGGGAGAAGGGATGGCCTGCAGCTGCTGAGGCGTGTGGGAATCCACTTCTGAAACGCTCTCCTTGCACTGACGGAGGGATGAAGTGCTGCTGGGCACTCTTCTGCCTTGGGTTGGGCTTGTGGGAACGCCTGGCCCTGGAGCCCCACCTCATCCTATATCCCAAGCCCGCGAACAGCGTGGATAGAAAGAAGAGAGAGCGTA
Source organism: Marmota marmota marmota (assembly GCF_001458135.2). NCBI lineage: Eukaryota > Metazoa > Chordata > Mammalia > Rodentia > Sciuridae > Marmota > Marmota marmota. The sequence continues at coordinate 7,433,184 of NW_026000222.1, read as the reverse complement.
CTTCTTCCATCATGAACATGGAAATCAAAACCTCGTATTGTTCTGGGCTGGAATTTCTTAGAGGAGATTACAAATCATTCACACCATTCAGAGTCTAATTTTCTATCTCTAAAGACCCCAAATACCCTATTACTGTCTTCTATATTGGCTGTGGCCCATGGGAGCTAATTCTAGTCCACTACCTGTTTTTATAGGGGGGGAAAAAAGAAAGCCTTATCAGAACACAGCCCGGTATGTTCACATATGAAAACCCACAAAACTTAAATTACTTACCACCTGATGACCTTTTACAGAAAAGATGCCAGCACCTCTCTATAACATGGCGACCCAGCCTTAGCAAGCCTATGTGTGCTCACAGCACTTCCCCGAAGGACTGAAAAGATTCTGAAATCCCCCAAAGTGTGCAGGATTCCCCTCCCATTTTATAGATGAGGAAACTGATGTTCTGAGAAGCAGAGACACTGGCCTCAGGTCACACAGCTAGAAACGGATTGGACTGCAAGTCTGACAAACTCCAGGTCATATACTATCCAGTTGAGACAGATCCCGCCTGGGGCCCTCCAGTTCCTCTTGCCTCTCAGGCCTAGGTTTGCGTGTTAAAAACTAACTCAGTCGGAGGCTGGGGATGTGGCTCAAGCGGTAGCGCGCTGGCCTGCCATGCGTGCGGCCTGGGTTCGATCCTCAGCACCACATACAAATAAAGATGTTGTGTCTGCCGAAAATTAAAAAATAAATATTTAAAAAAAAAAAAAAACTAACTCAGTCGGTTCTGATGTTCAGGCAGGTGAAAATCTCTGTGGGTAGTCTGCTTATTGTTTTTCAAACACACATGCCCACTGGGATCCATTAAGCGCCAACACTCTGCCTTTAGAGATACCATGACAAGCCCTGGCCAGGAGGAAAGAACACAGGTCCGACTTCATGGAGCTTTTGGTCCAGCATCGGGGAGACATTTAGCTCCTGAATCTCACAGGAAGTGCCACGAAAGCTGAGAGAAGGAAAAGAGAGGCCTGGGCTGGTCAGGAGCAAGGGTCAGGTGCCATGGCTCGTGGCCTCAAGCCCTCCCTGTTTCAAGACCAGCAAGTGATGCATGGGGTCAGGAGAGGGAGGCACCCTGCTTCACGAGAGGAAGAAGTCACAGGCACATCTTGCCTACCTAATGGTGGCATCGGAACAAGGCACCTGCAGATGGCGGATCCTGCCCAGGCATCCCACCACACCAGGCTCTCACCTGCTTCAGTACGGACCGTATTATCCCTGTCCAAGAGCAAAGTACAAAGCTACCCATGTTAGTGGCCACCCTCACTTTGCATCTAACTGCCCTGAATCCTTAGACCTGAAGAGACTCGTAAGGGTCCTCAGCCACGGCTCATCAGGAGGCAAAAGGCCTTTTGAAAAAATGTAGTAGGGCAGCTCTACAGAGGACACCATTCTAAATGGACAGAACGATGGTGCAGGGCTGGGACAAAGCCTCCCATGTCACTTTCCTCCCCTCCATAAATGGCTCAATCCTGACAAATAAATCCCATCTACCAGGCAGCAGGCCTTCCCATGTCCAGGGAGGTGTGTTCAAAATCCCTCCTGTCTCCAGAAACAGAATCTTGAAGCTTCCCACTTAGTTTTATAAGGCACCAAATGTGAATCCCCTTCTCCTGTGTTGGAAAACTGGAAATTAAGCTTAACATACAAACCTTTCTTTTCCAAAGAGGCAGGTTGGCCTTCTTCTATCGACAGACTCCAGAGCTTAGATTTATTACAGAATGGTAATCAGGCAAAAGAATAAATGCACTGCATCTTTAATTCATTAATCACCTCAGAAAGCAAAATGAACTACAGTAAAGAAGACAATCTGTTTTCGAATGTTGAAGGTGGGGGAAGAGGAAGCCAGTTTCTCAATAAAAGCCAGTTGCTAAAATCCATCTTGTGGGCAGATTAGAGGAAGGACAGTTTGCCTCTGAGGCTGTGGTTCCACTGGGAGCTGGGAGCGCAGCACAGCAGGCTGAGGACCTGGTGTCTGTGAATTTTCCCTGGTGGTCCCCGGTGTCCTCCTCTGGGCTCCTGTTGTAACTCGTATCTTGAACCATAGACTGGCTAAGAGACCAAGCTTTGGAGTCCGACAGTCCAGGGTTCAAATTCCTGCTCCATCTGGAAAATGGACAGTCCTGGGGGAGCCATCCTGACGCACGGCCTTGACACACATCTATCTCGCGGGATGTGGGTCCCCGAGAGGTGTTTCGTCTCGGCAACATTTTGCTTCACCAAATTCTCGTGAAAACAAACCTTGGCTAAGGTTTCAAATACAGGCAAACACCGAACGCCAGGTTCCCCTGCAGCCACGAGCAGCTGTGCACAGGCAGAGATGGCATCTGGCTCTGCGTCTCGGATCTGGCCTGGCAGGCGAAGAGCTTGCTTGTTCCTGCTGTCGCCGTCCCTGAGTCCTGGCTACCTGGAAACTAGAAACTGCTGTCTTCCCACCTCTTTAACAGACCTACAAATCGAACAGCAGTTAAGTCAGCATCGTAGCCTCTCTGAGCCAGCCCTCACTATCAAGGTCTGTGCACAGAAACAACAGACAGCGATGGCCCCAGAGAGTGTTGACTGAGCTCTTCCAGGGGGTTTAAGGATTTTCTCCTTTCATCTCTGCACAGGGTTGGCCTACGGCAGCACCCACTTTGCAGATGAGAACAAAAGCCCACGAAGGAGACAAGTCTGTCCTGCAGGTTCACAGCTGGGAGATAAAGAACGACCACTCACCCCTCCCTGAGCACTTCCTGCCTGGGGTACTGCTGCAGTAGGCTCCCATTCATTCTTAGCAACACACTAGAAAAGCAAGTCTCACTTTCCCCCAGAACAGTCTCAGAGAGGTTAAACCCAGTGTCTCCACCTTAACCTGGCTGACATTCAGGGCTGGACTGTGGACTGTGGTGAGAGCCGCTCTGGGCATGGCAGGGTGTTGAGCAGCATCCCCAGCTTCAACCCATAGTACCCTTCTGCCAAGAAATGACAATCAAAAACATCTCCAGATGTTGCCTAATGTCCCCTGGGAAGCAATGCTGCCCCAGTGGAATCCCACTGCATGACCACAGGTGGAGGTCATGCAGGAGCTGGGAAGGTATCTGGTCTACCTGATCCCTCCATTAGATTGCTTTCCAAATGTCGCTATAACTATCTTAGGACAGTGTTAGAGTCTGTAAACAAGTCAAAATAACACCTGGCATTTTGCCAGGGGAATGTTAGAGTTCATAAACAAGTCTGGATGGTGCCTGGCAAAATGTCAGAGGGAGTGGTTTGAGAAGTAACAAAACCGAGCCATTAGGTGTAGAGATTCCTGATTGGTTGACTGATGTATCTAGTTTATGCTAATTAGATAAGCTGTGTGGAATGTATAAATACTGCTCCTGTCCTGCAATAAAGGGCTCCTACTCCTGCTGTATCAAGTACACAAGTTATTCGTCACCCTCCGCTTATTTTGCCCAGCCAGCCGGGCTGCGGCAGGACAGCACATCTCCAGTGCTGAAGTGTGATCCCTGTTCCTGAATCCCCTGGGGACTGGTTAGAAAGTGTACATTCTCAGGCCCCTGCCCCAGGCCACCTGAATCAGACACACTGGGGGTGGAATCAAATAGCTAAGCGATTCAGGTCCTCACTGAAGAGGGACAATCAGCTCCTTATTGCAGTTAGTGGTTCTCAGCTGTGCATTAGAGTCTCTTGGGGAACCCGAAAACAGGGGTTCCTGGGCATCACCCTGAGATTCTTACTTAATTCATCAAGGCTGGGCACAGGCACTGCGATTTTGAAAGCTTTTGATGATCTCACGAGTGGCCAAAGTTGAGAAGCACCAGCCTAGAAAGCGTTGCCCCAGATTCTCAGGGAGGTGCTGGTCCAAATCCAATAGGCCAAATAGAAACCATCAAGGATGTCTGTGACACATCGGTTCAGGTCTTGCATTGACGCAGCAAGGACCTCACAGTGGTCTCCTTTGCTGTCAATCTCAAACCCAAATCATAAAACCTAGCTGCTGTTATTATTATTATTATTATATTTGTATCCTTTTGCATTGACTTATCTAAATTTCTAAAGTTTGGGGAAGCTACTTAGTTGGACTGCACCAACTCAACGGCAGCCACTAAATGTGGCAGGTTCCTGTTTCTCATTATCCTGGATGTGTCTGTAAGGCAAGGCGTCGTCACTGTGGGTGGCAACGGAATCCAACTTTTCCTTTAATAATACCTGAGCATCCATCGTCAGGGCGCTGCCTCACCCAATCCCTCCCTCCAGCCCTTGCCTTCCATAACTGACCTGCTCTGCTCTGTCCCTCCTCAGCCCTTGGCAAGCCTATCTCCTCACCTTTCAAATTCTAGAGTCATTCACTTATTAACCTGGCTCTGTTTCCCTCCTTTCCTGTTCCCACAGCCCGGAACATTCTGTCCCTTCTTCCCAGGTGCCTATCACCTCCCCTTTTCCTGAAATCCTTCTTTGATGCCTCCAGCCTACCACATTCTCCCACTTCTCCATTCTTGCGTTTCCCATCAGAGCAGCAATATTGCTGTGTGTTTGGCACTTTTCTGTTTACCGAGTTTATCACATAGCTTCTGATGCTGCAGGTGTGCAGTAAGTGCTTGGACGGAGCTCTCCAGGTGGGCAGGAGTGTGGAAGGGACCTCTGATGTTAGAGCACCAGCATCCCCCCCTGCAAGCATCCCACCCACCGCGGCTCATTGCACACTGCCAATATCAGTCCCTGAATGTGGAATTGGGAAAATAAACACACCATTGGCTCCTGCAAGTCAGAGACACAGGCTCTGGCACACCACGGGCAGGAAACTAGCAAACATTTACTGGGAATGCATTCTGTGCAAGGCCCTATTGTTAAACCCTAAGCACAGGGGAGAAAAAGTAGAACACTGGATCACATCTAGAATGGAACAATAACAACAAAAAAAATGCCTTTCCAGAGTGGCAGGTGACAGGCAGAAGATAAGGGACAGACAGGTAAAAAGAAGGGAGCAGCCAGCCTTTCTCAAACAGACCATACGGTTCCCTTGAGTCCGGAGAACAAAAATCCTTGGTGTTTTTGAACCGAGAAGGCATAGTTGTTGCTGGACACTTCCGCTGTCACCTGAGTGATAATGGGAATAGACAGTAGAAATGGGCACTTAAGAAATGCCACCCAGCTGGTTGGTTAACCTGCAGAGAATTCCAGAAGGCCGGCTTTAGCATCCCCATCTGAAAGTTAGGGACACAAGGACCTAGAGAGGGGAAGTGACTTTGCCAAAGCCACCAGCCTAGGAAGGTGTGGCATTGAGGACCGTGGAAGCCGCTTCACCTGAATTTCCAGAAAACAAAGTGGTCCTTTCCCGAATCAAAGACTGACTCAGAGAATAGTCCCTTAGAGAGAACCATTCCCCAAAGGTATTCAAACTGGGCTTCATTGACCTGGAGCCCAGGGAGACCCAGGGGAGGGAGGAGGGCCAGGATTTGGAGGACCCACTCTAACCTCAGCAGCTTTCTGTTTCTATTTTATATAGTGATCCCACATAAACTTTCATTTTACAAATGGCTCCTCTGCTGAAACAAAACAAAATAAAATGAGTTTGAAAGCCTCTGATTTGCGCTACATCCTTAAATTTATGGAGGCGGTAACTGAAGCCGGGGGAGCTGCTAGCGGTCATTTCCACCACACTGTATTTCTCTCTAACCTGATGGAGTGTGAGAAGACTACAGGAGTGAAAGAACTTCCGGGAGATTTTCAACAATGCATCACAGTTCAATGATCTCCCTTCCAAAATGGAAACTGCTGAAACAAAAGTTTTAACTGCCAGGAACCACTGCCCCTGGACCCAAAGCAGTGGGTGTGGACCCCCCTTGCTGTCCTCTGCTGGGTCCCTGCAGCAAGGGTCTCTGGAATTTCCAGGCTCCGTATCACCAATGTCTCAACCCCCAGTTGCATCCAGATTCAGGCTGGAAACACTCGGCCTCCTGTTGTTTTACATAATTTCTCTGCAGGGGGCCCTGCCCTACTCACTATCTCCCCCAAAATGCAACAAAAGGTCAAAGAAGTAGAGCTACAGACCCTCTGCCTGTGCTGCCTACCTGCCATGGGACTCTCTCTTCATTTTTTCTCCTCCAGAGAGAAGGGCTATGACTGCATTGCTGTATTTTAAGATATAACTCACAAATTAAAAACCGAAAGAAGAAACACATTTTTCTGTCAATGGCTTAAGGGGATTCCACCTCTAAGCTGCTGCTAAAGCTTTCTTAGTCTTTTTTACATTTGTAGCATTTTGGAGCAATTTGCTGGAGTCAAAGAAAGCAGTGAAATTTCCACAACCGACTTCAAAGCCCCCAAATCCTGCATCAGTGGAAGGGAGTCTGGTAGCAACACCAGAGGGGACGTTTTTTCAAAGAGGCGTGTGTAGCAACGTGCCAGGCATTTTTGCCCTGCGTCTGCTATTGATGTTAATGGCAGACATGTGACCAAATCCCCTTGTAGTTCTTTGAAAAAATGCCCCTCCCTTTCTTCCCCCCAATACTGTGGGCTGTGACAATGCAGATGATATGGGAAAAGGAAAAAAGCCAGAGGAGCTGGCTCAGCTCAATGAGCCCCACTGGCCTTAATGAACCACCTCGGCCCCTTTTACCTGCTGGAGAGTGTGGAGCAGAGACAGGTGGAATGAGCAGAGGGGCTACCGGGATGGCTTCCCCCTTGGAAAATGAATTCTGGGCAGAAAGGGTTTAAGAAAGGGGCATCGTGCTCTATCCCAGGGCGCGGTCACAGTGGCTCACTCCTCTGTTCTGTCACAAAGGCTTCCCTTCCCTCCCCTCCTTGGTCTGGCCTTCCAATTTCTTCACCTGGCCACAGTTTCTCCATCTTGGTCCATGCTCAGGGTAATCCTTCCTCCTCGACACCTAAGTGACCCGTCGGTGTCATCTAAAGCCCCACTGCCAAGTTCATTTTGTGCTATAGGTGGTGCACAGTGTTGGTGGAATTGGATCTTAAAACCCTTAAATCCTCACAACTCAGAGGCAAACCCATCAGAGAAAAGGTGCATTTTCAAAAAATCCATTTTCAATAGACCTCCAAAAGAGGACGTTCAGAAAGAGCCCTGGTGCGGAGGGCGCTTAGCAAGCTGTCCAGGAAAGGAAACGTAGCCACAACAGTGACCAGAAAGTGACAGGAGAGGGGTCTTTTTGAAAAGTTGGGAGAAGATTAAGAGAATGATTTCTAATTTTGACAGATTGAAATGCCATTCTCTTTGGCATTTCGCAAATTTTGCGGGCTCTGATCATCGGCTGGTTTGCTGGTCTGTGTTCCTAATTGCTCATCCACGTGCACCCTGAGCTTTCTGGAAAGTTTTTGAGATAACTACTACATGCCACTCGCTGATATGGGGTTGATCTGGACACAAGAATATATGAGGTGTGAACTCTGTGCCCACGGTGCACAGTGTCCAAGAGGAGAGAAGAAACTCAGGGCACGGTTGTCTCACTAGGTAGGTCACGAGTGTCCTCAACAAAGGTCCATTATTTTTGTGGCTTAACACAGTGCTTTAGTGGAGAATCGATGTGTCTGAGAATCTATGTGTGATCCTACCTCTTGGTTAACGGGAGCCGGGGTCATTTTCCCTTGCTCCCGTTTCTGCTACAACCCGGCTGCATGCCACATAAGCACCTGAGGATAATGATGACAAATAAAACAAATATCTCTTTCGAGTCCACAGAAGACTGTACGCATAATTCAGGAATACATCTATCCTTGTAACTTGAAAGCTAAATACATTATTCTCCTTTGTATGCAGAAAATTTTTTGAAAAATTACACTGTTAAAATTAGCCGTTCTACCAGCTCAAATCCATTGTAGATCCCATGGCTCACACGCTGGGTCTGGGAAGGATGATGGGTGAGCTGACTGTGTAGACACAGCAAAGGTTTTTTGATTTTCAGTCACTTGACCCATTTTGCAAAAGAGAAGAAGGAGACCCAGCAAGGAAATCAGGGGACTGTGACCCACTCAGGTCCCAAGGGCTGCTTAGTGCCAAGACAGGCTTAAAGCTGAGGCTTCCGATTCCTGTTTCCTTTCTGGGGATACCTTATCCAACTGCTTATAAAGTATAGATTGATGTTAATAGAGCACTGGGAAGGCCAGAGAATGAGGGGAGAAACAAAGCAATTGTTCATCCCTCTCCATTTTAAACTGACCTGGGAAACGCTGAGTCGGCAGACATGGGATTAAAATGTGGGAATATCACCGGCAGCTCCTTTATTTACCATGTCCCTTGGACCCTTCTCCAGGAGTTCTCGGGCCTGGTTGTACATTTGAATTTCTGAGAATTGCTTAAAAATTAAAAATACTGATGCCTGAGCACCATCCACCCCCAAAGGTTCTGATTTACTTGTTCTGGGGCAGGATGTAAATGTTTTTCAACCCCCACCCCCATACACCAGAAGACCCCAGGCTGACCACCATGGTCTAGGATCAGAGACCTCCTTAGGATTGGACATGCCTCAAGCCCTCTCATTGCTGTCTCCAAAAGAAATGCAGATGAGTCTCAGGTACCCCTTTCCCTCCCCTGTGTTGGAAACTAACCAGAGTAGGAGTCTAGTTCAACCCCGTTCTCAGAATATCTGACTGGGCAGGCAGGCAGCTGGCCGTGAGGACCCACCCCAAGCCACCGCTGAATGGATGAGAGTGAGTGAACCTCTATCTCTGCAGACAACTAGAATTTAAAACCTCCAACCAACCTGTGCGTGGAACTTTGGAGGAAAGGCCATGTTTCCCGTGGGACCCAGGCAGGGGAGAAGGTGGGAATTGAGGGTATGCTGAGCTGGGTTTGTAGGGAGAACGGCAGATGTGCCAAACGAAAGACGGGAGGAAAGAGGTACGTAGAATGGACTCTATCCCTGTTTCTCCTCCATGCCAGGTTTTATTTCATATTCATAATAGACACCTTTATCCCTATAACAAAGGTACAGAAACCTCAAGGCAGTTTCTAAAGAATCCCTGGGCAAAGCCCTAGGAAATTAAAACACTCCTTACAGTAGCTCTGATGTCTTGGATGGCTCATCCAGGGTTTGTATCAGAGCAGAGGATCCCAAACAGGGCTCCTGAAATCCTATGGGGAGCCATGAGCCATTCCCATTGCTGTGACACACAGGATCACCCCATGACTGCTCTCTTCTCTGGAACACACGTCATGGGATCATGCTGATCCGATAAACAAAATGAATACTTAGAAAGACAGATGAATCATTCAGAACATAGGGTACAGGGGAAGACTAATGAAAGAGTTCTTCAGTGCTAAAGACAATAATAAGAACTTCAATACTTTAAGCAACTATTTTTTAAAAACCTATCCCCACACAAAGCTACTTTCCGCGAGATGGCTAACTAAAGAACAATTCCTACACTCATATAAATTTGGAAAATATCAGGCACCCTTTGTGTTGGTACAACACACACACACACACACACACACACACACACACACACGATATACACATTAGCATATAAAGGCTCTGAGGTGACGATACCAAAATTACATGTTTAACGTTAATCCATAATTTCTCCAAATCATTGGCCACAAAAGTCCTCAAAGCATAGCAATCCCCCCACCCGGCCTTTTCATTTTTTCAGGGATAAAAAGTAAAGCAGATAATAGCTCTATTACCTCTTTTTTTAAGAGTAACAATAGATATAAACTATTGTTCTCAATTTTTCAATTTTGAAAACATTTATTTTAAAGCAGAGGGGGGAAGTCCAATATCATAATAGCAAAGTTATTCTAATACAAACCACAGCTTGCAAGGTCAAGGTCAAATTTTCATCCTATATAACACTGTCCATGGTCAAGCATGGCAGGGTGTTTACCCTGTGCCAGGTGCTTTACATACATTATCATATTTAACTCAGGTGTTTTACATACATTATCATATTTAATCCTTTGCACAGGCCTTTGAGGGACTACCCCTATCTTACAGATGTGGAAACTCTGTGTTCTTTTCAGTGCTACTTCGGATTTTGCTGACAACTTTTTATTAGATGGGGCTTTCGCTGGAGTGATTTAATGTGGATTTATCTTCACTATCCAGCAATTTCCTGAGTGCCAATTGTGCACCTGACACTTTACACATTACAAAGTATTAAGGAAATGTACCATCTATTATTTTTTAAATGTGTTTGAAATGACAATCTTTATTTTTTGAGTAGAGAAAGTTGGCTCCATTACCTACCAAAATCCAACCACGGGATCATTTGCTTTTAGAGCTGGAAGAGCCCTTGGGATGGAGACTGTGAGCGGTCACGGCTCCTGTCCTCCAGACACGGCTCAGAGGATTCATGTTTTATTCTGGCTTCACTTGACCCCACACAGATGGAGATGACCAGGCAGGAAGGGGTCCCTGGGCTCCCACTGCACACATGGAGGTTACCAATGGGGTGTGCAATGGTGGAGTGAGGGACAGACTGGGCAGGACAGGGGCAGCTGGTGTCTATTTAGAAACACCTGCATAACTGTTGTGTAGGGTCCAGTGTCACCTTCATTGCTTTTGTGCCTGAGTTTCCTCAACTGAATAGAGGAGATTAAAATACCTGCCCATATGGTTGATTTAAGGATCAAAGATGGCACAGGTGTTGGCTCCTAAGAAAGACCCAATACCCAGAGTAGCTGGATCTCAAGACTACGCAGCTTTGGACGGCCTCTGAAGGGGCAAGACTGGGCAGAACACCCTTGTCCTCAACTCCAAGGAAGTTTTCTCTAACTCCTGACAAACTGGTGCTGTCCCCAAGAGACCAGAGAAAGCTAAATACCAACTCTCCTTTAAATACAAAAAAAAAAAATGTTCTTGATTCTCATAATAGTCTCTATACTTTCAAAGTTAGAGAAAAAATAAATCTGTAGTAAAAATTTTTGAATGAATATTAGAGTCCAAAACCCAAGAAATGTTCTAAATTGTGACTGGATCTCCATGACTCACTCAGGAAACCCCTTTTCTATGTTTTCCTCTTCATTTGGGTAATCTTTGCAAAAACCTGAGCTCCAGATAATCACTCACTCAGACTCTCCAATACCCGTGACGCCGGTTACACGTGCCTACACTCCAGTTGAAAATTTATGTCTCTGGTACCTTTGTAAAAAAATATATATATATATTTTCCAATTTCAGAACATAAAACCCTGCTAATAAACAAGTAACAGTTAGCAAATAACCAGTAGAACGTCTTCTCTAGAAATAAATTTCAATGAATGAGATAACCTGGCATTAACGTAAAATGATTTCGTTTTACTAACATTCATAAATTCCATCCTCCATTACACACGACACCGTGTGCCTCTAATGTGGTATGGCCATTGTGTTTGTAACTTATACACAACATTTTGTTGCACTGCAATGTTTTGGGGTGTGTGTGTCGAGGCTCAGGCCAGGGACCCATTTTTCCGGAGAGCCACACCAAGACCCTCTCACTGCTCGTCAATGCCGGGACTAAATACCCGGGACTCAGGTGGATGTCAATATTTTCACTGATACTTATGATCAATTTCCTCTCCAGTTTCACAGCATGTATCCTTTTCCACCCTTAAAGATTTTATTGTTCGGCGCCTTGTTTCTAGATAGAATTCTATAGCCCTGTTCATTTCTCATATTAACAGCTTAATATTTAAACGTGGGAAGACAGACAAGGAAAAATGGAATGAGAAAACTTTAGGTCGCCCAGTAAATCACACTTGCCTCTCACTTGACAGAAATCAGGCTGAGTTTGACAGGAAGCCCTCCCCTAAACTGCCCTTCCACATTTGAACCCGAAGGTCCAAGCAATAAGTAAATAATTTTGGTTGGATATTAATTACGAATTATGTTTTTTCCTTTAAAGAATTAATTAAAAACACTAGATGGAATAAATATTTCAGGAGACCAGCAGCAAAATGGGAAAATACCATGTGTTTGGAGTTTTAGTGCCCTCTGAGTACGGAAATTTATTTGCAGCAAGCAGAAAATAGACAGCCAGCATAAAAACACAGCAGAGTCCCTCTAGTAAAATTATTTATCAAGCTAACAAGGGAGGGACCCTTCTAGTAACAACAAGCCAGCCAGGAAAAGCCAAGGCTTTATATTTTACCTTTGGGTTAGCAAACCAGTAAAAATGCCAACTGACAAGCACTTCACATAAACATTTCTTTCTAAATGAGCTTCCTTGTTAGGGGGAAAAGGAAAGAAAAAAAGTCTTCCAAGCTAAGGAGTACTACAGCTTCCAGAGAATTCTAGCATGCATGTCCTGACCCTTCGGTACACACGTATACAACTGAAGACACAAGGTAATGTGCATTACAAATGGAGTCTAAGTAGCAGATTAGAAGTTCTCAGCAGTGTGTCCTCTTACTTGGATGTTTAGGAGTCGTGGGATCAGAAGATGCTTTTTCAGAATCAGCTTTAACAGACCCTGAAACAAACTCCTTCCATATATATCTACAAACACCAATGTGCACTGACATTGCCGCTAGTGTACAGGACTCATTGCTATATATTTTTTTAATATTTATTTTATGAGCAAAACCCCAAGGTGGGATTTTACAGTTTAGCTTAACTATACCAAACTTTGATTATAAATTACAAGTCTCTTTATTGCAGCTTGCAATAAAGCATAACAAAACAGCAAAAAATAACACAAGAAAGAAAGAAAAGGAAAAAGAAACCTTGGAGTCAGAAGCACCTAGTGGCCTGATCCCAATTAAATTTTAAAGAAATAGTAAAAAAAAAAAAAAAAAAAGGCATTCTCAGAATAACTGCATCCTCAATGGCTCTGAGAATAACTTCTGCCGAATTTACAATGAAATCACGTGCTAGGATCCCATCTTTGCTAAAGTGAAAATCCCCTGGGTTAATGGTGCAATGATAGGAAGGTGCCTTTTTATTGTGGAAGAAAAGGATGCTGGTGCACAGTTACATGAATGACACTGTAAAATGTTGAGTGGAGACAGCCAGAAACCCCTTGCAGGAACCAGACGCCCACCCTGCTCCCCACCCATGCCTTAGAAAAAGCTTCTCAGCAACGGGGATGGCGTTTCATTATTAACACCAGCTGACTCAAACAAAATAGGAGGAAAAAACGAAAAACAAATCCTTCCTTATTTTTTCCTTCTCCAGAACAGGGTGACATTTCATGACGCCTCTGTACAACTTCCCACTCTCAGGCAGGAGCCAAGTTGTGCCCTGTGCTTTTCTTCCAGGGTCAAGGCCTGCACTCTCCAACTCTAATCCTACGGCCCAGTTCGGGATCTGGGTGCATTATTTGCCCACAAATCTGTAGGGGTGATTTATAGCACAGACCTTGCAGTATATCATGACCACTTTCCTTCTTTGCCCTTGGATGAGGGGTTACCAAGCAAGTAGAGATCAGAGCAAACAGATCTAACACTCTAAATAACTAGGCTCCCCAACTGCCAGTGGAGCAAGTTGGAGGAATGTCTGAGCACTTCACATGCTTAGCCACCACTTTACCACCCTCACCTGAGCGGGTACTGGACTTTGAAAGCTGCAGAAATGGAAGTTCTGATGCAGTGGTTCTTTTGGATCAGAGAATATTGAGCAGGTGGGGAGGTGATGGATCTAGGGAAAGAATGAGATGTCAAAGGGCTCTGAACATAGGGTGTGTCTCCTTCTCAGAAGGAGTGAGAGAAATCCTGTTCCCATCCTGTACCCTCTCGCTCTAGGAGGGCAAAGCCAGACTCAACCCTATAAACGCCTTGATAAAGCTGGTGATAGCCCATGCACTTTAGTTTCTTATTGTTCTAGACCATGGCAAAAAAAAAAAAAAAAAAAACTGCTCAGAGCTTGAAAAGGAGAAAAAGAAAAAGAAGATACGAAAAGTCTGGGGGGAAAAATATAATAACAATTCAACAAACAGCCTTCAACTGTTGGCACAGAACTTCAAGTGCATGCGGGGCACAGACGCAAAGCCTCATAAAGCAAGTCTTAGGCTGGGTCACAAAGGTCCACTTCGGGGAAGGAGATTTCTAACCTCTGTTGGCTCCGTCGCTGCTGAGAGGCCAGCTGTGCCAAGCATCCCTGCCAGTGAACTTAAGCGCCTTCCCAGAGGCAGCTCATGGTCCAGCCTGCTCAAGGTACAATGAGCACCTTAAAATGATGTGAAAGAATCCCAATTGCTCCATGAAAAGAGAGAGAGAGAGAGAGAGAGAGAGAGAGAGAGAGAGAGTAAAGAAGAAAAAAAGTAGGGAAAATAGACAGAAAATTCTTTTCTATGCAAAACACTCAGCCCAGCAAGACCCCTAACATTAGGTTTCTCCCCCATTTCCTGCACATCAGGAACGAACCTCATTTGAAGCATAAGCAAGCCTGAGGCACACCACTGTGCAGTGTAGACTCCAGCCCTTGAATCAACCACCGTGGGTAACACAGGGACTCTGCGTTGATTAACTTTACAGAGGCCGAGTCAGCCCGGCGTTAGGATCCTTTTAAATAATCACAAACCTCAACTCGGCCCTGCTGCTGGACGCAGGTAGAAGAAGAACAGAAACTTCCAGCCCAGCGCCCAATTTGAAGGAAGACGACCTCAGGGTCAATTTCTCAGAGCATTTCGGATCAATTCACTTCTCACCTTCGCTGCCTACCTGGGAGCAAATGAACTTCCCCTGCTTTTCAATAGACTGAAATGACTCGAAATCGTCACTGGCTGCATGGGAATGACCGCATTAATAGAAGATGCTGGCAATTCCTACCAACAGCTCCCTCTGCCTCTGTTTTTGGACGTGTCTGCCTCACCTTACCAGTGACTGTGTCATAAGATGCGCCCTGGATTCCTAATCAGGTGAGAATGTCTTCCAGCAGCTTACACCTGAGGTGACTGCTCAGTGGCCATCTTGTCCCCATTGAGGAGAACTGTAAATCCCACAGCCGGTTTGATTTTTCCCATGGAGCACCTGAAACTGGGCCCTGCCCCCCCCCACCGGGGGCAGTCTAGTTCCCATCTGCGAGGATCTAAGTGCTAATAGCTTTATTACATTTCCTGTAGATGCTAGAGAGGCACACTGAATTTTCCCCCTGGGTTTCCCTCGTCCTGGCATTTTCCAAATATTACAAAATGGAAAGCAAAAACAAACAAACAAACAAACAAAACCCTCAACCCTGGTGCTTAGCTCATTTATTGCTGATAATTTCATGAGGTGCCAGGAAAAGCAAAAAAAAAAAAAAAATGCAGACACAAAACAACAACTTGACAGCAATTTTTTGGAGTGAGGAAGTGAGAGACTCAGCAAGCTGCAGGTGAAGGGAGTTTCAACACTGGCGTCTGCGAACAGCAGCAGTAAATCTGAGCTTTTGGCAGGTGACGGAGTGCACGGCGTGCTTTTAGAAGGAAAGCTTTTTACAGAAGCATCATTGTTTTAAGTAATGAGTCCTGCACTCATGTAGAAATTCCTTCTTCCTTTCTTCCCCCCAAATCCATCACATTTCTTTAAGTCCACCCCGCTAACAGTATACCAGAGTTGGCTGAAAATAATACACGTTCGTGTGGCATCATTAGACCAGTTCTTCTGCTATAATTAATTGATTGAATCAGCTCGGTCGTGGGCCAGTGTCTGGAGAATGGAAGACGTTAGCCAGACTATGTAAAGGGAGTGCGGTGGCTGATATAGAAAGGCACGAGAGAAATAAACTAACAACAACAACAAAAGCAGTCAGGGGAAGTCTGAACAATGAAATACCTTAAACAGAAGTGCTCCCCTTGATTTTGTTAGATAGACACCCTGATGCAACATGCTTGAGTTCTATCATGGAGTTTGTGATAGGTGGGTCCCATTGCAGATCTCTCAGCAAGATAGCATGCTCCTGCTCTGGTTGTGGGTGAGTGAGTTTAATTCTGAGAACTAAGTATGTAGAAGCCCTGAGAAGGCTTCAGTGAGGACAGGGCCAAGACCAGCCTTTCCCGCCAGGGACACCAGCTTAAGGTCTCTTTACTTTTACATTTGAACTAAATAGTCACACATGGTGTGTTGAGACACCCCGTCAACACTGGGCATCAGGATTTTGCATTTTATTTCTGAAAGATTATGGGCAACACGGAAAGAAGAGTAAGCAAAATAGAAACGAGGTTTCTGAGCACTTGGGCTGGTTTTGTTCTGTTGTGGTTTAGTTTATCCACACTCACAAGACAGCAATGCCTTCCTCACATTTGACAGCCTTTTGAATTCCTACCATTGACATAAGTACGGTCAGGGTAAAACATGTCCAAGCCATAAGACTAGAGAAACAATTGATGGGTACGTTGGAACCGAGGACATGCTGTTTCTACGGGTCCCATCAGTGTTCCCTATAAGTGAATGCAAAGCCACAGCGGGCCTCTCCCCTGTTTGTATCACGCCTGCCTTCCTCAAGGCAGCTCTGCAAGGCTCGGCTGCATCCAGAGGGGTCTGAGCCAAGGTCAGGAACATCTGAAATGGGCAGAACACAGACTTGAGCTGGCTAAGATCTGTCACCCCCTTCCCTACTGGGGTTTCAGCACCTAGCACACAAGAGCACATTTGGAAGACCTGCTTTCCAGCTCGGTGCAAGTCATGGGCTGTAGGGCATCTCCTTGTGAAGATTCAAACTTGCAGACAGAGTCCGAGGCTCATCCAAGAACCACCCTGAATGTGAGGGTCACACAGTGTCCTTACATGTTTCCATGGCAACAATCGCACCTCAGTTAGCAGCGATGCTACCTATAAACACTTTCCATCAAGTGGGCCATACTGGGTGAAAGGTGGACAAGAAGGGTGGAGTGTGCATCTCGGGTTAGAAGACCTCCTCCAGAAAGCGCAGTCTTGATACACCATGCATCATCGGGGTCGATTTGCATATGTTAGGCTGCACCAGGCGTTCATGGAAAAATGTTAGTCAGGATCAAGGGATGCTACCAAAAAGGAAAATTTCATCTTTTTTTGCGATACCACTTGGGATGAATATTTTGTAATATGTCCACGAACCATTATATAATCTGGACCGTGTTTCTGAGAATAAATGAAAAGTAATTAAACGGCTCCCCTAATGGCTTGTGATTTACTTTTCAGACCTTAGCCTAGAAAACTGCTGGAAATAAGTCACAAACCTGAACATGGTAGGAATTAGCCAAAGAGAAGAAAACCTCGTGGTTCACCATTTTTTGGTTTTCACTCCTGAAATCCCTTAACCAAAGTGACTTTCTGAAAATAAACTAAGTAACTCCCCCAAGAGGACCAAGTATTGAACTTTTCATATATCAGCTTATAATATCTAATATCACAGAGGAACTTCAAGGAATTGTCTTCCTCATCCCCAAATTCCCCATCTGACCAAATGCCTTTCTCTTCTTTTCTCTTCCCTGTCAATCATGTTCACAGCTGAAATTTGATTTCTCTCCCACCAGTAACCTTATATGAAATATTACCAGGAGGGTCAGGACCAGTGTGAACCTTGCTTTTAAAGTTCATTAACTCTTTGTTCAAAACGGATGGTTTCAACGTCACAAAGCCTGCACAGTGGCTTTGTGGTCCTAGATCATCATATTGAACCGGCCATTTTCAAATTGCAATTAGAAAGATGAGAACAAGAGAGGAATAAAGTATTGGAACTGCATGCGCTCACACAGACACATCAGTAAACCTCAAAGGTATACATGGAATTAAAATCCATGTATGGAAACTATTAAAGAAAATGTTAATTTCATATAAGGTTAGCAATGAAACAATATTTCACATTCACAATCCAGTTATTCAGCGAG
Source organism: Marmota marmota marmota (assembly GCF_001458135.2). Classification (NCBI taxonomy): domain Eukaryota; kingdom Metazoa; phylum Chordata; class Mammalia; order Rodentia; family Sciuridae; genus Marmota; species Marmota marmota. The sequence goes on along the minus strand of NW_026000222.1, from coordinate 7,415,436 downwards.
ACTCTCATCATAGCAGCATGTAGTAGTAAGTAATCAGATACTATTTTTGAATAGAGAGAAGAAATGAGTTCTGTTTTTCCAAAGCTCTCCATTTGCCAGATCTTTAAAGTGCCTCTTTTGCAAAGAGTAGCAATTTGACAGTGTGACTTTTGCCCCCCTCAGTTTCCACTAGGAACCAAAAAGAAAAAAAAATGTATTTCATGCAAATTTCTCAGCAAGCAAAAATTTCAATAATAAAAAAAAACTCTGTGCCATTAGCCAATGAGAGGTAACAAGAATACATAGAACTACGACACTAAATAATTATTGGTGTGACGGTGTTAGTCTACCTCTCCAAATGAAGAGGGTTTATAATTAAATTCATGCTGGGATACTTGTAATTGAAAACCCATTTAAATAGCTCAATTTCATTTTTTTTTTTTAGTAGATGAAAATCAGATTTCTGTTTCCCACTTGTCTCCTCCCCTCCCCTTCTGTCTCCAATTGAAGTGGGGAGTTGTTCCAGAGACACATTTGGATGCAGAAGGAAGGCCACACTGTGCTTTGAAATTATATTAAATTTTCCAAATGTGAGTCTGGACCAAATTATAAGCAACTCTAAATTTGGAATATTTGTTAGGCCCAGGTAGAACTACCCAAGGGCAATGAATGCCAGTTGCATGGATTCATCCAAATGACCTGACATTCACCTTTTGCAGTGTCAACACACTATGTGGGATCAAGCCAAAGATCTGAGATCTACTTAGACTGAATTACTCTGTAAGTGACATCGATGTAATGAAATAAATACAGACAATGAATGCATGCTGGTTCTCACACACATTGCTTCTATGACTCCTCTGCTGCATCTAGTATCACGTTGTAGGGTGCATGTGAAACCTAAATACTAAAACTATTCCAAACGGGAACTTTTCACACCCAAAGAATGAGCAGCATTCCCTGCTTGCTGGCTAATTTCTCCTCTCACGGCAAACTCACTAACACAAGCGCATGCAAATCAAAAATCAAGATGTACCTCTTTGACTTCAGGCAACTGGACTTTTCACATCACTGATGTAGAGGACTCCCTTGGGTACCTGATTTAGCAAATATATTAAAATAAACAAAGGGTAATTAATAACCATGAAGAATGTTTCAAGGACAGTACGTTAATGGCAGCGTAACTATGAAAAGGGCAGAGTTGGACCAAAAGAAGATTGATTTAGTTCCACTTGCTTCTGCCTGGTGGCCTCAGCCCAGTCAGATCAGAGGAGGGGTTGGCATGGAAGGGGGTGGCCTAGACTGCTGGTGGCTGCCTCTGGACTCTGGCTCCCCCACTGGGAGCCTGAACCCACCGGCCTTGCAGTCTGGGTCAGTCCTGAAGCTGTTTGCAGTTCAAAGGGACCCAAGAGATTCTGGGTTCCATGTGGGAAGGATTCAATCATTTCTGATGGGCTTCTCATTCACAGTCGATTGCTGATGGCCCATCCCTTAGAGGACCCCCGGTCCAGCTTTGGCAGGCAGTGAACTAGGCCACATTCTCTTCCATTTTCTACCCGCTCCTCTGTTGCTCTGCTCTGTCCTGCTAACACTGCCGACCTTAACTGCAAACGTTCTCTTAACAAATAGAACCATTTAGATACTACCCCTTTATTTATTAACCACTTCTCTGTTTAAATTCCTAGCGGGGAGTACTTAGAACAGTGATACCAAAATGAGGTTGCTTAAAAAAAAAAAAAAAAAAAAAAAAAGACGTTTTGCTTCACAATGAATAACAAAACACAGTAATTCAAAGTAGTTAGCTTTCTATGGTTCAAAAAACCCTTATTGCCATTAGCTGTACTAATGTAAGTGGCAAAATAATGATCATTTACTGTACAGAGCCCAATATTTTCCAGACAGCAGTTTAATAACAAAGCAGACCTGTCATTGCTTCCTATAGTTAGTCCCACTATACAAATTCAGACTGTCAAAATATATTTAAAATCTAATTTAAAAATTCAACACAGTTACAGCAAATCTGTGTATAATAGCTACAATAAACTAGTAAGTCAATCTAATTTTTTTCCAACAAGGATAGTCAGTTATTTTTCTTTAATCCCCTGTATTTTATTTGGAGTACCTTACAATTGGTGTGAACAGATAGACTATGTCCATCCACATGCTGTCTGCAGGCAGTTGTAACTGAACACATGGTCTTTCTTCACCAAAATTTGTCACTCACTGTAACTGTCTGATTCTTTCAAATGCTCTTTCCCTAAACAGTAAGACAATGCCCTAAAATGCTTGGGTAACAAAACTGACCCTAGATATCTGCCAGAACTGTCCCCAATACATTATGTGCCTGCATTCCTATTTCATGGTACAAATGCTTTTAGAGCCTTAAGGTACAAATTCTTTTTCATGTATTAATCTTTCGTCAAACATATTATTTCTTTGAAAAGGGGGGTCAAAAAGAAACAAGACATATACGGAAATTACAAAATTCAAAAGTGTATCGGTAAAGTAAATTGGTCTCCATTTGAAGTTCAAATACTTAACCTCTAAAACAATGACTATATAAACTTTCCAATTAAGATGCTTTCTTAAAGATCTCCAGAAACAACAGATTCTTTCAGAAATACAAGTGAATAGAGTTTAAAAGCTTAAGAAATTTTGGAGAGAACATTGCTGTCGTTCCTCTGGGGCATTGCAAACATCTGTTAAGCTCCGGCAAGGAATATTTACATGAGATCATATACTTGTGAGGCATTTTTCAATTTTAGAAAAATATTACAAAGCAATAATTGAACAGAGTCTTGCAAAAATGCCCCCTTCTCCTTCCTGACCATATCATTGATAGTCTCCGTTATTTTTGGAGAAAAAGAATCAGCCTCATTAAATGCAATATTTGGCTTCTTGCCTGAAATCTCATAAAGTAGATGTCCTTTTTAGATCATTGGTGTCACTTTCCTCAAGATGACCTCTACTCTCCTGCTACCTGGGGAACCCATCCAGTTATCAAGGCATTTACTTTCAAAAGCCAGAATGGGGGGGTGGAGGGGGGAGTTCTGTTTGCACACCTGAACAGAGTCCAAAAGCCATGTGGTTTCTCTGTTCTCAGTACCTTTGCCCAGATCGGTCACTGGGGAAGGGTGATGAGGGCAAGGGGGTCTCGCCTGGGAGTGAGAGGAGATTTTTCAAGCTGGACCACGATGGTGTAATCTAAGCCAGATGTCTGACAGCACTGAGCCTCCTACACTAACCACCGAAGAATATTTTTTAAATAGCTTAAGAGTGTGTACTGATAATGCAAGGGAGGTTTCAGAAGTGTAGTGAATTAACACAGACAGCGTACCCTGAAAAACGTCTCCTGGGTCTCCACACCCTCCAAGTTATGGAAAGTCTGGTGGAGGGAGCTGACCCACATGGGAAGGTTGTTCTGAGTAAGACAGAATTCAGACCAAGTTCTTATGTCTACCAAGGAACAGAGTAGACCCATTAACTCTGCCCTGTGATCACTTTAGTTAGCTTCAAAAGTAGAAACTGCAAGTTTGTCTGTTAATAGCTTTCCCCCACTGCAAAGGCACTTTAAAGGGGTTCATAGATTAAATAAATAAATAAATAAATAAATAAATGGCAGATGAAAGAAGACGTTTCCTTCATTGCCTGAAAATGGAAGGAAACAAATATCCCCTTTTAATAAATTCTATCTCAAAATGCTTACCCCAGATATTTTTTTTTCTCCTGTGCTATCACAAAGGATTTTTTTTAATCTGACCCTGTAAAAGTGTTTCAGATGCATACATCACTGTTTTAGTTTCAAAATATTTATCTGCTCATTAATAAATCCTTCTCTAAGAAAAAGGGAAAGAGAGAGGGAAAAGGAGATGTATGTATGAAGACGCCATGAGACTTTCTTAGTTCAACCCCTGACACAAGCTCCCTATGAGAAAGAGGGCCTATGTAAAAAAGATCCTTCTTGAAATTAGGAGTTTCAAAGTTTGTCCTCCGGACACAGCTTCTGCATGCCTGGGAAATGTCTGGAGCCTATTCCTGGCCCTGGTGGAAGAATCCTAATAAAGTTTGCGTGGCTGGCTTTGTATATACACCACGGGTAACCCAGACCATATCGCCATTTCCAGGAGGACTTTTAAACTTGCTCTCTAGATTTCCCTCTTTCTCTTTTCCCTCCTGCTTCTGTCTCTAACCAAAGGGGAGAAAAAGAGGGGGACAGATCTGGAAAATGGGCCAGAAAATTAATGAGTAAAAAATCAAATGATCTGGAACCAATGATCTTATTTACAGAAGGTTCCCGGGAGCTCGCGGGTGGGGCGGGGGTCTCCAGGTGAAGGGCAGAGCCTTCAGCGCAGACTCCAGCTCCCTCCTTGCATGCGCCCACCTAGGAGTGCGGAAAGGCGGGTAGATCTGCAAGCCCGGCTGCCCGGCAGAGGCCAGGGCAAGTCCTCCGGGAAACTGTAAGCCAAATTCCACTGGAGACCCGAACCCCCTGGGAGCGGCGCGGGCCCTGAGGGGGCTGGGTGGGGCCTCGTTCCTGCCTCCCCGCGCCTGGCTGCGCCTTGGGCGTCTTGGCGGGGGGCCCTAGCTGCCTGCAGCGACCAGGGCGCACCCGCAACCCTGGGCTCCGCCTTGGGCCTGGAGCTGGGGCCGGCCCTGAGGGACTTCCTGGTGACCTCAGGCAGTTGCCTGCCCTGGCCTGTCATCCTGGCTCCAGTCCGTGCGCACCTGCTGCGCACCCGTCAGAAGACTCCAGAGGGAGGCCAGGGCACAAGCCCCTGCTCAGCTCAGGCCATGGAGCTCCAGGCAGCAATGTTTAGGGCGACTGGGCCCTGTGAGGCAGGTGTACAAAGGACCTGGCGCGGGGAGGACGCTGTGGCGTGGGGGACGCTGTGGCGTGGGGGTGTGCACAGAAACTGGCAGGGCCCTTAATCTCAGCATCCTTGTGACTTCCCTTTCACCCCAGCCTTTAAGACCTGAGTTTCACATTCTGGAACCCAACCTCAGCCAGCCGTTCTCTCAGCAGCTCCCCAGACATCTCCCCACCCCTGCCTTTGTCTGCATTTAAATTGTGGCAGGAGGGACTTATGTGGTGCAAGGCCTCAACTTTGGTGACTGCTTCCTGGCCTGAGGTCAGTGCCCCTTAAGCCCTCTTATGGCCTTGCGTGACCAGGCATGGATGGTGTTGAAAATCATGAGGAGAATACCGGGATAGAACAGGGCCCAAACCCCAGAGCTAGGGACCTCACTGTTTTTATCAATCTGTGGGAAGCTCAGGGCCTGTCAGCAGCTTATCAGTCACCCTGTAAACAGATCCTTCCTGACCAGAGGAGGGGACCCTGAGAATGACCTGAGCTGAGCCCTGACTATTGGGGGTCATAAGCCAAGGTTGGCCTCTGTCAGCAATACTCTCCCGGACCCCTGCACACTGGGCCCCTTCCTCTCCTCCTCTCCCTGGGCCTAGTTTGAGGCAGCCTACGGTCCTGGAGGCCTCAGGCCTGTTTCTTTTCTGGTGAGTCCCCCAAAGGAGGTCAGAAACCCACTTCTACAGGCCTCCAAACGGGGATGTGGTCACACCCAACCAGGGCAAATATTGGTTGCAAGAGAAGAATCTGTACCCTTGTCACGTCTTTTCAGGCGCCAGGGCTTCCTTTACAACCATCGCTGTGGGGAGAATCTGAGGACAGAGGTTTTCCCTCTTCCCTGCCTAGTTCTGTGAGGTTTCCTGGCCTCTTCTGTTCCATCACTAAAAGAACCAATCACAAGGAAAAACTGGTTTTTGGAATCTTAACTTGGAAACAGGCAATATTGAGAATCAGAATATTTAGACTAGAGAAAGTCAGAAGTGAAATCCCGGGTGCGTGGGCTGGAGGTAGGGGCAGCCTGAGGAGTGGGGTGAACACTGAGAACCATTTCCTCTCCGCCCCCTCTTTTCCCCAAATCTCTGGCTGACACCACCTCTCCCTCTTCCTCCTTTCTTGAATTAACACCCTTTTCTAATCGTAGCTAAAGATCCAAGCTGAATCTACGCAGAAGGGAGGAATGCGATTTTGCAATCCAAAATCCTAATTATAGAGAAAAATTGTTATTTAACCAAAAAAAAAAAAAAAAAGAAAGAAAGAAGGCAAAGAAAATGACTTGTGCGGAATAAGTGAAGAGGTGCTCCGTAGATGATTTTGATTTGAGTAAGAAGCTGCATTCCGATCAGAGCCTCTGTGGAAATGTTTTGGGAGTTTCTTAAAACTGTCCAACTCTGATGCAAATTCATAGATCTGATTTCGGTGTGCTGTTGATGTGTGCTTTCTATCTCAGCCTTGGTCGCCAAGGCAGAATTATGCAAAACACCCAGAGGGCTTTCAAATTTAAACAATAAAAAAAAAAAAACTGTCATGATGTCATAAAACCCAGTGCAGGGACTATACAAATATTGGCATAGTACGTCTGACTAGGCCAACATAGTACCACCATCGAGTCACAGACTGGTGCATTTATAAATGCCCAGAAGTGAAGACAGTAGTGATTTCCTTCAAGCGCTCTATTTGGGTTTGGTTCCCAAAATTGTTTTCTACAAGGGAACATAGGTGTGTATATTTTTTTAAGAAATGGACAGTCAAGCCTTGCTTCTATCAGGCTTCCATGTATATTGGCTCTGACTTTGGCTCCTGAACGAGTGGAATTCACAGGGGCTCTCTTTTTCCAGGACTCCTGCCTTCAAAGGCCTGCTTTCTCCTGCTTCCCTCCTTTATCACTTTCTACAGATGGTGCAGGGAACAGGAACCAAGACTTGGCTATGCCTTGGTGAGGAGCCATTTGATTTGTTCACATTTGTTTGGTTGTTTTGTTTTGTTCCTCTCTAAAGGATAAAGATGCTCCCAATTTGTGGCAGGACCGTACTTCTTCATGCCCCAACAATCATGAGACAGCCTGGGAGACTGAAATTCTCTCCCCATGTCTCCTACCCCTGTTACTGAAAAACTGCCACACAGTGCTGGGTTTGTTCAGGAGCTGGGGTGGAGCAACGCCTGCAGAGAATTCCCCTTTTCTGGGGCTGTTTGATGTGTGGATTTTGAAGATTTATATCAAAAGTGAGAAAAAGCAATGTCATGGGGAAGGTGGGTTAAGGCTCTGTTTTTAAACAAATGCAAAAACAAACAAATCCTGATTGGGATGGCCAGACCCTGGGCCACCTCTCTTCTGGCCACTTATACCCCTGCCCTCACTTGAGAAATCTTCTGGATTGAGGAAGGGTGGAGAGTGAAAACAAACCTCAGGCTTTCTCTTATTTTCCTCACAACATGAAGGAATGCACAGACCACAGAATATTCCTTCAGCATCCTGAGGAATAATATGAATTGGTGGCAGTGACAGCCTAATCCTTCAAAAGAAAATTTTCCTTTAAAAAGTCCCCCAAACAAAAAGCAAAACAAAACTAAAAAAACTAACCTTTCTTCCAAGAAAAGGGCTAAATCATTTCTTTTTTTAAATCAAAGGAAAGCGAATCACAGTAGGGAGCCTTGCAAATCAACAATCCAAAGCTGGCCAGGTTGACTTCCTATCCCTCTTACTGAAGGTTTATTAGTAGAGCTCAGGCCCCAGAGCTGGAAAGTGTGTTCTTCAGCCGTCAAAAGGCTGAAGATTGTCTGTCACTCATGTGTATTTTTGTCTTCCATTCTATCTCAGTTAGTCTTTAACTACCAGTACCCACCCCCCGAAAAATATATCCGTGGACATATCAGACTTTTAAATATATTGATTGACCCAGGATACTTCAGGACTACATTATATCAGCCAAGACATTGTGAATATGGAAGACAGTTTGCCTTGACCAAAAGCTTCCCCTTATACTGTACTAAGAGCTTCTGAATACATCCTAAGCAACTTCAGTTATTTAGACGAGGAAATGCTGGGAATGTGGCTACTGAGACAGGTAGGCACCACGCTCATGAGGGTGGCCACCATTTACCCTTTTCCCCTCACTGTTTGCAGCAGTAAAGCTAGTGGTTTGGCGAGGGGAGGACCTATTTAAGAACAGAAGAATCTCGAATTGATGCTGCTAAGGTAAGGGTCCGAGGGAGAAAAGATTGGTGCGTTATCACCATGTGTTCAGTAATAAATAGAGATTTCCCATCCAGGGAGTATACATTGAAAGGAGGCCCAGGTGGTTATGGAGTTGAGACAGGGAGGAAATGAGGTCTACATAGCAGATTTATCTGCTGGGCAGAAGGAGGACTCTGCCTATTTGATGCCAATATATTAATGTGTCAGATACATTGTAAAAAATGATGAGATGATTTTTGAAAAAGGAAACATGCAAAAAAGCCGGGGAAATTAAAAGGTGGTGAATTTTGTGAGTATTGGGGAACAGAAAGGGAGGAACGAGAAAGCACACAGAGGGAGTCTGCTAAGTTTGTATTTGGCCACACATTGCTTTCATTTACAGCTCTGGTAAATGAATGCATTTGTCATCACAGTACATATGATGCGACCCAGGGCCCATGAGAGAACCAGGTGCCCTGCTCCTCCGATGCATCTGCCCGAGGTGGCATTGGTTTGGAGAGGGGAGTCAAATATGTGTATTTTTCTTCTTAGGAAACTTCTCTGCCAGGGAAACGATGTAGCATGAAAATTTGCTGTTTAGAATGTGCACGGTCTGCATGATTTTAAAATGTTAGCTGTTGCCCCCTTGGCAAACTTTTCTTCATCTACATGTACATATACACATTGGTAATTTCAGTGCATTTTAAAAACTAATATTCCAGGTTTTAAAACAATCACACCTGTTCAGTTGTGTGCATCATAAATCGAAAAGCATGCGTGCCCTTTCCAAGGGTCTGTGCCTGAGACCCTCAGACAAGAGGCATAGTTAATTCTTAATTAGTGAGAAGGTCATACTTTTAACAACCTTCTCCTCTAATATAATTTTTCTTTAAAAAGGAGATTTTCTTTTTTCCTATTTCAGATAAATGATAAAAGTCAGGAGTAAGGTGTTCTCCAAAACCACAAATTAACAATATGTGTGTGTGTGTGTGTGTGTATATATATATATATATGTATATATTTTAATGTACAGCTCTCACATAAATTTCATTTTGTGAACATAGTGGTAAATATATATTGCTGGGGCTTCCAAAATGTGGTGTATCCCACTGATGTCTCCAACTTGCAAGTGGACTCAGTTCTGTAATTGGAATGAAAGGAATTTTAACACTATTTAGACAAAAACTCAAATGTAGCGTAAAGGGAAAAGTTTGGATTTCCTTATATGATTTCTCTTTCTTTTCTTTTTTTAAATTTAGAAACTTATTTGTAATGACGGGCACCTAGGCAGGATTTAGGAGCTCTTTATTTAAAAAAAAAATTGTGTTTTCCTCTCACTATCTTTCAAAGTTTTTAGTAATCATTACCTCCCCAAATGCCTTTCACTCTGAGTTAACCTGCTCTTAAAGCCAGCACTCCTTTCATTTTCTAATGTCTGGGAGCCCAAACAGACTTATACTGAATCTGCTTTATAGATTTCTATCAAATTCCTTAAGTATTGCAGAACTATGTATATTTTTCTCCCAAACCAGGTCTCACTCTTCATGAAAGAACTGCACCAAGTGTGTCCTGAATGTCATTCTTGTCTTGAGAATGTGTTTGCCTAACATCTCCCATCGGATGCTGAGCTTTTTCATAAAAGTGACATGTCTATTTCTGCATCTTCAGAGGGAGCGTGAGGAACAAAAATCTCCCAAGTCGAGGAGAGCTAACTCCCAGCACACGAGGGTAGCTTTGCTATGAAGACTTTTGTGAGGCACAATTAAGTGTGGATTCAGGAACCGAATCCAAACTGGCACAGAAAGGAAGGTAAAAATGTGGAGAGTAAGCACTGTCTTCGTGTTCTATGAAAAAGAGGAAGCCCCATGGTGAGAGAGGCCAGCACTCACCAGCCAGCCAGCGCCAAGCACAACCTGTTTTCTTCAACATAAGGCCTTCATTCGGAGTTGCAATATTATCTTTTTCTTTTTTTTTTCTTTTTAAGAATTGAAAACTAAATAAAACAAAAGTCATCATGTTTGGCTATATTTTTTAAACAGTGCCCCTTTGTCTAACATTCTGTTAGTTTCTAGGGGAAGTTGACCAAGAGTGCAGGCCGCCTGAATTTGTAACATTAGTTGCATGGATTTGTGTCAATTTAAAATAGGTCAACGCTTAGGAGTTCTACTAGTGAGGGGTAGCCAAAATCTTCCCAAATGATCTTCAAGCTAGCCCCCATACACAGTCTGTTTGGGATAAATACCAATAAATTAAAGTAGAGCCTCCCTTCAACGAAGGCATTATTTTCTATTTATATTTCTGGAGCTAATGTGATATGAAATCATTACCAGCTTGTCTAAGTGGAGGCTCTCCACTGAAGAGTTACAGTGAAATACGATTTGATAACACAGTTTAAATCTGATATGAACCGGGAGTTATATAAGTAAGGGGTAGATTTTTTTTTTTCCTATTTCAGATAAATGATCTTTAAAAGTTAAAAAAAAAAAAAAAAAAAAAGNGGAATGCACAGACCACAGAATATTCCTTCAGCATCCTGAGGAATAATATGAATTGGTGGCAGTGACAGCCTAATCCTTCAAAAGAAAATTTTCCTTTAAAAAGTCCCCCAAACAAAAAGCAAAACAAAACAAACAACTTTGATTTGTCCCAAGTGTTGATGTCCAATCTCATCAGGCCTCGCTAACAAGAAAGTCATGGTGTATAAGGAAAGAAGGAAAAATAATCAATTTCAGCCAAAAGACAAGAATTATTTATCTTTACCATTAGATGCATCTGTGCCCAAGCCATCTCTGATAGGCCGACTTGCCAGATTCACTTTCTCTTAGAGGGCTTTGCTTCTGGATTCAGAAAGCCAAAGCCGACTCTACCTTTTTTTTCTTTTCTTTTCTTTTCTTTTCCTTCTTTCTTTAATTTTTTTTCCCCACCAAAGGACTATGATAGTTCAACTCATTTAAAAACTGAAAACTTGAGGTCAAAAACAAAATACAGGTCATAATTTACGTCTATATTAAATATGATTAATTATTCTATGGGGCCAGCTCCCTTGCCTCAAGCACAGCCTATAGCTTCACCCTGAATGACTGTCTCCCTGTTCTTCCTACTTATCCTTCCTCTGGAGAGAAAGATGCATTTTATATTTCTTATGAGATTGTTGGGCCCAGTTAAACTGTACACTAAGAAACTGAGTACAGAATCAAAAAAAAAAAAATGCAGTTTATTATTGTAGATTATTCTTTCTCTTGATATAACCAGAATTGAAAATGAAAGGAAAGCACATAGGAACATCACGCATGGTTAGTAACTCAAGATATAAAACAATTTTGCACAGCAAAATATGTAAAAGAAAAGTAACTGACAAGATTTTTTTATATTTATTGTGGTAAGATTTACTTTTCATTTTTTTTTTTTTAAAGACAGGATGTCAGTCCCTGAAAATAACATTTACTGATTATTGCCTTTAAAACTGTGGATTTTTTTCTTAAGTTACAGAAAATCCAGTTCTGCACCACAATACAACTGTAAAAAAATCTGCATCATCTTAAAACTGTGCAGTAATGCCATTTTTATAACTGCATAAATTTTATTAGCGTTCTAAACAGTTTTGCATTTTTTTTTTGTATTATATGCTTGCAGGTTATATCTTAGTGCAATTCAGTCCCAAATACTTTAATTTTGAAAAAAAAACAAAACATACATTTTGAATGTAAAATTCCCCTACAGATATAAACAGGGGCATTTCCCCTTTTAATACTTTGGTTTTCAATACAGTCAGTGGTATAGCAAAAACTACACATACCCAACTTATATTTAAGTTGCAAGCACATGCTGTATAAGCTACTTTTTTTAAACAGTCCCCTTGCAAACTCTACCCCCCTTAACATCACAACAGTAAACAATTTAGTGCATCAATCTTTTAAAAAATCTACAGCTACACAGACCTAACTCTTTCAAATTTATCTATAACATTCCTTTATCTGTAGCATACATTTTAACTGGGCTAACAGATTATAAAAACTAGAATTAAATTATATACTAGAAACCCATAGCATTCCACATTTGACAATGACCAAAAGCCAAAAATAAAGAAATAATAATAATAATAAAAATAAAACAAACCAAAAATAATGGGGCAGATTTCTTTTTTTAAAAAATAAATTTTAGACTGCTTTCGGCAACAGCACAATTTAAGTCCCCAAAGGGGGGAGGCATAATTCTTATGAAAAAGAAAACATTAATAAGTGTTTCTTAATGTTTGCCATGATCAATTGGGAACCCATTCTGGTATCTTGACAAGGAATGCCTTCAGTGCATTACAATGGGAGGCTGAAGTTCTGAGTAACTCAAAGCTGGAGCAGATGCAAACTTTCATGGGAAGAAGGCTCTAGGGTTGCACTTTTTTGTTCTGAACTCAAAAAAGTCATGAGGCAATAAAACAAAAGTATGAATGCCATGCTCTAAGTCTTCGAATGTCCATTTCCAAGCCAAAGGAAAAAAAAAAAAAGAAAAAAATAATTATACCATACATGTCCAGCATGCAGGTTTTTTTTTTTATTAATATATTGTCTCTTTTTCCATAAAGTCTTTGAAACAGTTATAGTTCATTGTTGCTAAGACAAAGTAGCAAGCATAATAATGCATGAGATGAGAATGAGTTTTTTGTTTGTTTGTTTGTTTTGTTTTTTTAATGGCAGACTAAACACTCAGGTTTGGCATCATAAGGCCAAAACTCACAAGTCACACCCAGGTTGATGCAGGCTTGATTGTGGCAGGTTCATGAGGTTATTTTTCCTCTATTTTAGCATAACAATGCTAAAAACCCCCGATGGAACTCAGCACGCTGCAAGTCTATAACATTTCACATTTTTTTTTTTCTTTGCAAGCTCAATCTCACATGAAGAACTCAGGAGGAGGAAAAAAAAACTTTGCTCTTTTTTTTTTTTCTTTTATCTCAGAGGAGAAGATGGGTGGAGAGGGGTGAGGGTGGAGGTTGGGCAACACAGCAAGCTCCAAAAATTAAAATTAAGAAAAAAAATCCAAACAAAATTAAACACACACACACACACACACAGAAAATGAACACCAGTTCATGAACTGAAGAAAAAAAAATACTATGCGAATGATGCGGGCTTCAAAGGTGAGCAATGTTTCACATGGAGAACTCTGCTGGGATCTTTGAACATTGTGCAAGTCTGGGGGGGGGGGGTTAAAAAAAAAAGCTAGCAAGTTACGGGGGAATTTCAGATTGGCAATCCAAGAGCCAAACACCTATTCCCTCCCCAATTTAAAACAGTCGCCACCACCACAAACTCTGAGCAGTGTTGTGTGTGTGTGTGTGTGCAGGGATCAAGGGGGGCGATCTCGGTAGGGGAGGGGGCGAGGTGGTGGCAAGCGTGGCTCTGCAACTAGCAAGCCCACACCCGAGCCGGACCCCCACGGAGCACTTATCAAGGTGGCTAGCTGGGATCGCGTGTCAGACTCACATGAAAAACTCGGGAGAGGACGGGTTGTCGCTGCTGGAGCCGTTTTCTCGGAAGCCGCTGCTCACCAACTTCTCGTATTTCTCCTTGTACGCGTCCCTCTCGCGCACCAGCCTGGAGATCTCCTGCTTGAGGTGGTCGACTTGCTGCAGCAGCTGGTTCTTCTCGGACTCCAGGACGTGTCTCTGCTGCACCCTCTTGAAGCGGCAGGACTGGGCATAGCCGCGGTTTTTCAGGGTCCGCCTCTTCTGCTTCAGCCGGATCACCTCCTCCTTGCTGACCCCGCGCAGCTGCCGGTTCAGCTCGCGCACGGACATGGTCACCAGCTGCTCGTCTGAGAAGCGGTCGTCGAAGTGCAGGCCGCCGGCAGCGTGGTGCGGGTGCAGGGCGCCCC
>NW_026000222.1:7255048-7399676 GCF_001458135.2 Marmota marmota marmota | reverse complement strand
AACGAATTTGTCAGGATTTCTTCCTATTCTCTCTCTCTCTTTCTCTCTCTCTCTCTCTCTCTCTCTCTCTCTCTCTCTCTCTCTCTCTCTCTCTCCAGCTTTAAAGAATCGATCTAAAACATTGAACTAGTTATTAGCATTTGCAATTGTGAGCAATCCCCCTACACCCCGGGTTTCCGGGCTTGTCCGAGAAAAAGCGGTTTAAAATTTAACCCTTGAGGGGAGCTAGTGAGGTTTGGGGGATTGTGTTTTTCTCCCTGTTCCCCACCACCATCAAGCCTGAAATAAGTGAAACGTTAAAAGAGCAAAAGGCGCGCGCCAGACCCTGATAAACAGGGTCGAATTTCATAAGGGGATGGTGAGTGTGTGTGTGTGTGTGTGTGTGTGTGTGTGTGAGAGAGAGAGAGAGAGAGAGAGAGAGAGAGAGAGAGAGAGAGAGAGAGAAGCAAGAGAGTAAAGGGAAGAAACCGACAATTCTTTTCTAAGATTTTAAAGCGATAGGCAAGTTGGAGGAGCCGAGATTTATTTGGGGGTAAGCAAGGTTGTGGGAAGCCGACCCACATTTGAAAGTCCAGCCCACCTGCTTGGTAGTTGGGACTGTTGATTCCAGCTATTAATGAAATGCACTTGGTGTTAATCGATTTTTTTTTAACTTTATGGGAGGGACACACACACACACACACACACACACTCACTCACAAATTATGAAAAGCCTGCAAAAGATCGAAGAGTGAAAACTATTGTTGGACCGAGTTGGTTTTTACCTCAACAGCGCCACCTTTCGGCAAAGGTCAGTTGAAATTGATCCGTGTCCAGTTTTGTTGAAGTGCAAAGAAGCTGTTTTCCCAAAGTGGGAGGAGGAAAGAGGCCCAGAAAGTTAGATGGACCTTCGTGGTAGAGCTCAACCTTTTAAGAAATGGGACGAAGAAAGTGCTAGCAAATCCCGGAATCATATTTTTCCTACTGTCTTGTCCCCCTTCATTGTTAAAAAAAAGAGGTGAGGGCAACTGCTGCCCTGCGGGTGGGATTCTGGCTGAGAGACCTTTGCAAATCAGATCCCAGGTAACTGGGCCCCAAACTCTCTAAAAGTGGCAGGATGGATTTTCCATGGGCTTTATGGCAATATCAATAGAATTAAAGTTACTTGTAATTCAGTGATAAATGGGTTGTCTCTAGTAAGTAAGATTAAGTACAGTGCTTTAAAGTTGTTTATCTGAAAAGTAATTCTCAGAAAACCTGACTTCTGACACTTGGTCATATATTAAGCCAGCATCTTGAACATTGCACTTCAGAATAGTCTTACCCACCCGGTAGCATACTTCACTATTTATAATGAGACTTAGTGTCACTCCCCGGCTTCATACACCAGATTAACCCTGTGTTAATTTCTCTGATCTTGGCAGCCTTCGGTTCCAGCAAATTCAGGAATCCCTACTGGGAGACCTCCCAGAAGATTTGTAGGGACATCCTCATCCTAAAAGGGCAGCACTGTTGGTATTTTCCTTACAAGCCTGCTACAGAGGAGTTGTTTATAAGGGTAGTTTGGGTTTGAGGGAATGCTTTGTTAGGGTGGACTGAACTGGGTTTAGTCCCAGTATGGGAAGAAAGAGTGAAGACTCTATCAATATTTATGTTATCTAAGATAATTCCCTTGCTTTCCTCCTCTGACAGTATTTTACCTACTAATGAAGTTAAAGGATTTCAGTTTATGTATTCAGAGGAAAATTCACTGCTTAAATTTCACAAACATTATGGTGTTCAGCATTGTTCATGATGTCCAAAGTTTGTGTGTGTGTGTGTGTGTGTGTGTTAAACGTAGATTTATGTGTCCTTGGGAAGAATTAATTATTTTTTGTTTATGATAATTTTTAAAACTCCTTCTGCATCATGTTTTTGTTAAAAGCTGTAAAGTATGATCCCTGCCTCTCAAAATAAAAGTATTTTTGACCAGGAACCCTGAAGCTGCCACATTTATAAATAAACATTTTATAAACAGAATTCACTAATGACTAAGACCATGCCATAGAGTTTCGTGGCCACATACCTAATTGTTGCAATTATATATCATTTCTAGAAATTAAATGCCCATGTTTGGGCAGTTAAATGTATTATTATCTGCACATTTTTTATGGTTTATTTCTGTTCACCACTGTTGAGCCGTGGTATTTTTCTCCCTTTTATAGTCTCCCATTTTCTTTTGAAAAAAGAGGATGAGAATTATGTTTTAGATGTGTATCAAGAGTGCTCTCAGGCTTGTAACTTAATTCTCATTTTTGTCCTTTTTCCTTTATTATTTAGTGATTCACAGGGGTGTCTAAACATTTACAGTTCTTTGTTAGCAGCATTTCTTTTATAACAATTGAGCGCTCTCATTTTAATTAGTACTATTCAGGTTTCTGATTCTCTACAATTACATCAGGCCACTTTTCTTTCGACTTCTTTGCTAACATTGTTTGTTTCACTTCCATCCAAGCCAATCTAATCCAAATACAATATGAACTGTGTTTTCTTACTGCTTAATATCCCCTCGCTTTATATGCTATAGCAATCTCTGTAGAACAATATAGAGTAATTTAGAAACCATGCGTTTGTCATTATTGACCAATTCAAACCAGTAGTATTAAAGTTTCTGAAAGCAATGAGTATTTATAGAAAATTCTGAGGGGGAGGAGGGCATGGGTCGAATCACGTAGAAGATTTCGAAACAGTAGCCTCAAAAACTCATTTGTAGTTTCGTGTCACAACATACATAACAACTTCATGCAAAAGAGGGAGAAAAGCCCTTCATGTCTACAATAAAAAGATTAAAAGTTAACAGGAAGGTATTTTTCCTGATTGTGAGTTATAGCAACTCAAGTATATCATGTTGCCTCAGACGTACAGAATCTGAAAAGAAACAGGATGCATTCGGAATCGCGTCTGAACTCTTTGTTTATCTGGGAGCTGGTTTTATGTACAGAACTAAGCAGTGTCCACTAAATTTTACTATGAAACCAACTAAATGGATTTGAGAAAGTGTTCCTGAGAGTAGTTGCAGGATAAGGCAGGAGTACATTGTGCTTAGGTCTAGTGTTAGATAAATCCTTTTAACAGTCTTCAGTTAGCAGGGTAAGTAAATCACAAATCACTGTTAGCAGATTCATGGAAGAAAATTAATAGAATCAGACGAGATAATCTGATAAGGGTAAAATTGCCGAGGGAAGTCTCTATTGACGAATGTGAAACAACAGTGTGATTACCAGGAGTCGTTATGAATAGGTGAATTATGTGCTAAATAATCATCAGAGTAATTCAGCATTTATTAATTCTTTTCTCTTTAAGCAATTCACAGTTGTAAGTTAAAGCCTCTCTCTCTTTGAAGACAAATCTTTTATAATTTTTATTAGCGGTAATTTATTATTTGCATTACCTGTATTTATTTCATAATTGAACATTTTGCATTCAAATTTATGTAATGCATTATGCTTGAGAATATATTTCTTCCTGATTAGCATAAATAGTCACTTACCTCATGAATTACTAACAAAGTTTATCTTAAAATATAGGTTTTTTTATTAAGTGGAACACAAACATATGTACAATAAATTCTGATTTTTCCAGTGCCGTTAGAGAACAACTCATGTTCGGTTACAGAGAAGCAAGGGGTGAGATAGTGGGGAGAAAGAAAAATAGTCAGACGAGACTTATAGTTCCTTCCCAAGGGTGTTGCTCAGGTGGGGACCGTGGAGAGGGGTAGGGAGGAAGGACAGCAGGGGCAGCTCAGCTCTTCAGACACAGGATTATTTATTGGATGATCTTGACTCTAAATGCGGAGTCCAAAAGACAAACAAAAGACAATTGGTGATCTCTACTCTGTGGAGGGCCATGGTAGACAGTCAATAGGATTGATGGTGTTTGGGGATATTTTATTATTTTTATTTTTATTTTTTTGGTTATTCTCAGGGTTCTTCCTTAAAACACGATTCACACAATTTCATGAAATACTTGTTTTGCACAAGAGACGCGAACAATCCAGATGTTTTCTGGGAAGGTGTGCCGGTTTCGTCAGCTCTCTTTCCTTGCTTCACCCACAGACACCCAGCAGGCACTGGGAGATAGTAAGTGTCTGCTGAATAAATATCTGTGGGGACACAGGGACATTGGAGCCAAAGGACTTTTTCTGGTTTTAAGCAAGGGATAGAGATGAAAAATGATGGGCCCTATTTCCCCACTCTGGCCACTCCAACCCTGCATTTCCACGCTCGGCTCTCTTTCCCTTTCAGTTTTTCAGGGGAAGACGCACCCTTAGGTTTTTGTTCCTTCAATTAGGGGCTGCTTATGATTCCCTCTTCCCTTGTCACCCCTTTGGATCCTATTCACAGCTTACACCAGTGAGGGAATCTGTCACCAAAGCATTCAGCGCTTCGAAGAATTTTATTGTGTACTCAGAGTTGATTAAAAAAAAAAAAAAGTAGAGATCTAAAAAAAGTGGGGGGGACCTGATAGCCGAACAATCTTTCTGTGTGTTGTGTCTTCACGCATGATAACTGGAGGATCGCTCCGAAGTGGTGCTTGCTCTGTGAGTTTGCTTGCCTGCCTTCCTGCTCCTGGTGATGTGGCGATTCGAACCTCCTGTTCTAGAAGCTTTTAGCAGCTGTCCCACTTGGGAAAGAAGTTATAGAAAATACAGGGTAAACTTAAATTCTCCCGTGATGACAGGGGAGGTCTATGGATGCAGGTGGTTTCTGAATCTGTCTGTTTCTGAATTAACTTGTCTGGGGCCTGAGACCAGAGGTCCCTTATAGCCCAGTCTTATGTCTTAGTTCTTGGTCGCACATGAGCGTGGCTAAGCTTTCTCCCGTGTTGTTCTTTGTCATGAAAATCTTGCACAGGCCCAGCCACAGCCTCAGAACATCGGCCTTCCCAACCGTGTTCCTGATCTAACCAAGAATGAAAATTTGACTAACAGCTCTGCCTACCCAAAATAAAAATTCAAGTCACACTTATAGACCTTCTGATAGTATTGTTATTTAGGAATTTTATAATAGTGAGACATGTTCTTTGTTGAATATAAATATCAGGACAAGATAGCAAAAGGAGGCCATCAAACCAAAGAACAGATGTTCCTCATCTCTACCCAGCACCTGTCCTTGGTCTCAGGAGTGACCATCTGAAACTGATGGGGTGCACACGTTTGCTGTTTTATAACAGAATGGAGTCTAAGCATGTGCATGGTTCGGAACGCATCTGCCTGGATCTCAGGAAAAAACGTTTGGAGTGCTTATCTGGTTTTTGGTGGATTTCATCTAATGGAATCTCATGGTGTATGTGTGTGTGTGTGTAGGGGGTGGATATTTAGAGGCCTGACTGTAGCACTCTCCTTTCAACCAATGTACAAGTCTGAATCTGTTTTGCCAGCCCTTGGTAGGTGAGTTGGCAGCATGCAGGGCTGACTTCACCAGTGGCACAGCAGAGACAGTGGCCCATGGGACTGCTGTGGGCACCCAGAGACATTTTGATTACTTTTAAAACCAGAAAAAAAGAAAATATAATGTAGCATGGATTACATTCATCATACCAATGCAGTCATAAAACATAATTATATATACATATATATACCTATGTATATATGTATATATATGTACAAGGGGCCCATGGAAGCCAAAGTCCAGAACACACAGAAGTACTTGCCTGATTCTAACAGCATTTTCTTGGTCACCTCCAGTGACAGCTCACTACCTGCCAGTTTTACCTGTACTCTCCATTTGTTTATTTGTTTTAGCATGCGGTCTTACCCCTTCGTGTAGATGTTAGTCGTATTTTATATGCTCAAGAGGCCACACACTCATGGGAACCGAATGGGCCACAGGGTCTTTGGGAAGTTGAAAAGAGCCAGTAGGATGCCCTTTCCCTCCCTTCTGTTTCTCCTGCTAAACAGAGTCAGTGCCTTTGGCATGTCCAGCCAGGTCTGCTTTCTTTCCAGCACCCTGCCTCGTGGCCACTGCTGGGAGCCATTAGCCAAGTAGGTATGACAATTTCCTTGCCAGCGTACCCCATGTTGCTGACATTTTGCAGTGACATTGAATGTAGTTGACCTTGCTCAAGGACCAGGGCGGATTAGGGTGTTCCCGGTTTAACATAATCGGGTTTAGGGCGTTCCCAGTTTAGGTTCCAGGTTTAAGGTTTAAGATTATTCCTGCTGGGAATAGGGCGTATCCTGCTGCCTAAGTTCCCCTTGAGTTCTCACGGGATTCAGACAGTATATTTTGGGAGACAGAAGCCCAGTGAAGGAGATTTGGGCAGAGAACGTGGATTTGGGCAGAGAACGTGGATTTCCCCAGAACGTGTCTGTATACGGCTGGTGTGAGTTCGGGAATAAAGAGTTGCTGTTTGAATCTACAAGCTGTGTGGTGGCTCGTGATTTTGTGCCCAGCCAGACTGCGGCAGGCCACTAGTTCCCAGAGAGGCTGGCTTGGCCACTGCCATGCTCCTCCCAGGATTCAGGTCCCATAGCTAAGCCCGGGTGCCCAGGTGTGATCCTCTCATCACACAGAGAGCATGTCTGCCTCCTTGAGCTGCAGTACGTCTGCTCCTGATGCTTCTAAATCCCTGAGCCTCTCCAGACACACAGCACCCGGAGCTCAGTGCTGTGCAGTGGATGTAAACTCTGGGCCTTTTCTCCTCCTATTTCCTCCATCCTGGATTTGTGAACTTACCGTTTGGAACCCAAGCACAGAAATGTACAATGATCTCCAGTAGATTTAATTTCATTTGATTCAGCCTGATCCTTGCTTGTCTATCTCTCTTTGGATCCAGAAGGTGCTATTCACTGGTTTTACTTTGCTTCCCAGCTTTGCGCCAGCTGAAAAGCAATGGATATGCTTTTTGTAAGATGAACCTGTCTTACCGGGGTCCCTCCTCCGTAGATTGGGAAATGGTCAGGATTAGAGACTGGGCCTGGGAAGTGTCTCACACAGTACGGGGCCACAGAGGAGCTGGCCATCTCCTGCATCCCTACCATCCCTCTGGGTTGTGGATAACAACACTGGAAGTGACAAAGCCTCATGGACTCCAGTAGTGACCACCCCTCTCAACCCCCAGTGATCACACAAAGTGACCCACCAGGACATTCAAGCCTGTCGATGGATATTTTAAATGGAGACAGCCTACTTGGTAATTGGGATAATTTTAAACTAAATTTCCCCATCTGGATATCCTTCACATATCTTTCTAATGAATTCTGAAATAACTTCACTTTTCTGTAGGGTGGGCAGAGCTCTCTGTTGAACAGGCTGGCTTCCTGGATAACTGTGTCCCTGTTGAACCTGACTTTGTCTTTGTAAACCCTTTGCCCTGTCAAAATGCACATAACAGTTGCCCAAAGTTGGGACCTCAGAGACTGATAAAAAATAGATAAAACCTAAAAAAAAACTCAACAGAAAGGTTCTGTGTACGTATAAAAGCAAATTTGAGCTCCGATTCTTTCCTCTGTGGTTTTTCTCTGGTTTAGATCACCAACTTCCCTGCCATTTCCTGATGCCCAATTTGAGGCCAAGAAGCTCGGAGGCATTTCCTGGAACAGAAAAGTTCAGAGTTTCAAGTGTCCACCTTTGAGCCCAGCTAGTCCCCCTGGTCTCTCTTGAAGGGACATAAAAGTGCAAGCTTTTGCAAAATCTCCCCTCCGAGGTCCACCTGGCCCCCTTTCAGAGAGACCTGGGAATGACAGTGGGAAGCAGCCCATGAGTTATGTATGATGGGCTGTCTGTGTCCTGCCTGAGCGAGCTCAGCTCTCGCTGGTTCACGCAGCCCAGGATCCTGAGGGCTCAGGAGGGAGGATGGGAACCCTTTGGGGAAGCATCCCTGACTCGTGATTCTGCGAAGAGCTGCTGATTGGAGATGAGGCTCGGGGCTGTCGCAGGGAGGCTCGCTCTGGTAGATGGGGCTGGGAAATGGGGCCAGCCGGAGGTGGCAGGCTTGGAGCTTGGCACCCAGATCTGCTGCTTCCCCTCTGCCCTCAGCGAAGCCCTTTACCATCTTCCTCCAACTTATTTTTCAGGCTGTAATTGTACCAAACTGCATGAAGGGGGGAAAAATCCTGGCCCCCATAGAGGGGCCAGGGAAGCGCCATTCAGCCCTTCAAGTCTGAATGTGAAGCAGGTGAACAGGGAGCCACACCCACAGACACAGACCCACACTGCCCTGCTGGGTTTCACTGCCAACCATGGGTCACAATGGCAAAGTCAGAACATCTTCAAGGTCAAAATGACAGAGCCAGCAAAGCAGGGTCCGAAGGACAAGGTCAAATCCTTTGCATCTTCAGAGATGATACTGGTTTAGGTGGAAATTGTTTAGGGCCTTTGGTGGCAGCACAGTGAGGAGAATGTTGTGGATTTCTCAAGGTCATCTGACAGGTACCTCTCACATGCCAGATATGCCTTGCTTTGGCTCCAGGCCAACAAGTGTGTGAGTCCTGCTCCATCCCAGGTGTAGATCTTGGGCAGGTGAGCTGACCTTGGTGGGCCACAGGTGGAGGGGACTTTGGTGATGGGTTGTGCATGCGTACTAGATAGTGGCACAGTGCCTGCCCCATGGGGAACATTCACAAAAGGATGTGCCAGCAACTGAGCAGATGTTCTGTATACATTGTTTCCCAGGGTGGGGTCCCGGGCAAACTAGGAGTGGGTTATTGCTCTCCCCTTCTATTGTTTATACTCCCACCTTCAAGCTGCTCCCCCCTCAGCCTGGTCTCTCGCTTTCCCTCCCCCGACTCAGAAGGATTTTGCTCACCTGGAATTCCACCATCTCCCACGTTCCCTGCCCTCCGTGGAGGCATGTTAGACCCTCACCTCTCATGTGTGCCTTGGAGCTTGAACACGCCCTCTCCTCTCTCCAGGTCCTTTACCTGCTTGGCCCACAGTAGGTGCTCAACACGTGTTTATCCAGTGGAGATGACTGAACATGTGCTCAGATTCCTTGTCAGTTTTTCAATTCTAACTCACACAGGGGAGCTGGCGAAATGCCCCAGAAAGCACGTCTGTGAGGGGGGCAGGGTGGACGGCCCCTCCTTGCAACACAACGGCTCCTACGTCCACTTCTCACTAATCCGATTGGCCCATCCCTCAGCTACCAGGATGCTCATCTGGTTCATTGCTTCACCTCTATCTTTCCAAGATAGAACTGGGTGGAAAACGATAAATGTTCCTGAATGAGCTTTGGGGTGCAGGGAGGGATGGGATTAAGTCCCTGGGAGTAAGCAAGGTGTCTACTGCAGATCTTCCAGCTGCTGCCAAGAGGGCTGGCTCCAGCTTTGTGCCACAGGTGCCTCCCCAGGGCTTCAAAGCACAGGGACACTGTTTTGTAATCCTCAGATAACAATGCAAGGCCCGCCCCATTTCCACATGCCCCAATCCTGCCCATTCCTCAAGGCACAGCTCCCACGCCCATAGCACCCAGTAGGCATTTAATGATGCCCCTGGTTCCAGAAGCCCTCCCTGGCTCCTGCCTTTTCTTTGGGGTCCCCTCAGTGGCTGCTCAGCTCCCCCTAGGGAGCCCGCTGGTATAGCTTTGGGAAGTGGTACAGTGCGCCAGAGAGGCCGGGCCATGAGTGACCAGCTTGGTGACCTGAGGAGTCCTCCATGTGCTTCCACACTCAGTGCCTCCATCTACACAAAGCCATGCCACTCGGCTCTCTCTGGGTCGCAGGTGAAAAAACATTGACCTAAACTGGTTTAAGCAAAAAGGAAACATTGGCTCACATGAGCAAAATCTCCAGAGACAGAGCTGGTGTCAGGCCTGGCAGGACAGGGGTCATTTGGTGTCCTTGGAACTGGCTTTCTATGTCACCTTCAGCCAGGACTTCCCATGGAAGCAGGAAGGCTGGGTCAACTGGAGCCCTAACTCCTTCCAAGCTGAGTCCCCAGTAGGCTACACTGGAGTCACCGTTTGGGTCACATCAGAATGGCTCATTTGAAGGGTTATATGCCCACCCTGAGCCAACCCCTATGGCAAAGTTATGAAATATGTGATTGGCTCAGACATGGGGTGGAACAGGGGCCTAGGAAATGCTCTGAGCCTCTGTATAGAGGAGCTGTCTCCCTTGGTGACATTGTGGAGCCTGCCACCAAATCCTAAGAACCAGCAGGTACCTGAAACTCATTCAGGTCTTGTCCTCAATTTGAACCTATTGGACAATCCCAGAGCCCCATGAGACATGTACTGCTGGGGCTTCCCTTGATCAAAGAGGGAGCTAAGGTGCACTTTTCAGGGCTTTTCCAAGGTCACCTTGGCTGGTGAGCAGTACAAGGTATGAGTCCAGACATGGCTGCCAGGTTTGCACTCTTACTTTCTTTTATAATCTATTGTAAGAGGGAGACAGCCAAGAAACAAATATACAAGTAAACACCTAATACAATGTAACATAATATTTCATGCCAGGATATACAATAGAATATTCTGTAGCACAACATGGTATCGCATCATATTGGGGCAGGCACTGGTAAGCAGTCCATCTTTGTGTCCATCCCAAGAGCATTTATTGTGAGTGTGGCTCAAGGAGGTGTGTGCCTGTTGGCTGGCTGGTGAATAACTCATTTTATGTGCACAGTGTGAACCTTTGATCCCAAATCCTTGTTTCTTCCATAGAAACATCATCATTGTATACTATATATTCATCATCATTATATATTATATATTTCTGTGTTTGTTTCTATCTCACAAGAAGAACAAATGGTTAAAGTTCAAGGAAAAAGCAGGTGAGCTGGAATTTCTAGAACTATAGCTGTGGGTGTTTAAAGATATCGGACGGACCTGTGTCCCTGAGACTCTCTTCTTGGACACTCTTGGAGGAAACGATCTGAGGAAATCTGTTTGACAGGTAGAAAAGGAGGTAGGTGGCAAATGCAAATGTTAAAGAGCTTTTGAACTTAATCTCCCCCTCCTCTCTTTTAAAAGCATGCTCTGGAGTTTTGGGGAATTTCCATGACAATCTCTAAATTGGTGTTTGCACCACACAAGCAGGCATTGGGCCTTTTGCAGGGTTTGGGTGAGTGTTCAAGTGCACAGGGTGAGCTGAGAGGTGGAGGTTTGGGGTTTTATTAATAATGAAGCATAGTCACCCTTCTGCCTTCTCAAGGCACGGATACTAAGTGAGCAAATAACCTTGAGCTCCTCTCCTCACTCTTGTCTCCCAACTTGCAGCCCAGCGATACATAATTTAATCAGATCATAAAGCAATTATAAAAATGCCCTGAAATGATGTGCACACGTTCACATCTGTAATCAGAATGGCTAACATCTCCCTCCCTCCACCACCATGGTGTAATCCTGGAGTGATTTCAGTTCCATGGAGGTGACTAAGAGTCTAGTCATTAATGCAACGCCCACAAACTTTATTGGAATATACCGTCAGAAAAAAATCTGTTTTTAAAAACTGCACGGGCTGAATGCAGCTGCAAGTGCCAGTCCCTCTTAGCCATTGCACCGGCCGTTTTCATTGTTGGAAACCCTTTCAAAACTGTGCACCAATGAGAGGTTGCTGTCCCTTTCCTACATCTCAGGGAAGGTGCGTTTGGTATAAAGTTATTTGATAGAGGAATTAGGCTTCTAGAAGCTCTCAAATTACTGCCTAGATTTTCACCTTGCCAACAGTATTGGGATGATTTGGTTGTGGTGATGTTGAAGACGTGGAGGAGGAGGAGGAGGAAGAGGAAGAAGAGGAGGAGGAGGAGGAGTCTATAGAACATGCATGATCCAGCAGTGATTCAAATACAGAATTTGGGAAAATTTTGGCAAGACAAATGCTCTAGTTTCTTCAATAAATAAGTGACCTGTAAAAAGAAGGAGGAGAAGAGAGACCTACCAGAGATTTAAAGAGATCTTCTTTTAGGTCTAAAAGAAGTTACTGGAACACAGAGACGTTGCAACAGTCATGTGAAAGCTGGCCGGCAGGGGATGTGAGGGGCGTATATTAGTTCTCTCTTATCTGTGGTTTTGCTTTCCCTAGCTTGTTATTTGTGGTCAAATGTAGTACAAAAATATTAAATGGAAACTTGCAGAAATGAAGCATTCATAAGTTTTAAGTTGCACACCATTCTGAGTAGCATTAGGAAATCTTGAGCTAACCTTCTTCAGCCTACCCAGAATGTGAGTCACTCTCTGTTTAGTGTAATCATGCTATATAGGCTACCTGCCCATTAGTCACCTAATAGCCATCTTGGTTAGCAGATCAAGTGTCTCAATATTGAGTACTTGTGTATAGGGTTCAGGACTGGTTGCAGGTGTCCACTGGGGGATTTGGAACAGATACCCCTCAGATAAAAGGTGGTAACAGCACTGTGTTTTTCATCTGTCCCCCAAAGTACCTGTCATTCCAGCATGGTGACTGAGGTGCCCCAAGCAGGTACTTCTTTTCTTTCTTATTTTTTTTTGTGAGGGTGTACCAGGGATTGAACTCAGGGGCACTTGACCACTGAGACACATCCCCAGCCCTATTTTGTATTTATTCAGAGATAGGGTCTCACTGAGTTGCTTAGCGCCTCGTTTTGTTGAGGCTGGCTTTGATCTCGTGATCCTCCTGCCTCAGCTCCTGAGCCACTGGGATTACAGGCGTGTGCGGCTGCACCTGGCTGGCGCTTCCTTGCTTGGGCTTCACTTTCAGCCTGGCTGACCCAGAATTCCTCTGGGTAAAGCCCCTTCCTCCAGAGGCTTCTTTGACTGGTTCTCCCTCACCAAATGATGATCCCCACCTGGCTGGCAGGGACCCTGGCATGGCATTTGTGACTGAACATTGTAATTATGTACATATTTTAATGTTTACAAATGGGAGGTAGCTGTAGATTCACACGCACCATAAAGAATAACGCGCAGATCCTGTGCACCTTGAGCCAACCTCTCCCAGAGCTGACACCTTACATGACAGGAGTGAAAGAGCGGAGTTGGGAAGCCACGTGGTTACAATCACTACCTTATATGAGTTTCACCAGGTTTACCTGCATTTGTTGTTAGTGTGTGTGTATGTATGTGCATATGTGTGTGTGTGTATGCATGTGTGTATGAGCACCTTGCACTCCAGGGAATCTCATCATGTGTGTAGGTTTCTGGGACCACAGCCACCAAGTCAAGGTGCAGAGCATTTCCAGCACAAGGGTTCCTTGTGATGCCCTTCGAGGTTGTCTTTTAGCCTGCCTGCTTCTCCTGGGACTCTGAGTGTCTTCAAGCAGGGCCTTAGGTTCAATCCTGGTGTCCTGGTCCGGTTAACGTTAGCCAGCGTCTGGCTCCCAAGTGATTCTGTATAAATGCTTACGGAGTAGATCCAGATTCTGCCGCAGAAGGAGAGTAGGAAATGAGAATTCTTTTAGATAAATGTTGGTGGAAAGAGCAAGAAAAATAACCCCAGGCATGGAGTACAAAGGAGGCGCAGTATTGGGGCATCTTTTCCCTCTGCAAAGGATCGCCTAGATCCTGGCAGCAACAATGGGTTCGTACAATCTTAACAAAGCACTTGCTCCTGTGGTCCAAATGGAAACCTGCTTCCAGAGAGGTACAGAGTGCTTTGTGAGGTCAGATATGAACACCAGACTTTGATTCTGTGGTCTGTTTGATCCCTTCTGTATCACTTTTCCAGGAACAGGGGGGCTCTGCAGCTGATCCACTGGGACATCTTGACCCATGACCAGCTTTTCCTCCGCGAGGCTTCACCTCAACAGGAGCCAGCCTCCCTGGGGCTGGTGGTGATTCCAGCCATGGGCCACATCAGGCCTCGTAGGGACAGTGACTCGAGCATTGAGTGTATAGTAGGAGTCTTGGGTTTTCTCATCTCTAGACCACCTCAGGATAGATCTGGAAGGAGGGACGCCTTCCCTCATTGGCTCCTGGCCCCACTCTAATGGCAGAGGTTTCAGAGAACATCTTAGACCAGTGGTGCTCCTCAGGTGCACAGTCATGAACCTCATCGATGCATGATGCCTCCCCGAGACCTTGGGATCCCTCGGATTTGGTGAATTAAGGAACAGCGAACTGTGTCAGATGATGTGGAATTCCCCACCAGCCCACATCTTGGAAGGGCAGTGACCGGCTGCCCAGAACTGACATCACAGGGTCAGATCTTCATTGTAGGTAGCTCATCACATATCAGGCTTTGTGGTGGGTAGTCTGTGGGGTAAGAGAAAAAAAAGAGTCCTGTTTCCCATCCACATATGATTTCCTCTGTCCCTCCATCCATCATCTCCCATCCCTCCATCTGTCTGTGCACTCATCCATCTAACATCCTTCTGTCCCTCTGTCCACCTGCTCCTTCATCTGTTCATTCATCCATTTTTATGTTCATTCCCATTGGGTTTTTAGTAGCTCCAGGGGACGTGTGAAAAGACATTGAGCAAGAGTAGCTTTTGGACTTCCTTGCATTATCGTCCAGACACTAATGTGTTTTTGCTTCTTAGACACAACAAGAACGCCAGTGCTTTAGAATACATATAGAACTGCTCATTGGAGACAAGAGAAAAGTCACTTGTCCTGTGTTAACTAAGAAATAAACTGGGAAATATGAATAGAAAGTTGAGCTGTTGTGAATAGGATGCTCTTCCTGCTTTCATAGCACTTAATAGAATTTGTTTTCTAGTGTCCAGAAGCAAAAATTTCATGGGATGGGTATGTATATGTGTGTTTATTTGTATATATAGACATATACGTATATACACACACATATACAGACAGAGGCATATGTGTATGTGGGTCTATATATTATTATATATCTATCTTCACTGGCATCTGTTGAGATCTCGGGGGCATCTACTCATATCAAATGGAATGTACTGATTATTTGGTCTCACCTGTGGAGAATTAAAGATTTCACAGGTTTCACGGGCATGGACACATCTTATGAATGAAAGTCCAGGTCAGCAGGCTCATTCCCATTGGTCTTCCCATTGCTCCATGAGAATCAACTTACCTGCACAGAATCAAACATTCTTTTAAAGGTCTACAGGTGTATTTGACACCTGGCAGAGGGACCAGGGTGCTCGCCTGAAACAACAGAGTTATCACATGAACTTGGAATGAACACTTCATTATTCTAGAAATAAAATAACACTCCATTATTCTAGAAATGAAATTCGACTGTTCACCTGGTTTCTTCCAATACAGTGACCTATACTAATAAAAAGTCCCATATTGTCAAATTCTGGGATATATGGATTTTTCACAAAATTCTTATGTTTTGCAAACAGAAGTCGAGAAAAGGAGGAGGAGGAGGAGGAGGAGGAGGAGGAGACCAGGGAAAGGGCAGGAGTGGAGATACAGGGACATGAAGCCAGGGCTGGCCCTGCTCATGCAGATTCCTGCAGGAACAGAGCGGAGACACTGAAGGGAATGAGAGACGTCCACAGAGCGGGTCAGGGCCTGTCCTGCTTTGACCTTCACAGGATGGAGCTGTTAAGGCCGGACCTGAGGCACCTGTCCTGACTTCAGTGTTATGGAGTCAAAGAATACCTACTTAGCACAGTTTCAGGGACTGGGCTTCTTTCATTGCTCTGAGGGAGTCTGTGCCTCCTCTTAACTAAGCCTCTGACTGTTCTGGATCTCTCTGTGGGTCCCCAGGTGGATACAATGTCCGGGGGAGTTGGAGAGACCCACTGTGGCCCTCTGGGTTTGTGTTTCCTCATTATCTGTAAAATGTCGGCACTGTCCTAAAGGGTCCCTGAACCTTAGTAGTCTACGCTTCTGTGCACACACGCGTATTCTTCAAGGTAGTTCTCGTGGCAAGGTGTACCCGTGTCTTGGCACAGTCACTGGCACGTGGCAGCCCCTGAGAGTGACGTTTGGTTTTCTTCTTGTTCCCATCTCAGGAGGCCCAACATCTCTGCTGATATTTCAACAGTTTCAGTGGAATCATCCAGCAACCTCTGTGTTGCCATTATAGCTGCACACTCTTCTGGACAGTGCTTGGGGATTTCCGTGAGGAAAGAAGAAGTCTTGCTCAAGCCCTGGTGAGGTAGACAGGACCTGGAAGTCTCCAGCTCTCCCGACTTTGTGCTCTTCCTACCACCTGCACGGCCTCTCTTCCTCATCCTGCATGAGCTGCGATTCACTTGCATCTCGGGGAGGCTCCTTGACAGCGGGGACCTGGGAAGAGATTGGCACCTGGGCTATCCAGGTAGGTGCAGCCACTGCCCCTGCTACTACCCTCCGCTCACTGAGAGAATTCACAGAAACGTGTGACTTGGCTTGTTTTTCTTCTAAGAACCGGAGGTGAATGCTTGCTCCTTGGAGGAAGTTCTGTGGCTCAGAGAGAGAGAAACCAGATCATATGCCAAAGTGACCTTTCTCCCCAACTGTCGCACAACACACAAAGCTAATTAGCCAGGTTCTAATTGGGTTGAAGTCTGAGATTCCTGGGGAAAGTGGCTCCGCGAAGAGGACACAGTCTGCAGGGTCCCCGCTTGGGCCTGTTCTCCCCCGGTGACTTGTGTATTAAATTGGTTGAGTTTACTGGCCACAAGCTGGGTTTTCAGATGGGATGGTTTGGCAGCCAGCCCCTTGGAACCTCTGAGCCTAGCTGCGGTTTCTAGTCAGCATCCTGGAAGTCGGGATGGGCCGGGATGGCCGGGATGGCCGGGGCGACCGTGGCTGTGAGTTCTTCTTGGATGCAACCACCGTGTCCTTGCCTGAGCGGGAAGACAAATTCACACAACGGGGAGTGGCCACATGTGGAGGCAGTGGGTACACCCAGGCTTGCAGGAGAACCGACGTGAGGCGGAAACCTGGGCTGTGGGGGCTCACCGAGGGGGCTGTGCCATGGCTGAGGAGCCTGGAGCTCAGACCAGCGTGCGGTGAGCCTCCACCCACACCAAGAAGCCAAGATGTGGCACAGGGCAGGGCGCAGGCTTGGGAAACAAAGCCTGCCTCCTCGCTGACCCCCTGATGGGAAGCAGGCCAGCACCAGGCTCTGGTCAAGGGCCCAGGGACACCAAAGCCACTTGGCTTCGGACTTGAGGGCTAACCTAAGCTTTGCGCAATGCCAAGAGAGCAATCCCGCTCCTTTAATTCCAGTGCAGACCTTGGATAATGTGGGAAGATAAAGAAAAGGAAATCACGAGCCAGGTCGCGCGTTTTATTTTCCGGTAGCTCCCAGGCGTGGTTCACAGGGCCATCACGTCTTAGTACACACAGGTGGCGTGTGCTGCGTTACTCAATGGCAGGCACCTCGTGACCCTTCTGCACGAATCCAGGAGTGAGAAGATGGTGCAGGGAATGTGAAAGAGAAGAATGTGAAAGGGAGCAGCTGGCCCTGGAGACAGTGACCAGACAGGACATCCAACCTGGTGTCGCCCCACCGCAGGGGTTCACTGGGAGTGGAACTTCTTTTGGGGAGCTGTGTGTGTCATGTGCCTGCTTTCAGATGGCCAAGGGCATTCCTACTCCTACGGCCCCTTCAGAGACACTTCAACACCCTGACCACCTCCTCGTCCACTAAAGCTTCCCAGCTCACCCTGGACACTTTCCTTACGGAGTCGATCATTGACTATTTGTTTCTCGTTTTCTCCATATGTCTGTGAGATCTTTGAGGGCTTGGATGGTGTCTTACCTTCACACCCCCAAGAGAGCAGAGTTGCCAGAGGTTATAACGTGAATGACTAGATGAGGAAGGAAGTCAGTCATTCTGGAAATCAGAGCTGCTGTACAGGAAAGAGACCCTGCCCCTAGGGTGGTCCTCGGGACGGTCCCTGGGACCAGAGAGCGAAGACCTTGTCTCAAGATTCCATGAGAAAGGCCAACCTGTGCTTCCACCTGCTCATTATTTATCACAATCACTTAAACCAGCTTAAAGCCCTCCTCTCCCCAAAAGGACTCAAGAAAAAGTTGACATCTAATGTCGATGAGTTACATGAGTTACGTGTTCCTGGGTCAGTCGACTAGACGTCTTTCTTTCTTTTCTTTTTTCTTTTTCTTTTCTATTTTCATTTCTTATCAGCACAAAAGAATGTTCTTTTGTTTTTGATTTTACCAGAAGTCACACTTGGGTGTGGATGAAGAGTCAAGATAAGTTTCTTAGTAAAGGAAGCACCACGATTCTCTGCCTGTGCGTTGAAGGTGACCTGGGGAAGCCAGCTGTCTCAAGGGGACCACATCCTTTCCATGAAACGCCCGCCCGTCTCCAGGCTCTGCCCACCCCAGCCTGCTCACCTGCATCCAGTCTTCCGGCAATCGAGAGTGAAAAGGTCAACAACCAAAAGTTTTCAAGCCTCCCTAGAAGAAACAGCCTCCTCTTTCCATTACGTTTCAATTAGAAGAAAAAGGCAGATTTTGAGGAAATGAGCCCATGGGAAGGGGATAATAGGAAAGAGCTGCAAGGCACAGAAGCAGCCTCCTCCGTGGAGAGCTGGGCAGGCAGCCTTCACTACTCTCCCCTCCATCAGTCCCCAAGCCCCAAGTGGCCCAGCTGAGGTCAACCTGAGCTCCTTGCCACTGTAGGGCATTTACCCCCTTTTCTGAAAAACAGCTTTGTTGGGATATAATTCGGAAAATAGGCACTTCTCCCCCGGGAAGTGCACAAGCCATGGATTTTACTGTATCCGCAAGATCATGAGCCATCATTGCTGTCTAAACCCAGAACCTCCTCGTCACACCCCCTGCAACTCTCCTGACCATCAGTGGTCACTATCTTCTCCTCCCTGGCCCCTGACAACCACCCATCAACCATCAGGGTCTATAGATGTGTCCATTCTGGACATTTCGTATGAGTGGGATTGTATAATGCGTGGTCCTTCGTGCCTCTTCCACTCAGCAAGACGCTTCTGAGATTTATCTCCATGTTGTAGTGTGCATTAGCACCTGTTTCTTTACATGGCTGAATACTATTCCACTTTATATGTGCAACTCACTTTATTCATCTGTTCGTCTCCCTCCCACTCCATCCCTTCTCAGCTCTGAAGACTGACCCCAGGGCCTTGTATGGGCTAAGCACCCGCTCTGTCTCTGAGCTATACCTTTAGCCTATCTGTTCCTCTCTTGATGGTCATTTGGATGTTCTTGCTTTTGGCTATTTGGGGTCATCGGCTGTGAACATTCATATACAAGCTTTTGTGGGGTTGTGCTTTCATTTCTCTTGGGCATGTTTAAGAGTGAACTTGCTGGGTCACAAAAAGCCAAGTTTAATCATTTGAGAATCGCCTGTTTTCCGTCTCCTCTGTCTTCCCACCCTGGACCACACAATGGCCCCTTGACTGTTGTCTTTTCCTCCAGCCGTGTCCTCTCCTTCTGCTCAGGTGTCCTCACCCCATGTCAGGGAACACAGTCCAGCAGCACCCTGGAGAGCCGGGGTGGTGAACAGGAAGGACAAGGGGTTGCCTCAGGAGCTGGCATTGGGACAGCTGCTGGCCGGGGTTCCCCAGCGGCTGCAGTCGGCCACCACAGCCCCGAGGGCACAGCTCCTGCTGAGACCTAGAAGGGCACAGGGCTCTCGGGCCTGCTGCACCTCGAGTCACTCTGGTCTTCCTGGGACACTCTTTACTGAGCTGAGCCGTGGCACAACCCATTTATTTTAAAATCGGCGTAGAGCAGGCCATTTTCCTCAGAGGTGGCCAAGTGAATTTGTGAATGAACGGAGTTCAATATGGTCAATAAATTAACTTGCTTCAAGTCACAGGGCGGGATGATGGCAGAGTCCCCACCAGATTCTCCTATCAAAGACCTTTCTGTTTGGTTTTTAATCTCTCCTCTTAGTTGGTGATCAAATGAGTGAAGCTGCATTGTAGATTCTCTTCCACCACTAAGTTGGGGATTTTCCTCCTCCATAGGGCTGACATTTGGGGTCTCAGAGTCCACCGTGGGGACCTCCCTGGGCACTGCAGGCTATTTGGCAACACCCCTGCCCTCTGATCACTGGGTATCGATAGTGGCCTCCTTTGCCCCGAGGTCATGACAACCCAAAATGTGTCCAGATTTTGCCAAATGTCCCCTGGGGAAAAAAATGGCCCAGTGGAGAACCACCATTGTGTGACGAACTCGATGTAGAGAGTGGCCAAGGGCATTGCCCACTCTCTGCCCATCATAGAAAGAGTTTTAGCCAATTCCCCTTTAACAGAGCAGGAAATTAGACAAATGTAAATTTAGAAGGAATTTTAACAATAAATTTAGAATCCAAAAGGGTTTTACAAGCAATTTGCCATTAATGAGGGTATTTAGTTGACCAGATTCCCTACTTTTTTAGAATTTTGGTTAATAAGTATCAGCTTTATGGGATTCCCGAGTACCCTGGGTTAGGCAGGCTGCGCGGTCCTGCCCATTAAGGAGACATTTTCTCAAAGTCTTTTTTGGGTTGCTTGGCTCAGACTTTCACCCAGGATCAGAACTTCAGGTGAGTCGTGGTAACAGGAAGGGTTGGGGGAGAGACTGTTAGAACCAGAGGCCCCACGACAAACGTGGTCCATTTTTAAGGGCTTGATGTTAATTTCTAGAACATTCCGTCAACATCAGCCTTGAACTGAGCCTGAGATGCAGACATGAACACAGTTGCTCGGAGCCAGTGTGACTTTCAGGGTCTGGGATGGTCCCTGGCTTTTGCAGTGGGTGGGACTGGAGACCTCATTAGTAAACTCCTGTTAAAATGTGAGTCTTCTTAGCTGGATATATCCAAATACAAGATGTATCTTTCCCCGCTGGCAGAATCAATAAATTTGCACGATGCACATTAAATGTTTAATTAAAGCTCAATGTGCAAGCATTTTCGGGAAGTTATAAAAGCCCTCTGCAGGAGGCCTGGAAGCTAGGGGTGCCTGTGGATTTGCCAGGGCTCCATCCATCAGTCACCAGGGGCCACTTCCTTCCGTTGCTCTTTTGTATGTGAGTTATGTTGCATGTCTCAAAGCTGATGATGAACGTATGACCATGTTCGGGTGACCCCTAAGATTACAAACACAGGAGCCTTCAGGAGCAAAAGAGGTGGCCAGAATCTCCCTCCTGCCAGCATTGACACCGACCCCTCTACAAGGAAGGGGAACTGGAGGCTCTGCACAAGGCCCGTGCTGGGGGAACAGAAGGAAGGGGAAAGTGTGAGAGACGGAATTGCACTCCTTTGGCTCTCCTTGCCAGAGAGAGTGCCCGGGTCTTGGAGCTGGATGCGTTCCCGAGCAAGATGCCAGGCTCAGATGACGCACCCTGGGCGCTCTCACACCAAGGGATGGAGCCTTATTTAGTAGCTGTATTAATTGAACCCTCACGCTGTGTGGCTTGGTGGAGTTCACATCAGAACATCTCCTCGCCGCTGGAGATGTCCCTTCCTGAGTTCCTTCGCCCTCCAGATCGGAGCTCTTCCTGGCTGATTTTCTTTTTCATTCATCTTTGCCCAGGCATTCCCTGAGTGTCTGTGAATGGTGCAGCTGTTTGTCCCGATCTTTACCTTTATTGAGCATCTATTCAGTGTCAGCCACCACAGTAAGTGATTTACCCGCAACATCTTCTTCAACCTCCACGGGCGCCCCAGGAGGTGGGATAGGTGACTTCCCACACCCTGTGTTTGTCTCTCTGCTGGCTTTTCTACCTTTTCATGGTAGCCCTGGTTTCTTCTACCTCCTTCTTCTTTTTCTTTTCCCTTCCCTTTGTCCTTAACCAACTCCACCTTGGAAGGGTAAATGTCGTCTTTTGACTGCACATTCTAGTGTCTTCTTGAATTTAAAAATCTGGTCCCTGACTCTGTTCCAGCCTCAGTTTGAGCCACACCCTCGGGGCTTCCCATATTCCAGCCACACACACCAGCTTTCTTTTCTGCTTCTCCATGCTCTTTCCCACCCCAGGGCCTTTGCACACGTTTTTTGCTCTCTTCCACTGTAATTCTCTTTAATCTTATTTGCTTAGTTAACGCCATACACCCAGTACCATCTTTGTGTAGCTTGTGGGCTAAGAATGTTTTTGTGTTTTAAGGAGTTTGTTTGTTTGTTTAGAAGAAAAAGAAGGAGAAAGAAGAGAAGGAAATAAGGAGAGGAGAAGGAGAAGCCTCAGCGGTAGCAGCACTCGTATACTGCATGGTCCATGACACTTACGATGGCTTGCTCTCCGGCCCTTACAAGAGATGTCTGCAGCTTTCATAGAGATCCTGGGTCCAAGCGGGTAACTCCACAGGCAGGGATGTTTCTGCCTGGTTCATCCTTTGCCCCAAATGCCCAGTTCAAAGCCTCTCACAAAGCAGGCGCTCAATAACTTGGTGAGATGGAAGAATGACTGAAGAGTCCTCATCTTCCCTCCTTTGCGCTTCCCTAAGCGGCAGGAGCCCGCCAGAGCGCTCAGGCTCCACCAATAGCCGAGGACCCTTCTGCAGCCTGGGCCCCCAGTGCCGCCCCTGCTCATGGAGTCTGCACTGGGCCTTGCCCCACTTCTGCGCATTCCCCCACATTCCTCCTCGTCGTCCTGGGAAATCTCGTTGGACACCAGGTCTCAGCTCAATTCCCGTCTCCCCGGGGAATTTTTCTCTGAGCCTCAAGAAAGCCTGGATGGTGTTTCTTCCTGCTCCACACCTCTTTGGCCTACTTGTACCCAAACTCTGACGCCTCCATCTCGTAATTGCTTTTTGGAGTGTTTCTCTCTCCGTCAGGTGCGGGGTGCCGGGGGACAGGGATGCTGCTGCTGTTCATCTTGCATTCCTGCACTCGCGATGATCCGCAGCCCACATCGGGCACTCAGAGACGTGTCGGATGGACAGGTTGAGTGGATGGACGGATGAATGAGCAGTGGGGATGATTGAAGGCCCAAAGCCATTCCCCTTCACCGGTGTGTCGGGAAAGGAATCAGAGGTTGTTTTTTAAACACATCTAAAACTCTTTTTGTGTCACCAATGTCAAGATGTGCTTGGCATGTTCCTTTATGACTCATGGCTGATTTACAGAAGAGTTGTTTTTTTCCTTAATTCCAATGCAGGTGGCTTTCGGGGCTCCTTGGCCTGCCTGTGCCTGGCTCCCAAGTGCTGTGGAAGACTGTTGGGGGGCGGGGGAACACCTGCTCGATATGAGTTCAAAACTTGCAGTGAGGTGCAATCCAAGCAGGCAGAGAACTGGTAGGGAATACCTGGGAATTCATCCTCTTCAGGGTGGTGTGAGCATCATGGGTTTGTAATTCATTTATTTTTCTATTTTAATTTATGGAACTATTGTCCTAATATTATTTGGCCAATAAAGAAAATAGATATCTGGTCGTTGGAGGCATCTCTGCTTGGATCCTTGGATTGCAAATCAGTAATAAGAGGAAGGACATTTTTTCAAGCCTGTGTCTGAGAAGTTGGAGGTATCAGCATACAGACAGTGAACACCCATAGGATGGAGGCAGTGGGGAAACGGGTGCTTCACTTGTGTGTCATAGTGGGGTGGCTGAAAGTCAGTGATCCTGAATGAGACTTAAGTTCAAATTACCTAATAAGCCATGGTGCTATTCGGAATGACTTTTCCTCTCTCCCTAGATCTTGGCTGCTCTAACACTCAGTTGCTGCAGATATTTAATAAGATGATATGTACAGTCGGCTCAGCACAGAGCCCAGCATGCAGCAAGGGCTCAGTTTACACTGGCTCCTAGAGCAGGCAGAATTCTCAGAGGTCCCCCAAGATGGCCACCCTCATCCCCAGGACTGTGAATACAGTGAATGTCATTCATGAATGTGACACCTGTGACTAGATCATGTTCCATGGCAAAAGGGATTTTGCAGATGGACATAAGGATACAAATCTATTGACCTTAAGATGAGTTATCCAGAGGGTCTCATCTAACTCATAAGCTCTTGGAAAACAGAGGGATTCTGTAGCTGGAAGCAGGAAGGGGGAGTCAGAGAGATATAAAGCCTGAGAAGAGTTCAATGTTGTTGCTAGATAAGGATGTGAGAAGCTAACAACCCCCCACCCCACTCGACAGCTAGTGGAGAAACCAGGACCTCAGTCCTGTAACTATAGTTAGACTAACTCTGCAAATGATCTGAATGAGCTGGAAAGCAGATTGTGCCCCCCAGGCATTCACTGAAGAGCTCAGCCTGGTAAGTCCCCAACCGGAGAACTCAACTGAGTGCACTTGGACTAGTGTCCTCTAGAACTGTGACATAACAGGTGCGTTCATTTCAAGCTGCTACGTCAGCAACAGGAAACATTACAGCTTTCGTTATTATTGCACCAATAGACTCATTTCAGCCCGGGTGAGGCAGTGCACTGGGGGTTATTATTGTTTGCTTATAGCTGAAGAAACTGAAATTCAGAGAAGTTGAATTTCAAGCCCACACAACTTCTAAGTGGTGGTGGTGGGGAACAGAGGCTCAAACCCAGGTCTTCTGATAATTTCTGTGTGTTTTGACCTGTCACCACCTCTATGCCTCTATGCCTGGGGCCTCAGTAGCCTCCCCGGTGGGTCTGAGTTTGTTCTCTCTGGAAACCTCCATCCTTGTGGATGGGAGGCTGGAGATGACCTGTGCTGTCCTGTCTAGAACCTTGATCTGACTGGAAGCAGCTGTGGGTGCAGAGCAAGCCAATTTCAGATTGGACTGTAGTCCCTGCTCTGTCCTGGCCCAGAGCCCATGGGCATGACCTCCTGATAGCTACAGGCTGCTTCATGTTGAATCCAGTATATCCCTTCCTGGGGGGAAGAAAGGTAGGCACTGGGCATGATTTGGATGACATCTACTTATGAAGTTGGAGCAGGCCAGAGACAGGAGATTGTCAGGGGGTTTGTGCTTGGCTTGTGAACTCCTAGCTTCCTGGCTGTGCCGTGAACTTGGCCACTCTTTACGAGCTATTGAAGTCAATGGCAAAATATCCATCACCACTGGTAAGGGCTCTGTAAAGGCTTAGATACTACTGCACCACCTCTCTGTCGATTGGAGTCTGGAACCTGGGAGTTTGCAGGGGGCATTTTACCTCCTGAGGATCATGGTGGACTTTTGCATAGAGAGTATTGGCTCAATTCTAGGCCCATGAGGCTCCTAAGAGCTCAGTGCTATTCTTGCTCATTTAAAAGGCAAAGGAATTTTAATAGTCCAAGGGATGGAATTCCTCCAAGCCACTCAGGCCCTTGCTCTCTGCCATGGCTAAGATTGATTTGGACACCTTAGACTGAACCTTAGAACTAGCCATAAGAAAGGGATTCTGTCCTGAATGGAAGCCAAGCTGGGTAACTCAGAACCTGAGCTAAGACTTCCTTGGGTCAATAGGACTATCCAGCTGCCCGTAGCTATGGATACCTGGTGAGGAGGAGCTGGAATGCTGGAACGCAGGCTCGTTGCTGAGCTGCAGACTCTATTGGGATGACCTAGAGCAGAACTGACTCGCCACAGTGCTCATCGGGTTCTACGGTGGCCCACAGGTGGACTAGGATCGCGTGCCCATTCTGCTGTGAAGGTCTCATGAACTTCCCTGAATCCTTAAAGGCATCCATGGCTCTAGAAACCCTGATGTAAAAAGAATTCAGAAGAAGAAATACACCTGTGGAAATAAAGAAGAGTTCTGGGATATGACAGCGCCCACCAGAGTACTCTCACCCTGCAAGGTAAAACCCGTGAGCAAAGCCCAGCAGTCTGGAAATCACAAGAAGGATCTCAGCTGAAAAGAAAGCAATGAATGAGAAAACAGAAATATTCTAGGGCTTCCATACAATGAAGTTTGCATTTATCTTCCCGTACCAACTTGAGGCCACAGGAGAAGGGGTGGGTGTGGAAATGGAGGCCCCAGTGTAGGAGAGAATGAGAGAAGATATTTATTTCAGGATGTTGGGAGATTTTAGTTTTCAACTTCTTTTCACGGACAAACACGTACCCCCAGAGGTCTGAAGTGACAGCAGATACTGTAATGTACCAGGCACAGAAGGCCTTGGGGAGACTCCAGACCCCTCTCACTGTCTTCTGACAGCTGTCATTCAAAGCGATCACAAAGGCCTATTGCCACATGCACCTGGCAGTCTTCCTCACCTTCCTTCCGGAGGGCAGAGGCCAAGCATCAAAGCCCTCTTTCAGAACCATCCACAGAGCCACGCTAACCTCACCTTTTGGGGGCAGATCCAATCACATTTGGGGAAAAAAAAAGAGATTATGTGAAAGATAAATGACTTAAAAATTGGCTTATTGAACATTTTGATATATCATATTCATTATTCCTTTTACTGATTATGAAAGAAAACACAAGAAAAGCAGAAAATAAAGCCATGAATGAAGATAGTGCCTGAGAAGCACTGGTCGCCAGGACTGTTTGCCTTCAAGCTCTTTATTGTGATGCACCCGCACACACACACACACACACACACACACAGGAGCACGTTTGCAAATGTGTAATTAAAAATATTTGCAACAGAATCGGGATCAGAGTCACTTCCTAATATATCATCAATATTTTCCCAGGTCATTGAACGCTCTTTGAAAGCATGTCTTTATTGGCCACATAAAATTTAATTGTGTGATTATAAAATAATTTATTTTTATTATTTTGTTTATTTGGGGACATTAATTTCCTTTCCAATCTTCGGTAATAGAACTGCTACTTTGACCTATATCCTTGTATATGATTGCCGAATATCTGATGGTTTCCTTAAGATAATTATCAAAAACTGGGGTTACTAGTGAGAAAACATACGTATTCTGGGGCTTTGATACAACAAAGTGTACATTTATCTTGCCAGTGTCATGTTTTTAAAATTCTACGTCAATTTGCAAGACAGTATTTTTTTTTAACAGCACTTTAAACACCTGCTCTGGATTTTCTTCCTTGAGGAGCCTGTGTTCTGTCTGCACACTCACCCCCACCTTCAAACTCAGTAGCATCCCCTGAAAGCTTCCAAGGAGCAAAGGAGGGGTGAGGAACAAGGGACAAAGGAGGCAACTCTGTAAAGATAAGCATGTGTGTTTTCACCTAGTCACACAGGGGTACGTTAAATAAAGGCATAAATAAGAACACAAGGCCAAATAGTTTACTTCCAAACAGACCATGCAAAGCATCTTTGAGAGTTCTGTTTAAATCTTTAGCTATTCAAATGAACTACTCAAGCCACAGGCTCTTACCCCGGGGTTCTCAGGAAAGCATAGCATGCACCATTTGTCTCCATCTCTGTTGAAAAAGCAGAGAATCCAAAGCCACATAAGGTCACCCTACAGGCCAGGTCCCGTACCAGGCTCCATCACACCCATTCCTCCTTTGTGCTCACAAGATTTTCTTTTCTTTAATTCTGTGCATAGAGGAGTCAATGTCAAGGTCAAAGCTGATCAAGGTCAAAGCTGGTCAAGGTCAAGGTCAATGTGAATCCTGCTCTGCCTGCTCCACATTCCATGCTCAAGTCACTATGTCTGCTCACCAGTTCTTCTAAAGACCCTTGCCCTGGAGCCACTGGGGACAGCCCAGCTCCCATGCTACCTTCTCGGGGCTTCAGCATGACCTGGGGGGGTCAAACCTCTCCAGGGAGCAACACCTGACACAGAGGTTTCACCTTCCTCACAGCTGGGCCCACGCGTGACCACGAGTGAGTCACAAGTGAAAGATGGAGCCGTCTCTCCTCGCTGCCGTGCCCTGGTCCCCAAACCACATTTATGTTTTCATATAAGTGTCAGGATGATTCAGCGGAAACTTCTGGTCAAACGGATCACCATAGCAACTTTCAATAGACATCCAACATGCAAATTAGAGAGTGGAAAGGGACAAGTTTCAATAGCCTCAAACCACCGTCCTCCGAACCCGAACCCTGCGTGGATTGAATCCCAGATGCTTTGAAGGGGTAACGCAGAGTCAGCAGCG
The DNA here is from genome assembly GCF_001458135.2 of Marmota marmota marmota. Lineage (NCBI taxonomy): Eukaryota > Metazoa > Chordata > Mammalia > Rodentia > Sciuridae > Marmota > Marmota marmota. The sequence continues at coordinate 7,371,969 of NW_026000222.1, read as the reverse complement.
GAAGTCCATTTCACACCTGCCAGGTCTGCCGGGACCTTCAGATGCTAAGAGGAGATAAGCAAAGGCCTCTGTGTGGCTTCTGAATTCTTTGTCTAGCAGGGAAGACATGTAGAGCAGGGTTGGGAGGCTGGGGTTCACATTTTCCCCATGTCATTCATAAACCTCCGGGTCTTGGCCAACTTGTGAGAACTCTGAGCTGTAGGATTTTCACCTGTAAGAAGGGGATGGGAGTGGTGCCCAACAGGGGTGTGGTGTCTGAGTGGTGAGCGGGGGGTGGTTGCAGGTATTAGTCTCTCAGTGCACAGCATATTTGGACCTTCTGAAGCATAGTTTATCTTTAGGCCTCAGCCTTCTGTTGAAGTGAGTTTTGAATATCTGCTTTCAATATCCAGAATGTGCGTGCGTGCGTGCGTGTCTGGGCATGCTTATTTAATGACTCCTTTCCCCTAATTGACCAATTTACTTCATCAAAATAGACTATAGAACCACATCCATGGGTTAATTTTTTTCTTTCACAATAACAGAAGCAAAGCCAGAAGAGGCTGGACTGTTACCCAGAGGACTAGATGTACTTTTTGGCCACTGGGGAATGTATGGTTGGGAGTGGTGGGTGTACTCCTGGTGACACTCACGGCTCTGCTTTCCAGAGACTCACCTGTAATTCCAACACTGAGTTTCAGGTTTGGCAAGAGGCACATAAAAATGTTCTCAAGGTGTACTGATGAAAAAAAAAGAAAGAAAGAAAGAAATCCAGGCTTCAAGGAGGATCAGCTTTGCATCTCTCAACCTGCCTTCACAGATGTGAGAGGGGCGGGACGTGACCTGGGACTTCTTGGGAGCAGGAGTTGTCTCTGGCAGGAGATGTGGGCACTCGATAGCATCAGCTGAGATATTAACATGGCGGCAGAGAGCGTGATGTGACTCACGGTTCACCTGCTGTGCAGCAGAAAGATGGAATCGAGTTGGACGATTCTGATGAATCAAGTCACAGGCCTGCCTCCCTCCTTGCCAACAGGAGAGAGAGGAGAGGGACGGAGCGCTCAGCTCATGGGGCAGGCCCTTTCAAGTTCAGGCACAGTCTGTAAGTTGAGAAGAAGTCAGTTTAGAGAAGTCAGTTTATCCCACAAACATTCACTGAGCACCTTCTGTGAGTGACCCTGCTCCAATGTCAGTCCCTGCCCTCCAGGAGGCATGGAAGAGGATGGATGGATGGAGTCACAGTCCTATGATCGAGGCCAGCACAGGATGCCCCAGGACAGTGCCAAGTTGCACTACAGGCAGAGAAATACTAGCTGGAGATATCAGCAAAGCTGCTCTTCCACCTCCAAAATATACTTCTGTTGACAGCAATTTAAAACACAAATCAAATTTATTATTGTGGGAAAAGCTAAACTTTGTTGGACTTCTTTCACTTCCCTTCCTGCCTTGCATCTCCACTTTTAATTACATGTCAGGTGACTACCATCTTTTATCATCCAGTTCTTAGAACCTCCAGCCACATGTGGGAGCCCAGAATCTCCCTCCTCCACATCTGGGGTTTTGGGGAGATTTCTAAGAGAAGGTGATATCTGAAATGAGCCACTCATGCTGCAAACTATGATGGGGACAGGCACACCGAGAGGAGGAAGAACAGGGGAAGATGCCTGGACTCTAGCATCCTGGACCAACAGTGCTGGGGTCCTAACCTTCGATCCCATTCCACATCCAAGTACCTGTGGGGATGGGAAGTGACAGCCAACCGCACTGGGCCCATTTGTGCTGAAGTTAGGTGGTACCGTATGGCACTCGTAAGCATTCTCTCCTGGAGTCAGGGTTCCAAAGTGCTGCACCATTGTTGCTATTGCCTCTTGGAAACCAGACCCCTGCTGCTCCTGCTTCTATACTTTAGGAACAACATGGCGCCGTGAGGACTACGTACTCAGGCACCAGTTTGTATACTGGGCACTCACCAATGCCTGCTCCCAGAGAGGAGCCATGCTGGGGGCTTCACCTGACCTTGAGCTTCTCCCTCCAGAGTGAGCCACTCAGGCAGAGTGTCTGAGGGTGACCTGTCATGGGGTAAGACCTCACAGAACAAGGATGCACAGAAAAATCCTCTGGAGTCCCAGGGTTCACAAGGGAACGAATCCCAGGGCTGTGCAGCTGCCCAATAGTACGAGTGGCCTCCACAGAATTCTCCAAAGTGAATCTTACCTTAAAGTCAGCGCATCGCAACTGTTTGCAAATCTATGATTCTGGAGCTTGTTGAAAGCACGCTGGGAGATGTTGGCGAGCAAGAACGATGGGGTAAGTCTTGCTGCATGCTTGCTAGGTGCCAACTCTGGCAACGTATTTCATGATCAACTGTCCTCTTCCAAACTCTGAATGACTAGAGAAATTCTCTCTCCAAATTGCAGAGGAAAAACTGACACCAAGAGAGGTGACTGTACTTGCTAGACACCGTAGTACAGGCAGGAAGGAGCCTTGTTCAGACTTTGCTCAGCTTTGCTTTCTGGAGATCTTGTCTCTTCTACAAAACGCAAGACTGGACTACAAAACTGCCCCCGGCTTAGCCCACAGGCCTTTGAGACACCACACAGGGAATGGGATCCAGGCTACCTTCACATACTAGGTGCTTCCCCTGAGTTTTTCATGGAACCCGTGTTTTATGGAGAGAATTCCAAGTATTCTTTTAACTAGACAGGCCTCATACTTCAACCTAAGGGGCTAAAGTTTGTAGAAAAAGCTGAGGTCAACTGGGGCAGGGAGGCTGTCACTCCAGCTAGGCCAGAGCAGAGCAGAGCCAAGTAAATATTTGTGAGGGCAAATGGTATCTGAGGACTACCTAGAAGGTTCCAGTGGCGCTGGGGCACTGGCACACCCGCCTAGGACATCACTGTCCATTTCTGGACAGTATGGATCCAGCCCGATCATCGTTTCAGAAGGAAGCCAGCCTGCCTTCGGAGTAAACAGTTAACTCTTCTGGGCTGGCAGAAGAAATGATTATTCAAAAGTTGGTCCCCACATACAAATGCAAATGACATCCCGGGACACATGAATGCTAATTTCTCCAACGGAGTCTGTAGACAAATGCTAGTCATTAGAAACATTTCCGTGCATTTCTATTAGGCCGTCCTCTAAAAGACTTTTCAGACAAATATGTCATCAAGATATTCAAAACCATGTAATCTTATCCAAAGTTTCATCTATCAACAGCACAGTCTTCATCTCTTGCAGCTGTGTGTCAGAATGTGCGGGAAGATTACTCAGCTGATACGGCGGAGCTGGGAGGGGCCGCAGTCTCAGGGGTCCACAGAGCGCCCCAACAGCAGGGTCTGGGTTTTCAGGGTGGGCCAGGCCTTTCAGCCACAGGTGGAGAGGAGAGGCCAATGCAGGGGTGTGTGGGGGGTGTTGGGGGGGTGACCTCTAGCAGGTTAGAGGAGACGTACTGGGCGGGCCCTTCCCCTGCACCTCCCCCGTGCAGTGCTACTGAGATTGACAGATTAAGTGAAAAACTGGGTGACTGGGAGCTCAAGATCTTGTCTTCACTGCCTTCTGCAAGGCAAAACCTCAGGCCCCTAGCCTGCTCCCACGGAGGCTGGGGGTGAGGGGCCATGGCTAGAGTCAAGTGACAACAGTGTCAAAGGCCCCTCTGGAGGCCTTGGCTGTAAGTCATTTGTCTCTGCAAATGCATGTGTATGCTTCTCTTCTCTCCCCTCCCCTTCCCTTCCCTTCTCCCCACCTCCCTTGCCTTCCTGGGGAAGAAGATTTGGTACAGGGAGTCTAGAGGGAGCCTTTGTGATATTCCCGGGGCTGCAAAATTTACTGCGATTTGCTTGCTCCTCAAGAGACTATCTGATTTGGGGTGGCTTTATTGAGTGTATGAATGGATGGTGACTTCGGGCAGTGATGAACATTTCTCTTAATCAATTCTGTAATGAAATAAATTCATCAAGTAATTTATCTGTTACTCTGTGAATTCGCCAATATGCACATTCATCTACCCACTCATCAACCATTCATTTATCCATCCACCCATCCATCCATCCACCCATCCATCCATCCATCCATCTCTATCCTTTGGTAGCAATGTCTGAGGAGCACAAGAGTATGGCATGACCATTATCCCAGTTCTGTGTCTGGAGACATGGAGGCACAGACAGGTTGAAAAATCAGAGGAAGATCTCCAGCTAATTAGAGCTGGTGTTAAAACTGGCTCACCTATTTTCTAGTTCACTCCATTCAATCCATGACCAACCATTTCTTGAATGATTGCCTTGCCCCAGGTACCCAGCCCAGGTACAGCAGCAGGAGGGTCAAGTCGTCTCAGACTGTCCCTAATCTCCAGGAGCTCCCAGTCATGAGTCAGAGCCAATTCAGGACAGAGCTGGCTGTCCTGAAAAGGTGTGGCCCAAATTCAATGGCAGCTGAAAGCTGGTGCCTGGAGTGAAACTGACATCACTGAAGGGTGACTGAGGGTCTTGGACCTCATCATCCAGCTTCCACGGGGACTTCGTCCAATGTTTGCCTTTTGATGATGGATGCATCGTCTGTCAACCTGATCTGACAGCTGTTGCTTTACAAGAAGACTCGAGGAGGAATAGGCCAGGGTGGGGCCAGCTCCTCTGCAGATGGACTTGGTAGGGAGCTGCACAATGTGTCTGAGAGCTGAGGAAGCAATCTGGGGACTGTTGGCTCATGCCTACTAAGTACATGGAGGCCTCTAGAAGGCATCACGAAATTATGAAAGACATTCTGGGTGGAGGAAATACATGGGTGTGAATGATGACACGGAGATAGAGCAAGGTAAGTTTGCATTGCTGCAGCAGACAGGTGACATTTGATGACCGGGCAGTGGAGGGCATAGGGAGATCCAACAGCCAGAATGCACCCTCACTGTGAAGAGTCTCACATGCCAGCTGAGGAGTTTGACTTCAGGGAAGGCACAGAGGCATTTGCCAGGGGAAATTGAAATTCAGATTAGTGCTCGGGTAAGAACGCTTGGCAGCAGATGAGCAGGTGTGGGGGCAGGAGCACTAGTTAGTGATTACAGCTAGTTAGTTGGTGATTGCAATGGTTTAGATGAGGGTCTATCCAAGGCTCAAGGAGTTGTAATATGATAAAGACTTCAAATTCTCAAAATGTTTGGAAAAAAGAGATTGAAAAAGACATGTGATTAATTGGGAAATTAGCTGATGGAGAGGGAAGAGCCCAGCTCAGCTCTCAGGTGTGTAGCCTGGAAACTTGTGCAGACAGTTGTTTTTTAAACCTGGTTAGGGACCATGAGAGAGGAGATCAGCTCTGAGGACTATGAGATGCCCAGGGAAGCTCCTCTCGGAGATGTCTTCTGGGTCATTGAAAGCCTGGCTCTGGAGTCCTGAAGATAAAGAATTGGTGAGCAGTAGAAATTGTAGTCATGAGCAAATAGGTTGCATGCAGGCTAATAATTACTGCTTCTCCACCCACAGCAGGCATCACTAATCAATTGTGGAATTTTTTTCCCCATTGATTGCAAATACCTAAAGTATGATTCAGGCAGCTGTTAAGAACTGATTGGAGTTGGTATGGACATTGAATTCTGCTTGATGACTTTCATAGAGGCTGTGACTGAAGCTATGGAGGGACTGGAGGTGCCTTGTGTGGAGAGTGAGGAGTGGACCGAGGAGCCACATGTAGAGGCAGGCAGCTGTAGCTGAAGAGCGTTGGCTATGATGGAGGATGACCTGGGCTCAAATTGCAATGTCACCACTTAGTGTCTGTGTTACCTTTGGAAAGTTACCTAAACTCCCTGGGTTTTAATTTTTTTATTTGCTCAACAACATCTCCTAGAGTTCTGGAGAGGATGACGGTAAAGTAGAATATTTAGACCAAACTGTTATTTGCTAAGTGTTCCATAAATGTTATTTGAGGGTATAGAGGAGAGCAAAGATTAAAGGCTCCTCAGAGGCTATGACACTCTGACTTCCCTGGGATGTCTGAACTTGGACAGCCCAACCCAGTGACACTCCTCACCCCAGCAGATGGGCCAGCATTGGGGAAGAATTCTAAACTCTGCCTCCGTCCACCCCGAGGAGGACGGCATGTGGTTCCCATGGAGGCTCCGGTCCCTGATTGGGCTCAAATATGGCTTGGAGTTTTCATCTGTGCCTCTTTAGGACTTTGCTTCCCAATTCTCAGGAGTTCCTGAGTCTGGAGTTTGGGGAAAGAGGTGCACACTTTGTGGATATTTGGGTCCGAATGGCTTCTGCTTGCCAAGACTGACCTGTGGGCAGGTGTCTGCTGCTGCCCCCAAGGAAAAGGAATAGGAGCGTAATTCCTTCAGGTCAAGAGGCCACTTTCACCTTGGGCTGCCATGCCTGTCACCCGAGGAAGGCCGCGTAGCATGTCTAGAAAAACATGTGGAAACAACAAATCCGTACAGTTTATTTATTGGCCTGGTTGGCCATTTCCCAATCATTCTCCTCCATCTAAAGGCCCAGTGGCAGTCTTCTGGGTGTAGTATGGCGTATCGAGTGTTTAACAGAATGCCCTCAAATTTATGTAGCAAGTATCAAATTTATCTGAGTAAATAAACGCTTATGTTTTCTGAACTGCCTCCCTGCCCGCTCGGCCAGACTTCCATGATCTTTGCCAAGACGTGGGAACCACATTCCATGGGCTTCATGACCACATGGTGCTGTTTCTTTTGTGGGGAGCCAGGGTGGGGGCTGGACTTCCAATGTTATTTTTCACTGCGAACGCACATGGCGTTGAGAGAAAAGGACGGCTCAGATTCTTGGCCTGACACGGAACTTCTGGTGACCTTGCTGAGGGGGCACATCAAGCCCTCAAGTTGTTGACCAATCAGAGGCCAAGGTAACAATCCCTGGACCATCTGGTTCCCAGCACTCTGCCTCTCAGATGCTGAGTGCAGGATGGGGTTTGGGCCTTTGGGCTTCACTGGGGCTGTGCTGGTGGGTACCGGTGCCTCCAGTTGTAGAAGCCTTAGCTCATTTACTCTCCTACAGGAGAACATGTGGGGGTGCTTCTGTGTGGGTGGGAAGAGAGAAAAGGCCAGAAAGACACCGACAGAAAAAAGAGCAAAAAAAAAAAAAAAAAAGGATCAAAGGTCATGGTGACCTAACCAGAAGGAAGCTGAAGGATTTATTCACTCTTTGATTCTTGGGCCAGGATTCCGTGTCTGGTCTGTGCAGGGCTCTGGACTCCTGCAGGGATCCAGGTCACTGCAGTCCCTCACTGCATGGGCTTTACTGTCTTGTAGGGACACAGTCGATAAACCAGTGATTAAATAAGGCAATTTCAGACAAATTGGCCAGATATGTATTAAGATGCTGATTTTCTTCTCCAAAGGGCTGACTTGATCATTTTCCAGAGGCAGCTCCTATTCCTGAACATTCCCTCTGGAATACAACCTCTGGACAGAAAGGTTTCAAGTTAGATCTATCCATCTTATTTTCAGCAATTTTCTTTGTGTGTGTCGGGGGGGAGCAGTTGTTGTCAAGTGGGAGAGATTTTCCCCTGGGGGATACTTCTGGTTGTCATGACTGGGGGATCTACCAGAGTCCAACAGAGGCCAGGGTGCTTCTGATCATCCTACTAAGCACAGGATAGCCCCGTACCTCCAGGAATGATCAGATCTTGGGCTTCAGAGTGCCAAAGGTGAAGGACTCTGATTCACATTTTGGAGTTCCTTCTCCCCCACAGGAAGAAGGATCGCCTGGTTTACTCCTATATCTACAAGAGTGGCAGCTTGGAGTTGTCCACTAGGTATTTGTGGCTAGCAGAGCCTACACCCATGTGCAGCACACAGAAGGTGGAACAAAAAAAAAAAGGTTTGCTGAATGACTGTGATCACCTTTGTGACTTACTAGCTGGGTGACCTTGTGGAGTTATCTAAACTTTCTGAGCCTCAGCATCCCCCTTCCCCAACAAAGTGCTGAGGCAGAGAAACTCTGGCTTCGTTGGAGCTGAGCTGGGATGCCCATGGCACCAGGGCTGGTGTGTGTGTGTGTGTGTGTGTGTGCACCCGGGGCTGCGTGAGATCTGCCAGGAAGCAGGGCCCCTTTGAGACAAGCCTGCACCACAATGATTTGTCTCTTTCCATAGGAAAACCACCTCCCCCGGACAGTGGGCTTGGAACCCACACAGCCTACCCCAGGGGCTGCGGGCAACAGCTTCCTACAGGATGACTTACAGAAGCCAGGGGCAGCCAGCCAGTATCCTTGGAAACTTGGGGTTCACCTTGGTAACTTGTGTCCCCACAAAACCCTAGCCACCCAATCCCTTCCTGTCCAAAAAACAAGTTTCCTAACAGCACACAGGCCGGGCCCAAATTTACTCTCCCTGTCATTTCTGCCCCCCAAACCACTTCCGGATGGGGATTCACGGGTGAATGGCTTGGCGCTCACCTGAGGAGTCCACCAGCACCGGGTCCTGCGGCAAGGGCTGCCGGGTGGGGAGCCAGAGATGAAATATCTGGGAAATCTGAGACATTGTTTTAAAACAACAGTTTTTTAGGGTGTTTGATTTACTATTCAACTGCGCACAGCTGCTGTTTGAAAATAGGACGCATGCCAGGCCAAGAGCTGGCGGAGGGGTCGGGAGGGGGAACAAAGGAACCCACAGGGTTGTTTGCACACTTAATGTGTCAACTTGACTTAAAAACATCAGTGCCGCTGACCACTCCCGAGCAGCCAGGGGCTCCTTCCCTCTCAGCGGCTATTCATCTGCTGAAGTGCCGTGGCCCTGGCCTGTCGTCTTTTTTCTTAATTAAAGAGATTTAGGGGACTGCCTTGTCCTCCCCGTGCAGATTTCCCGTCAGCGCCTTGACAATCACTGCCCTCTTTTCCTTCTGCTCTCCTTGTCCTGGCATAGAAATATCCACACGTGGACCTGGGAATTTTTTGTTTGTTTGTTTCTTTGGATGGAGGTAAAATTCGCATAATATGAAAGTCCAGTTCGGCTGCATTTAGTCCATTCACAGCGACTGGCAACTCTCACCTCTTTCCAGTTGCACAACACCTGCATCACCCCAAAAGAAACCCCCGGCCCTGAAACAGTGCTCCTCCTTCCCCGCTCTCTGCTGCCCCATCCAGCCACTACTCTGCTTCCTGACTTTTACGATTTCCCTGCTCTGAGTATTTCCTAGAAATGGAGTCACATGTGTGAGACCTTCTGTGTGTGCCTTCCTTCCCTCAGCTCTGTCCGTGTGGCACTGTGGGTCGATTCTTCATTCTTTTTGTAACTGAATACTGCTCCGCTGTGTGCATGGACCACATTTTGTTCGTCCATTCATCTGCTGATGGACATGTGGGTGGTCCCCACCTTTTGTCTCTTGTGAATGATGCTGGGATTCAAGTTTCTGTGCAAGTATTTGAAGATCTGTTTTCAATCCTCTGGGGCATCTGGCTAGCGCTGGACCTACAGGGTCACATGGTAATTCTATGCGTGTGTGTGCGTGCCTGCCTGTTCCTTTTTGAGGAATTGGGGATTTTTAAAGGCCCTTATGTCACAACCAGCTCTAGTGTTTAATCGTCCCCTGTGTCTTTCACCCAAGATGAGCACAGATTAAACCAGGGGTCACTGCTCGAAGCTATGCTGGCTCTCTACCCAGGAAGGAAAGGCCAGAAGAGAAGCAGAGACCTCCACCTTCACGGTGACAGCTGTCTGTCTACTAGACATGGTACCAAGTATTGGGTTCCACAGAAGCCTTGTGGAGCAGGCATCATGCGCTCAGTTTTTAAAGGGAGAGGTAGAGATTCAGAGAGATTCAGACACTTGCTTAAGGACCCAGAGCTGAGAAGTAATGAACCTTATCAGATCCAAAGATCCATGTGTCTTTTTGAACATGTGCGACTGAGGTCATTTCACCCACTTCAGAAGGTTGTTGCTTTCCTGCTAAGAGAACAAAACCTTTCACAAAGAAAAACTAATTTCTTTTTAAGGAGAAAGACCCCTTCTATTTTGAGGGGAGTTTTATCTGATTCAAATGGCCACAGACCAGGGAAGATTTTCTCCAACCCAGGTGACACAGGAAGCAGAGATGACTTTTTCTGAATATCATAACCAGCATTATGGGCCTGAACTCTCCCTAACAGCTACATATGTTTTCGCCCTGGTTCCTTATCCTCATTTATATTTTTCTCTAAGGAGGAAGTGATTCCCTTTCCCTTTCCTTCTCCTGGGGCAGAAGCCAGACATGACTTCCTAAACACTCACCTTGCCTAGCATCAATTCTTAGAATACGTTCACATAACAATTCTCCCAGTGCTTGGTGAGTTCAGCAATCCGGTTATTTTTATTCTGATGAGAATCCTGACATGCAGAGAGCCTAAGAAACAAAATTTTCCAACCAGTGGGTAGGAAAGTCAAGATTCAACGCGAGAGCTTGCTGAGTCGATGGTCTATGGAATGCAGCAATCTCCAGACCAATAATTAGTCAATCGCTTCCTGTCACTGGATGGCCCAACACTCAGGACTTGGAAAATTCCTACCTGGTTTCTTTTCATCTCCATAATGTTTCAGCTTATAGAAAAGGAGCTTGGGGCTCGGTTTGGTGACATAACTTGTCCATGCTTGTACCTACAGTGCCAGCTGATGATGCTCACAGAAGGGCCACCTAATTCCAAGACCCCATTTTTTCCAAGACACTTTCTCTTTGTTCAATAGGGTGCCAAATCATCCATCCAGGAGGAAGGGCTGCCAAGGAACCCTGCTTGGTCCAGTTGTGTATTTCTGACAGTCTTATCTTTTCCTGTCTGCAGTCAACTATCTTCATGGAGTTGAATAGATCCCCACATCAGGATGGAGCCCTAGGAGAGAGATGATTCTTTAAATTGCTTGAGGTTAGTGATTTCCTAAGATGATTGGAAAGAAAAAAAATCATGGAGGGGTTGGCAGTTTGTCTCAGCCAGAGCCAGGGGATGGTATTTTTGTGTTAGAAGATGTGGACAGAGGCTTGTTTGCAAACACATGTGCTTGCTAGGGCAGGTATGTACAAGCACATGCGGGTGGGGTTGTTGTGTTTGTAAGACATATTTGGGAGGATGTGTATAGGGAAGGTGGGCTGGCTAGGGGAAGGGGTAGTGAAGACATCAGGAGAAGATTCCCCACTCCAACTCATGGCTATGGCTCTTGGACTGGAAGAATCATTTCAATATTCATGTCCATATTCACTCCACCCTGAATATTTGATTCTGATCTCCTTTTACTGGGCAGCTCTGTCCACCTTCTCAGATCATCTACCCATTCTTTGACTTTCACAAAACCAACCTTCACCTTTCAGCAAGGAGACAGGCAAATGGTCTAATTGGATGCCTTTTTTTTTTTTTAATCTGAAACAAATCAAATAGCGAAGAACAGGAAAGTCTGTGCAATGAATTACCCTCAGCCACTCTCTTTTTCCTGAAGTCTATAGAATCCACTGAATTCAAATATGTTTTCAAAGTTAAAATTCCATCTGGCTAAATGTCCACTCTGGCCTTTCACAGTTAGGATTTGTAACCAAGAGGGACAATCTTCTTACCCACAAGAAGCAACTTCTCTGTTGTCCCACTAAGATCCTACCCTGGCCCCAGGGATTTGTGTTCATTTCTTTCAGCTTCTAAATAGGCGAAGGTAGGTTGGCTTACGAGAACTCCCTTGGCAACCCACTTCTTCACCCTCATGCACCACATTCTGATTTCACAGGACTTTGGAATGCAGCCTGTAGCCCCTGAGAAAGGTGTGCGGGGGAGGGGGGTGGGACGGAGACTGATTTGACAGGGTTACAAGGAGACAAGCTGGAAGCAAACATTTGACACTCCAGCCCTGGAATGCTGTAAAAATTTAATTAGGTGGATCCATTAGTCATGGCCACATGTAGGTTTCATACGGGACTTACAAAAATACAGGCTACTGAAGGAACACTTAGGCCTTCCTGTAAATGCTGGTCCCCTCATTATTGGGAAATGCGGTCCCAGTGGAATCGTTGAGCCCGACTTTGTATTTACAAAATATGGTCAGGATGAGACGAACACCGTGCGCTGAACGGGGCCTGTTCAAACTAAGTAGAGGCCAATTTTTATAAGGGAGCTCGCCCAGCTGGGCGGCTTCTGATTCAGTGGGGCTGAGAGATGATTTTGGTGGCCCTACCCTTTATCACTTCCTGACTCAAATCTTCAGGCTCAAGGGTGGCAGGAACGAGGTTGAGGTTATGGGGTGGACTCATTCTGGGTCTCGTCTCAAGTTGAAAACACACAGGCAGGACCTCAAGTTCAAAAACAGGGTATGGAGAGGGGTTGGAACTCCGAAAGCAAACTGTTAGATCCAGGGACGTGCATAGGGGCAGCTTCCTTCACAAACAGGCACTTTCCAATGCTCCTATTTTGATTTATAAGTCTCTGCTGTTTCACTGTGGTTGGTAGGAGGTGGATAAGGAAGATATTTAATATAATCAATGCTACGGCGATATTACCAAGGCATTGAAATTTAACTCAAGACTTAAGAGGTCTTCGTCAGTAGGATCATAGAAAGCTGTCCACATTGACCATGGGCAGAAAAGTTCCGAGGGACTCTGTTTACTGTGGTGCTCAGGACGCCATGGAAAGTGCAAGGGTTCCATACAATACAGTTGTTCTGGAACCACAGTTCCCTGGGGACCCTCTGGTCCTCATCTGTATGCTTTTGTTTATTTATTCATGTTATTAGTTCAACAAACATGCATTTCTTTACACTTTGTATTGAGATATAAAATTTAATAAGACGCAGTCTCTACCCTGTGGTCGGAGTCTTAATGGGGAATGCAGATTTCCCAACAAGTAACCACAGTCCGGTATGATAACAGTTTTCCAGTTACTATTCATTGACTGCCGATGCACCAAGTACTCTCTTTACATGAGTTCATATATTTTTTAAAAGCAACCCAGCAAAGCAGAGTGTTTAATCTTTTACACATGAAGGAATGAAGACACAGGTAGATTTAAGAGTTTTCTAGATACCTTAGTAAGAATTGACAAGGCCAAGATTTGAACTATGACTAACTCCATTGAGCCATAAGGCCTCCCAGCCTCAGGTACAGCCAGAGAACTAAGCAGTGAGTGGAGATCTCTAAGGAAAAGGTATAAAATAAAGGTTTGGAGGCTCTTGAGGGATGAATAGGAGCCCACAGATGATGCAAGGAAAGTGTTTGCTGTCTTATGGGGAAACCCTGCCATGTTGTACCTGATATTTCTGGGTCACTGTTACTTCGAAGTAAACCTTAGTTGGAGATAAAGCATCATGTCTTATGGAACTAAGGGTTCCTTATCCCTAAGGTTTGGTTGGCTTGGTCAGATTTTGAAGTCTTTTTTTTTTCCCCCAAATTCTTGGCACATGTAAAGATTTCAGGCATCAGCCCATGGGCCTGTCTGCATTGTTGGGTGAACTAGAGAACCACTTAATATACGTGAGCAGAGAAAGTGCATAACTTTGGGGAAACTGAGCTCCATGGGATGAAATTCGTGGGTAAAATGGCTCTATCACCCCGCAGGAAGCGTGCTGGGAGTGAGGGCTGCAGGTGTTGGAAGGAAATACAGGATCCTGTTTGTGGTTCAGATGTTTAGGCATCTGAGGACGTCAGCCTGGGCGTCTTTTCAGAGTGTCGTTTTTGATCCTGGAGTTCTTGGGTGCCAGGTTGGTCACCATCGTGGTTGAAAATGTAATGTTTGGGGAAGGAAGGACTAGAATAGACACAGCCCATTCGCCCCAGTGTCCTTTTTCTAAATTCCCTTGGAATTTTGTAAACTTAAGATTTCTTCAAATTCCAGGGCCTCATTGGAACTTCTGCCTGTCACCTAAATTCAGCCATGTGGGACAAGACTTTTTTAGGAAGACTGGTTAGAAGCAAAGAAAGACACAGTGTGACCTTAACAGTGACAATGGGTGCCTTCTCTTGTGCCCTCTGTAAGCCTCCAAGCCCTGCCCTTGCAGTGAAGACAAACCCAACTTTCTCCAAAGGCAATGATCATAACCCAAGACAAAATTCCCCACCAGCCTGTCGAGGTCACCCGCTGCTGGGGAGACGGCATTCCTCCCCGCCTCCAGGGCCTACCTTGCCCCATCTTGAGGTCTGCACTGACTGAACTCCTACCATCCTGGTTCCAGAATCGGTTGAGCCCGAAGTGTACTTTCCACAACATGTGGCTTTTGCCATAAGTGGTGCTCAGATCCAGGGCATGTGGCGCTATTTGAAAAGAGAGCCTTGCTCTTCAGGGAGGGCTCCCTGCCAAGGAGACTCCAGGCTGCATCTTTCGGCAGCCATGGCTCTACATCAGGGGGTCCAGACAAGGAGTGAAGTGAACAAGGAGGTAAGTGAACCTGGGAGGGGAAGTTCCTGGGGACACCACTGATATGACTGGACTCAGCCATGCCAGAAGCCTGCGACACCTCTGCGCTTTCAAAACGCCAACCAATAAATTATTTGGTTCTTAATCAAGGTTTAATAGAACGGAGTCTCCTATCACTTGCAAGAGAGGATCCTGAGACACATTTCTGTTTAGGGTATCCAAGGATGCCTCTTGATATCTTAGAGCATGATACAAAATTCTCAAACACACACACACACACACACACACAAACTTGAATGATTTCAATTCAATTTAAATAGGAATATATGAGTAAGATACCATGCCATTATATCTGGAAGTCAGTAACGGAGCCTATCAAGGGATGACAATGAGGAATTATTCACTTCCTGGTGACCAATTCACTTGAGTTTGTCCAATACAAGAACCCCAAGTCACATGTGGTCACTGGTCACTCACAGGCGTTCAGCTGGTCCAGATGCAGAGGAACCCTAAGTGCAAAGCCCACACTAGGTTTCAAATGAATCACACACGGGGGAGAAAATGCAAAATACAAATTTGTTTGTCATATTGCCCACAAATCAAAGTGATGTATATTAAAAATATTAGGTTAACTAAGATTTATTACTAAAATTAACAAATTAACACCTCTTTTTTTTTTTTTTTGCCTTTTGTAATATGGCTACTAGACAATCGTAATTTACTTATCCGGCTCACATCATGTTGCTAGTGGGCAGTATGCCGCCGCAGCCATAGTTATTACAAGATTCCACTTTAGGTCTGACCCGAACCTCCATCCCCAACACCCCTCCCCTGACTGTTCCTATCTTGGACTAATTGTGGTTGACCTTGGGGAATAAAAACTGAATTAAATCCATTTTTCACAGTATAGTTTCTCAGTTACTTGAAGGCAGCTCCCAAATTCTTCCCATAACTTCTCTTTTCTAGGCCAAACATCCCACATTCCTCAACCACTTTCTGTAGAGTCTAGTTTCCTCACCCTTCTCTGGACACCTTCCCGGTTCCCAAGGATCCCCTGAAGATCTGGTGTTCAACACTCTTCTGGCACGCCAGCTGCAGACTGAACTTCCCATCATCTCTCATTCTTGTACCAGATACTATGTCTCTATCAACGTGGCCTGGTTGCTATGAACATCTTTGGAAACTCAGCTGATACAAGTGGTTCTCAAAGTTAATACCCAGACAGGCAGCATGGTCCTCACCTGAGAACTTGTCAGAAATGCAGGTTCTCTGGTTCTGCCCAAGACCTCTGCATCACAAACTACAGGGGTGGGACCTGGGCATCTGCACTTCAATGGCTTCGCAGGGCTTTGTCATGCACAAATGGGTGTGAGAAGCACTAGTTTGTGCCCACAGCCTTCCAAAATCTTCTGGCACTCAGCCAACCAGGGCTGAACTCTCCGTCTTAATGACTGGCTCCATTTTGGACAGTAACTCATGAGTCTGCCTTTGCTCCCTTCGTGCAACATAACTTTGGCCTGTGGTTCCAGCTTGTCCAGTTTCTGCCACTTCTCCCTCCGTCGCGTCAACTGCTGGCTACCTGATGCTGGTGATAGTCTCTATCCAGACCATGGAGACAAATGAGGAGCAACACACACCCCGGGTCAAGACCACACTTGCCTGCATGTCTTGGGTTGTGCTGATCTCTCTGCCTCCGATAGCTTTCCAAAACTTACCACCCTTGACCTCCAAACTTTCCTGACCAGTCCTGCCAGGGCCTGCAACTCTACCTTAGGCATCACCTCTGCTATGAAAGGTGGGTTTAGGGTTGTTCCTCCAACATCCCTGTGCTGAAAACTGCCAGGAATTGATTAAAGGCTCTCTCCTTCTCTACAGCAGTGGCCCTCAAATGGGGAGACATTGCCTCCTGGGGCATTGGGGCACATCCAGACATATTTTAATGGTCACAGCTTGCTGGATGCTGCTGGCATCTAAGGCAAAGACCAGAGATGCTGCTAAACACCTTGTGGTTACAGATTAGGCCCTCCAGCAAGACAGATTCAACCCCAGACGTTACCCATGTCTGAGTCTGCTAAACACCACCCTGGCGTACACATTCCATGTCTCTTTTGCTTATCAATCTTATTCACAGCCCCAGCAGAGTGCATGGCCCAAAGGAAGAGCCGAACACATATATTGTTGAATGAATAAGTGACATTTCCTACTGGGAGGAAACACGAGAGCAATCAATCAAGATTACCTGCAGGCTTATAATGCTCCATTTCAGGAAATAATTTGCCTGGGAGCTGATACAGTGGAAGATCCATGGAAATTATTTTTTATTGAATAGATAAAACTAGCTTTATAATTAGCATTCCCGTTGCCAATTCATACATGTGCTTTCTGAAGTACTTATAAACCACTAAAACATTTTTGCCTTTCTAAGTCGGCCGAATGTGTTCACCTTTTGCTATCTTATTGTCCTATTAATTTGCTGCATAATGCGATTTTTATTAGCTGTGTGAACCCAGGCCACTTGGCTTCTCCAGGCTGGGTTTTTTTTCCAGATGAGTACAAGGTGCCTGTCCCTCTGAAGCCCAGTGACGGAGAGAGCGAGAAGGAAGTCTGGTGATACTTTCGAGGTCCTGCAAACATTGCGTGGCCTGACTCAGTAATTATCATCCAGTTATTTAATCATCACAGCTATCCTGTGAAGCAAGTAAGAAGTCTAATCTCACCAGCACAGAGCGTGAATCTGAAGCTCCGTCCGGACAGCTGGTTGCCTTTTATTCCGCTTTCCATGGATGACCACGTGCCGCTGGTGCGAATGACTGATCTTCACTGATCTGAAGAAATACATTTCTCTCATGGAGTAAGCTTTTCTGGAAACGTTTTTACCTAATAAAAGGAAGTTGTCCAAACCACCTAACATGAGGCTCCAGGCTTCTGACTTCAAAGTTGGCTATTGTTTTCAGAGATTTCTAGAGGAGCGAGCTGCTGGATGGGATCCGGCTGGTGTTTAGACGGATGATATCTGAAATCCTGAAGGGAGTCCACACTCATGGGTGTGGGAATCCTGCTCTAGAGTAGAGGCCCAAAGGCTCACCCGTGGAATCTTCTCCAAGTTGCCTTTCCATGCTCTCTGTGCAGACCCCACATCAGCCTGGAGCCTGGCGGCTCCAGCTGCCGTTGGGGAGAAGGGCCATGGCTGAGTGTCTCTTAGGGCCAGGCAAGGCCTGGGAGCCAGTGAGTCATTCTGTCCTGGCACGGAGTCCCCAGGCTCTTGGGGGAACAAACAGACTTTGTTGAAGGGGAGTTCTCCTGCGTATGAATGGTCCCCAGTCAACCCTCCCGAGGAGGCCTGTAACCTGCGCCTGCCCTTCCTTGCCCCTCTTGGTTGGCAGAAACCACCATGACTTGGGGCGGGGGTGGACGCTGGAGCTCAGGCCCCTGTTGACAGCATGGAACAAAGATGTCGGGCCCTGTGGAGAGAAACGTTCCCGGGGCCTGTCTGGGCCGAGGGCTTCTGAGTCTGGCTTCAGCTGTCTCACCAGACCCTGGCTTCACCCCTTGGGCTGGGAAGCAATCGGTGGTCACCTTAATACTGAGCTCACTGCAGTGATGGCTCTTCGCCTTCATCCCAGGATGTTCTCTGGTATTTTCTTTTCTTGGCAGCTGTCATGAGAGTCTCTCATGAGCAGACTTCCACTCCTGAGAGAGAAGAACATTCAAAAAGTTCTTTGGGGAGAGAGGTGACGGGAACTGATCTTCCCGGGACCTGAACGTGAGGAAGCTGATGGAGTTGGGGGGAAGGACTTTTGTGTCACTCCTGAGAGGGAAGGAAGAGGAAGATGGGCATCCTGGCTGGCTGGCTGGAGACCAGCCCCTTCAGTATACCCCCTGCTGTGGTCAAGAACCTTGTAGAAAAGCCGCTAAACTCAAAATGTTTCAGACAAATGGGTTTAGTTTGGAAATCCCTTTAAGATATGATGATGGGGTGGTACTGAGGCAACACACAGGTTCCTTGTCAACTCAGAAGCCGGGGACCCTGCGAGGAAATAAGTGTTGTGATGGGGGAATTCCTGGCAGTCCTGGGATAATGCTGGGTTCTCACAAGTCCATGAAATTAGGATTCTGGCTAATTTCAATAAACTCTCCTAGGAGTGGGGCCGGGGATCACATCTGAGTTACGTTTTAAGCAGCCCTCTGCTGCCTGCCACACTGAGATGGCCGCCATTTTCCTCTTTCTCTAACAAAGACCAGGGGCTTGGACTGCATCTGCCGGGACTCACTGTGATGGAGAGTGTGTGGTGGTGTCCAAGGAGGAGGCCCTGTCCCCAGGATGAGGCGTGACCTTGTTTATGGGCTGCCTGGAGCAGGACAATGAGGTGGGACAACGTGGTGGGCGTGTGGTGAATCTCTCACTCATTAACCCACATGGAGGTCACGCTCCATCCTGGCTGCTGCCAAGAAAGAGCGACTTGTCAAAACTCCAGGAGAAAGCACAAGGTTCCAGCTCATTGGAACCCAATTCCTAGATGAGCCCAGGCACAAGAGGAAGCCTCGCATGACTAGCCCCAGATAGGCCGGGCAGATGTTGTGCGGGGCTCCTCTCTGCGGCACTCTGGTGCCGGCTGGGCTCACCACCCAAACAGGGCCCCTGGGAGGGCAGCTGATGAGGGCCTCACAGTGCGGGGAGCTGCCAAGTGAGCGCACGGCTCTGCCCCTTCCCTGAGGCTGGCCTGGCTCCCCTCCAGCTCTGTTTGGGAGGGAGGGTTGGGGTAGGCAGTGAGCCTTGCATGGGGTACTCTTGCAAAAGACCTAACAATGCTTTTGGATGACATCCCGTTGTCACAGACGGTGGAGTTTGCAGGGTTGGCTTGATGGGGAGGCAGAAGTTGGGTGCTCAGGAAAGCCAAAGTGCCCCTTTCCTGTCCACCCACCCTTACCCAGGGCAGGAAGGTAAATGCAAACTGTGTCATGTAAAACATGTCTCCGAGCTGCTCTGCCTGCTGTGTCTGGAGAGTCATCACAGTCCCTCAGGCCAAACAACTGCCTGCTGGGAACCCAGACCTGCCAGAGAGAAATGCGGAGTGCATGTGTGCGTGGCTGAACCCCTGTGTGTTTGTCTGTGTGTGCAGACACAGCGTGCGCACCTTGGCATGATCTACTGTGCATGCTCTGGGGTGTGTGCACGGACTTTGTGTACGTTTAAGTGGTGTGAGTGCATGTCTGGTGTGTGTGTATGTAGGAACATGGAGGGGTTGAATGAGTGTGGAAATGTGTGTGTCCCCAAGAACTGTGTGCTCTCTGTCTCCATCACCCTCAGTGTGTTGTGTGGCCATAGGTGTGCTTGTATGTGCCTGGCTAAAGTGTACGTGGTCATACCTGCTTGCATCAATGTCTTCTCTCTGTGTGTGTGTGTGTGTGTGTGTGTGTGCATGTTTGGTCACATGGGTAGGCTGTTTTGGGTTCATGTCCTCTGTGTGCATGTTTATGCCTACACCTATGTATGTGCTTGGATTATGAGAGGGTATATATATATGAATTGTGGACCCTAAATGTATCTTAGTAGGTGTGTTGTATATATATCCAATGGGTGTACAGGTCCCACATGTACGTATTTTTTGTAAGACCATTGTATGTGTGTCTTGTGTATGTGTCAGCTTATTAAAAAGTTAGAAGCAGCATAGAATTAGAAATGATGGACATGTCTGCATTCTAACTCACTGAGGCTTACCTAGCCGCAGCACCTGCGTGTCCCTCCCAGCCTCTCCTCTAGTCCTATAAAACTGCTCACAGTTCCCTGAATGTGCCAAGTCTTCCTGCCCTCGGACCTTGGCACATATTGTTTCCTCTCCTGGAAGATGTTGTTCCCTATCTTTCTGACACCTACTCATTGTTTAGGTTCAGCTTGAGTGTACCTACATCTGTGATGTCTCCTAGGATGGACCATGTCCTGGGTGAGGAAGACAGTGCAGACCTGCGCTTTCTGAGCATGACCATCTGACATCGTGCTTCTACTAAGCATGCTCACATCCTCAAGCAGCCCATTGGATAGATGACTTTATTCTTGCTTTAGAGATGGGGCCACTGCAGCTCACTGAGAGTGTCACAGAATTTTTCAGTAGCCTGGCAAGAAATCAACCCTGTGTCTGGCTCCAGAGCCTGTGCTCAATAGTACTACATTGTTTGTAGACTTGTAGTTATCCTGAGATTGATTAATTGATTCAATAAATATAGATATTTGTTGACTGCATGCAATAAGCTAGGTGCTCTCCTAAGTACTCAAAAAAAAAAAAAATAGCTCCAAACTGTCTCCATGGAGCTTGTATTCTCATTTTGTTTTGCTCCATGAGGTGAAGAACAGTGGTGTGCACATGTGTGTGTGTATTCACACCCATGAGCAGATGTGTGCTTACTACGAGTAGCAAGATCCCACGTTCCAAGATTATCTGCAAGGAGTGTCACCTGAAAGACTGTACAACCACTGGCATGAGGAGGTAAGAACTCCCTTAGAGGGGGCACTATGGGAGGCAGGAAGGCAGAGTAATGGCCCCAGAAGATGTCCACAGCCTAATCTCTGGGACCTGTGAATCCAGGGGATCACACAGCACAGGGGGATTAAGGTGGAAGATGGATTTTAAGGAGGAGGAATTGTTCTGGATTATCTCAGTGGAACCAAGATAATCACGAGGGTCCTTAAGAGTTCAAGGGAGGGGCAGAAGAGGAAGGCTGGAGTGATGAGCTGCAGAGGGGACCAGACCTATCGTGGCTGGGCAGATGGAGGCCGGGGCCAGGAGCTAAAGCATGTGGGCAGCTTCCGGAAGCTGGGAAGGTCAAGAAAGTGCTGCTTCCTTTAAAGCCTCAAGCAGGAGGTCAGCCCTGCCAAGACCTCAAGTTCAGCCCCATGAGACCCATATGTGAACTGTGACCTGCAGAAAGTAAGGGAGCTGTGTCGTTAACTTTGGTCGCGTCATTAACTTTGAGATAAATGGGACAGTCGCAGTAGGTAATGGGTACAGGGGCCAAAGCCTCAGATTAGGAAAAACTGGTTCTTGCATTAAAATAAGATCTGGATGGGGGCTGGAGGGGAGAAAGGCACCACAAAGGGTAAAGGCTGCTGAATGAGAGCCGCCAATGAGCAATTCAGGGTATGCACACCCTAAGCTTCTGGTTGACCTTGACCTGAATGCATTGAGGGTTGCATTTCATCAAGCCGTCGACTGCATGGTCTATTACTCCTGCTGCTAATTTAAAGGGAAAAAAATAATACAAGACCATGAGGCACCAATGCCACAGTCACTGTGAGTGAAAGATGTGACACAGAATGACCTTGACCTTTAGGATTACTGCAGACAAGGTGCTGGGGATGGAGAGCCTCAGGCACGAACTGAAAAAAAGGTCATCCTAATCCTGGCCAGTTCCACTCTACTTGGACAGCATCTGTAGGGTCCAAAAATCACTGGTGGCAATGGCCAGTGAGCGACGGCAGCATCCATAGCAAGAAGATGAATAATGACATATTTCCCACTTGTGCTCCTCCTCGCTGGGGGCTGAGTTAGAGATTCGCAAATAAGGCTGCTGCTAAGGAAGCTCACAAGGGAAACTGGACGGAAGCAGAGGGACAGCTAGGGGTGAGCTCCATTACTGCGATGAGTGCACTGTGTAAACAGCACTTAAGGGCTCTCACTGGAGTTTGTGGTAATCTGTCTGCAATAGACCGCTGTCTTATGCAGGGAGGAAGAAGGGAACCGTCTCTAAGTCAACTGTCTACAGACAGTCCCCTGCCTCCTTCAAACCCTCCCCTCCCTCAGCTCTTGCTCCCAGCCACATCCCTCCTAAGAGCTGTGTCCACTTGGAGGGCTTATTTAGCACTCTCAAAAACTGGTTTGTTCACACCATCAGTGTTGCATTACCCGGGCCCTCCCCATGTGGGATTTTGCTGGATTCTTCTTTCTCCCTCACAGTGTAGGGCTGTCAGCTCTCCTTTGCAGAGTTTTGTGTGGCAGATAAAAGGAAGAAGGAAGCCCTCTTCCCTGGAGAGGGAAGGTATCTCCGCAAGGAGCCTACAGGCCATGGGAGGCTCCTACTCAGGACTTCCTGGTCTTCCCCGTCCTTCCGAGCAGCTGAGGGGTGGCTGTGTCTCTCCTGCTTCTCTCTCTCCCTCCCACAGCTAAGGCTACCATTTTGTCATCCTGTTGCACTCTGGGTAAAGCAATTCTGCTCTGAGCTGGGGAAATTCCAATTACTAGGTTCTAGAAACTGAAATATGTGATGATGTTTCTAGGGCCTATCGTTTTATTTTTATTTTTTCGTTTTAGCTCCGAAGGCAAATGGCCAAAAAGTGGTCAAAAAGACGTTAACCTGGTTAAAAAATATGACATTGACCATGACTGCAGGGGATGTGGCTTACTCGGCTCCCTGCTCTTCCTTCTGGTCTGTGGGATTTGAGGTCATAGACTTTTTTTTTTTTTTTTTGGTAAAAAATAAAGATTTTAAAATGTTGAAAATGGATGCCTGACGCTTGACCCATTGTTAGTGACTCAAGGGATTTTTTTGGTAACACCAAATGCCATGTGAACTTCATAATGATGACATTCGTTGTGATTGTCAGAAATATGTGCCCCCCCACAACCTGCCAATGTCCCCTGAGGGCACAATGACTCCTGGTCAAATGAATGACCCTCCCTTAAATGAGTGAATTTTTATAGCAAGTTTACAAGTTGAGGCTTTACCTTGGGGAGGGGAATGTCTTGCGAGAGACCACCCAGATCTTATGAGGGTCTAGGACCAAAGGTATCTCCACAGCGATCCCATGGATTGTTCCCAAACATTCCGTGTGGCCTGAAGTGGGGGAAGCCCACTGTGTTCTGTCTGGTGGATGCAGTGCATACAGGGCCTCCTTCCTCAGCATGCAGAGGGCTGTGAGATCTGGCTGCAGAAAGAACAACACAGTCTCTGTTATAATGAAAAACCACAGCTTGGAAAAAAAAGTAGGGACACATCTGATTCATCAGGATGACTCATACCTGGGATCATTGGGCCTCGCTCGGCTTCCCGCAGCCTGTTGTGGCTTGCGAAGAGCCCTGGTGACAGGGAAAGAGAAAACTCCCCTTTTGCATGCTGTACTGGGGACAGACCCACCCGTTGGGGTGCAGATGAGCTCAGCCCTGCCAGCCATCAAGATAACTTTATCAGGGACGCGGAATCAGGTTTCAGAGAATCCACCATGTGGCAACTGGAAGGTGATCGGAAGTCTCCCATCGCATCCTGGCCAGCTCAGGGTACCCCTTTACAAAGAGCCTACGACTCTGGGGGACGGTGGCCAGCCACTGTGTGCATCTCAGTAGGCCTTTGTTGGGACCAGAGCTGGTGGGGGAAATGGCTCTTCAGATGTGGACAGGCCGGATGGACAATTATCCTGGCAAGTGCATCAGGCTCCTTGCACGTGAACCTGTGCGGCTGCTTTGATTGCACCAGGCCTCTGGGAAGCCGCGTGCTCAGCCTCTATCATCTGTTGATAGATTATTTTGTAATCGGGCTCCCGTCGTCTGCAGGAGGACAAGAGGGTGTGATCCTTTGGCTTTGCGTGGCTCACATTTCTTGTTGCACGGCGAATCCCCGGATCTGACTCGCCAAGCAACCGGGTTGTCAGAGGAGCCGGTGAATTTCCACTTTCCCTAAACAGGGGTCTTTATGCCCCTGGAGCAGACAGTTGCCCAAATTCCACCCATTAAAAAAAGAATGGGCTAATTAGGCCTGCCAGCCTAATTTTGTATTTTCTAATTTTGCCCTTTAAATGCATCATAATTATCAGATGCAAAATACATTTTCAAAGGCAGAGCCACTGACGGGGTATTTTTAAATGTGCAGGGCTAAGATGGGAGTTCGCCGGAGAAGCAGCCAGTATTTTTAACTGGCGTCATCAGGCAGGAAAAGGCCATTGTCTCTCTGATTCCCGCCACTGTATTCACAGAGAAAGCAGCTTTTATTTGAAGTGGGTGAAATGGACATTATCGTGTTCTACTCCCTGGTAAAGCTAATGGGCAACACGTCCCTGGGATGGGCTTGGGCGAGATAGGGAGGTCACAGCCCTGGGACTCTGGGCTTTGCATCAAGGCCTAGGGCTTGTGCTTCTAAGAGCAGAAGTTAGGTTGCTACAGAAATGAGCTGGGCAGGGCTCGAATGACCCTCTAAGGCCAGACCTTTTTTTTTTTTTTTTAAATCTTTATTTTTCATTTGTAGTTAGACACAATACCTTTATTTTATTTATTTATTTTTATGTGATGCTGAGGATCGAACTCAGGGCCTTGCACATGCTAGGTGAGCGCTCTACCGCTGAGCCCCAGCCCCAGCCCTGGATTTAAGACCTTTGATGACTGTCTTATCTTCTCCCCTGCGTATCCCAGAAGGCATTGTAGAATTCTATTCAGAGTGGATATCGAAAAAAAGTCATCAATAATTAGGTATTGCATTATATTTAAATGTACCTGTGTATTGTTCAGCGCAGGCAATCTGTATAAACCATGTGCCATACAGAAATGTAGCAGAATGTATTTTTGTGAGTCTAGCATTGAAAACAGCCAGGAATAGCAGGTTAGTGCAGAAGTTGGCACCAACAAGTTCTGTCCCTCGTCCCTCTGCAAGGATGAGCACCCGACTTCACAAAGCCTTTGCTTTTTCATTGAGAGAATCTTCTCCCTCTTTCCACAAGGACTCAGGGTACCTTCTGAAATGGGATGGGCTCCTCACGGCTAGACTTGGCAGTGAGAACAGCCACTTCCTCCTGTGCAGGGCTCTAGGGAACAGAGCTCTGGAAGCCATTGTGCTCTGTCGGGGACCCTCCGATTGGGAGTGATCAGCGTGTGCACAGTAGCAGTGTTCACAGCAGCCGAACAGTAGAAACCACCCTGACGCCCATCAACCCACCCGTGGAAACACGTTGTGTTCACTGATACAATGAATTACTGCTCAGCTACAGGCAGAAGTGAGGTGCTGAGATGCCCAAGGACATGGATAGACCTTGAAAACATGGCACCAGGTGAAAGGAACCAGCCACAGAAAGCCACATCTTGCCTGATTATTGGAGAATCAAAGTTTGTATTTATTCTTGCATTGCCTGATTCCAAAAGGACTTGGAGCAGTTATGAAACCATTCCTGCAAAGGGAGGGGGGCAGCTGGGGGAAGGCCACTGCAGACGGGAGGTGGGGAGCCGCTGGGCTCCGGAGGCCCCACCAGATAGCTTCCAGAGCTCACCTGATGATGCTCAGCAGTTCGTGAGCCCTGCATGAACCCATGTCCAGGGCAGGCGACTTCATACACGGAGAAGGCGACTGGCGATACTAGGGTTCTGGGAGAGGCATGGGCAGTGGCTGCTGATGGGTATGGAGTGTTGTCAGGTGTCAGGAAAATGTTCTGAAATTAGTGGTGGTTTCACCACTTTGTGAGTAGACTAAAAGCCTTTGGATCTGACATTACAGAAAAGTAAATTTTATGGTATGTGAGTTGTACCCCTATAAAAAGTATTAGGTTAAATTATAAAATTGAAAGAATTCTGGTGGCCAGAGCTCCACGGCCCCTGGGCTGAGTCAGAGTGTGGGCAGGGCGGCTGGTTCTGGGGGCTCAGCGGGCTGGTCGATCGCTCTCCGTCCCCATCGCTGGAGCCCTCCTGTGTTCTGAGGCTCCTTGCACTGGCTTCTGCTTCTTGCCTCCCCTCTTCTGACTCCGACCCTCTCCGAGGAACACCTCCATGATCCCATCAGACCCACCTGGATAATCCAGGATGATCTCCCTGTGAAAATCCTCACCGCACCTGCAACCTTGCGCTTCGGGGTGTCTGGCAGTGGATTCACGGGTTCCAGGGCTGGTCTGTGGACGCTGTTCTGTCCACCACAGGAACGTACTGAGCTATGGTACAGGAGTTAGGGCTACATGCACTTAGGCCCGGGCTCAGGTCCTAGGGTCAATGTCTTGGAGGAGCTATCAAAGATCAGAGGATCAGAGTGGGTGTTGGGCGGGGGCCGCCTCACGGGTGGCCCTGTCTTTGGGGAGTCCTCGCAGGGCTGTGTGCCCATCAGAGCCACCCAGGGCCAGCAGGTCCGGGATTGTTTCCCCTGTTAGCTCACAGAACCTGCTGGTCCCACCGAGGGCCCGTGGGGAGCATGGCAGGAGCTGCAGAATGCCCTCCCCTCTGCCCAGAGCCACCAAGGAATGGGTTGAACATGTGCCCCCACCCAGGGTCCACAGGAGACGGACTTTTTCAAGAGAAAACTTGGAGCCCCCTGAGGAGGAACGGGCGCCCGGAGGCCCTCTGCTGCCCCAGGCTTGCAGATGGGTGGCTTCTCCTCCCATGGCTGAGGATCCATCTCGGCTTCCTTTGTCAGCTGGGTGAGCTATTGGGAGAAAGCAGAGGAGAGGCGACCCCAGCTGCACTGTCCACTGCA
Organism: Marmota marmota marmota; assembly: GCF_001458135.2. Taxonomy (NCBI): domain Eukaryota; kingdom Metazoa; phylum Chordata; class Mammalia; order Rodentia; family Sciuridae; genus Marmota; species Marmota marmota. Next base: position 7,345,261 of record NW_026000222.1, on the reverse strand, counting down.
CTGCTCTGCCCCCCACCCCAATGCTGGCATTGGACCCCAGCTCCTCTCTCCAGGGGATAAACCCAAGCCCTGGTCTGCTCTGCTCCTGGCCGTCCTGAGACGCCACCCAGGCTGCTCCCAGACTCCTTCTCTTGGCACCCAAACCCACTCAGCCACCATCTCAGGCTCCCCAGGAGGTGCAGAGCAGAGGCCACGCGCCTCAGCCTACGGAGCGACAGAGAAGACAGCTCAGGGGAGCTGAGCTCATCACTAGCGTGCTCTGTCCTTGTCATCCCAGGGAGCACTCGGGGGTGGGATGGCAGCCTCTGCCCGGTTTGGCTGAATCCCAAGTGCAACTGCTTCCTGTAACAGACAAGAAACTTGGGAAGGGGAGGAAGAGACCTGCCTCAGGACCCAGTGGCCACCCAAGGGCACATCTTGAAGGCTGCGGACTCCTAAGCCAGGCCAGTCTGCTCCAGGACCTGGAAGGCTGCACACCACACAGGCGACCGTGCGGCAGACACGATGCCTCCCGCCTCCTCCGGAGCTTCATGAACCTTATCTCCATCTTCACAGAAAGGCTGACACTAAGATCACCGTGTTTTCTTTCTTTTTCTTTTTCTTTTTTCTTTAAAGAAGTTACTGACCTAGTTAAATAATCTGATGGAATCTAAAACACTTTCCCTCATAAAAGTACACATGTACCAAAAACTACATTCAACCTTAAAGGCTCCTTAAAGATCCATGAACTCCAGGTTAAGAGCACTTGCTTTGAGTCACGCAGTATATTTCCCCATACAGTGAGCAAACCGAGGCTCAGAGGGGTTGTGTGCTATGTCCCTATGCAGCGCGGCTGGTCATGCCCTTAAATTTACACTGACTGGTCCCCAAAGTTCTACTTGGTTCCTTCCCTAGAATACACTGAGATGGGACAACACAGATGCCCCCAAACAAATGTCCACTCATTCTTGCCCAAACAATATGATTTTTTTTTAAAAAAAAGCATCTAGTAAGTTCCTGGCATTCAAAAACAGCCCCTCAGAGCCTATAGAGTCCTGCATAACTGACGGCAGCTTTGCTCTCCAGGAGGGAGGCTTCCAGAGTGAGCAGCCACATGTTCTTGGTGGAGACCAGGGCAGGTGCCTATTGAGGGCTCTACCTGCTGAGCACGGAAGAGTAGCTGAGGAATAAACTCAGCCAGCAGCCAACTGTGGCCCCTCTAAGTTGGTGCACAATGAGCTGAGGTCCTCGGAGGAGCATTTGCATTTGGTAATTTATGTTTAAAAGTAGGTTTTCTTTAAAAGTTATGTCACACATAGGTGGCCAGTAACCATTCCCTGACTTACTGAGACGTCGTGGCCTGGAAACCCCTCCTTCTCAGCTAGTCCTCTCCCGATGGATGCTCTTGGGGTACCCAGGTGACATCTGTTTGAAGCCAAGAGCAAAGTGGCAGTCGGATGGACACCAGGAGAACGCGCCAGGTCAGGCAGACTGGAACAGAGAGGTTGCCCGGCCCCTCTTGCTCCTCACGATTTCCTGCCTGCCTTGATTTCCTCTCTGCAGCAACATGGGCTTCTCCTGGATCTGGTCCTTGATCTCTAGCCACTAGAGTTTCTTTTAGAGTTGCTGAGTCTCCTTATCAGATCTCTCTAGTGTCACAAGACCAGAGTTCTTACATCTGAGGACAATGGAACTCAGGAATCATCCCCCTTGGGGAAGTAGCCTAAGAACCCCTTTAGAAGAGAGAGCAGGTGGGTAGGTAAAGGGGCACCCTATTCTGACCTCCTCCCAGAGGCCAATTCACTGACAATATGAGAGTCAAGGTAGCTGAGGAGTTGGAGAGGTTCTCAGCATTCCCATGGAAAGAATCACTTGGTGGGACTTCAAACCTTCCTAAATATTAAAATCCTTGAATTCTAGTCCTGCCTCAGCCATTAAACCTCTATCATGTTGAACTTATTACTTCTCCTTTTGGTCACTCAGTTTTTCCATCTACACAGTAGGTGAGACCTTACGACATTCCCAGCCTTCTCTCTCTCTGCCCTAACCATCTAGCTTTCTCTTGATTTGAGACTGAGAAACAAAGAGCCCAAAACGGCACCCTGGGGTCGAGGTACCCTGTGAGTCCAGCCACAGTCAGCGTGCTGTTGAGTCTTGACCTCAGCCACCCCCACCACGGGGACTCAGAAGGTTTCCATCCCACAGAAGGTCCCTGTGCCCTGCTCCACTCAGTTCCCCACCCAGAACCAACCGCGGATCTGATTTCCATCATGGTAGGTTAGCTCTGCATATTTGAGAATTTCGTGTAAATGGAATTGTACAGAATGTACTTTTGTGTCTGATTCTTTTACTCAGCATATTGTCAGGATTCTTCTATGTTGTTTCATTGCCTGGAGTTTATCCCTTTTTTTGCTGAGTAATATTCCATTGTATGAATCCACCAGTTTGTTTATCCATTTTCTATTGGTGGACATGGGATCTCTTTCCCGTGTCTGGCTGCTATGAGGAAAGCTGCTCTACACATTTTTGCACAAGGCTTGATGCCTTGATCTAAGTGGATAAACAAAGTAGAGTTGCTGGGTCACTAGGGAAATGCACATGGAAGGTCTTAAGTCTTCCCCAGAAGACTCTTAGCATCTTACACTCTTACCAGCAAAGGGTGTGAGTTCCGGTTGCTCCACATCCTTCCCGTCATTTGGAATGATCGTTCTTCCTCTTCTTAATCTTTCTAGAGAGTGTGTAGGGTTCACAGTGATTTTTATGCCCATTTTTATTTCTTCTGCTCCATTTCCTACCAAGTTAAATACATAGTGATATCAAGACCATTTTAAAGAATTGAAACTATTAGAAACCCTTGTTGAATAGCGACATACTTTTGTAGACAACTGGTATGCCAAACCAAGCCTCATTTAATGAATCCCTTCATACCAGATCATTTTGTTCCATTTCTTTTCATAAATATTGCTAAATATGTATAAGCCTCTGGTATTAGATTCCTATCGGGATTGTAAAGAAAAGTAAGACTTGTTTGGCATCCTCAAGGGCCTTTACAGGACGGGCAGACTCTAGTGCCAAAAATGTCATATTGTTATTCTAATTCAACCTGGGGTGTGCTCCAGTCTAAGAGGTGAGTGTTTGGAATAGGGGGGAAATAATTCCCACCATATCAGTCAGGAAAGGAGAGAGATGTGTTTTTGAAAATCTGCATCCAAAGCAATGTTAGTGAATCCTGGTGCAGAAAGAGTGGGCAGGAAGGTTAAAGCCTGCCCACACCTCTCTCATTTCCTGGCTTGGCCTGGTGTGGGCATCCTTGAGATATGGCACTCTTGGGGTCATGAATGGAGGGGGTGGGGGAAACCTGCCCAGGGAGTTTCAGTACTGCCCAAGTGGCCAGACCCGTGGGATGTGCTGGAAGGAGCTGGCTCATAAAACAGGCAAACGCATCACAGTGTTGAACACAAAGCATTCACAGAGAGCAGGTGCTGGCTGGGCTTTCTCTCCTTGGCCTTGACCTAGACAGAATGTTCAGTGTCTTGGGAGCCCCCTGGGTCTTTGAGTAATAACCTCACGGATCCCCAACTTCAGCTCTATCTTCTCAGTGAGGTCACTTTTCCTAGACGCTGACCAAATGGTCCTGGGAGCACAGGGATGGGAAGCACTGGGAAGGTTTTTTCCTGTCTTGCCTGCAGACACCCCAGGAGGAAAATCAAAAAGGGGGTCAGGTTGCATTATCTACCTCGTTTCTTATGTTTGAGCATGGTGTGGGAGAGCCCAACCTCCTACTCCCTCACTACAATCTTCAACCCTTGTTAAATCTCTATGAAAATTGCTGGGTATGCAGAATTGAAAGTTGTGGCCTCTACGTTTAAAGTTCAGCCATAGAGACAAGTAAGACAGTTGTTGTAACACAGGGCCAAAAGTTTTAAAACAAAGCCCGTGAGGGTTGATCTGAATTGTCACCTTGATCGAAGAGATACCTAAGATGTACCAATGAGAGTCTTTTTAGGGATGATTGGCATGTGGAACAGCAAACAGGGGGAGAGCCACCAGAAGTGTGGGGCAGCACAGCAGGGTAAAACAAGCCCCCAACCAAACTTTAACATATGGCCATGAGTGACAAGGCAGAATCTCAACACGGGCAAGTTAAGAGGAGCTGGCTGGAGCGGAGGTGTGTGCACCTTGCCGACCCCGAAACACAACTCCACTGTCCCCTGAGCCTGGCAGCTGGAAGAACCTGGCAGCTGAGCAGGAGACCGACCGGGGCTGCACACCCTGAGTCCTCTGAGGATGAGGGTCGTGGTTGGGCTTATGAGCTGCACCTCGTGCTGCCATTCTGTGGTTCAGACCATCCTGGAAGGACCAACCACAGGTAGGAGAGAAGCCCCTGGCTCAATCCATGGGACTTGGAACCTCCACCGGGATAATGAAGCAGGCGTGGTGAGGGGACAGGAAGTCCAGGTGCTAACGGAGAGGAGCATGAGCCTCCCTCTCCATCTTTCAAAAACTCTGCTTTTCCATGGGACGGTCTCAGGATCCTCTCTCCCAACAGCCCTATTGCCAGAGTCACAGGGTTCCCTTCCTCCTTCTCCCTCTGCATCTAATCCATACCAGGTCACCCCCAAGTCCTGCGGGTGCCCCCTCATAAGCACCTTTTGGATTCACCCAGTATGGCCGTAGCTCAGGCCCCCACCCTGTTTCACCTGAACGGTTCATCATCTCCCTCAACAGGTTTCTGTCTTCAGTCCTGGCCAGCTCCTGACTAACCTGAGCTCTGGATTCAGACAGTGCTCTAGAACTTGAATCGGACTCTGCCTCAGCACATGCAGAGGTCACAGGCTGACTTCCGTAGCTGAGGTCAGAGACCCTCCCGACCCCAGTGGCCCTGCTCCATCTCCCCACCCACTCTCCCCTCCACCTACCACACGTGCTGGCTGCTGGCCGGTCCTCACACGTACTTCGCTTCTTCTTGCCTCTGTGTTTGCTCTCCCAATCCCTCTCCCTGGACTGGGTTTCCATGCAGTCTAGGAAAGAGGCCCGTCCTCTGGGCATCTTGGACCCCCACCTCTTGTCACACTTGCCCCTGACCTTGTAAGGGGACAACTGGGTCTGGTTCATCTTTGCATTCTCATCATCCACCCTTGTTCCTGCCACGGGATCCCTGCAACTTGACTGCAGGGTGGGCACGTGCAGGGCTCCCTCGAAGTGTTCCCTGAGCTAAGCCATGGGGTGGGTAAGAGGCAAAACAGACACGAGTTCAAATTCCCTGCCCGTTGCTTCCAGTACGTGGCCACCTTCCCAGCCTCAGTCTCCCCCTGTGTGAAATGGAGAAACAAGTACGTTGCTGTGGGAGTGACTGAGGAGAGCTGTTATCACCATCAGTGCTATTAGCATTGATCCACCTCGGGGACTCAACGCAGAGACTGCAGTCCTGCTTTTGCACCTGATTTTCTTGATAACATTTTTTCAGGGATCAAGGAGTCAGGAAAGACAGAGGATCATACACAGTACTCCTTGTCCTGTCACCCAGTGGTGGGCATGAGCTATTCCCTGGGATCCCATCTCTATCTGTCACCACTAATGGATACAGTTGAGTGCAGGCATTTTGAGGAAAGGCATACAATCCAGAGGATAGAAATAAAGAGCATTGACTCATAATAATAATAATAATAATAATAATAATAATAATAATAATAATATATAAAATATAGTTCATGTCTTTTTCTTCAGAATGTGCTAGGTCTAAGCTTAAAAATTCTAGCGTTGGTCTCCAGCCTACAGCAGCTATCATTAAGGGCTGTGATCTCATTATCTACCCTTCCAGACTCACAAAGAAAACCTCACTCCTCAACCAGTGAACTCTCAGAAGCCATTATGCTGAAGAACCGAGGGAAGGTCTCATTCTATTTGCACTTATTAACACATCAAAAATAAACGCAGCGATGCTTATTAACATCCCAGGTGTCTCACGCATCCCGGGGTCCTGGAAACCCAGGAGCTGCGATTGGCAGTTCCTTTCAAGGCCAACCACACTTGTCAGAGAGGCTGAAAGATTTACCCAGTTGAAATCCCTTTCATGGCCTTCTGGCCTGTGCTGTGCTCTGACCTACCACAGACCAAAACAATAATTCCGTTTGTCAAATTCATGCTCAGCCATTGTGCAAGAGCCCACGTTATGCAGCAAGATCTCCAGAGGCGATTACAGCAAATCCCCTCTTATTGTTGGGTGTCTCTTGTTTTTGCTTAGATCCTTCTCAAACTTCGGCCTTATCTGTCCTGCCTTTCAAGTGCTCACACTATCTTGTTTGAAATCAGGTGAGCCGTTCTGGGTGTACAAAGTGACCTAGGAGGCTTGGTATCCCTTGTTTATGTTTGAAGGGGAGGGAATAATCCTGGGATTCAACTCCTCGCCAGGGATCCTGCTAATTATTGATTACAGCGTAGGGTGTCCCTGCACTGTCATGATCATTTAGTGTTCATAAAGAAACCCAGGTTCAGGGGAGCTGCTGAACTTGACTGATCGCCCACAAATGGTAAATAGTGGGGGACAGAACTGAAAACCTTTCCAAGCTTAATCCAGATTCCACAGGTGACCTTAATTTGGTTCCCTTCTTCTCTTCTTTTCTTAAAATACCTTTGAGGGTTGTTTTTCCTCCTTACAGCTCTGAAGGAGGTTTTTCTATGATGGAAAATGAAATTTTTAAAAAAATCGTCAAAAAAAGCAGAAAGGTCCCTTCATAGATCTGGAAGATAGATCGTTGGACCAGGAAATAAAGGAATACCCATTCCTCATCAAAGAAGGGTTCGTGACGGAGACGTGGGAAAAGCAGCCTATAGAGATTTCCTTTCAGGGTTGTAAAAGTTAATGTCCTTTACCTTAAAATATTAAATCAATTCAATTACAAGACAGCAAGTAAAATTTCTCCTTCCCAGGTGCACCCAGAGATTATTGATTGTGTCTCTGAAAGAGAAGAATTCTGCTAAAATAATCACGCCCTGGCATCCTGATAGACCCTGAGCTTCCAAAATACTCCCGCTCACCACAGAGAGACCACCCTCCACGTCTTTCTGGGAGCGTGAAGAGTCTCTCCTGAGTCTTAAAGTTTGCTCCTGCCAAATCCGGCTCCCTCCAGCCCAGAGGCAATTGTTCCCAGCAGGGATCAGTGTCATGGCCTCTGCCAAGAATCGCTCAGGGGTTTGAACCGTTCTAGAATCTAGAAGAGCTACACTTCAGTTGCACTTAATTATGCAGGACCAGATGATCAAGTATACTGCAGATAGGTGGTGCTTCCTCTCGGGTACCCATGTATAATTTGAAGTATAAATAATGCACACTGCCCCTTTGGAAATTTTAACCAGTCCGGGGTTCTCCTGAATGGGGGCTGCCCCTTTGCTGCTTGTGAAATGGTTTCACCCTAGAGGACAGGGGTGAGCCCTGAGGAATCTGCGAGTGTCAGGTGGCGAATATGGCTCCAGTTCTGAAATGTTCAACACGCAGCACGTGCTAAGTAACATGTTGGCGAAGGTGGGACTGCACTAAACAGTTGTCCAGACTGAGATCCTCTTCTCTCAGCCTCACCTGGACCTTCACCATGTTGACGGACCAGCCCTGAAGAGCAGCCCTTCTCTGCCCAGGTGGCCCACGGGCTCTCACCACGACACCATGAGCAGCTGGGGGGGGGGGGCAAAATCCCTGCTGTACAAAGAGAAAACGGAGGAGCTGGGCAGCAGGTGGGCTGAGCAGAGGGCAAGGGGTTCTGCACCCCATGTGCCCAGTGTCTGTTGAGGGCCACTGCACGGACCCCAACATGTGAGTCTCACGTTGCCCTCCTATAACGTTAGAGGACCGTCCAACCCAGTTTCTCAGGTCCTTTAGAGCCAGTGTTCTATATGTTTATGAAAAAAGTACAGAAAAACTCAGGCTTGTTCCAGATATAACAGGGCTGGGGTCATGAAGAACTAGCACAAGAAGGAGCAAATGTTTGACCTCATTCAGCCCCAAGTTCAGTTTTCCCTCTGCCACCTACAGACTGTGGAACCTCAAGCAACTGTCCAAGTTTCCAGATGTTTCTTTTTTTAAAATTTTTTTTAATTAAGGATATTATTTGCCTTGTTGGAGTGAGGTGGAGGTTACAACTGTGATAATTGCAAAGCCTTCATGGTGTAGTTCTGAGGCAGAACATGACCTTCTAAATCACTAACTCTACCTAAGACAGCTGTAAAAACTGGCACCCAAATTGCATTTCAGGCATTTGCCCTCTGACACTTTATTCTTGGTCTTTCTGTCCACCCCACCCCACTTCTTGACTGGCTCTCTTTAACTTTTTCTGCTAAACCTCTCAGATTGCTATCTTTTGTCCAAAGAGCGATGCCACTGTACCTGCTGTGGGGCAATCCAAGCTCTACATGAACTCTACCTCTGGAGTCCACAGAATTTAGTCTTTATCTGTAAGTTAGTAGGCGCATTGCTTAGGATATACCTAGGCTAGCTTCAAGCTGCCCCCGCCCTTGGCTTGGACACCACCACCCCCCTGCCCACCTGTTCCACACAGAATGACCAGGGGACCAGTCCTTCCAACGTGCCAGCCTGTTTGAAAGCTGCCCACGGATTTTGTTTCCTGATAAAGCAAAAGTCCTTCATGTGGTCCTGGTTGGTGCAGACGTTTACAGCTACCCCAGAACCAGTCTCTGTCTCCACTTTCTTACAGTAAGTTTTCTCTTGGGGCCTTAAACATGAACCCCACCCCCAGTCTATTCTTGTTCACCATACAATGTCCAGCCCCAACCTTCTTGACCTTTACTCTGACTCCATCCATCCAAGATAAGATCAGGACCTGCTTTAGTAAATGTTCTCACAAGAAGCATACACGGCACAGTCTTTTTTGAAAAGCAGTTTTTATGATTAAAATTTAACAATTAGCCGTGTAACTTGTAGCTGATGTCTATCCTTCCCTCCCCTCCTACATGAGCCCCAGATCCAGGCCATGACTGTTCTTCATGCTGCTAATCCACACTGCACAGTACAGTGCCTGGCACATAGTAGGTGCTCAATTATATAGTGAATCAACAACTGGCCCTTTGAATGAAGACATATAGAATGAAGAAGGCTCATCCTGTACTGCAAGATGTGGAGTTGAATCCTCATAAATTATTTAAAAAGTTAGACATTTGACAGGAACAAAATGATCCTGAGATCCTGGGAGGCTCCAGGATGTACAGTTGTTGAAATGTCACCTTTAAGTTGCGGGTATTGATTTACAGTTTGCATCCTTGAGTATGTAGGATTCTGTACTGGCAGAGGACAAAATCAAATTTCTGCATCTAGTGAAGGAGAAGGCTAAGTCAGGTCTGGTATCATCTGTCGGGAAGTCGTAGAGTGTGTGTGTGTGTGTGTGTGTGTGTGCACATTTTGTGTTTATATTTAAGTGTTTCACATTGACTGACATTCTTGGTGTAGAAAAAAAAGACAAGCCACATTTTTATCATTAGAGATGAGTTTTGATCATTTCAAGAGCTATATTAATGGTTTATATACTAATGCTATTTTGTATTTGGCTTCTCTGCTCAGCACCTTTTTTTTCCACCTTTTTTTTTTTATTGCTGCATTATAGTTGTACCTAATGGTGGGATCCACACTGCTTTCAAGGCTTATCCACATTGTGGGGTGTATGTGTAGTTTGTCACTTGTTATTGCTGCATAGTCTTCCATTGTATGCAAATGTCACCAACTGTTTTGTTTTGATGGACATCTGGGATCTTTCTAGTTGTTTATTATAATTAATAAAGCTTCTATAAATATTTACTTATAAGTTTTTTGTTGTTGTTTACATATGTTTTCATCCCTTTTGGGTGGACTTCTGAGAATGCTATTTCTGGAGTGGGGGTTGGATTGTGTTTACTTTCATTACTGGTTTCCCAACTGATGGTGCCATTTTGCTTCCTCTTGCCTTCATATCTGATATCAGGTTCTGTCCATCTCTCATTTTAGCCAACCTAGTGGGCACATAAGATCATCTCAGGGTTTTCATTTGTATTTTCCTGATGACTCAGGTTGAACACTTCTTGTTGACCCTTTGAATATTTTTTTTCTTTGTCATGTTCTGTTTGAGTTTTCTGTTCATTAAAAAAAAAAACCTGGGTTCTTTATTTTTAAAATATTGAGATTTAGATGTTGCCTGCAAATTGAGAGACAATTTGATTGCAAATTCTTTTTCAGACATGGTGCAAACATTTCCTCCAAGTTTGTGAGGTGCCTAGTCACATTTTGAGGTGTCTTCTGAAGAACAGATTGCTTAATTTTGATGAATTTCATTTTTGTGTGTTGGTCACTGTTGGTTTTTTTTTTTTTTTTTGTATATTAGTGTTTTTGTGCCCTAGGAAACTCCTGTTCATTTTGATGTTGTGAAGCTATTCTCTGGGTTTCCTCAGAGAAGGTTTGCACTTTTAGGTTTTGTGTTGGGCCCATGAGACGTGTCAAGTTATTTTTTTTTACATATGGCATGAGGTCAAAGTTCATCTGCTTTTCTGTACAAATTCCTTTCCCTGGTGACTTGTTTTGGTTCTTTGGCTGAAAATCACTTGACCATTTTTAACTGGGTCTATTTTGGAATTTGTTATTGTCGTATTGATCTGCCTTTCCTGTGTTTGCACCAATAGAACACACTTTCATGATTAACACAGCTTTATACCAAGTCATAAAATCAAGTAGTATAATTCCTTCAACTTTGCTCTTCCTTTTCAAAATTGTTTTGGTTATTTTAAGCATTTTGCATTTTTCATATAAATTTTAGAATCCACTTGTTAATTTCTACAAAATGCCAGCTGGGATTTTGATTGAGTTTGAATTGCATCTATAGAACAATTTAAGAAGAATTGGCGTCCTGATCATATTTTTATAATTCCCAAATGGAGTACTCTCCATTTATTTAGATAACATCTCTCGGTGTTTTGTATTTTTAGTGTGGAGGCCTTGTACATGCTTAACTAGATTTATCCTGAAGTATTTTATATTCTGTGATGCTATTTACATTCTTTGATATTATGGTTAAAATTTGAAAAAAAATGTTAATTTCACATTATTTCTTATAAATATATGGAAATATAGTTGATTTTTAAACATTATATCTTGTGACCTCAATAAATCTACTTATTCACTTTGGTAGCATTTCATTATATTCTTTCTCTTTTTTTGAATTTATTTATTTACTCTAATTTGTTTTACATGACAGCAGAATACATTTCAATTCCTAGTACACATAGACAGCACACTTTTTCATGTCTCTGGTTGTTCACAAAGTAGAGTCACACCATTCGTGTCTTCATACATGTACTTAGGGTAATGATGTCCACCTCATTCCACCATCTTTCCTACCTCCATGCCCCTCCCTTTTCTTCCCTCCCCTTTGCCCTATCTAAAGTTCATCTAATCCTCCCATGCTCCCCCCACCCCCATATGGATCAGCATCCACATATCAGAGAAAACATTCACCTTTTGGTTTTCTGGGATTGGCTAACTTCACTTAGCATGATATTCTCCAACTCCATCCATTTACCTGCAAATGCCATGACTTTATTCTCTTTTAATGCTGAGTAATATTCCATTGTGCATATATACCACAGTTTCTTTATCCTTTCGTCTACTGAGGGGCATCTAGGTTCATCCCACAATTTAGCTATTGTGAATTGTGCTGCTATAAACATTGATGTGGCTGTGTTACTATATTATGTCCTTTGGGTATAAACCAAGGAGTAGGATAGCTGGTCAAATGGTGGTTTCATTACAAGTTTCCCAAAGAATCCCCATACTGCTTTCCATATTGGTTGCACCCAATTTGCGGACCTACCAGCAATGTGTGAGTGTGCCTTTTTCATTCATTTCAATTTTCTGTGTACACAAATATGTCTTCATCTGATATGGGCAGTTTTCTTCTTCCTGTTTGGCTTTTAATTTTCTTGTCTCTTTGCACTGCAGATGACCTTCCTGTAAAATACTAAATGAAATTTATAAGGAAAGACACTTTATTTCTGACCTTAGGAAAAGAGTGTTCAATCTTTTATGTATGATGCTAGTTACAGGTTTTCTAAAGATAATCCTCATCTGGTTAAGAAAGTTTCCTTCAATTCCTGGTATGCCAAGCATTTTAAAAAAATGTGAATAGATTTTATGTGATGTCAAATCATCTACATTTCCTGAGGTAATATATAATTCTGTCCTATATTCAGTTAATGTGGCATATTTCTGTATTTCAAATATTAGGCCCACCTTACTTACATTCCTAGAACAAATTTCACTTGGTCTTTTCTGTTGCCAAATTCTATTTCTTAGGATTTTTCAAAACCTTTTTTTTTCCTTTTGTAATATAATTGGTTTTGCTCTAAAGTTACCTTGGCCCCCAAAAAGTAACGTGGAAATGGTTTCTTCTTCCTCTATTTTATCAAAGACTTGGCACAGGATTCATATTATTTCTTCCTAATGTGTTTAACTCAGAAGTCACCAGGGAAGCCACTTGGGCCTGAATTTTCTTTTGTGATAAGATATTTACAAATTGAAATTCAAGTAGGCCTTGGTATTGATATATTTTTATTGTCATATTTTTTACCTCCCTATGTAGATAGCACTGAGATTGATCATCAGTTTTTCTTTCAGAAACCAAATATCCTTTTAAAAGTGATAAAACATAGAAAGTGTTTCTATTTACAGATATGATGCCACTTTTCATTCTGCCGTATACAACACAGGTCCCATCTAATCTCATTATCTTTAGCCTGAAACATTTCGACACCAGCTCTTCTTGTGACAAGTTATCTGCTTTTAAATATTTAAAAAGTTGGGAGTGGGGTTTTAACTGGGTAAGGGGTTCTAGGCTGGCAACTCTGACTTCTGAATGTGACATCACTGTCCCTGGGGGTGCGCTGCTTCTGAGGTGCCGGATGCTCCTGTCCTCATTTCCTTCCTTGATTTTCCTACGTAACTTGTATTTTGATTGCTTTGACTCCTTCTCCTCAGGTGCTTTGAAGATTTTCTCTTTGTCGTGCATTTTACCAAACTGATCTGGAGGTGCCTGGGCGGGGGTGTCCACCAGCCAGCTGTAAGTCAATGCCAGTGAACTTGGGCCTGTCCCACTCATTTCTTGTGCTACCCCCCTGCTCCAGTCCCTTCCTTCTCTCCCTCTGCAGCTCTGTCACACAGGTGTCGGGCTGCTTGACAGATCCCACCTGCCACTTGTTCATCTCTGTTTCCAGGGCTGCCTTGTTGCAGCGTGTGCTGAGAGCTGAGTTCCCTCTGTCGAACAGTTTCTTAACTGTCACTTCTTCAATGTTTAGTTCTGTTATTGAACTATCCGGCAGCTTCTGAAAATACTGAATTTTTTCAAATTTTAGAATTTCCCCCCTTTTTCCCCCTTATTGCTTCTGTTTCTTTACTGAGATTCCTGACATGTTTCCTGCATCATCTTCTCAGTTCTTAGTTGTGTGTGTTAACTCGACTCAGCCGATGGTGTCCAGATAGCAGGGGAGACATGGTTCTGAGTGCATCGGTGAATGTGTTTCTGAGAGATTACTATAGAATCAGTAGCAGGAGTGAAGAAAAGTGCGCTCCCCAACACCTCTGGGCATCTCCCTTACGCTGAGGCCTAGCAGTAAGTCAGAGGGAGACAGATTTATGCCCCTGCCTGAGCTGGGACATCCCTCCTCTCCTGCCCTCAGACATTCAAAGTCTTGGTTCTTGGCCCTTTGGACTTGGACCAGGTCATACACCCTTGATTCTCTTGATTCTCGGTCTTTCACTTTAGACTGGAATTAGACACCAGCTCTCCTGGCTCTCCAGCATGCTGATGGCAAGATGGCAGATCATAGGGCTCTTCAGACTTCGCGATCAGAGAGCCAGCTCCTCGTAATCAGTCTCTGTGTGTGTGTGTGTGTGTGTGTGTTTTCCTGTTCCTCTCTGTTTTTCCCGTCTTGCTCTGTGTGTGCGTACACACACACACACATACATACACACCTGTGTGCATACGCTATATATCCTGTAGGTTCTGTTTCTCTGAAGAACCCTGATGAATGCTAACACACTTACATAAACTCTTTCAAGCTCCTTTTTTCCCATCATATTATCTCTATCATTTTGGGGTCTGTGTCTATGGGGGACATTTCCCCTAGATATGGATGACATTTTTCTGTTTCTTCTCATGTCTCTTATTGTTTTGATTGGATGTTGGATCCTTTTTTTTTTTTAAGAGAGAGAGAGAGGAGAGAGAGAGAGAGAATTTTAATATTTATTTTTTAGTTCTCGGCGGACACAACATCTTTGTACGTGGTGCTGAGGATCGAACCCAGGGCCTTCCATGTGCAAGGTGAGAGCTCTATTGCTGAGTCATAACCCCAGCCCTGGATCTTACGGATGCTGATTTTTTTTTAATGCCTTGGGACTGTATTTTATCCCTGGCACCTCCCCCCTTCTTCTTCCTCTTCTTTTTCTTTCATTTCTTTTTTCTTATTTTTGGTTGTTGAGGTTGTTGCACTTGTAGATGGACAGAATGCCTTTATCTTATTTGTTATCTGGTGCTGAGGATTGAACCCAGTGCCTCACATGTGCCAGGCAAGCACTCTGCCACTGAGCCACTGAGCCACAACCCCAGCCCATAAATTTTGAGGGCCTGAATTTTCTATTCTTTTAAAATAAAGCCTGAATAAAATGTTCAGTTTTGTACTGTTAGAAAGCGAATTTACTTTTATATCACCCCCAAAATTTTCAGTGTTTCTTTTAAGTTGGGTTCTAGAATAATCACTATTTTAGGGCAGCAATTCTTAAATATCTTGATTTTGCAACCCCTTTATTTTCATTATATTTAGCTGTATTTAAAATAATATAAATTAAAACTGAGATTTTAAAATATATTAATTTATTTAAAATTAAATGAATGCCTTGTACGTGAACATAAAACATACTTTTATGAAAAACAACTTTATTTTCAAAAGATCAGTGAGAAGTACGGTTTCGTTTTACGGGGACAAATATCTATAACATCTGTCATATTAAATGGCAGTTGGATTCTCATATCTTCTTGGGCATTCAATATGTTGCCATGTTTTTAATTGAAAATTCTGCTTTACAAAGATACATGGTTCAACAAAGAATATTTCAACAGCCATTTTAAATAATTATGAATATTCTTCTTTGGTACCATACCAAAACTTGACAAGCGGTCATTTCTTAGGGGATGGTTTGAATATAAAATTTAAAGTCATATCAATAAACTTTTCATACTTTGTCACCTTAAAATCCATTGTCCTATCTTGAATCTGAAAGAGATGTGTAACTCATACGTAATATTGTAACATCATGCTACAAAAATCCCTTCTCTGTCTGCTCAGATACTCTGTTACGGAAAAGTGCACCCAGGTGGTAAGTCAATGGCATCTTGCCCTTCCCTCGCACATGCTTAGGAGGAGTTATTTCATATGTGTCTGTCTAGTTTTATAATTTTTTTAATAGTAGGAGGGCTTCTCTTATCTTGGCCAGGACCAACATATTTTCAGTGACAGATAATGAGAGAGAGAGAAAGAGAGAGAGAGAGAGAGAGAGAGCGAGAGAGAGAGAGAGAGACCACTCCACCTTTCTGCTCATCTTCATCACGGTCCTCCCTTTTAAAAGACCCATCTCTAGAAAGGAGCACTCTACAATTTACAGAGGGCCTTTGTGATTCTCCTGTTTTCCTCAG
Organism: Marmota marmota marmota; assembly: GCF_001458135.2. Lineage (NCBI taxonomy): Eukaryota > Metazoa > Chordata > Mammalia > Rodentia > Sciuridae > Marmota > Marmota marmota. The sequence goes on along the minus strand of NW_026000222.1, from coordinate 7,329,569 downwards.
GTGGTTTTCAGTTTGAAGCTGAGTCGGGTGCTGGCCCAGGTCAAGAGCCAGGTCAGAGAGGAGACGTGGAGTGGCAGAGGCCAACTCAGGTGTTTCCCTACCTAAGCATAGGTAGCTCCAGGTTCTCATCAGGCTCCTTTGTAGGTCAGTCTCCCTTATATTAACAGCTGGATAGAGGGCAGGCAAGGCTGAGGAGCATCAAGGGGGGGCTTCCTGAGCCAGTGCCTATGCAGGGTTTGGAGTAAAGAGTTGAAGAAGACAGGTGTGACCCATGGGCCCTGGTGGCTGGTGCTCTGGTAAAACAATTTGGTCCACAGAGGTTTATTTGCTCAATTCATGCATTTGCATTTGGACTAGAGATTTGTTTCCTCTTCAGTAAACAAGGTGTTAATAGTTCCCCAGCCCACCAAGGTGCTACAGCTGGCTCGTGTTACGTGAGAGCTGATTATTAAATATTGAGGAATTTTTGCAGGCCAATTGTTAAACCCACTCATTAGTAAAGATTTAATTGAACAAATTTATCATTAAATAAACTTTATCAAAACAAAGGTAATCAATCCTCCAAGCTTCCTAGTGGTTTGACATTTATGCAGGTTTTTGACTTATATCTATTCCGTCTGTACCCTAGAACACAAAGGGGAGCTACTGGGCACCTCTTCCCGACTCCGTCTCAGTGTCACCATGTTGGCTGCCTCAGCACTCGTGGTGGGAACATTTACACCATGGAAATAGGCAAACTTTACAAACCCAGACTTCATTTTTTGTTCTTTTGATACCCTCGGCTGAAGAAAGCATTGGAAACGATGTTAAATATGCTAAGTGAAGCTAGCCAATCCCTAAAAAACAAATGCCAAATGTCTTCTTTGATATAAGGAGAGTAACTAAGAACAGAGTAGGGACGNTTTGAACAACCCACAATAAAAAATTAAAAAAAAAATAAAATAAAAAAAATAAATTAAAAAAAAAATAAAAAAATAATGCAGATCAAACATAAAGTTGTTCAGTGTCTACAACTATTACGATGTGAATAGCACAAAAAGTTGAGCAAGTATCCTTACGATGTTTGAAAGCTGTTACCCTGGTGAGCAGAGGAGACACGTCCCGGAGTGAATGGATCAAGTTCCAGCAGGCCTCATTTCACTTTTATTTTACTCACTAATGTAAACAAAAATATCAACAAACGTTCATGTTCGAACCAGTCTCGTCTGTCATTTGCAACGGTAGGGTGGCTATAGATATGACTGTTTGACCAAAGCACAAGGGAAGCATTCTCTGAGAATCAATGGCTGAATGGGACTTACAAAAAGTATTGAATATTTCATTATTACTTGTAAGTGTGCTTTATATTATTTATATCAGCACCATCTATACTAAATATATCCATGGAGATATACGTATATACCAGCTCCCTCCCCTCCCGAAGTTCACCAGCACACCACTGCCTAGCCAGTCCTGCTGCCGTGACGACACTGAGTCCCCGAGGGTGGGCCCTGTTGTTGGCAGCTGTGGCAAAGTGAGGACTCCATTTGAGAATGTTCTAGGCCTCTGCCAATTGGAGAAAAAGAAGAGATTTATCAGAAAGGGGTTCTGGTGGCTCTGAGAACAAAAGTGAATGGCCACGTGTCCCACAAGGACAGCCAGGTCGGAAGGCTTAGCTTGAGGAAAGGCTGACAGGTGGGGAGGCCTGAGGACAGTCTCCTTCCAGGTTGGACAGTGACAGAGCGTCCAGGATAGTGGAGAGGGAAATGGCAGGGCAAGTCAGACAAGAGGAATTCTGTGAATATCTTTGAATTCCAAATTACATAAAAAATGTTAAAAAATAAAAATAAAATTGTTTTTGGTGGAATTCTGAGTATGTGGGGTGGTGTCAATGGTTCAGAAATATGAAAAATAAGGAGGCCACGGGAGTGCTGTGGGGTGTTTATGCCAAATACCACCCCCCTCCATCTTCCTTGGCAGGGTTTGGACTTACTGTGAATGTTGCTAGTCCAGTAAATACTTACACATTTTAATTAATGTACCTTTAAACTTATTTATTATTTCCTTTCTAGGGGCTTGCTACTTGGAAAAAAAAAAGAAGAAAAGCTTTTTTTATTTTTTTCTTTACCAGAAATATTTAAAGAATGCTCTCTGTTGGCCTCTGAGTACATTCTGATGAGGTGACTTCGGGCTGTAAAGATTTGAGTGTTTGTATCAGGTTCTGCCACAGAGCTTTCTGGTTTGACTTGTTTACTTGGAACATAGAAGAGACACTGTAGAGACCACTTAATTCTCAGGAGTCATCTGAAGCCAGCCAAACACAAATCTTAAGAAAGAAATGTATTTGCTTAAGAATGATGCTTTTTTTGGGGGGCGGGGGGACTGTAAATCATTAGAACATTCTACCACTTTGGGAAGTTTATTCAGGAATAAGAAGTCCTAATAAGAATATTCTCCAGACTACACATGGGCCGTAGATTCCTACAACTGGTGAGTTGATTTGGCAGCAAAGGTAGTCAAATGAAGGCCTGTCTCTTCTTTTGCAAATAAGATTGTATTATTTTAAGCTCTTTTTTGTTTTGCAATTACAAAAGTCACAACTTCTTGGGCTTGGGTTGTGGCTCAGTGGTAAAGTGCTCGCCTAGCATGCATGAGGCACTGGGTTCAATCCTCAGCACCACATAAATGTAAAATAAAGATATTTAAAAAAAAAAAAAGTCACAACTTCATAATTTAAGTACCATGCAGGGAGAGAGTGCAGAGGGCCATCCGTACTTGTCAGAGTATCCATGCTTACGTTTCCGTACTTTCTTGTTCTGGGACCTACAGCCCGTTTTCTCATGGCAACATGGGAATCATAAGAGAAATTAATTCAGAGGGTTGTTGTGATAATTCAGTGAGAGGACATAGACAAAGTCTTTAAGGACAGTACTGGCTAAATAAGCGTCATAATTTCGCAGTCACCATCATCTCTCTCATGTTGTTATCATTGTACTTTAATTAATTGTAAAGTGCAGAATAGCACCTGTCCCATGATAAATACTCAGCAAGCGGCTCTTACCTTTCATCGGACAAGCTGAAAACCCTTCACCTCAACTGCCCAAGGTGATAGCAATAAACATCATTGTGAACCTATAGGTGTATGTATGTGGATATATATAAAAGTAAAAATGAAATCATACTGTGTTAGAGTCTGTAAACAAGTCAGGATAGCGCCTGGCAAATGTTAGAGTCTGTAAACAAATCTGGATGGCGCCTGGCATTTTGCCAGAGGGAGTGGTTTGTGAGGTGGCGCCAGCGAGCCATTAAGTGTGGAGATACTTTATTGGTTGACTGCTGTATCTAGTTTATGCTAATTAAGATAAGCTGTGTGGAATGTATAAATATCGCTCCGGTCCTACAATAAACGGCTCCCACTCCTGCTGTATCAATCTACACAAGTTGTTCGCCCCCGCCCCCGTTATTTTGCCCAGCCAGCTGGGCTGCGGCAATACTGTACATATTTTTGGCAGCTTTGTTTATCTACATAAGTATGCTCAACTGCTCATTGACAAAGGGGCAAAAGCAATTCAATGGAGGAAAGATAAACTTTTCAACAACTGGTATTGTAGCAATTGGACATCCATAGACAAAAAATATTAATATCAACCTAAGTCTCATACCTTAAACAAAAATTAAAGTGGATGATAGTTTTAAGGGCAGATGTCAAACTATAATACTTTTAGAAAACTAATGGAAAAAAATTCATTAGGGTTTAAGTCCGCTCAAAGAGATCTTAGAGGCCAGGCACAGTGGTACCTGCCTATAATCCCAGTGGCTCAGGAGGCTGAAGCAGGAGGATCATGAGTTCAAATCCAGCCTCAGCAAAAGCGAGGTACTAAACTACTCAGTGAGACCCTGTCTCTAAATAAAATCCAAAATAGGGCTGGGGATGTGGCTCAGTGGTCAAGTGCCCCTGAGTTCAATTCCTTGTACCAAAGAAAGAAAACTCTTAGGAACCATTTATTTAAAAAAAAATGATAAGTTGAACTCCATCAAAGTAAAACCTTTTTCTCTATGAAGGATCTCATGAGAAGGATAAAAAGACAAGATACAGATGGGAAGATCAGATTTATAATCAAATCACATAGACAACAAAATTCAATAGTAAATAAAATAAAATCCCAAGCAATCTAATTATAAATTAGACCAAAGATCAAAACATATGACTAGACATTTCACCAAGATGGGTATGTGGGAGTCAAACATAAAAGATGTTCAGTATTGCATTAGGTAAGTCAAAATTAAAACCCTAGTGGAATAGCTTTACAAGCCTATCAGAATGGCTAATGTAAAAAATAGTGACGATACCCAAAACTAGTGAGGTCACAAAGCCACTGGATCCTGTGCATTTCTGGTGAGAATGGAAGACTAAATATGCAACTAAATATGCAATTGTCTTATGAGCCATTCATTACACCCTTGAATATTTATCCTAGAAAAATAAAAATGTATGTTCACACAAAAAACTTACATGAATATTCAGAACAACTTTATTCAAAATAGCCCCAAACTGAAAGAAACCCATATATTCTACAGCAGGGGAATGGTTAAACCAACTGTGGTACATCCATAACCTGGAGTACTACTCAGCAATAAAAAGGAAGGAGTTACCAATGCTTGCAACAGCTTAAATGAATTCAGAGTGGAAGCTAAAGTTCGTCCCCAAAGGTTACAGACTAATGGTTCTGTTTATATAGCATTTTTGAGGTGAGAAAATTGGAGAAATGGAAAACAGATTAGTGGTTTCCAGAGGTTAGAGACGGGTTGGGAAGAGGGATTAACAAAGGGCAGTGCAAGGCATTCTTTCAGTGATGAAATTCTCCCATACACTGATGTGGTGCTGAATACAGAAGCCAAGCCATGTGATAAAATTGCACAGAACCAATGAGTCAAACAGGACACCCGAGAATCTGCGGCTTGCATCAAGGTCATTATCCTGGCTGGAATACCATAATTTTGTGCGATGTTACCATTGGTGGAAATGGGGAGGAGTCAACAAGGGCTCTCTCTGCATTATTTCTTGCAACTGCCTGTGGACGTTTTATTCTCAAAATAAAAAAGTTTAAATAAAAAAGCAACATCGTAAGCTGTCAGCAAAACCAACTAAGAAGAACAGTTTAACCAACTTGACTCATTTTAAACTGTTTGCACTATCTTTTTCCAATGTGGGCACTCTCTAGCCAATTATTGATTGGCCAGATACCACCTCCTTTATTATAAATGAGCCCAGTGAGTTGTCCAGGGGCCACACAGCTAAAATGCAGCAGATGCAAGAGGGAGGTGAGGAAACTGGGTGGAAGGTCTGGAGCCAGAGTTCTGCTCTTGACAGCTCCCCTCGGTAGGACCTCTTGGCAGGTCCACTGGGAATGAGGATCAAGTGCGAGATGAAGTCAGGTAGGACCTTCCTCAGGAATGCCATTCTGGGTTGTGGGTGGCCTTTACAAGGACAGTCAAGACTTGAGCAACTCACTCTGCTTGGGAAATTCAAGGCCATTACCTCTTACTGGGGAGGCAGTAACGATTGTCATGGAAGAAGGAGACCTCAATTTAAGCAAACAGCTGTTTTTCCTTGGCGACAGAAGGGTAAACGGGGCTCAAGTCGGCCCTTAGCCAGCTGATCCGTGGAAAGAGTTTAAACGGATCCTCTCTCTGAGCACAGTGAGAGCGACACTCTCCGGGTTCTGCACAGGTAAAGCACAAAGAAGCTCATTTGTCTGTGCCCTGAGAAGACAAAGGGGCCCTACCTATCCTGGGTTACTCTGAACCCCAGTCCTGTCCTGAGGCTGGACTTCTAGAAGGGTTCTTTGGAGCCCCAACATGGGAGGGCTTGTGGTTTGTCTGGAGGGAGCCCCTTATCCTGTAACGGGAGGAGCTCCCAGCCCTCTCCCTGGGCACGGTGGGGCGGTGGATTTGCTGCTGGCTGATGCAGTGGGAGGACTTGGGGGCAGCACTGGAGGGCTGCAGAGCCCTGCTCACTGCCGACAGTCAGCTGGGCTCCTCCATCAGCTGCATCTCATTATCCCGTCAGGGCTCCCTCGTGCCTGTGGATGAGGAACAATGTGCAATCACTCCCGGCTGATTGCAAATCACGCTGCACTCGTGCGAGCCTTGGCCCGAGACCACGTGGCCCAGCCTGCCAAGGGGTCCCCGGCTGGATCCGTGGCCCCACACTGCCTCCAGGATAAGCATGCAGGCACTCGGGGCACAGTGACTGTCCTTTCTTCTCAGAGTAGGAGAGGGCTGGGCTCAAAGGACAACGTTGGTTAGTCACAAACAACTCGAAACTACAGGATTTCAAACTGCAGGTTTAGAATGGCCGTCTCGTGGACTCACTTCGGAAACACAGAAATGGCCAGGCTTCTTCCTTCACGGAGGACTAGATGGGTTCTGGGATTCTAGGAACAGTTGTTGGGTAAGAACGGACCACATTTTTTTTTCCTCCTAATAAAGCATGCTGGTTATAGAACTGGATGCCAAAGGCATGCCCATGCAATTCGAGTCCTGATTCTGATACTGGTGGCCCGTGTGACCCTGGACAAGTCACTTCATCTCTCATGAGCCATGGTACTGTCATATTTTCTCCTCTGCAAACCCATGATTTTGCCTTTGGGATACTACAAAGTTTGGGATTGGTTTGCTTCCCTCCCGGTTTGGCATCAGGGATGGTCAGATGCGGTCACGCGACAGAGTGTAGCTCAGACCCCTTGCATTCAGTGGCTCCCCTCACACCTGGTGCTTCTTGTCTGTGTTGCTCCTGGTCTGAAGGTTTCTGTTTCTTTATTGGTGGCGGAGGCAAATGAAATACAAAACATGACTGGAGATGGCTCTTCCCAGGCCCCTCCTACAGGAAACAAGGGAACAGAGTGTGGGAAAGGGGCTGTATTTGAAGCTCTGGGTGCCCCTTCCCCATCATGGTACTAGTGCAAATGGCTTGAATTTAATAGGAGATAATCGCAGATGATATTGGCCAGTCAAGAAGAGACATTCTACCTTTCCACTTAAAGATCCCCTCCCTGGGAAGTTATTTCTTTCCCAGACCTTTATTCGTCTACCAATGTGCTTTTCATTTCAAATTGCTCATATTTGTGAACAATTGGGTTCTATTCCTTGGATGACAGTTGTAACAGGCATTTTTCATATGCTTTAAAATACAACTATCTGTCACGTTATGAATTATTTCAAGCATGTGGAAAAGCACAGAATAGTATAACTTAGCCAGTGCAACGTGGTTAAAACGTTTTATTTGACCATATTTACATTCAATTTTCCCCATAAATAATTCATTGTTACAAAGACAGTTGAAACCCACTGACCTTCTCCCACTCCATTCTTCTCTCTTCCCAGAAATAACTTCCCTGAATTTGCTGATTATCAAGCTACCCCATGATTCAGTACTTGCTCTGAACAGATAAATGCTTAGAACTAGCACAGTAGTATTATTTTTATATTTTAAGCTTCACATAATCAATAATCTTCTGCAGTTTTTTCACATGATACTATTTTGGGAAGATTATTTCATTTTGATCCATCTATTTCCAGTTGATCCATTTCCTCGCCGAGGAGTGTTCCACGGTGTGAGTACATAACTCATTTATCTACTCTCCTGCCGATGGATATCTCGGAGGTGTCCCTCTTGGGGCTATCATCCACCTTCTGGTGGATAGTAATGAACATTCCAGTTCTTGCATAAGGTAAGCACAAGCACCAAGTTTTCTCCAGGGTATGCTTCTAGAATTACTAGGTCCCGGTTATGCAAAACTGCTCTCCATTGGGATGGTAAAAATTTACACTCCCACTGGGGAAGTGTAAGCATTTACTTTGTCCTACATTCTTGCCAACACTTGTCATTGTCAAACTTCTCAACTCTAGACCATCTTGAGTGTGGTATGCTAGCTTTGTGTTGGTTCCGTTTGAAATTCCTTTAAATGAGTAATATTGGGCATCACGTTCTGGCCTTTGGACTTTTCTATGATTTGCCTGTTCATTTATTTTGCTCATTGCATTATTGTCTAACTTCTCCCTTGTTGGTTGTAAGCGGTTCTGGATACCAACTATGTGACAGCTATTGTGTGGCTAAACTCTCTTTTGGCTTTGTTTATAGTCTTTTGCAGTATAGCATTTTCAAATTTTAATAAAGCAAATGGATCAGTAATTTCCTTAAAGGATTTTGCATTTTGAGTCCTGGTTGAGAGATTTTTCCTAACACAAGGGGAAAAAAAAAAAAACTGTTCTAGGATTCTGCTAACTTTTTAGTTGCACTTCTCACATTTAGGTCTTACTCTATCTAGAATTAATTTTCCATGTGTATGGAGTGAGGAAACGATCTAATTCATCTGTCTTCTTTTGGAACAACAGCTGTGCCAGGACTCTTGATTATGTAGCCCATTTCCTTCTCTGATTTCCATGCCCATTATATCCTATATTGTTTCGACAAATGCTTGGATCTGTCTTGGAGCTTTCTGTTCAATCCCCTGGGTCTTTCTTTCCTTATAATGATACCACAATTGCTTTAGATTTGGAAAAACCTCGATACCTGGCATGACCTTTACTTTGTTTCAATGTATTTGAAATGTTCTTGACTATTCCTCCCCTTCCATCTTTCATAAGACCTGTCAATAATCATTTTCTCAGTTCCTTGTTGGGGTTTTGATGGGAATTATTTTAAATTTAAATATTGATTAATTTGGGGAAAATGCCCAACTTGTAATCTGCTCACCCCTGACTGGAATCTAGATCTGCAAATGCTGATGTTCTTTTATGACATAAGGTCATATTTTCTATTTTTCAATGATGGTACACTTAGATTTTTCACTAGGTATTTATTTCAGTTGCCATCATAATTCACACCTGATTTCATGATACATTTGTAATTACATGATATTGCAGAAGAAAAACACAACTGAATTTTGTGTACAACTCTCCTATTTCTGTAGTTTGTATCTGAAATGCTTTTGAAATGGGAATGGGTGGGGCTATGACAACATGCAACAGTAGATGCTTCTAAGTAGGGAGATTACGCATGATTACATGTTTGTATCTTTATACTTTCCAGTACTTTCAAGCTTTGTGCACTTTGTATCTTTTTTTTTTTTTTTAGTAATCAGGGGAAGAACTGAAAATTAAGTAGCAATAGTAAGCATGGTAGTCATCATTTGATTGATACCTAATACTTGTCAAGCATGTGCTCAGTGCTTCATGTGTATAACTGAATTTTAATCTTGACAACAACCTTGCATAGAAGGTGCTGCTTGTCACATTTTCCAATGGTGGACTGAGGCACAGAACAGCTTACCTAGATATTCACCCGTGAACTAACTAGTGCCGTTGGGTTTTGTGTTACTACACTATAACTCTAGCCAAACTCAGAAAGGCACATTTTTTTTTGCAGTAAATTCTCCTTTTCAGCCTTCAATCTAGAGGATTAGGTGGGCTAGTTTGTCACTATGTCACTGTTTGTCCTTGTCTTTGAACAGAGCCTCAGAGACTCCAGAGAAGTAAGCTTCACAAAGACTTCTCTGTGGGGCTCCAGTGCCCTGGATCTATAAGTGAAAGATGGGACACCAGGGTGGCAGCTGTTGCTTGGATCTTGAAAATGAAAACCGTGTCCGTTTTAAGGAATTAATGATGCCTAGAAAGACCCGAACTTTCATAGTCCCCTCAACTAATAACTCTTCTGTATTGGCTCCAGCCATTACAACATGGAGTAAGGAGAGCCTGTCTCTCGGAGGGGAGGTCCCGCCTTTGTCTTGAGCGTCCCTAAAGTTTAATAATCATAAATAAGCCTGGAAAGGTTTTAAGTAATCTAAACCCACAAATGCGCTGCAGCAGAGATGAGAAAACACGGGATGATGTAAAGTGGCTTATTGCCTGTGTAAATCTTTCTCCAGTTCATTAATGACCGTCGGAATGTTGAAATACAACTTCCAAACCTGGGTCCCCGCCTCCACAGGTTCTCCAGCTAGGCCCTGCGTTAGGAGCTACTTCTGGAAGAATATTCAATGACCATTATCACCAGTCGCGAAATCGCCTGATTATATCATCCCTCCTTTCCTTCTTTGTTCTCTTTGTCCCCTCCAGTTTGACCCCCTTCCCTCCCCCACCTCTAGGGCTACATTAGGATTCCAGGGCTCCAGGCATTTCTGCCTTCGTAGAAGACTTTTTCATTTTAAAAAAAATTATGTTATTACCTCGGTTTAAAATAAACGCAATACAGGCAGAATTTAATACTCTTAATTAATTAATTAATAATATTAATTAATGATATTAATGATCAGATTCACCTTTTTTCTTCTGACTTTAAGAGAGAATGAAACTGTGATGTTTTTGTGGGTTTCTGAGAGTATCATGGAACCTAAACATTGGGCCTTCTGTACCTAATGGGTAAAGTGACGCCATGCCATCCTCCCTCCCTCCCTCCTGGCCTGTCTTCCTTCCTGTCCCTTTCGTTCCCCTCTTTCTGCCTCGCGGGCACCATAACTCACAAAGGTAAATTTTCTGTTTCTTCTTATCTTTTTGCAGTCATTTCTGTGCTAGGATAAAAATATTTTAAATCCTTCATTTTCTTAAAAAAAAAAAAAAAAGAAAGAAATCTAAGTGTGAAGCTAAGGTTCTCTGGAGCCCAGTGCGCGGTTGGTTACGTGCAGGCCTTTCTTTCTTTCCACTCCACCTACGTGCTGCAGATACTTAGGAGGATCCTTGAACCATCTCTGGTGATTTTTCCTAATGCGGGCTCAATTCTTGAGTGCCCAGAGTTTTCTGTGAGCATTTGGAGATGCAGGGCCTCTTCTGGCATGGTAAGGACACCAGAGTCAGGAAAGAACAAATGCCCGCTCCGTCTTGTACAGAAGCAGAATTCGCTTGAGATAGGCGGCAGCTAGCGGGCTCCACGCGGGCACTGTGCTTTCCTTCCTGATCCCCCAGCACCAGCTGGAGTTTCCATTGCTCTTGGATCGGCGCACGGGCATTCAGAAATGGCCCTTCGGAGTCAAGGGGTCTTCTTATTTGCTTTTCTAAAAGATAACTTGCCCAATACAGCACTGGAGTGGAAAGGGGGAATTCACAGTTGTAAACTCTGTCCACACAGTGACGGGAGGCCCTGATCTTTTGGACTGCATGATTATGACGCTTCAAGGGGACCTGAGAGGGTCAAACGTGGCTGCTCTTGGCCATGGATAGGTGATGTATAGCCTCAGACAGTGCCCCAGCTATGAGTGGATGGACAGGCCTTCTGTTCAGACACCATTCTCCAGATGCACATTGAAGGGACACAGGCTCACGGTGGTGTGGTGCAGGCAGTGGGGCAGGTTTACGTACGTCTGCCCCGGGGTGCCAGATGCTACAGATGGGAGGCAGAAAGACACTGTGGACAGAGTCACCAGAGCTCATGCATTTCTGTAAAGCAGGTCTCTCTGTGTGCCACACCATCCATATCCGGGAGGCAGTGCTAGATAAGTGGACTCGAGATGCTCTCTTAAGGACTAATAGATGTGACTTCAGGAAATAATTCAGGGGAAACCTTCTGCATCACTTGCCTTGACCCACTCTTCCTTCTCAGGACCATATAATAGTAGGGGCTGTTCATCGAGTAATTACAACTGTCCTCTTTCATCCACTGGGGACATGTTCTGAGACCCCATTGGATGCCTGAAACCGAGGACACAATTGAACCCTATAATTTAATGCCTTTTCCATCTTAAATAAGCACTTAGCATGCACTGTGGCTCTAACTTTTGCAGTTTGAGGTTACACAGCAAAACTCGTATGAATTTCTTTCTCCTTTTTCACAATTTTATGGGTAGAAGATTTGATCTTACTGTAGATCTCAGCAAACTCAGCATATCATTATTTTTTTCATTCCTGATTAAGTCAAGAATTTTCACCTCAAGGACACACTTTATGGTTTCTTTTTGCCATATCCAAATTGCCAGCATGACTACTTTGATGATTTGAGGCCATGATTAGGTAAAATAAAAGTTACTTGAACTCTGAACCTGCAATATTGTGAGAGTTGATCTGATAGTTGAGATAGCTACTAAGTAACTCTTGGGTGGGTAGTGTATACCATGTGGATAGTTTGGACAAAAGGATGATTCATGTCCTTGGAGGGAGGCTGTGGATGGCATGAAATTTCATTGTCTGCTCAGCACAGACTGTAATTTGATACTTAATGAATTGTTTTTTCCTGGAATTTTCCATTCAATATTTTCTGACTGTGCCTGACCATGGGTAACTGAAATTGTACAAAGTGAAACCACATAGAAGGTGGAACTACTGTATCATTATTGTCTGTAACAAATGAATACTTTGATACAAAAGGGAATGAATAATTTCTACAAATTCACAAGGGTCATGAGAAAGAAAGTCAATATTTGGGGGAAAAAAATCTACTCTGTCCATTTTCAGAGATTCTCTCATCCACCACCTTGTCTGGTATGAGTCACAGCCTGCACCTACTTCTCTTCACCTATAAAGTAGAATGACCTCTGCTGTGCATGTTGCCCTGTGGTGTGTGTGGTGTGTGATGAGTGCTGTAGGATCACAGCAATGCCTGCACAGCGCTCTACCTAGCCAGAAAGAGATTCAGGCTGATCACCTTGAAGCCAACCTCTCATTTCCAAGGAGTTCTCAAATTTTTTTGTTTCAAACACAGCACTGAGCCAACTTAAAGCCACGAATGTCACGAACACCAAAGGATCACTGTTCATCTGTAGCAAGAGCCCCTCATAAGCAGGGCCTGTAATAGTTCTTTGAACTTGCAAGGAATATAACAGTTTTTCCCCAAAAGATGCAGTGGTCCATAGTGTAAACCGAAGCTTGCTGGTGGAGGAGTCTGTTTTTCTTATGCAACTTTCAGCCCCAGCTTTCCTTCTAGTCTCTTCATGAACCAGTTGGCTGTTAAGGCTGGTAGCTAGAAGAGGTATTAAGTCACCTTGCGGCTCTCATGCTGTGCTCCAGTGGTGTTGGCCTGAGTGTATGTGGTCGTATTTGACCATCAGCCACAGAGCAGCAGGACAGCTCAGTAAACACGGAGTCTGAGTGGCTCATTTCACAGGTGAGAATGCTGAGACCTGGGGAGGAAGTGACTCCATCAGAGGCACACAGCTAGCCAGATCAGGCCATGGCCTCCTTGGCCACTCTGCTGTCCCTTCCATGAGTTTGGGAGTCACCCTGCAGGGCCCTAATATTCCTTAGGAATGGAATTATGGAATGTGCAGCTGCAGGAGCTCTGGGGCAAGATGCTCATACTGACTTCTGTGCAGGAGGCTGAGCTACAGGCCAGACGCATTCCCCAAAGCCTACACTTCCCCTAGCATTAGCCCCATCTCCCCTGAGCCAAGGACAGGCCAAAGATTTTTTTTTTTCTTTTTTAAAAAATTTTTATATGACAGCAGAAAGCATTACAATTCTCATTACACATATAGAGCACAATTTTCCATATCTCTGGTTGTATACAAAGTATATTCACACCAATTCGTGTCTTCATACATGTACTTTGGATAATAATGATCATCACATTCCACCATCATTTCTAACCCCATGCCCCCTCCCTTCCCCTCCAACCCCTCTGCCCTATGTAGAGTTTGTCTATTCCTCCCATGTTCCCTCTCCCTATCCCACTATGAACCAGCCTCCTTATATCAAAGAAAACATTTGGCATTTGTTTTTTGGGGATTGACTAACTTCCCTTAGCATTATCTTCTCTAACTCCATCCATTTACCTGCAAATGCCATGATTTTATTCTCTTTTATTGCTGAGTAATATTCCATTGTGTATATATGTCACATTTTTTTTAATCCATTCATCTATTGAAAGGGCATCTAGGTTGGTTCCACAGTTTAGCTATTGTGAATTGTGCTGCTATAAACATTGATGTGGCTGTGTCCCTGTAGTATGCTCTTTTTAAGTCCTTTGGGTATAGATTGAGGAGAGGGATAGCTGGGTCAAATGGTGGTTCCATTCCCAGATTTCTAAGGAATCTCCATACTGCTTTCCATATTGGCTGCACCAATTTGCAGTCCCACCAGCAATGTATGGGTGTAACCTTTTCCCTCACATCCTCGCCAACACTTATTGTTGTTTGTCTTCATAATAGCTGCCATTCTAGCTGGAGTGAGATGAAATCTTAGAGTCGTTTTGATTTTCATTTCCCTAGTTGCTAGTGATGATGAACATTTTTTTCATATATTTGTTGATTGATTGTATGTCATCTTCTGAGAAGTGTCTGTTCAGGCCAAAGGTTCTTAATCATGGTCTTCAGTCACCTGTGTCAAAGTTCCTGGCACTCTGACGAACCTTCAAGTTCCTGGGTTCCACCCCACGTGGACTGACGATTTTATATCAGCTCCTTACAGATTCTTTTCATCATATTGGAATCTGAGAAGCATTGAGTGAAAACAGAAGTCAACGAGTTTTCTCTTTAAGGGGATGGGTGATTCATATTTAGGCCGTGTGGACTGTATATTCTCTGTGGCAAGCTTCATCCTGGGCTTGCAACACAAAAGCAGCCGTGGGCAATACGTAATTGGACCCATTGAGATTTGGCCCCGAGCCCTCATTTCCCAGTTTCTGTGCGAGACCATTCGGCAACCAAGACAACTTGAAGCCTAACTTCTTGAGGAGGATGGCCTTGGCCTCTTTATTCTCACTTGACAGAAGGAGATGTTCCCTGAGAGCCTGGGCTGCACCTGGGGGGCCTGGGTTTGATTGCAGTCTCTGCTCACATCCCACTCTATGGCCTGGGCAGTTCCCTTCCTCCACTAGGACTCAGTTTCCCCATCTTGTACATTTGGCCTCTCAGCCTTTGCTCAGCTGGCATGCCTCTTTGCCTTCTCTGCAGCTGAGGAGCCCCAACAGGGCCCACCTGCTCTGTCGCAGCCTTTGTGTTGGGAGGGTAGGGCAGAGGAGGCCCTGGTCCAACCTGGGTCTCACTTCCTGGTGCTATCTCTGAGTAGCTCTGGGTTTCTTGGCAGACTAGAGCTCCAAGGGCCAAGAATGAGTCATCAGCCTGGGGTGCCAGGACTTGCCCTGTTTCCTCCCTCTCTCTGGGCGCTGCCCTCCAAGGCTCTGGGCTGGAAGCCCTGGCAGTGTGGAAGGTGGGGCCGTTCTCTTCCCAGCCCCACCCATAAGACATCCTGATGGCTCTCCATAGACAAGGTCCACTGGGCCCCACTCACAGTCTTGGACCTCTCCTTCATCCTTATCTGCCTGTCCCTATACGTGTCATGCCCAGGAGCCATGGACAAACGTCCATGTGGACCACAGAGATCCAATCTTAATTTTCTCTCCTACATCTTTCCCTCTGCCTGGAATACTCTGTACCCACCTCATCCATTTAGCAAATTCCTGCTTATTCCTCAAGGGCCACCATCTTTGGGATCCTTCCCTGAATCCCTGGGGGGCTTCCTCCACTCCTCTTTGCCACCCTGGTCACCTTTGCACTGTCTTCCTCCTGACCACTCTGTGGCAAGCAGGCTTCTGGGCTGCCCTTATGCTGAGTATCTCACCTGAGGCAAGGGGTGTTGAAGGGCATGCTACTAATTTGTGATTTTTTTTTTTACATCCTGATGACCTCTTTGTTCCAACTAGGAGCTTAATCGATACATGTTGAACAAATTTCATAAAAGGCAGGGTCCATTTTGTTCTCAAAAGGAAATGAAATGCTCCCAACCTGCTGGCAAACTAATGGCCACCCTGGTACCCTCGAGAAGGGAGGGGCACCGGGCTGCAGGGCTGGGGCTGGGGCTCAGTGGTAGAGCGCTCACCTAGCACATATGAGGCTCTGGGTTCAATCCTCAGCACCACATAAAAATAAATAAATAAAACAGAGGTATTATGACCATCTACATTTAAAAAAAATAAGAATAAATAAATAAATAAGAGGTGGGGGGCAGCACAACTCTGAATTCGTTTTAGATAAACTGAGGTATTAAATGGTGTGAGGACACCGAGGGATCAAGGTCACTGACCAGCTCTTGCTTTCGCTTCCCATCTTTCTGTTGCACACTGCCAGTCTCTAGATGGGGGGCATCATCTAAATCTTTTATCTTGAGCCCTCCTTTTCTTTTATTTCTCTGTCTTATAACTGAGGTCCTCACATTTGAAAATGCCTCAGAATCTGTTAGGCAGCTTGGTATAAGTTCAGAATCCAGGGTTCCCCCTGAAAGACTGGGAATTAGCAGGAGTTGGGTGGGTCCCAGAAAGTGCTCCTAAGGAGCTTCTGGGAGTGCCTGGATGCACACGGCTCACCGGCCACTCCCCAGAAAGCCGCTCTTCAATTCCCATCCTGGGTAGTTCGCCTCTTTTAAGAGCTTCATCGGGCACCTCTAATACAAACATCTCCCAGCTATTTACTTATTTCGTGCATTCTCTGGGATCCACCTTCATGCCAGGGACTTCTCTAGGAACTGAAAATGCAGCGGAGGACCCAAGAGTGCCTCCCCCATGGACGACACACAATCTTTCTGTGACATCTATCAAAGATCTCCATGGGTCGGTCATTCTGGAAATTCAGACTCGTCATACCCAAGGTACCATGCCTTGCTCTTTCTCATCATATCTGATGCCCCATGGCTGGACTGTCCTGTTTCCATCATGGCACCAGGATCGTCTGGCCAGTGGCCCAGTTTCTACCCTGCCTGTGCATCATCTACTCTAACCATTCAGACGCCAGGACATTCTGACTCCCCACCTACAGCGCTTAGCTCTTCCCGTGTCTCTTGTTATCGCAAACAAGATCCTCAGAAGTTCATGCCGTATGTCTGCAGAGAACTCTTTCATTCGCCATCTTGTCTTCAATCTCTCCTTATTTTAATTCATTCAAATTGATCTTCCTTCTAGGGCAATGTTTCTCAAGCCGCAACATGCATCAGAATTACCTGAAAATCCTGTGAAAATGAGACTCCCATCAGTAGTGTCAGAGGGAAGCTGAGGTTCTGCAGTTTTATGGGATCACACTGGGGCTGTTGGTCCTTGGATGTCACCAGGACAAGCCAAGTGAATACAATGTTGGTCCCTGGGAGCTGCTACCCACGTGGGTTTCCCATCTTAGCCTTTGCTGGTTTGCACACCAAGAGGGCTTGATATCCTTCTCCCAGTTCTAATCCTCATCCATCCTTCAAATTAAGGCAAAGCTCTCACTCTTCTGCCTCTCTGGGTCCCAGGTCCCTATGCAGTCTCCACTCCCCAGGTACCCACTTTCTGGCACTCTTCCCTGGTACATCTCATTAGCCGCCAACCTAATGAGTGGTGCGTCTATTCTGCCCAGCTGGACTGTGAGCACCCCTTGGCTGAGGTCACATACTGCTTCCGTCACAACGGCAGGTGTATAGAAAATAGAAAACAGACTCTACCCCTCACCATGGTGGTTTTTAAATTTTACTGATGGAAACCAGAACGGGGGGGGGTGGTGGTGGGGTGGGGATCATCAATGGTGACTTCCATCTTCCCACAAGCTTGCTGGTTTCTCCACCTGGAGTATTCCCTTCATGCACACTGGCCCTCTGCCTGGGTAACCATGGCTTACCAGGGGAGCCTCCATGGAAGACTCCCTTTTCAGAGATGTCACCCATGTCCAGATTAGCTCATTTCCCTCTGATGTCATCTGCACACCATGCTCACTCCTCTTTTGTGTTACAAACTATACTTGAAATTATTTCAATTTTTTTAAAAATTTGATATTATTATTATTTTTAAATACACGACAGCAGTGGAACGCATTACAATTCTTATTACACATATAGAGCATGATTTTTCATATCTCTGTATATAAAGTATGTTCAAGCCAATTTATGCCTTTATACATGCACTTTGTTTTTTTGCATCACAATTCTTAATACACATATATACTAATTTTTCATATCTCTGTATATCAAGTATGTTGACACCCAATTCATGTCTTCACACATGTACTTTGTATAATGATGTCCATCACATTCCACCATCCTTGCTAATCCCCTGCCCCCTCCCTTTTCCTCCCACCCCTCTTCCCTATCTAGAATTCATCTCATCCTCCCATGCTCTCCCTCCCTACCCCACTATGAGTCAACCTCCTTATGGAATTTTACTCAGCATTAAGAAAGAGCAAAATCATGGCATTTGCAGGTAAATGGATGGCGTTGGAGAAGATAATGCTAAGTGAAGTTAGCCAATCCCCCAAAAAACAAATGCCGAATGTTTTCTCTGATATGAGGAGGTTGACTCAAATTATTTCAATTTTACTGGTTTCCATTTGCCTACTCCTTTCTGAGGATTATGCATCCTTGACTGTTACCACATAACCTGCAATTCCTTTCTATGGACTTTCTGCATATTTCCTTACTCCATTTATGTTAGTTTTAGCCACATGACCTTCTTTGGCCGATGGAATAACAGTAAAATGAACCATGCTTAGTGGTCCTGTATGTAAACACCTTATGGTAATAGTTAAATACTAACTATTCTCAAACAGGGGATATTTAGCAATGTCTGGAGATATTTTGAGGTGTACATTAGGGGAAATAACAGGGTGGCGGCCAGGGATTCTGCTAGACATCCTATAATGCATGGGGTAGCTACCTCCACAAATAAGAGCCCAGCTCCCAATGTTAACAGAACTGAGGTTGAGTAATCTTGCCATAACTAATGTCATCTAAGAAAGTTGGGTTCCCAGTAGGAAAAGAAGCTTTGGAGTAAACACGGATGGGAGATCTGGGCGTCCTGGATTATGTAATGTCTCTGAACCTCATTTATTGTCATTGAAGAAGAGAGAAGAATATTCTACCCCTCAAGAAGATGTCGTGGGAGTAAAGAAATATTGTCAACTAGCTGAATGGCATATCCGTCTTCAAGAAATGCCAGGTTGTGTCTCCAGTTCTCACTGACGTTATATCTAGATTTTAATCCTTTAGAACCATCATTTATTGTGCTAATGTCTTTAAAATATTGCTCAAACTAAGATGGTGGCGGTAGGAAGAGCTATTATTTGTGCTGTGTGACTGGTTCTGGGGTCTTGCACCCAGATCTGGTGGGTTGATCCAAAGGTTCAGGAGTTTTGCCTTTGTTCTTGCACAGGAAAGGCAGCCAGAGCCATGTGCTCTCTGACTTCCGGTGTCCTTGGGTCTGCAGGAAATATGCTCATACTTATACTGATGGTATGCTGGGGTCTCCAGCCAGGTGGATGTTTTAGATGGCAAGTCTGATAACCTCACACCCTTGCTCACATTCCTTCCATTGCTTCTTTTCTTTGGAGACGATTGAATCAAAGTCCAAATCCCTCATGTGACTCAGAGGGCCCCAGATGCCCTATTTCGATGTCATCCCACTCTCCCAGGGTCTCTGAACACATCACCTTTGCGCATGCTGTTCCGTTGGCCTAAAATGTTTTTCCTCTTCGGCTCCACCTTTCCCACCTCTGCTTACATCCCAGGTGGATACTAGGGTCTTCGTCAGGAAGCCTTTCTCAACTCCTGTCAACACATCCAGGTCATTCCTCCCTGTTTCCATAAGGTCCCTCCCCAGAGCCCATGGCGGACAGTAGACCTGCCCACCCCTCAGGGTCCGTCCCTGGTAAGATGTTGAAACACCATACTTTTGTAACTGTTAATGATGAGCTACTGCTCTGAGGCCACAGAGTCCAGCCTTGGCCACGCTGGCCCTCCTTGGGACATGCTTCTCCTTAATTGTCTGGCATCACAGTGGACTTTCCGGAGCCTGTGCCAGGGTCCCAGTCAACACCTATGTGATGGGTCCATGTAACCCGTGTTCCTATTTCCCCCTTGTGATTGTCCAATAATTGTGATATTAGTTGGTGATTATTCATTGTCTTTTTGACAATCCAAGCTCTAGAAAGCAAGGACAAGGTCTGCGTATAGAGGACCTGGCACCTGAGAGATTCCCGATACTTACTTTCAAAGCTTGGGCCACAGAGACCTTGCAACTCTTCTTCGTGAGTGAGGCTTTGGAGATAAAAGGAAGTCTGTGCTGAATGTCGAGGCGAGAGGGAGCCTCAGGGATCTCAGGCCTGGGCTGTTATCCAAACTCCACCCTCTGAGGACACTGTGGGAGCTGCCAAGTGTCTCGAGGGCTCCTCTTCAGAGACACTTCCATGAAGAGGAGGTCCTGGAGACTGGGCCTCAGAACTTGCTCTGTCCATGGAACAGACATTTCCAAAGCAGATGTGTACAGAGCTGCCCAGCTGTCGGGAGGAGGGGTTTGAGGCACTGGGGACCCTCCACATCACGCTGAGGTACAGTTGAGGCCTGCGGTCAGGCTTTTGCCCATGCTGGTTTCCGTCTGTGTGGTAGGAAGCTGCTTCCAGGGCCCCGGATGTACTTGGTGTTTTCCATTCCCCAAAGTGCGGCTGGACCTTCTGACTCATTTACTTCCAACAGATAGATAATGATAAAAGGGATCTTGTACCTCGTCCGAGGTCAGGTTAAAGAGAGAATGTGGCTTTTCTCTTGCTCTCTGGCTCATGCTGCAGGAACCAGGTGCCACTTGAAGTACCTCATTATGAAGAGGCCCGTATGTCAAGAAACCAAGGAACTGTCCCCGACCCTGCAGCCAGCAAGGGACCAAAGCCCTCAGAACGGCAGCGTCCACAGGAACCAAGTGGTGCCAACAGCCATGTGGTTGGCTTCCCTGCAGCTGCGCTTTGGATGAGACCTCAGTCCTGGATAGCAGGTAGATTGTGACCCCGGGAAAGACATTGGGTCTGCAATGTTCCCCGAGGCCTGTCTGCTGAAGGCTTTGTCCCTAGGCTGTGGACCTTTGGGAGATGGCGGTGTATTTAGTGGGTGGGACCAGATGGGAGGTTTTAAGTTATTTACCTGGGGTGTGCCTTGAAAGGGACTGTGGATCCTGGTGTCTCCCTCTCTTGCATCCCCGCCATGAGGGGAATGGCCCTATTCTTCCATGGACTCCCGCCATGATACACTGTGCCTAAGCAGCAGGATCAATTGGTTATAGACCAAAACCTCCCAAACAGCAGGCCAAAATAAACCTTTTCTCTTTTTAAATTGATTTACTTGCGGTACTTTAAAATTTTTTTTTGATTGTTCTTTTTAGTTATACATGACAGTAGAGTGTATTTTGACACTTCATACATACGTGGACTATAACTTCCCATTCTCGTGGTTGTACATGATGTGGAGTTACACCGGTCAGGCCTCTCTAAATATTGGTCTTTGGATGTTAATATTTTATCTTTTGATTTTTTTTAAAATTTGTTGTAATTAGCTAGCTATACACCACAGTAGAATGCATTTTGACACATCATACATCAATGGAGTGTAACTTCTTATTCTTCTGGTTGTACATGATGTAGAATCACACTGGTCGTGTAATCATATACGTACCTAGGGTAATAATGTCTGATTCATTCTACTCTTCTTCCTACCCCCTTACCCCCTCTCCTCCCTTCACTCCCCTCTGCCTAATCCAAACTACCTCTATTTTCCCTAGCCTTACCCCTATTATGAATTAGCATCTGCATATCAGAGAAAACATTCAGCCTTTGGTCTTTGGGGATTGCCTTATTTCACTTAGCATGATGTTCTCTGGCTCCATCCGTTTACCTGTATTTTTTACAGCAAAGGAAAGCTGATTAACAGAAAGGACCTTAGAGCTTAGTCTTCCAGTAAAGCCACTTTTGGGGTTCCTAACCCACAGAAACTATGAGATTATAGGTTCTTGTTGTTTTAAACCATGAGACTTGGGGACGAATTTATTATGTGGCTAAAAATGATTAATGCAGTTAAGTTAGCATTTGAACCTTGTTTTTTAGCTGCAGGGAAAAAAAAACCTTTCAAATAAACTCAGATGTGAATTCTACAGCTTTAGCTTTAGCTATTTGTTACCTAATCTGAACAGTTACATTCAGATTCCCTGGATATCTGCTGGACACCTACTACACACCAGGCCCAGGATTGTGAATTCCTGGATGTGAGACCTTGTCTCATTCATTTCTTCTCTCCTCGCACAAAGCTTATCCCATAATGGCCATTCACAAACTGTATGTTGAATTAGATTATTTTGCTACTGGAGAGTTATTTTGACCCACACTTCACCGATGTAGTAAGAGAAGAGCCCAGTGTTTAAATGTACCAGAGAGCTTCATGTAACAGAAGTCAAATATCTTGCCCAAACTCTGTAGCTCCCATCTGTGTACCCCAGAACTTTCCAAGTGGGTAAAGTAGCCACTCTAATTTCAAATGGCAATGTTTCCCTTTTCCTCCAACATACCAGCTTAAAATAAACAGGTGGCTTTTAAGAAAATGTTTCTTATTAAAGAATTTCATCCAAAAAGGCTTTGTTACTTCTTTTTCTCCCTTAAGCACAGAGAACTGGCCCCTGCCTTATTTTGAACAGATTCCCGGGATCTAATTCTTCCATGATAACCTGTTGGAAGTGAGTAACAATTAGGTTATTTTAGTCCTCCCTGATAATGTTCATGGAGCAAATGGTGTTTCTTTCTGAGTTAATAAGAAACATTCACAGCAAAACCATGGGGCTCTGCAGATAAAGCAATTGGCAAGAAATGGTATGTTTAAATACCAGAAAACAGCCCATATCCAAACAGGTGTGCGATAAAACAGTATAAATAAACTGCTCCGTATGCAGTTTAGCCCAAGCAAAATCGTAGAAGAAACTTTCCTCTTATTTTGAAAAAAATATAACCAAACCAGGCCTCTTGCATCCTCCTTAGATCACACAGCTGGAAAAACAGTTCTTATTCAGAGAGTTGAAAGTAAAAGTTGTTTTAATTTTTTTTAAGTGGCCAGATAAACACAGCCTTGCTGGGGGAAGGAGTCTACTTTTGCAAATGTGGCCTTGGGCAACAATCTTGTGAAAGACTCACCTCTTTTCAACCTTTAAGAAATATGCCTGCCTCTTTGAACTAGCGATGCTCACTTCATGTTGGGTTGGAATTGTTTTGAAAAATGTTTTTGTTGGTGCAGTTTTTCCTAACCACATGGGTACTTGACTTTGGGCATGAAGAATATAGATGCCTAAGAGAACTATTTGGTTTCCATTAAGACCTGCTAAGTGCACAGGAAACATGGTTTAGAGCTGAAAGAGGTTATAAAAACTGTCCTTTTTTTCATGTTATTTCTTTCTGGCCAGGAGCAAAGGTGGGGCCCGGGGTTGGACTGTGCCAGAAAGTCGGGAAGTATGTGGGTTAAATATTTCCCACTGGGCTGTTTTTGTTGTTTGGGATCATTTGTTCTCTGCCAACCTGTGTCTAGGAGGGAAAAAAAAGGCAAAAACAATGTAGACATAGCCCGAAGCCCATGGAAACAGCTGATACTTGACAAGCCTGGGTGGCCAGGAGGATCATGGGATAGCAGAGACGGGGTGGTTGGCTCAGGCTCGGGGCTCGTATGGTGCCCGCCCCTTCTGAGCCTGTTTTGCATCTCTGACTTGACCTTGTGTGCACAGAGCATCTGCAGATACATTCAAATACATAGCATGTTATATGCAATAACATGAAGATGATGTGCAGTGACAAACGTGTGTGTGACACAAGTGTCTGAAGACTCCATGCAGAGGCAGGCAGTGTTGGACACACAGCCAGTGCTCCATCCACGGTGGCCTTTCTTTGAGCTGTGGTCACTGCTCTCCATGTCTTCGTGATCCTTTTGAATACATCCCCGTCTCCATGCTCATCTCCAAATCTCTCTCCCCACCACTCACCACAGCTATTCACATGCACCATGAGCAGATGGGAATCATACACCAAGTGGAAAAAGAATGAGAATCCTTGCATCAACGTCATCTGGTGAAATGGTTAGGAGGTCCCCCCTTCAGATTCTGCCCTGCTTTCTTTCTAGCTAAGTCATCTGTTTGAGCCTCAATATCTGCATCTGTCAAGAGAGAACAACGGTAGAACGTTCTTTACTGAGTGGCTCTCTTCAAAGCGAAGAGCACCCATGCTGGTGTGCATGTGGCGCTTTCTTTATGAGTCTGTCTAACCACACACTTCACATGGTGCCTGCCAGGCCTTCTTCAGCTGGACTCTGCCCTCTTTCTCATTTCCAAATCTATTCCCTGTTCTAGGTAGTTCCAGGCTGGGGATAAGCACTTCACAACCAGAAATCCCTGGCCAATATTTCAGTCTTGTGAACCAACCTTTTGACTAATGGTGAACTCAGAGGTACAGAGCAACAGGAACCAGTTCTGACTACATCTAAATGGGATGGAAGTCCTCCCTTTGTCTGGGCAGCAGAATTTTCTCTAAGAAATCATGGGAAGACAGATGACCAGGGTGAACATCTTTCTTCATGCTGTCAATAAGGGGCAAAGAAAGATGGTCACTGTCATGGTCCCTGGTGCTAGAAGGACATTTGGTATCGTTTTGTGTCCCCTGCTTCTTGCTTTTTCTCCCCACCCCACTGTGGCAAGTATTATAAATAGGTGTCTTTCTTATCTGTCCTCCCCTCAATGTTTTTCATTTTGAAAACCACAGTTAATTTTAGATAATTGTCAGAGATAATCTCAAATTTGTGTGTAACATAGGCCCTAGTTCTAAGAAAAACATGACATTTCTAGAGGACTTTGTTTTGGCCCCTCTTCCTCTGACAGTACCAGGCCAATGTCTCGGATCCCCCCTGCCCCTCTTATCAGGGACCTGGTTTTATCTGATCCTGCTGCTGGCTCCCTGTCCCAGAAACAGAAACCCTCTGTCCTGGTGGGTTCCGCTCCAATCCAACAGCTTCCCAGGTGTGACTTTAAGGCCGAAGAGCAGCTCTGGGGACTCAGGGTGAGTCCACTGTCACCACTCCCTGGATCAGCTTTGCAAGGCCGGAGTGGCCTCTACCCTCTGATTCTCACAGGGCCCCTCCCGGTGATCCCCATGCAGATAACTGCAGTTGTAAATGTTGTGCAAAGGCTGCTGGAGGACTCTTTGAAATAACAGGCTGTTTTTCAGAGCCTGGGCCACATTTGTCCTGGCCTGAATTAAGAGGTAAAGAACATTCCAACTGCAAGTTTGCATGGAAAAAAATATATTTGAAGATTTTTTTTCTGCTAACAAGGTATGCAAAGGACTCAAATTCCAGTAAACGAAGGTTAAAGACGGGCTGGTTTGCAGAGTACAGTCATCTCCCCTCCACCCCTTAATTTTTCCATAAAGTGCCATAAAAAGCCACTGTACTAACAAACATTTTGGGAAGAGAACAGGCTCCAGGCCAAGAAGCCACAAGCTTAAATGGGGGGAAATCTGAGCCCTGAGGCACGGTTTCCTGAGCAAGTCATTACTTGAAAAGGGATCAGGCATCGGCAGCACCACCAGAATCCAGACACACACCCCAGATTGCCCTGGGCTGCCCAGGACTGAGCTGGACAGGAGGATGAAGCCACTGTCCTCGACGGGAGCAGTATGCCTTACAAAAAAGTACAATGAGAGCCTCTCTCCAACTCAGAGCCTACCTGGAAAACAGCAGGCAGAAACAAGTCATCAGATGAAGACCAAATCCAACAGCCGCCCCCCTACCCACCAGCTCCAGTGGCATGGATTTAACCATTTTAAATTAATTCTTGTGAAATGCAGGGACATTTATGCTAAAAACGACATGGAAGAGTCGAGTTCCCCAGAAACTAGAAGGATATTGGGGAGGGTATCACCCTACAAAATACAGAGACCCGAGAGCCAGCCTGGTGCTGGCTCCAGATAGAGACCCAAGGAAGAAACAGAGGACTTGGAGGCAGACCTATGAATAAATGAGGATGTGGAGTGTGATTAATATGGCTCATAAATCATTGGGAGAGGCCAGATGATTTAGTCAATGTCATTGAGAAACTGACCACCACGTGGACAACAATAACAACTATATTTGTTTATTACACTAAATGTGGGCTCCAGATGAATAAGAGATTGACTAGAAAAGGGAATATCGTGAGCTTACCCAGAAGAAAATTAAGAAAAAAATTTTATGACTGCAAAGAAGAAGGGAAAAACTTTCTAAGGAAGACCTAAAAATTGCAAACCACGAGGCAAATAATTGACAGGTTCGAATTTGCCAGAATTGAAGATTCCTTTTTAATGAAAGGTATCGAATACAAAGTTAATAAAGTCAAACATTTGGAAAGAAACATTTGCAACATTCAAAACAGGGAAGTCTGGAAGTGAACAAGAAAAGGACCATGAAACCCAACAACAACAACAACAAAAAAAAACGGGGGCAGAGGCTCTGTTACAATAAACCTCCTGCCTCATGTGCTACAAGGGACCGTCCCTACTTGAATTGCAGCAGTGGAGGCCAAGTGCCCTGTGTAACGCAAAGAGGTGATGAACTCATCCGCAGTCAGCAATCCACATCATGACAATATTAAGAGGTGGCACTGTCAAGAGGTAATGCATTCACTGTCCGCATGAAGAGAGAGAAAACATTATCAAGGGAATAGGTTGTTGCAAGGGGAAGTTTCTCTTTTTCTCTCTCTACCCCCTGCTCCTTCTCTCTCTGTGTCTTTCCTGCTTTCTTTCCATGTGATACCTGATTTCTACCACATGATGACATAGCAAGAAGACCCTCACCAGATGTGTCTTGGACTTCCAGGACTCCAGAACCATGGGCCACGCACGCTTCTACTGTTCATTATTTTCCCCCATTTGTAAGAATCTGTTATAGCAGCAAAGACAGCATGATTCCCACATATTGCTCTTAGGATGCAGATTAGTGAATCCAAATCTAAAGAACAAGCTCACAAAAACGGAGCATCCTCGTGCATTAGAATCACTACTCTAGCTTTTGCAATGTCCCAAAGAATCCTTGCTTTGGTCCAAGATAGAATAGCAAAGGATGTTAGGGATCCAGTGCCTGGACCAGCCCGTCTTTAACCTTCCTTTACTGGAATTTGAGTCCTCTGGGACAGGGAGGGGATGTGGAGGCTCATCTGTTGTGGAGGGGATGAAGTAAATGAATGGGTGTGCGTTGTGGAACACTCTGTGGCAGCTCGAAGCAATCATCCGGAGTTAACGATTAGCAGCAAGTTAAGTTCTTAAAACTGCAAGCTAGGTTAAAAAATAAAATAAATAAATAAGGAAAACCACCAGTTAGGGTAGTATGGAGGACACTCAATAACCCACTCAACATGGTACCTGGCCTAAGGAAGATCTTCGACTCCATCAACAATAGGAGCGAAATCAAAGGGGCCAGTCTATCCTGAGATTCCAGACGGTAAGGATGGGATGGGATCTGAAGCTATTCAAAATAGAATTTGAGAGCTACCTTTGAGGCAGTTTCTCCCCCTGACATCTTGTCTTTCTCCTTGGTAACTGACTCTGAACTTGCACAAACACAACCCTGACCACAGAGCAAAACATTGCTGCAAACCAGCCTGTCCTGATGTCAGAGAGGAGGGCCCAGTACTTCCCCAGCCAGGTGCTGAGTCTGACAAAGTTAATTCTTAGTAATTTATTTATGAGGGTTCAGAATTCATCGTGGCCTCTGGTGACCTCACACATGGCCTGTGTTACAAGGTCATTGGGTGGAAGATCTGCTCCGAGAGCTCTCACTGTGGCATGCCTCACAAAGTGTACGGAATAATACTTCACTCAGGGCACAGAGGAACCAAATTTGATTGACCAGAAGAGACACCCCACCCCGCCACTCCTCTTACCATGGAAATATTTTTAGGAAAGTCCATTACCCTAGTGCCGACTACCAGAATGGCAGTGACTGACCACTGGAGCATCAGGAAGGCCAAGGGACAGCCTGACTACTCTTGCTCAGGGAAGCCCAAGCAATGAGAATCCATCCTAGGAGCAGGAAGCCAGGAAGGGCTGCTTCACACAGGAGGTAGCAGAGTATTTACACTGCATTTGTGATCAGGGGTCACAAAGAGGGGCCAGGAGCTGAATTCCCAAGAATGGAATTGAATCCAGCTCTCTGAAGGAAATCCGAGGTTTGGAAAACTCCCAAGGAGCAATAATTCAACTGAACTAACCTGATGAACTGTTTTTAAATGTTTGGAGAAATATAGTCAAACATTGAACAGCTTCCTAGAACTGAATCAACTGGGCAAAGGTAACCTTTTATTAGAGCCTTTGCAGTACACCCAGAGAACCGGTCAGAGTGTTGGGCTCAGCTCCATCTGAAGGAAGAGAGGAAGACTTGGGCTCATTCCCCGAGATGGAGGTTCTCTAGCGCAAGATGCACGTTTTCCACTTGTGATAAGAGTGTATTTAAAGCTAAACTGTAGGAGAATGAAGGCAACTCAATGTACCGAGTGCCCTTAGTGATTTGCCAGGTGTTCTCTGTCTTGTCTCGAGGAATCCTCTCACAATTCTCCAAGAAAGAGATTAGCATGGTCCATTTTTCAGAAGAATACAAAGAATTTCTGAGAGATTAGAGAAATTCTCCAGGTCGGATGGCTTTTCCAAAGCCGACCTGGATGCAAAACCCAGACAGCTGATCCCCAATCTGGAACTTTCTTCAACCTGTAGTGTCATGACCAGACCCTCTGCTTTTAGGAATGATGGGCAGTTTGGAGGGTTCCCCTAACTAAAGAACAAAGGAGTTCATTGTCCTCTCCCCTCCCTCTTCAAGCAAGGGTGATCACGGGGAGCTGTGTGTTAAAATGGAGTTGAACACAAGTAACAATAGTGGATTTTTCGTTGAGTTCTCATTATGAGCAGAGCACCATGATAAGTGTTCTCCATGAGACGCGGTCCCACGGGGTGGTTCTATTACTATCTCTATTTGTCTATTTGAGAAAACTAGATTTCAAGGGGAAGTTAGTCGAATTGAAACAACTGATATTTGTGAATTATATTCTAAATTTGTCTGACTCTCGAATCAAATTTGTTGAGTACCACCCCACATTGTTTTCATTGCCCCCGACAGTGTGCAACGGTGGTAGCAATGGCAGCTGTGGGGAGAGAAGCAAGGTGATGGTGTTTTGTTGTTCTTGGTGGTGGTATCGGTGGTGGTGATAGTAATGGAAAGGAGGTGGTGGCAATGAAGTGATAGTGTCCGTGTGGTAGTAAAGTTGTTGCTGGTAGTGGTAGTGTTGGTTATGTTGTGGTCATGGTGATGGTATGGTGGATCATGGTGAGACTCTCCCCTCTCAATTCAGGGAGTTGATTGCCATGGTGGTGATGGTGGTGGTGAAGTGAGTAGTGGTAATAATGGTAATGGTGATGGTGGCCGTGATTGGTGGTGATGGTGGCCATGATTGGTGGTGATGGTGGTAGTGGTGGTGATGGTGGTATTGGTGATGGTGATGGTAGTACTGATGTCCATGGGGATGGGGATGGTGGTCATGATGTTTGTGGTGCTGGTGGTGCTGGTGGTGATGGAGATGGTGGTAATGAGTTGATGGGGATGTGATGGTGGTAATAACTAGTGACGGTGTTGATGATAGTGCTGATTATGGAGGCAGCAACCCTGCGTGCAGTGGTGGTGGATGTTAATTCACCCTCTCAGACAAGGGCTCCTTTGGAGTTTCTGCAAAAAGGAGTCCTTTGTTTTCTCTGTGCCTGGGAGGTTTGATTAACTTTTTTCTAAAAGGTTCTAGAAAGGAGAAGCTGGCCTTTAATTCTTCTTCCTGTATTCACTTCCATGCTGTCGACAAGAGCTGCTGCTGCCCAGGGCCAGCAGGGGAGAGACGGACCCCGTGACCATTTCCCTGAAGGCAGCCTTTGGCCACTCTGCACTGGAACACATTACCCCTGGCCTCGCCCCTGCCACATGAACCAGGTGACCGGGCCCTGCTAGGGCCCAGCCCAGTCCAAAGGGATTTGGGATTCAGTGTCCCAAACAAGGCGCTGATTAGCTGGTAATCAGGCAGCGATTAGCAGGTCGGGTCACCTGCAGTTCAGGGCCCATTGTTCCCTGCAAAGTCCTGGGATGTCTGCCACGCGGACAGCCAGCCTGAGCTTCGGAGGATCCCACTGCCTGCCGCTCTGCTGTGGAGAGCTTGATTAGGAAAATCCCCTGCCCCCCTAAGCCTGTGCCCCCAGAGGAGGCAGTGCTGTGAATCCCCTGTCTGTTCACACACAAAGGATTTGGGTGAAGAACAGCCTGCTTAAGAGTCCAGTGGTGACAGGGAGGTGAGGCCCCAGGACACCCTGAAGAGCTGGAAGCAAATTAACACATTCCCATTCACGCATGACGTCCAGCGCTTGAGCAGTGGGGCCTGGCAATCCTGGGTCCACACTGAGATTCTGCTGTGCTCTTGAAATTGACCTTGAACGTCATGTTTAAACTCTGAGCCATGCTTACCTCCCTTTTTAAGGGGATTAATAATAATATTTTCCCCATTAGTGTTGTTTAGGATTAATTTTTTTAAAAGAGAGACAGAGAGAGAGAGAGAGAGAGAGAGAGAGAGAGAGAATTTTTTTAATATTTATTTTTTTTTAATTTTCGGCAGACACAACATCTTTGTTTGTATGTGGTGCTGAGGATCGAACCCGGGCCGCACACATGCCAGGCGAGCGCGCTACCGCTTGAGCCACATCCCCAGCCCCTAGGATTAAATTTTTAAAAAATGGATGTAAAAAGATTAATACAATCTCTGGAGTAGAGAAAGTGCCCAATAAGTGTGAGCACCCTTACCAGCAGTTAGAGTAGGATCATTATTTGAAATAGCGTCATTATTTTTTATACAGTATTTTATTTTAAAAACAAAAATACCCCAGGAACTTCACTTCTTAAGATGAGAGTAACCCTGGTCTTTGTAGGACCATCCTAAGGATGAGATAATTCTTGTAAAGCATTCACTACAGGCCACAGCACATAATTAGCACTCAATAAGTCATAGCAATAATTATGATAATTGTCATTCTTCTTTGCACAAAGATGGATGCAAAAGTTTATTTTATAATATATTTCATTGTATCGCAGCATATAATCATGGCAATTTAGATACAGTGTGATTTTCAACTAAAAGGGGATTAGTGAAATTATTCATGGCGTATTCATACCATTGAACACCACACAATCTTATAACCCAGGTGCCCTCAAATTACTTGGAGATCTTGTTAAAATGCAGATTCTGATTCGGTAAGTTGGGGATGTGGCCTGAGGTTCTGCATTTCTAATGAATTCCCAGGTGATTTCTGGTTTACACACCCACTTTAAGAGGATTCACACTTTTGTAATAAAAGCTAAAGTATGTGTAGGCACACTGATGCACAAATATAGAAAAAAAAAAGTTCAAGACATATTGAAGATGGGAACTGTGTTTATTTCCCCTTCCACTAAAGTGTTCTTTCTCAAAAAATTAATAATGAACATGTAAAGGAAACATTTTAAAATGCAATAAATTTTGTTATACACAAAGTTCTTCCTTTCTCTTACATCTTGTCACATGGCCGGTTTTCCAGCACAGCCCTGATTTTCTTGGTGTCACACTAGGCCTTTCAGCACCCTAACCCCAAGGAGATCACATTAATGCTGCTCCTTCCAGAGACTTCAGTTCTCTGAGGGACAGGTGAGCCCCAACAGAAAACACAGGCCAGAGTTCAGGGTCTGGAAGGGCAAACTGGCCAGGAGCAAGGTGGACAGCCGCTGACTTGGAGGAGCCCAGAGAGTTTCCTGAAGTCCAGTTCTGGCTGCATGGAGAGGGTGTTCCAGCTAACGTGTGTGTGTGTGTGTGTGTGTGTGTGTGTGTGGGAGGGATTCTCTCCAGAGTAGGAAAGACATCAGGAAAATGACCACCATACAGAAGGATGGCTAGGCTGGCTCTTTCACTAAGGCTGAGCTGAGGGGAGGTCCTCTGGCATAGAAGAGTCGGTGGGCACAGGAGTTTTCCTTTCTTTGGGTCTCCTCAAGAAATAACTTTGGAAAAAATAAAGAAAGAATTGTGTGTTTCAGCACGGCTTCTGTCTCATCCCCCATCAGACTGTTCCTGGCACTGAGAAGCTGCTAGAAGTCTACATGAGCACAGAGAGAATTAGACAGACCCTGAGCTGAATTCTGACCTATCAGTTTTATAGCGAAGCTGCCAAAGATTTCAGCAATGGCTCCATTTCCTTCTTGGGAAGTGAGACTAGCCATGCAAAGTATCTTCAGAATTAAGAATTAGAGAGCTAAAAGATCCTGGTCTTTGGTCAGGCACAAAGCAGGCTTCAAAGGCCAATGTGAATCATAACGGCTATTTTATCCAGTACTCCTGTTCCCTTCACCCTAACCACACTTTGTACATGTCTACAAGAATTCCCCATCTGCCTGAGATCCCTGGTACTAGCCTCCATCACCTCATCCCCCCATGCATCAGTGGCTGGAGAGAAATAGATGGGTACTCAAACTGGGTAGTGGCAGGAGAGTTTAGTAAGAGACTTTTCACAGAGGTAAGAGAAGGGTTTAGGAAATTAATGAGGGACAGTGACGTGAATGGGAGTTGAGGAGGTACATCAATCCCCAGCTTGAAGCAGTTTTAAGCACCCAGAGGGCAACTGTGGGGAGAGGGTAGCCAGCAGGACCTCTGGACTTTGGTAGGGGAACGACTAAATCATCAAAGAGGAGGGTGTGGGAGCCAGGGAATCAATAGCCTGGCTCCTCTTTTCTGCCCTCCTCTGCCCAATTCGTGCTTTAGCTAAGACCTTGGCTTGGTGTTTCCTTTGATTACTTTCTCCATACTTTCTGATCTTCTCAAGCTGCTGTCTATGTGCACCATGACATGATCATAGAATATGGCTGCATTTCCAACGGGAACTCCAATGGAAACAGCTCTGCCTGGTCTACAGCCCAGATGTTAAACATAAAATGCAACACCATGAAAACAGTTTTGAAACTACTCTGGAAAGGACCATTTCAGGACCTTACCCCAAGATTTCAGCCATTCTATTACTTGGTCTTCCTGCCCTCAAGAATCTTATAATAGACTTAGGAAGAGACTCTACTTGTAAACAGGTACCGAGGAGCTCACTGAAAGATATCCAAAAGAATCTGACTTGGAAGGAGAAGACTTCTCCCAGGATGTATGGACCCAGAAGATATCAGTCTTTTGGTGGAATCCAAAGGGAAGTCAGATGGCAAGAGAAGCTGTGGCTGTTGTCTACCAAGGTCACCTCCTGGAGTTCTAGAGGAGGATGCAATTGGAGGATAGTGAACCTGGAGGGACAGATGGAACATTCCAGCAATCTTGTCAATTCAAATCTGTCGTGAAGCCTTCCAGACAACATACCCTGCCAGGTTCCTTCTTTCCCTAAGCATCTGACACTCATGACCTTATATGGACTGCTCTTATGCAAGTCACATCCAGAGTGGATTGTCAGGTCCTGGAGTCGAGGAGGTGATATGAAGAGTGGGGATCACCCTGTGCTTTTAAATAGCTAAGACAGCATCCTTTGCCTTGTCCTGGACACTCAGAGAAAGCCATGAATAAATAGGTTGATGATTCTTCATTATGCTTCTGTTTCATCCCCCACCATGCCGCAAATACAACTCTCCTCCACTACACCCCCCAAAAGGAAGCAGAACTATGTGAGCACCTTCCACGGGCATTGACTTGTAGAAGTTCATACACATAACAAGGGTGTTATCCAACTTCATTATTCTCAGGATCATTTTAAAGTTATGAATGGCTTACTCTTGTAAGGATGATGTCTTTTACATATTTAGAAAATAGAAGATAAAATTCTGCCTAGCACGTATGAGGCCATGGGTTCAATTCCCAATACCACCAAAAAAGAAAATTTAATTTAACTTCCTAATGCTTATTGTTCTTATGAAACTATAAAACAAAATAAATTAATAAATTGAATGCAAGCAAAGCTCCACCATATTTAAAATTCAGCCCAACACTTTTAATTAAATGTGACTGATGATATGGTTTTGAGGAAACTGGCTCAAAGTAACATAAGCAGACCAAGTGTCACAGTACAGGTGTAATTCGATACACCAGCCCACACCTGTGCAGTGATTCAGATATTCCACAAGTGCTCTCCACTTATTCTGGTGCTGTGAAGTCACTTGGCACTAAATTGACAGAAGCACATCATTTTTCATTCACATCTCCTTTGTTCTTTCCTTATTAGCAGAGTCAATCAAATTAGATTGTGCCTACTTGCTGGCAATCACTAGCATTAACACATGGTGGCAGTTTTAAGTATAAAGGGTCATCTATATAACCCACAGTAAGCTTTATCAATTTCACTTGACATTTCCACTGACATGAGAGCTGCTAGGGTTTGGATCTGCAATGTCCCCCAGACTCACTAGCTCAAGTCTTGGTGGCCGGTCTATGGTGCTATTGGCAGGTGGTAGAAGCCTTAGAAGTGGGCCTAGTGGGAGACAGCTATATGATTGGGTACGTGCCCTCCAAGGTAATCTGGGAATCCATCTCCTCCTTCTCTCTCTGCTTCCTGCCCACTGAGAAATGAGCATCTTTGCTCTGCCAGGAGCTCTCCACCATGATGTTCTACCTCACCATGGGCTCAGAGCCACGGGGACAAGTGACTATGGACTGAAACCTCTCAAACTGTGATAAAAAAATAAGCTGTGGATCTCAAGTATTTTGTCATAGCAATGGAATTCTGACTAACATAAGAACCCAAAATTCAAATGTTCTAGTAGAGAAGGCTGTTTCCCCATCTGTCCTTGGAATATGCAAATAGCACTGGTATAGGCACTTTGAGTCACACAGATGGGGTGAGGTGGGCATTGTGATGTTTTCTGTATGAGGACTCTGATGCTCGAAGTGGGGGGTAGGCGTGTATGCAGGTACAGCCACCTAGCAGGTGATACAGGGAGACTCTGACCCTAGGCTGTGTGTCACTACACCCAGTTTTTGATTGGTGGGACTCATCTTACTGCATGGTTAATGCTATGTTGATACATAGCGGTGGTGAGGGAGGATGGAAAGGAAGTTTAAGAAGACACAGAAGGAACAGGGAGCAGAATGTTCTGCGCTGGAGATGGCCACATAATTCTATTCTACGGTGCTCTGTTGCTTTAGGTGCCGTGGGGATCAAGAGCAGTGGGAAGTCCAGAGCCTCATGGAAGCTGGCTAGCCATGCAGTGGAGGCTTGTCTCCAGGTGAGGCCATTCTGGGCATCCTCACCTCAGGCTTGTCAACCATCATCCCTTGTGAGTTGAAATACACAAAGACAGAGTTCTGACTTGCTCCTAGTGGCTGGCATTTGCTGCTTCCTGCTCGGAGCCTAAAGCTGAGTATTTCCCCCCAGAAGCCTTTGTGTCAGCCTCAAGGGCTTGGAAGCTCTGTGGGAATGGTGACTCCAGCTCATTCCACTTTCCATCCACAAAGCTGGAGTCCTCTCAGTCTTCAGGAATGAACAGAGGCCCTGGAAGAAGTGTCGGCAACCCATTTCCTATTGCCATAGTGCCATGTTGCCCCTCCCTTCAACTCAAAGTGGTGAGAATGTAGGAAAACCAACGACTTAGTTAACAAACAGGCCCGTGGGTTGAACTGTCACTCACCGGGTCCAGCAAGATAGTGCTTGATGAAAATTTTCCATAGCTTGCATTTCCCTATAATACAAAAATATCTCCTAGTAAAATCTCACTTTTCCTACAGCAAAGTTAACTTTTTGTTATTTTAGAATGGCAAATTGAATCACGGGAAATTTCAGGAATCATACCCATACACAAACACGCACACACACACACACACACAAAAAAAAAAAAACACTCATACACACAGAGAGATCATGCACCACACACATTTTAGGTACTGCCACAACTAAAGTCCTTTCTGCCTTCCATATAGTTTGAGGACAATGAAACCATTCAGTCATTGCCCAGAATGATAATTATCCTTTTGGACACATGACCTCATATTCTCAATCTATTAAGCACACAAAATCTGAAAATGAGTGGTATTAGTGATTCTACTGAAATGGATATAAGGGAACTGAAATAAAATAAAGCCAGCTTTAGCTCCGTAATCCCTGAAGGCATAAGTGCTAAGATGGGTGACTTAGGACACTAAGAAAAGAAAAGAAAAAAAAAAGAACAAAGAAAAATAAAATGTGGATGTGG
Organism: Marmota marmota marmota; assembly: GCF_001458135.2. Taxonomy (NCBI): domain Eukaryota; kingdom Metazoa; phylum Chordata; class Mammalia; order Rodentia; family Sciuridae; genus Marmota; species Marmota marmota. Next base: position 7,293,626 of record NW_026000222.1, on the reverse strand, counting down.
CTTTGTACTAGACGTCTCGTCTTCCTTACTTTGGGTCACATCAGCTGGTGGTGGGGGTCGGTTCATGTGCGATGAACAACTGCGATGACCTAGGACAAAATTCCGGGATAAAGTGATTGGTTCCCTCTTATCCCTCCAAGCTTTCTTTTGTCTTTCTTTTTCCTTTCTTTTTTTGTTTTGTTTTCGTTAGAATCTTAGACAGCCATTGACATGTTTCTGTTGGCTGGGGCTGGGGCTCAGTGGTAGAGCGCTTGCCTAGCATGTGTGAGGCCCTGGGTTTGATTCTCAACACCACATATAAACAGATAGATGGGTAAAGATAACTAAATGGATAAAGATAACTAATAAAAGAATTTTAAAAAAGGAAATGGAATAGTTACTACCTACACCACCCAAAATGACTCCTCCCATCAGGATCACCTTCGTGTGAAGGGCGACCTCATTCAGAGTTTTAGAACTCCCTTTCTCCAGAAACTTGGGTGCAGGTTGGATAAATGTGGGAGTGTGCAAGGTTGTGTGGCCATACAGTGATTTGCTCACACACTCTCTACTGATAGAGACCATGAGTGACCCAGGGCACAGCAGAGGTACTTAGCATCTCTTCAATTTAGGGTTGGCAGCCCCCTTTCCAGAGAATTTTTAGGGCGAAAAGGGGCTGTGTAACCTACTCTTATATGAATCTTAACCTCCTGTCCTGGACCCCTGGATGGTGGGGTCCATCCACAGTTCCAAAAGTCAATGTTACAATCTACCCTTGAAAGTAGCTTCTCAGACAAATGAAAACCTTGGGCAGGCCCCAGAAGTTCTCAAGTGGGAATGCTGATCAAGTGTCTCCATGCCCTTGTCCTTTAACCCTTTTACTCCCCTACCCTGGCCCCTGGAGACTCACATTAAAAATTCTTCAGAGCAGGAAACCTGGTTGATGGATTAATCAATCAACCAACAAGTCTTTATTGAGAGCACCTAATTTTTACTCAGTACATGCTGACTGGAGAGGATGGTACAGTGACAGGTAATGGAGGGCTCTTCAAAGTCAGATAGAGGACTGGGAACCAATACTCAGCACGCCACGCATTCATTCAACAGGTTGCAATCGGAACCCACACATGGACTCTGCAGTGCTCTGAGGAACCGGAAGAGGAGACAGATCAGATTCTTGCTCCATGGAGCTTAGTGTCTAGCACAGTCACAATATTTTTAAGAGCTCAAGATGAAAGTAGTAGCTTATGGTGGTCAAAGAAAACAGGAGATTTTAGATTATTTTAGGCTTTTGAGGGCTGGGGAGGGGGAATATTCAATCCCCATCTGGGGAATCTGAATCTGAGATGGTAGCAGACAAGACAGACTGAAGGATCTACAGAGTTAAATAGCGTCCCTTCAAAATTCATCTCCTCTCAGAACCTCAGAATGTGACCTTACCTGGAAATGGGCTTTTTGCCGATGTGATTGATGTAAGATGAGGTTATGCTGGTTTGGGGCCCTCAACCCAATGACTGGTGTCAGACTTGGGAAGCGCCAGACGCAGACAGGTAAAAAGCACGTGGAGATGGAGCCAGAGACGGAGGTGATGAAGACACCAGCCAAGGGACACTGAGTCTTTCTGGACACCAGGAGCTGGAGAGGGGCAAGGAGAAGATTTTTCCCTGGGGCCTCTAGCCAGAGCGTTGCTCTGTCAATACCTTGGTTTCAGCCTCAAGCAGTGTGGTCTTGAGCCACCCAATTTGTTACAGCAGTCCCAGAAAATGAAATCCAGGGACAACTGGCCAGAGGCAAGGAGGAGGGCCTTGCTACACCCTCACCCCTCTTCCAACATCCTCCAGGCTAAGTGGTGGGTGAGTCCTGACCTAGCCCGAGGGCTCGGAGAGACAGAACCTAGGTCTTTTTGTGCAAGGTGATGGCTGAAGTTCCTGCCCGAGGACACAGGGTCTCTGTCCCCAGCTTGTTTTCTGATGAACTGGCCACCTCAGGGAGCTTGGAATAAACAACTGCTGAGCTTCCGAGGCATGCTGGGGTTGGAGACAGGGTGAACACGAGGAGCAAGAGGAAAGGTGAGGAGTTGTGCAAATCTTCACCCCCACACTTCTGCATCCTGCTTGGCCTCATGCAGACCCCTGAGGCACTCGCCCTTGCAAGTTGAGAAAACAAAGAAACTCTAGTCCATGGATCTGGACTAGAAGAAGAAGCCACTGAAAAAAATTGGAACTGTACAGAGAAAGTGACTGTCCCTGGCTAAGAGTGGTCAGGTGCTTTGTAGAGAAGGTGACCCCAGAAAGACGCCTGAGGAACCCAATAAGCGCTGGATGGTAGATAAGGACAGAGGTAGAGGGGAGAAGCAGAGACTCCTGTTGTGTCTCAGCCCTCCCTGGGGGAACATCTTGCCTAACCCCAGTGCCTCTAGCAGCTCCCCAAGGAACACGAGACTGTTGAGTAAGGGACTGAATGGACAAACTAAATGACCCAGAAGCCAAGAGAGGAGATAAGGGACACCATCAAAGGTCAGGAAGAGGCTCCCTGTGGATAAGAAGTGGTGATCAGGTGGTGGAGCCCTGGAGGGACCAGAATGTAGAAAACCAGTCGTGGAGAAGGGTCTATGAGGAGTGTTGGGAGGAAGACTGTCTGCAGATGAAGACAAGGAAATTTGAGGATGCTGGGGACAAGAGTTGCACAGTGACATTCAGGTGGAAGGGCACACGCAATAAGCCCTGTGATTTTAACACCTGTTCTGTGCTGGTCACTGTACCAGCCATTTTCAAATACATGTTCTCATCCTCTGAAATCTGGGTTCATGTGACATGTTAGCTTTGGAAAGAAGTGGTGAGTTTTCTACTAATCATGGGGACAGAGTAGATGGAAAACTCCTACAAGCAAGTGAGTTGAAGGGGGTCTCCCCTCCTTCACTAAATATCCATGGGGTACTTCCTTTGTGCTGGATACCCTACTGAGGGTCTCAGATCCATTATCCAATGAGAACCTTACAGCAACCTAGAATGTTCTGTCTTGATCCTCTTCTTGGAGATGTGGAAAGTGAATCTCTGTGGGCAGCTTGGGCAAAATATTTCAACATGAAGGTAGTTATGGCTGAAACCACAATTCAAAGCTTTGTGTTTCTGGACAAGCAACTAAATATTTCCTCAGTCTCAGTTTCTTCTCCTGTGTAGTTTTTCCTCCTATCATAGTTGAAGCATGAACAGAGTGCTCCATACATGGCAGCTCTTGTTTTTATTATTTCCTTTTCCCCTTTGGAACAAGGATATTTTGGGCCTTCCTACACCCTCACCCCTCTTTCAACATCCTCCATGGCTCTTTGGAGTTGAAGACTTCTGGAGAACAAGAGCAGGTGCCAGAAGCATTAGGAAATCGACTCCATCCACAGCCGGGGGGCCCAAGATGTCTGCTGCGCGCTCCCAGAACAGAAGCCAGGTTTGGGATGCAACCTAAATACAGAACAGGACCGAAAAGCAAAGGAAGTTTCCAAAAGGGATAATGCAACCCGAGACAATAGGTCCACGGATCAATAGGAAACCTTTAATGGCCCATGATGAGCTAGACTGGGGGACGGTCCTCTCTGTAAAAGGAAAATAAAATGGATCAATAAGAGACGAAAACTGGTATTAATTGGCTGAGATTCTCTCCCTGCTATCAGGCGCTCCTTTCCAAGCTGGTCAGACTTTTTCATTCCCTTCCTCCCTCTTGATGAGATCCTAAGGCTCTGGCATAAGAGAACTGGGCCTTCAAATAGGCCCTGGACAGAGGGCAACAGCAGAACCATGGGTCACCTCTAGCTGCGCTGGTTATTGGTTACCGTGATGAGGGGTAATTTGCTTAATGCAACAATCTCAGTGTAGGGAAATGTGTTTTCCTAAACTCAACCCATGATCCTCATTCTCCAATCTATGTATGCCTCTATGTCCATAGTATGGTGGATCTTAGAGTTTTCTAGTGTGTTTGAAAGCTTCATCTACTAGATATGTGATCTTGGGCAAATCATTTAACTTCTCTGGGCCTCTTTCTAAACATGTTAGGGTTGTGGTGAAATAACATCAATGGCCATTGTCACCTTCTTATGACCACCACTACCCCTGTGATCATCACCCCAACCACCAATATCAGTATGACCAAAAGCATATGTGGCTTTATGGAAGGGGGAGCTTAAGGCTCGGAAAGGCCATAACTAATTAGCTAGGTGGTCTTGAGCAAGTCAGGAATCATCTCTGATCTACATGAGATTCATCATCGACTTAGGATGGCAATGTGTCTTCTTGTCACTATAAGGACTGGGAGAGGCTGGTAAGGCCCTCACCCCAGTGGTTTGTGCATAATGAGTACTCAGCAAAGGTCCTTACTGCCCTACCCCACCAACTCCAGTCGATGACTGGTCTCCTAGCAGAACGCTTAGGCTGACATCTTGATGAGCCCATGCTGACAAGAAAAAGAATTTGGGGAGGGAAGGAGGATGGACAGTCACATCGTCTGGCTCTGCATGAAACTGGAAAGTGTCCAGGTGAGAGAGAACATCCCACTATTGCTGTCCTTGTTTCTCCTGCCCCAGTACAGAGCATCTGGCTCCACCCTTGACCTTCCATATGGCTGTGGGCAATGCAAAGGGATAAAGGCTTCTCATTTTGAGCTTTGAGCTTCTTCCAACACAGAGAACTGAGGGACTAGGGGCATCCTATCCCTCCACCAAGCCTTTCCATTCCTACTTAGCTGGTAAGAATTCTGAGAGCCATTCATGGTTTAGGATAGTAGGGACCATGATCCAGATGACCCCCTATGATGGGTGTTGACTGCCCCTATTCTGTGCAAGCATAGTGCTGGATAGCAGAGACTGTGGAATAAATAAAACATAATCCTTACCCTTAGGGCTTGCTTTCATTTTCAGTAATCATTGATATCATACAATGGCTCGCTTGCTATAGCTAGCATTCTGCCTTCTAGAGAAACCTCTTGAGGATTGGCGATTTCATTCTATGGCTTTTGGACAACTACTTAATGTTATTTCTTCCACAGCCCATAACCTGAACCCCTAATCCTTCCCCTCTCTCTCTCTTCCCTTGCCACTCCCAGTCTGTTACCTCCTCACTGTCCCCCTCTGGCTCTTGTTCTGCAACATCTTCTTCCTCTTGCACTTGGATTCTTTCCCTGCATGTCATCTCTGCTGCTCATTGGCCACTGTCCCCCATGGAGAGGGGGGACATTCTCTTTCTACAGCTCCTTTTTATCTCTACTCTGAATAAATGCGTAGGTAAGAGTCTGGGTGTCCAACTCACCTCTTCCCCAGGATGGGATGACACTGGGCTGGCGACCTGATGTACCTGTGGGTGGCCTGCAGTGCGGCTGCGTGAGGCAGATTCAGTTTGTCAAAACAAAAATACAACAACAACAATGACGACAACAAAATGCTTGGCCTTGTCTCCTACTACCACAGAATTCTTCATCCTTCCAGGGAATTTAAGGTTAGGGTGAGGGTTAGGGACAGAGTGAGGATTAGGGTTGTTAATTCCGCCATCTTGGTTTCTTATCTAGTTTCTCTGTGCTCTCTTCTCTGTTTTGGGTTCTTCCTTAGAAACTGTGTCTTCAGTTAAGAGCTTCCTTTGGGAACATGTTGATTCCTTTCTCCTTTACCTTTCTCTTCTTGACATACGTGTGATTCCTTGGAATGGGGACACAGAATGACATTTGTTGAATGCCTCTATGAATGAGATGTTCAGAAATTATCCCCGGATGTATCATACAGAAGCAGGGAGCCACAAGGAACCTGAGGTGCAGAAAGCTTAGCCATGTGTTATAGATCACACATAACTAAGTGACAGGTCTCTGGGGCTCTGTGCTCTCTGTCCCTTGAAACACATGCATGTGTGACATATGGGATCATATGCAAACACCGTCAGCTGGGTTTGAGTGACATGCATTATGGAAAACGTTTGTTTGATCATCTCTTATTCCTGATTTTCCCTGAAGAGTTTTGTGCTGGCTTTAGACTTGCTGTCTTCCAAGTGGGCGTGTGAGCAAAGCTGTCCCAGGAAAAGGATTTTCAGCATTCGGGCACATCTAGGGTAGAACCTAGAGCCAGAGGTCCTCAGTTCAAATCCCAGCTCTTTTTGTCTGGTGACCTCAGGCTAGAAGAATGACAGGAGCACCTTCCTCATAGGGGTCACCTCTTTCACTTCTTGGGACCCAAGGTGAGGGATGTGGATCACTACGTCTAAATCACGTAGACCTTGCTCTGCCCTGGAGAGTACCCTGTAGCTGGCCACTGTTGATTTCTCGCTGTGGGATCATGTTGGCCCTACCCCTCATTAGCTATAAGACCCTTGGATAAATCTCTTAGTACTTCCCAATTTCCTCTTTCCTGTTGGTAATGCAGAAACCATGTGCCACAGGTGGAGGCTTTGCTGTGAGCCCCTGGTGAGATAGCCAGGCGACGCTGACTCAGGAACTTGACTGTTTCCTTGTCAATACACAACACCTCCTTTCCTGTAGTGGAAGAGAGCCCAGGGCACTCTTGTCCTTTTAGGATCCATATAAGAGACAAGGAGAAGGAAACAGGGAACGGACAGACTCTGGGGTAGATCTGGTTGAGGATGAGCATCGTGGGACCAGTTTCCACCACAGGGCGGTCTGGCCTGAGTAATCAACTGAAGTCCACCCCACCCCTTCCCCACATGGTCCCCAAAGCTTTTTGGGAAGTAAGTGTCCTCTTTAAGGGAGACAGTGATGACGTCAAAGGTGAGTCATGTCTGCACTGGGCTCTCTCGGAGTCACTCTGGAGCCCAGTGGTGACTGGAAGAAAACACCTCTGATCAATAGCCCACTTCCAGATCTCATTAGCGTTTTGAATAGCTCAATGCTCTTCTGGAAGGCAGTGCTGGGTGTGCCTGCATTTTTGGAGACAGAAATGGAAGAGGCCATCCTTTGAGTTTTGACCTGAGCACACCATGGGTCCTCTGAGAGATCTCTCTCCTCCAAAAGCCGCGAGGAACACTGTTGTCACCTCCATGAGACACACGTTCCCTCTGATATCTGGAAGTCAGTCTCTCCCTGTTCTATGCTGTTGGACTCTCTCTGGGGCATCAGGAGCTTGATACCTGTGTTCTTCCCCAAACTCTGCTCCTGTTGCCTCCACAGTCACCAAGTTCTGTCAACATCATCTCTTGGAGTTCCTACATGCGTCTTCATCACTACCTGACCTAGACCCACTACAGCTATCACAGGGCCTCCCCACAGCCAGAGTGAGCTTTGTGAAACATGGTGTGAGGGTCCCTCCCTGTCAACGCCAAGTCCCTTCAATAGCTTGCCCTTGCTCCTTGACCTGTTTCATACCCTTTAGCACCCTTAGGTCCTGCCCACCTCACACAATCATTCTTCTCCTCCCTGCACCCCTCACTCTCTCTCACAGCTCTCCAGGCCCCTTCTGCCTGCCCCCCCCAAATATACCAAGATTCTGTGCACCAGTGGGCTTCGTCTCTGATGCTCCCACAGCCTGGACCACTCCCCTCGCCCCTTGGCAAACTGGTGATTTTATTTGGAAGGTTGGCATTCCTCTTTGTTCATGCCATGGTGGGCTTGCACACCCTTGGGTGTATGTGGGTGAATGGGGGAAGAGTGTTTTAAAGCTTGGGTGCATCTGTGAAACCCTTCCGCGGCTCCCCGAGCTTCCTCTCTCGTTTCATTTCCTGCTCCCTCCACGGACCCATGTGTGGTATGTGCGCGCGTCCACGTGCACTGGCCCCTTTAGTCCTGAGTTGCATTTCTCATTTTCTCTACCTCACTCACCTCCAGATCATTTCCTAGGACACGCTCTCCAGAGAGTCTTCTCGGAGCCTCTGACCATCCCCATAAGGGGAGTAACCTCCCTTTGTCTTCTCTGCATTTTGGCCTAAACCTGGACCCTCCTAAGGGCAGAACTCGTGGGTGATTGGTGGAAAAAATAGTGGATTTATCTTTTAAATTCCTACTTTTATGATTTACGCAGTACCTGAAACATTATCACACCATTGCATATTTACTGATTTTATAAGAGAAAATATTAATGTGGGTAGGAGGTATGGGCTCAAAAATGTATAAGAGTCCATGGACAGAAAAGCTTGGCGAGCAGAATAACGTAATAACCACCCTTCACACCACATCACACTCATCTGGATCTTCTCCGTCTTTTCCAAGACCTGCTTTAAAGGAACTTCCAAGAGGAGAAACACCATACAGAGTTCTGTTCCCTAAAGATGAGGTGAGAGGTGGTTTTGCATGGGTCACCAAAGGGAAGAGCACTGAGCCCCACTGAGAACTTAATTGCCTCTTCAATTCTCTTTCCTCGTCCTCATTGGTGTAGAAGTTGTTCTGGGTCAGGTGTCAGTGTGTTGCTGACACTTCTGGGAACCAGATGCTGGTTTCCCTTTTCAACAGAGGGAACAGCCTTTGGCTCAGGTCCCTGGAGAAGGTGTCTCATTCAGCCACAACCCAACTATCGGGCTTTATGTTTATTCCTTTTCTTCCATTTGTAGTAAGAAACACTCTTTTCCCTCCTCTTGCTAACTGTGAAAAGTTTCTTAAAATAAATTTACTTATAAAGAGTGAATACATTTTTTAAAAAATTAAGTGGATTAAATACATGTGAAACTTGAGGAAGGCCATCTCGTGTATGTTTGGGAAATGTTAGAAGAGCATAATCAACGTGACCTTTAAAATATGAAGACCTTGCCAGATGTTTGGCTCTGGCAATGACTGTACATGTGACCACTGGCAAGTTATTCTTTGAATCTGATGGTAAAATGCGAGCAAGAGAATTAATTTTGTGGGTTTTGTTGAAGATGAGCATGAATGTATTTAAAGGCACTTCCAATGCCTCTCCCCAGTCATGTGCTTGTGCAATAGAATGGGTGCTAGGGGAGTAAACCTGGATCAAGGAGCCTAGATCCTTCTGGAATGTCCCAGCCCTCTTAGCTAGGAGGAACTAGCTCTGGAGAGGCCCATTCTTGTTCACCAGGGTTCCATTTCACACCCAGTTGACATTTACCCAGGAGACCTAAGACAGCTAATGAGCCTGGCTTAGTCCCTTAACTCTGATTAGTGTGAGAAGGGAATGGAATGTGGCTGGGACCTGGCCTTATTCTGTGGCTCTGCTGAAATCCGTTGGAATTTTGCTGCAGAGCATGAGTAGTCCCCAAGGAATGCCTGTCTCGGGACTAGATGAGTTCCCCATGCAAAGAAGTACTTTACACCAGAGATGACCACCTGACTCAGGTCCCCGTTTCTTGACTTTCTATGAAACATCATGTTCTTCATCCTGAAAACAAAGAGACATCTGAAGGGCCTTGGGAAGCACACTCTGGGAGTGTGCTTCTGGAAGCCACGTGTATGACATGCAGGTAGGACCACCAGCCACCACCCAGCTGTGGCCCCGTCCAGCACTTACAAACACAGCTGCTGCCCACTGATTTTATAATGAAATCCATGTTTTGTTTTTAAGAAGTCCAACCTCCCAACACCTTTTAAAAAATAAACAAATGAACTTCTCCTTTCCACAGGGCCCCTCTGCTTTTGGTAGTCTAGCCCCAGCATTTCTTCAATGAGGGTTGGGTTTGAAAAGGGTCTAAGTGGGAGCTTCATTCTTCCCAAGGTGGGGCACCTCTTCTGTGGCACTCTGTGTCCAAACAAGACACGGAGAACAGCTGAGATTCAAAAGAAGGGGACTCCTTCTCTTGCCAGAAGTAGCGGCAGGTATGCACAGGAATAAACGGAATGGTTGGTGACTGCTGATAGAGACCACGTAAGGCTTGCACACATACACACTCCGATTCAGGGAGAGAGAATCACTTCTGCAAAGCACAGGTTCAGCATTAGCATTGGGGGTGTGAAGTTGGGGGACCTTCCATCAGATCCCCCAGGATGAAGGCCTCAGGTCCGCCCGTTAGAGAAAAATGAAAACACAAATGACTTCAGGTCAAATGTACTGGCTTACTTACTTTTGTGTAAGTAAAAAGAAAACTTTGTGCGTGTGTGTGTGTGTGTGTGTGCGCGCGCGCTCTTGCACATGCATGCCACACCCAGCCGCAGAAGAAAGAGGGTTTGGCAGGGAGGGGAAGGTTAGCTTGGACTTTGCATTCAGACCTGTGATGACCTGCTCTTGGTGCACTGTCACCTGCCTCTAACCCTTTGCCCAGATCACCCCGTGCATGACACACCTGCCTTGTACAGAAGACTGTGTCTTCTCTTTCTTTTAAGGAACAGATCAGTTTCCACCCGCTTCAAACCCTTCGTAACAATTGTTCTGGGGACAGCAATCTAGCATTCTTGATACTTCTCTATTCTGAGAGATGTTGGAGGGTGGATGGAATTTGCCGGATGGTAGGTGAAGCCACAAAAGGAAAGGACTGGGCAAAGTTTCTGATCTAGAAAGGAGCAGGGCGTGTGGCTGCCCAGCAGGCTTTCTTTTCTGCTTCTTCCTCATGGAGGGAGGTTTCTGTGGGACCGTGGGATGAGATGAGATGAGATGGGCCTTATAAGGAAAAATGAGTGCTGCACCCAGAGGCTAAAACGTTGAGAAAGCATTTGAGAATAAGGTGACAACATAAAGAAAATGTTTACGTTTGAAGATTTATGTGTGGTTTAACTTGGTTTTGGCAGAGAGGATAAGCTCTAAAATGATCGTAACACATTTCAGTATCCTTAGCAATGATTTCTCCTTATTACCTGCTCAAGGCCGCGTCTGTCAGAATGTAGCCAACATCATTTAACCAAAGGAGAGAGAGGATTTTCTGTGTAAGTCAATACATGCATAACTCCATTCATCAAACGCAAACAGAGCCATGGCTTTAGAGCACTGCATCTCCTAGAGCAGTAAGTATTTTTCTACTTGCAGAAACCAGATTCAATACAACCCCCATTGAAACTACCAGTGTGTCCTTTTTTTTCTGTACAAATGTAAAATTCATAAGGAATTGCAAATGAAATGAATTGCCAAAATCTTGCCAAAGAATTACAAAATTGGAGGACTCAGACTTCTGATATTGTGTGGTACTGGCATAAAGATATAAATCAATAAAATAAAATTGATAATCCAGAAATAAACCGAGGTACCCAGGAGCAATCTTCAACAAGGTTACTGAGATTATTCAATGGAGAAGGAATAGTCTTTTCAAAAATTGGTACTAAGGCAACCAGATGTCCATCACAAAAAGAATAAATTTGGATCCCCTACCTCACACCATATACCACCCCCCCAACTCAAAATAAATCAAAAACCTCAATGTAAGAGCTAAAGCTATAACATTCTCAGAAGAAAACAGATGTAGATCTTTATAACCTTGCATCATGGTTTTTTTTTTTTAATGTGAAAACAAAATCACAGAAGTAAAGAAAAAAAGATACACTGTGCTTCATCAAAATTTAAAACTTTGAGCGTATCAAGAATGTGAGAAATGCAGCCCACAGGTGGGATAAAATATTTGCAAATCATGCATCTGGTAAGAGCCAAAATTCAGATCTATGAAGAACTCTTACAACTCAACAATAACATGACAAACATCCCAATTAAAATATACAGAAAGAACTTAGACATTGTTCTAAAGAAAATGTACCATTGGCTACTAATAAACACATAAAAAGAAGCTCAGCATCATTAATCATTAGGAAAATACAAATTAAATTCAAATTGTGATATTCTCCATACACTAGGATGGCCATTTAAAAAAAAAAGGGAAAGGAAAATGGCAAGTGTTGGCGAGGAATAGAAAAATTGGTCCGCCATTCATTGCTGATGGGAATAGGGGATGAAGAGGACAATGTGGGAGGCATTTTGTCAGTTCTCAAAATTTCAAACATAATTAGTTTGTGACCCACCAATTCTACTCCTAATAATATAACCCCCCAAAATTTTTTAAAAAATTTGAATGAAAATTATACACAAATGTTCACAGCAGCATTATTCATAACACTCAGCAAAAAGGAACAGCTCAAAGGTTCATCAATTACTGAATGAATATACAAAATCAGGAATATACAGACAATGAAATATTACATAGCTGTGAAAGAGATGAAGTACTGGTATACTATATTTCAATGAATCTTGGAAACATTATGGTAAGTGAAAAAAGCCAAACACAAAAGCCATATATGTCTGAATCCATTCATACTAAATGTTTACAATTGGCAAATCCATGCAAACAGAAATAGTGTAGTCATTGCCAGAGGGTGTTGGGGAGAGAGAAATTGGGAGTATGTGAATTCTTTGTTGGGAAGGGGTTATAGAGATATTCTGAATATTGGTGATGATTGCATGACATTGAAAATATATTAAAACATTAAGTTATACACTCCAAAATGTCTAAAATAGACTATTTTATAGAAGTAAAATTTTGTACAAAAAAATGAGAACAAATCCTGATTTGGAAAGGTGAGCTATCGGCTTTGTGCAAGGTCTTTGTGTTTGGGGAGAAGATTTATAGAAGTCTCTGGTTGACAATCTGTCACAAAGCAGTGCCCATGGGGGAGGTAGGCAAGTGGTGCCGATGGCACACTTGGCCTTGGGTGGCTTTTGGGTGGCTCTTGGGTCGTCCTCAGCACACACCAGCTTGCTTTGCTTCTATGCTTCTCCATGACAGACACCATCTTTTATTTAGTTCAATAAAGATGTATTAAGTACCCACTTCATGGTTGGCAGTAGCTATACAGAAATAATGATAATGATATTATCATAAAAGCCACAATAATAAAAGTGGTAGAAGCTAATACAGATTGGGAGATGACTCTATGCCCACCTTTCTCTAGGTACTTTGCCTATATTGGTCCATTTTATGCTCAAAACAACCTCATAACATAGTTGTTATTCTTTTTATTATTTCCATTTTATAGGTGAGGGAATTGAGAGGTCAAGGTTCTGGTCCGAGGTCCTGCTGATGATAAGTGCCGTGTGAAGATCTCAATTCCAGCGGCCTGAGTCCAGACCACAAGAACCTGCTCTTGAGGCTGTTACTTTAATTAGGTCCCCTAGCACTCCACTCCTGGCTCCTCAGACAGAGACAGCAAACGAGTATGTGAGCACAAGAATATGACACAGGCATCCTCTTGCACCATCAATTGAAGTGGAGGTTGGCTGCTTTATCATTGTAGACATGAAGTGCCACCTTTCTCTTTAATTCATCATGCTTATAATCTGTCACCACTAGAAAGCAAGTTCCATGAGGACAAGGTCTCACATTTCCCTGTTTCCCTTCTGTTAACTGCTGTGTCTCCAGCATCCAAGACTGTGTCTAGAACATTTATTGACTATTTGTTGATGGATATGTAAAAATCAACGTGTATTGCATGCTTACTGTACATGAGGCACTGATTGTAGTGAGCTTCATGTTTAATCACTTACCGCTCACAGTCTTATAAGGAAGGTGGTATTATATCCTTGAAGAGAGAGAGAGAGAGAGAGAGAGAGAGAGAGAGAGAGAGATTGAGGCATGGAGAAATTAAATAACCTGCCCCAGGTCCATTCAACCTGACATTGGTGGAGCCAGAACCCAATCCCAGGCCATTTTCTGTCTAAACTTCTCTCTTCAATCATAACTCTATAGCTAAATTGTGAACATGGATGCAAATTTTGCAAGAATTTGAGTTCGAACAAGCATTGTCACATTCCGCCATGAAACTGCCAAAATCATGGTAGTTTGAGACTATGTCCCCAGGGGCACACATTTACTGTGTCCACGGCCATAGAACTGGGTGAAATGTTAGTGAAGTGTCCAGCCAGGGTATATGGAGTATTCAAAACAGGGTTGTTGAATGCCTGATCAACATCTCCATCTCTGTGTGCAGTCACTGAATTGTTTCCCTTGGGGTGGGCAAGCTCCCACTTCAAGAAGGGAAAGGTCTTCTTAGTTTGGTTTGTAGGCTCCTGAATGCACCTGCTGGAGGCTCTGAGGCCCTGCTGGAATTGAGGCTCTTTGCTACTCACTGCTCCCCATGTCCCATGGTCCAGGCTTCCGTGACAGGACATAGCCTCATTGCCTGCTTGGGGTATTGGAAGTAGTCTAGAGAGTGGAGCGTGTGTACATAAGTGTCGAAGGGTCTAGAATCTTGATGTGTTTCTGTAAAAATGGGCCAAGTTTTGTTTTCCGCCTTACTCTGTTGCAGCTTCTTCGAAACTCCTGCCTTGGTATTTCAAAGGCACCACCGAGCCCAGGCCTGAGCTCAAACTTACAGGGTTTAAGTCCCAGCTTAACTTGGTATTTGGACAAATTAATAGATCTGCTGGGCCTTCATTTTCTCCTCTTTTGAAAAGTGTAGATAAACCTGACAATTGCACACGCCATAAAATTATTCATTATGTAAATATCTCCATTTCCGATGTCTAACTACAGAAATATAAACTTCATAAGGGAAGATATATGGCCCGCCCTGCTCACAGCAAGTCTGTATTTTTTGTACCCAAAACAACACTCAGTATAGCAGAGGCACTAACTACATTTTTTTCTGAATGAGCCATCTCATTTGTTTGAACATGGTTAGCCAGAAAAGCTGATATGTTGATGACGGGTCAGATCTCCTGCATTTGCTGGGGTGACCATCTTTGTCTAGCTTATTTCAGGTCCCAGGCAGACAGGTCTTCTGAGTTCATACTTATTCTTCCTTCACTCTCTTGGTTCCAGATGCTGCAACTTAGGGTTTTGAGCCCCTGCTGTCACAGGTTAGGGAAACCTAGCAAATTGCCTTCCAACCGCCAGAAATACATGGTTGGAAATCGAGGAGACAGTTGAGAAATAAGGATTTGGGTTTTCAACATTTATGTTTGCTTTCACTCCTAATAAATATTTAAGTTAAATTGAATTTAACATAACTTGATGACTATTTAACTTTAATAGTCATCTGTTTATAGGAGTACTTTCAGCAAATTTTTAGTTAAGAATCTTTGGCTCCTAACCAGAATGCATTAAACAAAACCACCTTTCTCCTTCCACTATAAATTTATAACTCCAGATTCTCTTGTGTAATTGTTGTATGAAGCCAATTTCAGTTGTTTCTTTTCTCCCCCTTGTAGAAAAACAGATGGAGAAGGACTCATTTGCATTTGGAATTTACTTTGTATGATTTCTTTCATAGGACAAGTTAGAAATCATGGTTCGTAGAATAATAATTCTCAAAGATGTCCACGTTCTAATCCTGAGAACCCGTGACGGTGTGGCCTCACATGGCAAAGACGAATTAAACTTCAAGTGTACTTAAGGTTGTTAATCAACTGAACATAAAATAGATTACCTGGATTGTCCCAGTGGGCCTAGTGTGATGGCAAAGCTCCTTAAAGTTGAAAAGCGAGTGAGATGACCTGAGAAGAACTTGACCCACTATTGCTAGCCTTGAGGATGAGGATGCAGGAAAGGAGGCAGACTCAAGAAGATGCAAAGGCCCAGGGAAAGACTTTCCCTAGCAGTCCTGCTGACACCTTGATTTTAGCCCAGTGAGACCCATGTGAAACTTCTGACCTCCAGAACTACAAAGTAAGACGTTTGTGTTGTCTAAAGGCACCGAGTTTAAGGGACTTGTTAGAGCAGCAATAAGAAGCAAACAGAGAAATGCTACCACCTTCTCCCCCAGTGGAGTAGCCATGTTGCCTGTCCTCTATCTGAGATACTTTCATTTCTGTGTGAAATTTCAGTCATGCAAACATGAGTACCGAGTCACTTGGGTACATTTTTAAGATCCCATGAAGCATTTCTTTTACAAGTATATAATACATTCCAAGTATTCCCATCAAAATGGGAGGTGCCCATAAATTAAAGTAGATTTAATCTTTCAATTCCCAGCTCTTTTACAAGAAGCAAGCAAGAAAAAAAACTCAAGCACCCAACAGTGTGTTGAATATCAAAAGAACACAGAATGGCAACTCTGGCCTTTCCCACCCAGCAGAGCTGGTGAAGTGCGGTACCAGGGACTAAAACCCATGAATAAGATTCGACGTGAATTGTAAGGGAAATAGCAGATCCCTAGAGCAGTGTATTATTTTAAAATTACATTTTCCTGCTTCTTGCTCTCCTGCTTCCACAGTGTGAAGGGAACTTGTGCTTTGGAACATGTTCCAGCTAGCTGAGACGCTCAGAGAGAGCCAAATGACTCAGCCCCTGGACCACTACCAACGTTTTCAGGATTCAATCCTGTTCTTATTTTCTAAGGAACAATGTTTAACTGGGCTCTGTGGCATTGTGTCAACTGACATCACCCTTTAATTACAGATGTCACATTAGGCTACCCCCAATATTGAGGGAAGGATCCCAAGGCGAGTTAGACAATATGAAGGAGGCTGCTGGTACATTTTCCACATCCCTAGCCAAAGGGAAGGCCCATGTCAGAGGCTGGCACACAGCGAGCCCTCTCAGTCCGGCTTCCAGAAAACGAAAGCAGGTTCAGTCCCATCTACCAATAAGCCGCACAGCAAGGCAGGGTGAAAATCTCTCTGCAAGGTGAATCATCCTGCTTTCATCTATTTTAAGTAAGTTGTGAATCAGAGCTCAACACACACCAAACAGTTCACACCAAAAGTTTGCTTGTTTTTTTTTTTCCTCTTTATGATCAAAAATGAATTATGAGACTCAAAAAATAAGTATCCTCATACTCCCGCTTAGGAATTGTGAGAGTTACTATCTATGTATTATGACTATCTATGATGAAGTCACCGGGCCAATGGCCTCTGAATTAACTAGAGCCTGTGAAATAGATCATGCCCAAACTTGTTTTCAGGACCAAGAGACCCATTGGGGATACAAAGGGCATTGACCTCTGCACGGGTCCTTTATAGAACTGTCCAGATTTGATCTTGTGCAAAGTCACTGGTGGGTTCCAACAGGACATTCAACTTCTCTTCCACGTGGAGAACAATGCCTGCCTTCATGAACTCAAAAAGTGAAAGCTAATGATCTCTTCCTTATTTCTGAGAACTGAGAGAGGGATATGCTTAGGGACCCTCATGAAGGTCTTAGGAGGCTCTCTAATTCCTGGAGAATGAAGGCCATGGACTTTTAAGGGCCTTGAGGCAAGCGGGGAGAAAAAATCACAATCATTGAGAAAAATTGTGCTATGGGGTTTCTGGATTTTCCTGAAAGAGAATTTATTTAGTTTTCTCACTGAGGGACACAGATAGCCACCGTTTGTGGGTAGATATGCAGAAGAATAGAAGATCGTAGTCAGCTCTAAGTAGGAGGTCAAGAGGGAGAGACCAAGAAAGCAGTTTCTGAGAAAGACCTGGAATGGGGGTACCACAGAACCAGACGGCCACATGGCAGGCCGGAAATTATCAAGTCACGAGGTCCTGCAAGTTGTTCACATTATGCACTGGGCTGATTTCATATGAGCTCTGCGCATGAAGTGTCTTCTCTCAGTCCTGTTCGGATGCCCATGTGACGGCCGTGAGTTCTGTGGATACAGTTTTCTGTTCCTGGCATCAGTGAGCTGATTGCCTGAATGGTTTGCTCCACTTGGGCACAGCTCTGAAATGAAAGAGGAAGGTGGCTAGAAACTGAGCAAGCATAGAAGGGAAGAGGGCCACTGTCTGAAGGTCTGTCATGGGAGGAGCAGGGTCTCCTACAGTGTTTGTGACCTTGGCTTTAAACACAGCTGAAGTTGGTGTTGTCAATCTCATCCTGTTTTCTGGCCTTTAACTTGGGCTCATGGTGTGGATTGGACACTTTCCTCATAATGAAGGCCTTTTGAAGTATATTGGGCATCGCATGCTGGGGAGTTTGTCTTTCTGGGTCTCCAAGGAGTGAGTCAAAGTCCTGGTCATGACAACAACACTCGTTCCAGGCCAAGTACTAGGCAATCTCCGTGCATTATTCCACTCCTAGTTCCCTGGCATGTGCTTTGAAGAATCTGGCCAATGTCACACCTATTTAAACAGAGGTTGGATTTTAAAAGGACCTTGGTGTGCTGATGTATTGTGCTCAATACTTTTGTCACTTAAGATGACTTCGGATCCTCAGGCCGAAATGAGTTATTAAGATGACAATGTCCATACCGTTTGAAATAGATTGGTGAAAGGAAAAATAACTACAATCCTCCCCAATTTGGTTGAGTTCAGTTTTTTATATCATCTTATTACCTCCCTTAAACTCGGGCATGTTCTAAAAGAGTTTCCAAACTATGGTCTTTACTGATCCTATCAGGTCAACACACTTAGGATACAAAATTCCAGAGATCTAAACTTTCCACAAAGACCCCCTGGGATGCTCAACCACACAAAATATTTAAAACCAGCGTTCAAGAGGGTAAAGAGTTAAATTTTGGAACCAAGGGTCTCTTTTATCTCCTCTGTCTCATGCTTTTTCTTTATTTTGTGCCTCCATGTCTTCATTTCTCCCATCTCTTCTGCCTAAGTTCACGTTTGTTCACACCAGTAAGAACCAAGGCAAGTACAGTTAAATCCAAGGTAGTTAGGTAGTTAGGTTTAATGACATGATGCAAAAATTTACTCACTAGACTTTCTTTCAGGAAGAAGATATTTAGAAAGCTTCTCGGCAAATGCTAGGGATACAGACTGAGGCTTCCAGGGCCCTGATGTGAAGAGCAGGACTCTGCAGGAGGCAGAGAGAGGAATGTGTTTACTGCTCCTGAGCAGGGGGGTGGAGATGAGAAAGGAGGAGAGGCAGGAAGCAGGGGTGCCATCAATAAGGCAGAGGGCAAGGCTTTACAAAGCTGCCTGTGGCCCTTTGCAGAAAGCACTCCAAATTGAAGTAAAGCACACCAAAATGCTGTAAGATGAACACTGGTGGAGTTTTGAGTGCACCAATAAAAGCTGAATTTTGTACCCAGTTTGAAACTAGATTAAAAAAAAAAAAATAGAGAACCCAGGAAGCCATAGAAAGGTGTAAGAGGACAAAATTAAAAAAACCTCACAGATTTCTGGGCATTCCAGGAGAGGCCTGCAGATCAGGAGCTAAGCCAAGTTTGAAGATCTTTTAGGAAGAGAAAGATCATGTAATTTATTGGAAAATCAGGGCACTTTTGAGATGTAAGGGCACATTTGAAATAATTTCTCAAGGACAGCAGGCTTCCCCGGTGAAGATGGTCACTCCCCCTGGAAGGACTGGGGGTTCTCAGGCAAGAGGAAGTACTGGGGAGGTGTTTCAAGGTTCTCCCTAGATGAGGCTCAAGGCCATTAGGGACAGACACCAAGTACAAGAAACGCAACAGCAGCTGGAGAAGGAACTCAGGAAATGAATCACAGATGTCTTCAATTCTGCGAGAATATTAATTTTTGTGCGCTTAGGTAAAAGATGATAGCAGACTCCGTTTTGATAGGAGTGAAGAGGTGTCTTTACAATCGAGGAGCACTGGTAAAAGAAAGAAAAATAGGAATGAAGGAAGTTAGGGANTCATCAGACTTGTTATGTTTGAGAAAGAATTTAGTCCCAGCCTTGAGGACTTGGCTAAGGAGAAGGTAAGGCCTGGCTTTTCTGGAACTTCAAGAGTTGCATGGAGGGAGAAGGAAGCTCCTTTGAGGCTCTTCCTGACAAATTCAAAGTAGAATTCCACAATGCCCTAGCAGTGCCTTGCAGAACTATGGCGGGGGCGTCACACATCTGCTCAACTGAATGGGAGGCACCTTGGGGCCATGGAAGAGCTGAGGGCCCCAAATCAGACAGACCTGCCCTGTAACCCCAGGGCTACAAGATGGGAGGAAGCAGCTGACTGCATGGGAGAAGAATTTCTCAGGGGGAGTTCCAATTTCCAGTAACACCCTCTGCCTTCACTTTCTACAAGGAATCCATTTTTAAATAGAACACCCTCTACTTAAATATCGTCACGTCCTGTAGAGAGGGTGCGACACTGTGGCAAACAGTGCAGGATTTCTGTGGGGTGAGTTTACTTCCACAGTAAGCTTCACGGCACCTGTGGATTTCAGTGTGGAGAGGACAGTGGTTTCCAGAGTAGACAGTTGTCCTCAAAGTAGCCGAAGCTGAAGTTCAAGGGAAGGTTCCTCGTGACCTCTTGTCACAAGAGAGATGACATCGATTTTGGTGATGCTGTAAACAGAAGAAACAAACCACTTCAATGTTTAGAAAAAAAAAGAAAAGAAAACCCGGTGGATTCAAGTTGGAAAGCCCTATAGAGTGTCCCAAGAGAGAATGCTCTGGGCTTGAGAGGTAGATTTGCAATCGCCTCCTGGTCCCACGGGCAAGTTGATAGAGCCCGTTCCAGGGCTATGTTTATCTGGAGGAGCAGGGAAGACAGCTGGTCTGAATTAAGTCGTGCCTGCCGAGGCCTTGTAAGGCATGTGCTTACCAGTGGGAGCTGGGGGTGGGGACAGCTTGGGATGCAAGCCCAGGCCTTGTGGAGACAGGGCATGTGGCCACACTGCGTCATCACAGAGCAGGGTCACCATGTGTTGGAGAAGCCACCAAACTTACACAATAATAGTGTAATACATGTCAGGACTAAGCCTCTGTCATTGGAATCCCCTGTAGGTCTTGTCAGATATGGAAAGTCTGTCCTTCTAAATCCGCAAGCCGTTTTCACGTCTCCACCTTTGGAGCCCATGACACGACTCACCTGTCTGAGAAAAATTACCTGGATGTGGCTTTAATGTGCATATATAAAACAAGTCTTCTCAGAGTCATCGGGAAAACTTATGAGGAACCATGAAGCCCATGACAGAGTTTTAGAAGAAGGTTAGTAACTTTAGTAGAAGGCTTGGCTGACCTGGAGCTCTGTTGTAATTATATATATATATATATATATATATATATTTTTTTTTTTTTGGTGGAGAACAGAGACTGAGATACTTCTTTTTGTCCAATGGGATCAGTTTGCACTATGTCTGTGGGCCATGCCTTGTCCTTGTGGATATTTGTGCATTTCTATTACAGGGCCTGGGATAGAAGAAGAGGACCAGAGGAAAGTTCACCTGGTCTTTGGAGGCCTGGTAGAAACAGCAGGGACCATCCTGGTGAAGCCCCATTCATGATTATGCTGATGATCTAGGGACAGAGGTCTTGACCATCCAATGGTTCAGCCTGGGAGAATTATTTGGGAATCAGACAACTGCCGTCTGATCACCAATTTGGGGTCGTGTGTTAGGGGTAGTGGGAAGAGAGGATGGAGAGGAAAATCCCCACTGTCCATCATCCCAGCAGACAGTCAACAGTAGGGCAGAGATGGGAGGTTAGTCTTAAACATGGATGCAGAGAGTTCCCTCCCTGCGACCAGGCAGGAGCTCTGGGACTAAGACAGGCTTGAGGCCTGTGCCTGGAGGAGACCCTGCCCTTCCTGAGAAGTGAGCTTAGAATATGAAGACCTCGAGAGGCAGGGTCCAGGCCTGTTGCTCCAACAGGGCCATTTCAGATGCAACCGATAGATTCTTCTTTCTTCTCATTTGCAGCCCCAAACACAGTCAAATCTCCCTGAAAACCAAACCAAATCCAAACAAGCAATATCAACAACAAACATCTCACTACCTGGAGAGGACACTCCGAAGGGAAAGGGAAGCAGCATCCCAAGCCTGGCCCAGATACCAGCCTCGAGCAAGAAAGCATAAGAGAAAGGACTGAGGCAGTGACCAGGAAGGAGGCAGGAGCACTCTGGGGGTCCCACCACTCCTGGCCCACCCGGGAGAGAGGGAGGCTGGCAAGGGTGACTGAGGTCACAGCCACACAGCTAACGTCTGGCATCTCACAGGGCATAGCTCATGCCCTGGCAATAGCTCAGAGATGTCCTTTGGACTTCTAAGTTGGTGCAGTTAATGCATCATGCACATCATAACGACGGTGGTGAGGATATGAAATAGGACAGCAGCATCACTGTCACTGATCTCTTTGAAACAAAATCCCCAAAGGGCACTGGCCATCATAACTTGAACAATCGACCCGTGCTTCTCCCACTCCTCCCCTCCTGTCTTTCGGAGCGGACTGTTCCCTGCAAATGAGTCATTTCAATAGGAATGTTAATATATTTGACATGTGTCAACATCACCCTGAAAAAAAAAAAAAAAGATGTTGGATTGTTTTACTGGCACCCACAGCACAGAAGGCATTGACAATGCACGTGTTTGTCTGGGACTTACATTTACAAGGTATATTCAAATCCAGCATCTCATGGAATCCTTACATCAGCCAGCAATGTATCCACTTGCCACCTACGTGCCTGCCACCCTCCTTTGAGTTAAAAAATGTGTTCCTAATAGACCAGGGCTTCTTTCTTGAACCAGAAACATTTATGGAGACTTTACTACAGGGAGAGTCCCTTACCCAAAGTGATTGGGACCAGACCTGTTTGGGATTTTAGACTTTTTCAGGGTTTGGAATACTTGTATATATGTAATGAGATACCCTGGGGATGGGGACCAAGTGTAAATAGAAAATTCACTTATGCTTTACATACACTGAAGCAACTTTGGATGGTATTTTTAGTGCATCTGCATTTTGACTGCTGCCCGTCACATGAGGCCAAGTGGCATCCACCTGTGGCATCATATCGGTTCTCAGAGTTTCAGATATGGGAACATTTCAGATTTCAGATTTTCACACCAGGGATGTTCAATCAGTATATGTACTAGGTATGGGCAATATGAAAAAATAACTTCAATGGCCTTTGAAGCCAGTGGTATAGACATAACACACAACAGGGCAATATGAAAAAATATCTTCAATGACCTCTGAAGCCAGTGGTATAGACATAACACACAATAAAGCACTAGAAAATATAGGTTTTGTGTTAAACTTATTGCAGCTTTCTGATTTTTCAATTTGCTCTTAGGTAGCGATTATAAGAATGCTACACAGTGGCCTTGGTCATACGTGCAAACTAGCCATGCACTGACTTTCTCTTATTCCCAAAGCTGGGGACACTGGGTCCTGAAAACTCTATTTTCCAGACTCCCTTCTGGCTGGTTTTGGTTAATGGAAACACAAGCTGGAGTAGCCAGAGCATTCCTCCTGCTCTCTCCAGCACACGCTTGTCTCTCCTCCATTGTTTCTGCTCCACCCAGGAGACTCTATGACCCAAGCTGCTGTCACACATCTCTGGTCTTGGGTTTTGAGGAAAGCACATTCTTAGTCTCTGCCGCCCTGGGGGGTACAGGAGATCCCAGCTGCTAATAGTCTCTGGGTTGCTTCCTGAACTTCAATGAACATCATTGTACCTTGCAATATTTTTTCCCATATTACATCTTTGACATTGAGTTCCCCAACTTCAACTCTTCTTTGTCTACACCATGCCTAGCCTAGAACATTCCAAACAATAACACGGACATAGGATTGGGACTTCAGTGTGCTGGTGTCTAACCAGCTTATACCTTTCAGCTCTTCCTGATGGCCCAACAGCCTTCTGAAAAGTACACGGACCCACAGGGATTGCCCCACTGACTTTGGGGGTATGGGGTTTCTAACAGTATTCTTGGCCCACGTGTCTAATGATTCCTGATAGGAATGACAAAAAGATGTGAATACATTTACAGGTTGGAGACTGGAGATAGCAGAAGACATGGTTCCTAGACGATTCTCCACTGTGGCAGGGAGAGGCTGTTCACACCAATGGCAAGTCCTGGAAGAATAATGGCTCCCGTAGCCTGATGGGTTCCATCCAGCAGAGGTATTTTGTCTTCTTTCACAAGACATGTTGTTTCACTCCCAATTCACACAGGAGCTTGGCAAGATGCTTGGATTAGCTGTTCCCTTGTTCATCAGACTTGTTATGTTTGAGAAAGAATTTAGTCCCAGCCTTGAGGACTTGGCTAAGGAGAAGGTAAGGCCTGGCTTTTCTGGAACTTCAAGAGTTGCATGGAGGGAGAAGCAGCTTCCAGGCTGACATGACAGGAAACGGCAGGTCTGAGAGTGCTCCTGTTGTGTGCTAGTCACACCCCTGCTAGTCCAGGATTTTCGGACTCTCGGAGAGGAGGTCAAGTAGAATCCCATCAAAACTCCATCGTGAATATCTGAGTGTTTCGGGTGCTAATAGGAGCAACTTCACAATGAGGCAGACTAAAACTTGGCCAAGGAAATTAGCAATGGGCGTATCTCATAAAACATTTAAGTTCAGGCTCATTTCAATTAAGCCTCTCAGAGCCTCAGGTGTTTGTCCAAAGCTTACCTGAACCTGAACTCTTAGAACCGTGCAAGTTTGCTGAGGCCTGCAAGAACATGCTTCCCAGAGAGAAGCTTGGCAATGGGCACCCCCTACCCCAAGCCTGCAAGATCCAACTGAGAACTACAAAAAGCAAGAATTGAATACCTGTATCTTATAGCAAATTAGCATTTAATTTGAACCAGATATGTTCAAGTCTGGGATAAGAACTCAAAAATTAATCTTTTCTGTCCCCGGTGAAGATGTCACATCCCATAGAACCACAGCATTTAATGTCCCCTCTTTCACTCTGTGGCCTGAAAATTGTGGATTGGTTCAAATTAGATTTGGGGGTCAGTTGAGGTCAAATGGAGTTGGCTTCCTCTTACTTTCCATAGTCATTAAAAGCCTTTACCTGATACATTTAATAACAGTGATAATGACAAAAATTGGCATTAATGTAATCCCTACTCTATATTGGGCCATGCTAAGCATCTCCTAAGTGATTATCTGCTGTCATCCACGTATCTACACCACAGGTGGGTTCAGTGATTATGTAGCCATGTGGACGGAAAGCAGAGACAACCTCTGGGGGGTTCATGGCCTGTCTGAGTACACTCAGTTGTTAAGGCTGCAGGAACTGAACGTGGGTCTCTCTGGTTCCAGAAACCATGCTTCTAAGTCCTTTGTTGCATGAGTCTCTGCTGAGAGACTTTTTACCAGAAAGAACAAAATTATCATCTCGTAATGAATCTGGTTCTGTTAATAAGATAATGGGCATGAAAATGCTTCACAGTCTGCAGAGCCTCACAGAAAGGTTAAGAATTAATTATCACAAAGAAATTCTATAATGTGGGAGGGAACAGCAGAAAAGAGAAAGAGAGAAGGAAATTGATCATGAAATTAAAAGGACCGTATCTTGGAAGCCTATCAGTGTCATGATTATGAATTTGTAAAACTTAAGTACTCAGGGTCTGGAAGGGATAAATATGGTGAAATAGGGGGAAAGATTAATTGGTGGGGAGGCATGAAATGGGGATGGATATTTTCTTACTTTGATTCTGATTTTCGTGAGATTATTTGTATAGAATTTAAACGGGCAGAATGGGGACCAAAGGAATCCATGTCGAGCACCAGGCTATCAGGGCTTTGGCCTGACTGACCACAGCACTCCCGGACCGGGCACAGCATGTTAAATCTACTGAATGGCATTTGGGAGAGCTCAACACTACACAGCCAGTGTCTCCATTCTTTCCAGAAGGCCACATTCTTAGGCATCATGATAGTAAAGAAAAAAATCTTGAAGAGGAGGAAGAATGCAGATTTTGTGCTTTGACCCATGAAAGGCCATGGAACCCCTGTTCTTAGACATATTAATGGCATTAAATCTCCAATCTGGGTGTCCGGAGAAATCACTCTTAAAACTTTAGACCTTCAGGTTTCACTCCTTGACATGGTGACTCAGAATCTAGTGAAGCTCAGAAATCCTCATTGTTAACCTTGGTCTAATAAATACTGCCAGGTGGTTAGGTTATTGATGGTCTGTAGACCACCCTGGGTTAGAGGATTTCACAGGTCAAATCCCCTTTTTGCCTTGGTTTTCAAAAGAGCTGCGCTAGTCCGGTTAAGTCAACATCCAACCCATGTGGAGACGGATCCTTATTATATGAAGCTGTTACTGATTGTATTGTTTCCAGAAAAACAACTGGAGTATCAGAAAGGTGGCCAGTGTGAATGTGGGCAGTTCCTATGGACAGCCCTCTATGAGAAGTTTTATATATTGTTCCATTTCACCTTGAGAATGACCTTGGAAGATTAGTATTATTTTGTGGGTGAGAGAATTAAGGATTCGGAAGATATAAATTACCTCGAATGAGGTCACGTGACTGAGTATCAAATTAGGATTCTAAATCAAAATATATTTGACCCTTGATATAGTTTGGATCTGAAATGTCTCCCAAAGGCTCCTGTGTTAAATGCTTTGTCACCAGCCTGGGGCACTTTGGGGAGGCAGTGGAAACTTCAGGAGGTGAGACTCAGTGGAAGAAAGTTAGGTCACTGGGGACGTGTCCTTAATGGGGGTGGTGGGGATTTGGTCCCTTCCTCTTATGTTTCTCTGCTTTCTGGCACCATAAATGGGAACAGCTCTACTCCGCCATATTCTCCCTGCTACATTCTGCTTCACTATAGGCTTACAATAGCAGAGCCAACCAACCATGGACTCTGACCCCTGAAGTCAGGAGCCAAAATAAACCTTTCTTTCTTTTAAGTTGATCATCTCAGGTATTTTGTCCCAGTAATGGAAACCTGACTAACAACCCTTTTCAATATGCAATGCAACTTCTAAATTTCTGCCTTCAGTGAAATGTGTTATGGATCTGCTGTGATTACAGTTATTCAAGGGAAAACATCATAAATTAATTGACTAAATTCACATGGTCAAAGCCAGCCTTTAGTGCATACTGACTGCCCTTAGGGAATTACAGCCATGACAATTTCATCTCTTGCTGGTGGAATCGCAAGATTCAGAGCCTTTACCTGGATGATCAATGCTTCCTTTCTACTGCTGGGGAAGCCTCTTGCTCCCCTTTTCCATTTGGGACTTACTGAGGCCTACCTTTGATTAGCCACCATGACAGAGGCTAAATGTGATACATGCTGTACCCTGGTCTTGACTTTGTGGTGGTCATGAGAATGGGGAAAGCTTAAACTTCTCTGAAACTATAATTTTTCTTTTTCAAATCTTAATAATATTTGATTTTTATGAGTACATAGGGATTCATAGCAAATAAACAACTAAATGCATAGTAAATCACTGAACATTGGTGTGGAGAAGAATAAAGCAGGATTAAGAAAAAACAAGAGAATGAACAACATATACATATGTAGATTTATGTATGTTAATACGCATAATACGTCTGGGATATATTAAATTAAACACTATTTAAAAGCATGTAAAACATCACCCACAATCTTACTGCATAGAAATAACCATGATTAACAGTTTGGTCCACTCCCTTTTGAGCTTCTTTATATTGAATTGGGATCATATCCTATCCACTTTCAAATGGCAACGTGAATTTTTTACTTAGCATGCCATGATCATTCTCCCATGTCATTAACTTTGTTTTGAAAACATGATTTTATATTTAAAGGTTTGCTAAGTACCTCGGTAGGAATGCACTAAAATTGATTTAGCCATTTCCTCTCTTGTTGGACATTTAGACTATTTCCCTTTTTATTTTTTTTTCCCCACCAGCATGAATATCACACGGATGCACTTTCTTACAGATAAGACTTCGGTGGACATATAAATATTTTCTCAGAATAAATTTGCATGTTTTTTTTGATTACTTTCTGAAGTGTTTGATGGATGTTTCCAAATTGTCCCCCAGAAGTGGATGCTCGGCCATCTTGTGGCACCAGAGTGTAGCAAATCCTCTTCAAAAAGTCCTGTTCTGGGTTTTCATTTATTTGACCCTAATTTGGTCCAGTCTCTTGGGTCTGGGGAGATGTGTGTGCCATTTCCCAGTGTGACACTCCAGCACCCCGGAGAAGAATGTCTCTTCTCGCATGGGTCCCTTTCCTCAAGTCTGGAGAGACGACCTTCGTCCCTTCCCCCAAGCTCTGCCTGAGTGAGTTTTAATCTATCCCTGGCCTCTCAGGACCCCTCCAGGATGCTGTAATCACAGCACTAACCTGTGTTCACATTTCCCATTATCGAGCAGAAATCCCCCTGTGCATCCACACAGCCCCGGCTGCTTCCTAATGGCCCCAGCTCCCAAGTTCTAATGGCCCCGTCCTCATTTCTCCCAAGAGCCAGCTCTTTTTGCTAGTGTTTTAAGAATCCTGGTCCAGACGAAATTCCCCCCATGATGTCCATCTGGCCAAATTGAAGGTGATGTAAGCGATGAGACAGAGAGACGGGTGTGTCTGCGTCGATAGGACAGAGGAACCTCCCAGGGCTATCCATCTTCTGTCTCCTCCAGTGACATCCAACTGCCCCCTCCTTGTCTGCAGTTTGGGGATGAGAGACAACATCGTTAATTGGCAGTGCCATGGTACAGAGTCGGGGGGAGGAGGCCGTCCTGAGAGCCCAGCCCTCGCTTCTAGCCCTGACAACAACTTCTGGGAATGATGCTTCCTCCTTGGTGGGCAAAACCAGTTCTGAATACGGATGCCCCCTTTGCACTTAGGGTATGTTACAAAGGCCAGCAAAGACTCTTCTAGATGCTGGTCCACTCCTAGACTGAGACATCTGTGCTGTATCTCAAGAGGAGGCTTTCACTCACTCTTGACCTCAACTGCAGCTTCCTCTAAATGGAGAGAAGGACGTGCTGACGTAGAGAATGGTGGCTAGAAATGATTACGAGGCACACTGTGAGCACAAAAATAATGATTGTTTTAAAAAAGAGAGACTATCATAAGCACTGGACAATGTCAGCATCTTCATTTTTTTTTTTCTCTAGCTCCTATGAGGCCCCCCTGGGAATTAAGTTTCCCATTTCTCCCTTCCTTGATCAAGGTAAGAGATTATTCATGGCTTTCCAGTACCAACTGGTAACCACATGGATTTTACACTGGGCACCTATTTCCAGGAGATAGAAGGTGGGTGGTGTGGAGTAAAAGAAAAAAAGTGGTTGCAAAATCACGAAGTTATCTCCATACCCGGATGTAATTGTTAACCAGTAATGAAATTATTAAAATAAAGATTTTCCTACCAACCTCAAGGGATCTCTGGGGGAGTAAATGGGGGCTCTCTGAATGAAGATAAAATACAATAGCAGAAGGACACCCCTGGTGGGTACAGGACTTCTGTTCTGCAACAGGAGGGATTTAGGTGAGCATTCAGGAGGAAAGATGCTTTGCAAACACGCCTTGAACATTCAGGGCTGCCCAGAGAGTTACAGTGGGCTCCCGGGGAAGGCAGCCAACAATTAGATCAGCTTCTACACACACAATAATCTGCTGTGCTGCAATCCCAACTTTAAGTTTCATAGGTTTTAAAGAAAAGTTTTAGAAGATAAAGATCCTAAGGAAGGTTTTGGCTGAACTTTTTAAGCTTGGGGTTTAAGGAAAGCAGATAGTACTATCTTTCTGGGACCCAGTGAGTCTCTGGGGATGGGTGGAGCTGGAAAGCCTCTCACCAACTGCAGGATACTGTTGTGCATGGAGTGCAAGCACATCTCCTTTCAGTCTTCCAAAGGAGAAACACCCCTGGCTCTCTCCCTGGTAGGAGGTGGGCATGCCCAGGTCATCCTCCTGGGAAGGGAAGGTTGGCTGGGGCCTCTCTGCTGAGCCTGTTAAGCAACAGCAGACTGGGCACAGACATGCTTGGCTTCCCTTTAGTGCCAGGCTCAAAACAAGAGCTGGGGGCAGGTAGACGTCTGCCAGGTAGGAACAAGCCAGGCCAGCCCAAACTTCTCCACTGGCCAATCCTGCTCTGGCCTTGGGATTGTTTCTCATGAAGTTTCAAAACAAAAAGTAGAATAGGTTTCATTTCTCACTGATTTTTTTCCCTCCTCCTGTGCATTCCCAATGTCTATGTTTTAAAACACAACATTTATCATTTTAAATGGATAACTTGGAAGCGTAGGCATTCATGGAGAGCAGAGGGGCTAGCTAGGGATCAGGGAGCGGGGGTCTGGGGGGGGGGAATCTATGTTCCAGTATTGGGCCTGCTGCTGCATTACTATGTGAACTTAGTTAGAGGGATTGTGTCTCTGTGCTATAGTGGCCTCACCTGTTCTGTGCTATAGTGGCCTCACCTGTAAATGCCACATAGACGACCACGGTGGTGAAGCCCTAACAATATGAATTGGAGGGAAGTCTCTTGGAAAAAAAAAAAAAGAATAAAGGAAGATTTATAGGAAAAATAAGCCATATTTTTCACATAGGCTCAACTGAACAGTTCTTCACAATTTTAGTACATAAGGGATTCCCAGACTACAGTTGAGTTTACAGGAAGACATCTACAGTCACTTGTTGGAGGAAGGCTTGCTTTACAGGCTTGCTTTCCCTGGCAGAGAACTGCCTTCCAAGTGTTGCAGATGTGTTACACACGTAGCAAGTTACAAGTGGTGTAGCCTTGACCGAGTTGCTTCCTCTCTGGATTTTGGAGCTACACCAGTTAAATGGAAGCTGCTTAGGTAGATGTGTACTGCAGGATGGAGTGAGACACTCCCTAAAATAGACAGAACTAGTGTCTCCTCTACATTTCTTGGAACTTGGGGAAGATCCACTTGATATGGATTATAACAAAGTGGCTGGTGACAGGGTAGGGTAGATGAAGGCCGGCAAACCTGCTCATTCTGGAAACTGCTGGCTGTGTGTGGTGACTTTGGTGCTGGGGTAGTAAAGGCAAGGTGCATTCTACTGGAGTATATCTCTAGATGAGGGATGCAGGAACCTCGTACCATGTGGGCTATTGTAATCATGCACCATGACAGAAAAGCAAGGGTTCTGGAGCCAGGCTGACTCAGGTTCCATCCTGCCCTGCCTTGCCACCTGGAGCAACTGTACTACTACTGCTCTGTGCCTCATTTAGTCCATATATAAAACAAGCTTTAAATAGACTGAAGCAGCAATTGCTTAGCACAGATTCTGGTAGGGAGTAAGTCTTTAAGCAATGACAGTTAATATTGACTCCATTATTATTATTAGGCCAAAGTACCTGGTGCTGCAGTACTTCAGTTTCCCTTCCTTCCCGAACATTTTTCCATGCATTTTCTAAACTGAAGCCCTGCCTTGAAGCAAGGAGTCTGTGCTCTTCAATGCCAAATGCTCCAGAACTTGCATCTGTGAGTGCGTGCGTGCGTGTTTAGGGCTGGTGTTATGAAGGTTCAAGTTTTGGAAGTTTGGAAGAAGCCTATTGAAGAGATAAAAGGACAAGGACGGTGTCAACAGAGCACCTGGTGGTCTGCAGAGAGTTCGCTGAGTTGATAAAGTTATTAAAACACAAGTCACACAATTGCACAGAGAAATCCCTGCGCGCCCCGCCCTGTCCCTCCAGGCAGTGCAAAGCCAGGAGGACGAGGGGAGCCTAGAGAGGAGGGACGGGTCTGGCAGGTGAGGCACCCCACAGGCCCGAGCTGTGGGCGAGGCTGGGAGGTGGCCTGGTTGCGCCCCCAACTCCGCCCAGGGAAAGGCGAGGCCAGGGAGGGAGGGAGCCCGGGAGCTGGGCGTGAGCTGCCGCGGCCCGGGGGAGGAGCTCCGCCGCCCTCGCGCGCTATTGGTCCACCTGCATAGCAACAGCATCGGCGAACCAATGGGAGCCTCGGAGCCGTGGGCCCCACTCCAGGAACTTGGCTGCCAAAAAGTTGGCTGTCGCAGCCAGGAAAACAGGACAGGAGACTCTTCAAGCTCCAGCGCGAACCTTTCTCTCTCACTCTCTCCCGCCCCATCCCCTTTCTCCCTTGTACCCCGTCTGCACCCCCCCCCTGCAGCCATCCTTTCCCACCCAAGGGCGAAACCTCACTTGAGGTAAAAGAAGTGACACATTGGAAACTTGATGTCAGATCTAAATCTCCAGCGCTCCCCAGTACAACAGGTTCACTGTTAGCATTTAGGGTGCTTTGGTTTGAACACAGTTTTGAAGGATCTGAGTCCAAAGGAAGAGCATTTTGAATGCCCATGAAGTGCCAGGCTTTGTCCTGTGGGTCTTCCGTGTCTCAGTGCTTTTGATCCTCTTTGTAACTCAGGGAAATGGGTCTCCCTGTCCCCGTTTAATAGGCAGCAAGTTGAAGTTGAAAATGGTGATTGGTAGTGTTCTAGTGAGATCCTTGAGTACAGGGTCCAACAAGATGCAAACCACGCCACTTTAACCCCCAAGCCACCCTGGGTCCACCATGCCACACACCTCCACAAGCACATTTCAGGATGATGTAGCTCAAAGAAATGGTGCACAGACTTGCTCCAGGTGTTATCCTCATCAGAGGCTGGTTTTGTGGCCCTTCAACCAGAACAGGGTTCTCTGGGCTTGAAAGGTCTCGCCCTTGGTTTAAAGCTCTGCTGTTGCAGTTTTGAAATTCTTAATACATTTTGAAGGGGCCCTCTGTTTTCATATTGCACTGGGCCTGCAAATTATGTAGCTAGTGCTCTGATGACAGTTTATTTAAATGTCCCTGAGGAATCTCACATTTTGAGAATTTAGGACTTCAAGGAAAGGAGAGAGCTTGCAAGGCTGGCTTTCTAACACACAAGCACATGAACCACTTGGACTTCTGCACACACCCTGCAGATAGTTTTATTACACTGTAACTGCAATTTGAATCCTCAGTCTATTAAATGGGAGTGTATATATTTATGGCTGTGTTTGTGTGTGTGTGTGTGTGTGTGTGTGTGTGTGTGAGCGCGCACATGCGTGTGAGAGCCCAGGGAAGGAATGGGGGACTGGGGAATTTAAAACTCACAGACACAGCCCTGATTATTGACTCTATTCTTTTCCTTTGGAGACATTACAGGGGATTTGGATAGGCCCTGCTTTTATGAAATGCATGCTTGGGAGGTTTTGGAGTGGCTGTAAACACCAGACTTGTGAGAGCCAGGCTGGTGCCCTGCCAGGTGCTCTGGGAGAGGAGAGGCTACGCGAATACACTCTCCACTGGGCCTTCCAGAAAAACCACATATTCATGTGTCTGCTTTACCTTCAAACCCAAATCATCTTTTCAGGCATAGGTAGGACTAGTTTTTATTCTCTGAATCATGCTGATTTTTACTCTCAGAGTTAAGAGATTACCCATGAGTCACCAATGGTGTGAAATACTAAAATAAATGAGGAGAAAATCCAAAGTTTTGTCCCTGGCTCTTATTTTGACAACCAAGATTCAATTCATGCCTTGCAGGGGTTGCAAGGGATTCGGAGATAGTTGATGACTTGGAAGTACTTTATCTGGTGTTTAAGGAAACTGAGACCCAGAGAAGTAGACAGTTGCAGCAGGTCCCACTGCTGGGAGGTGGTGAAGCTGGGTCAGAATCCACTTCTGACTTCCACTCCAGGGTCTTTCTTACTTTTATTTCTGCATGAATAGAAAAATTCCAGAAGCACTAAGCAATCAGTTCATGTGGGAAAAGGTTATTGGTTTAATAAATATCAAGGTGGGGTCACAGGGCAAGGTTACCAACAATTACTAGAGCTTGGTATTTCCCTCTGCTTTGTCTACGTCGTCTCATTTAATTGAATCCTCAGGACAACACGGAGAGAGTGTAGGTGTATTCTTTCCTTTAACAGATGGGGAAAGTGAGGCAGGCTCATCCTGGAGTGACTTGGCTAACAACACATCTCTCAACTTGCAAATGTATTAGCCTAGAGGTGAACTCAGTTTGGCTTAATTCCCTGAATAGCAAAATTAAGCTAGTCAAAATCTTTATGGCTCCACGGTGGCTCCTTCTAATGACAATATACCTTAAGAAATGAGTGTCTACCTGCCAGTCTGAAATTGACTGTTGTGGTCGTCATTAAGCCAACTTTGGGTCATTACTTACTCTTGACTCAGTCTTGCCTTGTTTTTTTGTTTTTGTTTTTGTTTTTTTTTTGTGGGCCTTATGGTGATGATGTGCCACTTCATTTTGAAATTATGGACCAACTCAAAGTTCAGCTGATATTGACTAAAAATATCCGTCTAGTCCAAATACAAGTCTAAAGGGATTTGCATAGTGTTTCAGAAAAAAAAAAAGGAGAAGCAAAAGACTTTGTGGATTAAACCACTTGTTTGTAGGTGGCAAATATTAGGCTGCTATCCCAATTAATCCAAAAGATTGGGAGGGCTATGGGCCCCTGTCCTTCTCCCCTAGAAAGGTTAATGTTCAAATCGTAACCCCCAGGCCCTCTAAAAGTGACTTTATTTGGAAAAAGGCTTTTTGCAGATGTATTAACATCCTCAAGAGGAGACTACCTTGGGTTTAGGGTGGGTTTCAAATGCCAGATAAACGTCTTTGTAAGAAAAGGGGAGGATATAGAGTCAGAGAGAAAAAGAGAATGTAAGACAGAAGAGGAGGAGGTACATTGCTAAGCCAGAGAACACCAGGGGTGGCCGGCACCCACCACCGCCAGCTGGGAGGGAGGCAGTGAGCAGCCTCCAGAAAATAAGAACTTGGTCCACACCTAAATATTAGACTTCCCATCCCAAAACTTTAGGAGAACATGTTTCTATCATATTAGATACCTTGTTTGTGGTCATCTATTACGGCAGCCCTGGGAAACTAGCACAAGTACCAA
This sequence comes from Marmota marmota marmota, assembly GCF_001458135.2. Classification (NCBI taxonomy): domain Eukaryota; kingdom Metazoa; phylum Chordata; class Mammalia; order Rodentia; family Sciuridae; genus Marmota; species Marmota marmota. The sequence continues at coordinate 7,259,380 of NW_026000222.1, read as the reverse complement.
ATTATTTTGCTGCATTTTAAAAAGTAATGAAACATAAGCATTAAAAAAGCATTGAAAGCATTCTAAGTTGAAATTGTGTGCCTAGAAATGTTTTAGAAGACATTTTCAAAAATGAGGTTCATGAGCCTATGTATGTACTAACAAAGGTTTATATGCTCCAATCACTGTCTAAATGTGTGATTCAGAAAGATTAGCTTGATTTAATTAGCGGTCTCAGTGGCTAGCTGGACATTCAAGTAGCCTGTCGATCTGGTCTGCCATCTGTATGCCTCTGAGAGACGAAGGGGCATTTGTTGGAAGCTTCAAACCTCTATGTAAAGAGGTGGTTTGTTTCCACACTGGTGTAGAGTATTGATCCTACCTTCACAATAAGAAAAAGGAGATGAACCACAAAGTTAACTTTTCTTGAATCCAGGATAGAGTTGAGGTTCCAAGGCAACCAAATAGCCCAATTTCTAAGTGAAGGCAGGCCTCTCCAAGGAGACACGGGATGGGAGCCCAGGTTCTCCCATGGCTGGGTGGTGCCAGGAGCCATCTTAAAATCTGTAACAAATTGCTAAAGACTGAATACAGGCTAGTGTAGGAGTGGAGCCACTGGGAGCCAAAGACACAAAGTAAGTTCTCCCCCCCTGGCAGGATTTTCAACATGGACCTACACCAGATGCTAGCAAGTGAGACTGGGGCCAAGCAGGAGAGCAGAGGGAGCTTCTCCACGGTGCAGGTAAGCACGGGAGGAATTGTGGGGTGGGAAGGCAGGAAGCTCCACCTCTCCCTGAACAAAATCCTAAAGTTACTTGAACAAGGCCAGCAGACCAGGTGGCATCCAGGGCACAGATGAGGACCCACAAGCAGAGGGGTAGGTACAAGATAAAATCTTTCTCTATCTGAGGAGAGTTCTAGGACCCACATCCTATGATGGTTACAGTAGAAGTCTCCCACTACCTGAGTGGGAGCAGTGAACCCCTCCTACACGAGCTTTACCATGGTACAAGCAAAATTTGGCTGAATGTCTGATCTTGGGACCCAGAAACACAGGGCGTATCTCAGAGAGGAATTGGAATGGTACCTTTGTAAGTTTCTCTTTTGCCTATACAGATAGGATTAAAATATCATTTGTAGGTTGAGGTTGACCTCAATAAGTTTTTTAATATATATTTAAGCCCTAGGGCAACAACTAAAAATACTTAAAGGTACCCACCACACACACACACACACACACACACATACACTCTAACATATCTTTGTGTGTGTGTGTGTGTGTGTGTGTGTGTGTATATATATATATATATATATATATATAGAGAGAGAGAGAGAGAGAGAGAGAGAGAGAGAGAGACAAAAGAGTCAATACCGAGAATGATCTTTAACAAATGGTGCTGAATAGTTGGAAATCCCAATTAAACAAATACAATTATACAAATACAAAATAGGTGAACACTGCCCCATACCTTACAGCACCTAAAAATTAATTAAAAATGAATCATAGTTCTAAATATAAAATCTCCACATATTAATCTTTTTAAGAAGAGATAAAGGAAAATCTTGATTCAGGCAAAAATTTCTTAGATACAACACAACAAGCACAACCCATTTTTTAAAAATTGATAAATTGGACCTCATCAAAATTACAAATTTCTACCCTTCAGAAGACACTCTTAAAATGAATAAGCCAGCCACAAGCTATGAGAAAATATTTGCAAAATACATATCTGATGAAGGATTGCTATAGAGAATCTATAAAGAACCCTTAAAATTCAATAATAAGAAAACAACTTAATAAAAAATCGGCAAACTATTTGAATAGATACTTCACCAAGGAAGACATAGACATGATAAATAAGGACATGAAAAGATGGTGAACATCATTAGTCATCAGGTAAATTCAAGTTAAATCCACAATGAGACACCACTACCTGTCTATTAGAACATCTGAAGTAATTTTTAACAGTCAAATTGGCAAGTCCAAGTGCTCAGAATGGGAGCAGCCGAGCTCTCGTCCACTGCTGGTGGGAACCCACGCTGGCGCAGCCACTGTGGAAAGTAGTTTTGCACTTTCTTAAAGTTAAACATATACTTACATATGACCCAGTCATTTCAGCCCTGTGTATTTACCCAAGAGGAATGAAAATATGCTTTCACACAAAAACTTAAATATACATGTTTACAGTGCATTTCTTCATGATTACCCGAAAATGGAATACACCCAAGTGGCAACCCACTAATGAGTGGATAAACAAATTATGGTATATCCATACAGCGCAACACAACTTCGTGATAAAAAGAAAGGTACCTAGGATACATGAAGCATCATGGGTGAATCTCAAATGCATTATCGTAAGTGCATGAAGCCTGACTCAGAAATAAATATAACTGTATGAATCCAATTATGTAATGTTCTAGAAAGGAAAAATAAAAGTAAGAAACTAGAGGAAGAGAAAGCATTAATGGTTACCAGAGGCTGAGAGTGGAAAGAGATTACAAAAGGATGCTGGGAACTTATCTGGGTAATGAAAATATTCTGTATCTTAAATAGAGTTGTAGCTACGTGACTCTTCCTATTTGTCGAGAGTCACAGTATTGAATACAAAATAGTTAATTTTATTGCTTATGAATTATAGATCAACAACCCTGACTTAAAAGGAAAAAAAAATAACTTTGAGATTAGTAAAGAGGGATCCCACTTGTTCATTGGAGTCTAGGAAGAATGGTCAGTAGGTCTCATTGCGATTGCTCATGAATTTATAAGTTCTGATGAAGGTTCATGATTTTTAAATACATAATATTTAAAATATTATATATATTTACAAATGTGCAAAACATTTAAAGTATTTGTTTTTTTCATTTTCCAAAAAAATAAAAACCAGATTGTTAGTTTCTAATGTGAGATGGGAAGATTACCTGGTGGAGCTGAAGTCATTGGAGTTTTATTAAACTTGCCATCACCAGCTACTTCTTTACAGAATCCTGAGAATTATCCTTCAGGACCACTAAGCTCCAAGAAGCACAGCTTGGGAAGAATACCCCAGGACACGTTCTAGAGGATACCACCCAGGAAATCCTCCATAGGTTACAAGATCCTGTAACCCTGAGTAACTCTATTCTGAACATTCCTGTAAACTAATGTAATGAAACTCAAGATACACACTGGCATGTAATCACTCTGAAAAGCACTACAGGAAGGAAACCCATTTTGATGTCCTTTAATTTCCCATTCCCCTCACTTATTTGACCTTGTTACATAAAATTTATGAAATTTCAGACTGACCTCTAGGCAACAGTGGTTATCTCTTGCCTCATAGGAGGGAATAGAATCATAATCTGGAATATTTGCTGTAACTCAAACCTGTTTTAGCTACTTTCAACTTATTATCATTTTTACACTGAGTTATGAAGGGCAGACACCCAATTTTAGAAGAAGAAATTGAAATGTGAAGACACTGAGTAATGTATTGCAGTCTACACAGCTAGTAGCTTGTCTGTCGCCATGATCTAAGCTTTAAGGCTTGAGAAAGACAGGGACGACCTGACAGTTTGGGCTCAGCAAATGTAAGACAGGAGCTTCCAGCAGCACATAGCCCTCCTGCCCCAGCATTATTAAGTCATAGACTGACATTGGAAGATCTCATTTGTCATGACATTAGTATCTTAGGGATCTTTTGATTGCCATAAATAAAAACCCAAAGATCTAGAAAATCTGAAGAAATATATAGAAACATATAGACAAGATAAAGAGTTAAGATAAATAAAGATCTCATGATTGGAAGGGTAGAGGAGACGCCGGGAAGAATGGTCAGTAGGTCTCCTTGTGAGAATTTGGAACCAGGAGAGGAAAGAAAGCTTTCAGGATCCAAATATATCTCCTCCTCCTTCCTGCTTCATCTCTTCTTGGGACCTATTGCCTTCTCTTAGTGGCTCCGTCCCAGGATTTCTTTTTCTTCTTTTCCCAACTACACCTTTTAACGGAATAAACACAGCCATTCCAAATATTTCATATGTTCTTACAAGGGACACTATCTATAATGAAGGGACTCCCTTTTCAGTCTCCCAAATGATAGTGTGGGATTGGTCAAACTAGATGTGCGGTCTGCTGGCCCACTGAACTGTGCCCAGACAGTGAGTTTTGACTGACCAGTCTTGTGAGAAGTTGACCTGCCTTTCAGAAACTGTGTTGGTCTGGCCCCTGGGCAGTAGACCAGCACAGATTTGGGCTTCTTGATCTGAAAGTCCAAAATCCAAACTGCTTCAATATCCAACAACATGGTGCCACAAGTGGAAAATCTCACATTGTGAAACTTCATTTCGTGCATAAAATTATTTTTTTTTTTTTTTTTT